>NC_071545.1:10577272-11190000 GCF_026979565.1 Vidua chalybeata | reverse complement strand
TTTGGTTTTTGCTGGAGAAGGAGGAATTTTAAGACCTGCTCACCTCTGCCCTGTGAATCCACTTGGTTTGATCAATTTGCCAAGCAGAGGACAGATACAGTTATGCAAAAATACTCTCTTAGCAGAGTTTTTAAAGTATCAGTCTATTTTGAAGAAAATCAGAAAGCACTTATTTAAACTACAGTCCACACTTTGATTATGATAAAAACCTTTTCCTTTTTTTCACCTTTGTTTTCAATTTTAAAAAGTCAGGATTTAGGTTTTTGGTTTTCACTATAAAAAAGTAATTTGCAAAGATAATAGTATTGTGGGAATAAAGGAACCTTTCAGCTGATCACTAGAAGAAGCAAATATTTACCAACTGGCTTTGATGATGAATTGGAGACTGATTGGAGAGAGTTTGCTGACTTCATCAAATCTGACCATCTTGGGTTTACAGTTTTTTTTTCTCTAAAATGTAGTTTTATTGGGAAAAAAAAAAAGTCTTCTGAAGCTTGCACTATTGCATAATTTATTTAGAAGAAACACTGCCTGGCTGATGCCAAGGATTCATGTAGGTCATTCAAGCTCCAGTCTGCCCAGTTAGCTAAGGTTCCCTGCTCCAGGTTCCCTCCTTCCATGTCTTTTCCTTCTGGAAAGTTGCACATGCAAAGCCGTTCCCAGGGTAAACCCTCTGCTAAGTTCACAGCTGCATCAAAGCTGTGCATCACAGGAAGATGAGAATTCACTTTCACCAAAACTAGAGAAGATGGAGAGGAAAATGGACAAAATCAGGTCACTGAGGGGCCAGCACCAGTAGAAAGTGTCATTGCCCTGAGCTGTCCCTGCTGGAGGTTACACCCTTGTGTGTGCTGCTGGGGATGCTCCCTGACCCACGCTGAAAGGATCAAGTCAGATTAGCAAAAGCTTTGTGTTTAACTGCAGCTCATTCTGATGGAGCTGAGCAGGGACCAACCATTCAATCCAACAGGCAGGTCTGCAGGGAAAGGGATCCTGGGCAGCGAGGGTGAGTGCTGGCAAGCAACCTCCTCACCTGGAGATGTGTTGGTAGCACACATCTCCCAGCTGTGCTTTCCCTCAACCTTGTCTCCCAAAAACCTCCCTGCAACATGCTCAAAATTGGCTCTGCTGCAAATAACAACACAGTGGTGACATGATACACAGCAGTGGATTAAAGTAGAATAAAAACACCCAAGAAAAGTTTGTCTGTTTAATTCTCCTTCTCTTTCTCAATTTTCCTTCACTCTCTGCTGTTATTTTGATATTAGCTACTGAAGACATCAAGGAAAATGAGGACCCTTCAAACAGCTGCTCCCCTGGAGCCAGCATGATGGGAGCTAGGAGGCAGCTGGCCCCAGCACTGTTCCCAGCTCTGCTGCTGGAGGTTTATGTAGGTAAAGGTGACCTTTGTGTCCTCTCCTATCCTTGTGAGCTCGTCTAGTCTGTGTCCAACATCTCCTGGTGGAGACCATCTCATGAGGGACTCAGCCCTGCAGGCAAAGGGGCTCTGTTGGTGTGAGGGCTCCATCAGCACGGGGGCTTCACCAGCGAGCGCTGTGGAATCAACTGCAATGCAGATAAAGATGTAGGAATAGGAAAAAAGAGCTGCTGAAATTGAGTAGTAGATGACACTGAGAGAGGAAGAAAAAGTCTCAAACTTTAAAGGCAGTATTAAAACAGGGCATGCAGAAAGTGAAGTCAATTAGCCAAAAGAATAGTTTGCTGATGGAGGTCGTTGGGCCGAATTCCTAAAAGGATTCATGAATGGACTAAAAATACCCTTGGGATAGCTGAATACGGACTGAGTTACTGAAGGGCAATGCCCCAGATGACCCAGGAGACCCTTTCCAATCCTACAATATAAACAATGACACAATTAACATTTGTACTAAGTACCTGCTCAGGCTCCCATCCGGAGCAGGAGGCTTCGAGATGTGCTCTGTTCCCTACCTGAGCCCAGAGGGCATCCTTTAGGTACCACCCCAGCAGTCAGGGAATTATGGAAAACCCTCTTGGTAATGGTAGGAGCAGGGAGAGGCCACAAAGATCAGTGGAAAAACCGGATGGAAACTGCAGTGCTGAAAAGAACAACGGGGAGAAAACCATCAGTGAGCAGAGACCCAGGGCACAGGGGCCTTGAAAGCCAAATAATGCTGAGGAGGCACTTGCAAGGCACAGGGGGACAGGGACAGTCAGGGGAATCTGCAGACATGTAACTGTGGAAACAAAGAGAACTGCATACGCAAAAAACCAATGGAGTTTGGACACGTTAGGAAATACAGCAGGACTGTGGATCCCACCAAGATGTCCCACCAGGGTGCTCCAGGTGACCCTTGCCACGGGGATGTGCCACCCAGCCGTGGAGCAGTGTACAGACCCCACATGGACCAGGGACTGTGTGTTGTACTCACTGTGGTAAGGGAAAAACCAATTTGTCGTTAAATGTTTCTCTTTCCCTGAACATCCCTGATGATTAGACCTGAGTGAAATGACTCCCATGGTGTCACCGCTGGACATTGTCCTGGGAGGTGGCAGACCACTGTCACACCTCACATTAGGTGTACAGGTTTAATGTGAAGGCAAACCTGCAGCCCTAAATCTCTAACTTGTAATTCAAGTACTGAGGATAATAATGAAAACAAGGTTAGATAAAAACATTCACTATCAAAATTTAATTATGCATCCACAGGCTGAGGCTCATTATTCATCCTCCAACCTGGAAACAAATTAGTCTAATGAAGCCATGAGTTAAAATGGAGAAAGGATGTAAAGGCTGGAGAATATTTATGTCTGTGCTCGTGTGTCAAAAGCAGTCTGAGCTCTGGGTGCTGCATTTGTCACTGGAATCAGGTGCTTCCTAGATAGGGTGGCATACCTAGGACCTGGATTTTGCCATGAGCAGGAACAGTCGCTCCTGAGTGGAAATCTGAAGCAAATAGAAACTGCTGAGATGTGGGGGCTCAGTACAGATGTGGGGGCTCATCAAGACCAGATGTGATCAGAGCCCACGGTCTAAAGAAACCCAAACACCAGTGTAAGCCTCCACGGAATCAATCTGAATTGAGGGACACATTTTGCTCTGGCACAAGCTCCCTGGTGGCAGCCAGGGTAACCCCACAGAGAGCCTGGCTCCAGTGACCTCTACTAAATGGGAAACCAAATCTCAGGGGCTGGGAAGAGAAGAAATTGGTAACTAAGTATAGTGGGATGGCAGCTCTCTGTGGGTTTATTGTGCAAGTGTTTAAGTAGACAAAGGCTATAATTAACTGCCCAGGAATGTATAATCACAGAAATGAAGGTCTTTTGCTCTGCTCCTTCCCTGCAGAATTTGGGGAGAAATTAAATTACATCACAGGAAAGGGAATTGAGCCACACTTAACCCACATCCTCTGCTGCACCACCCAGCACCCCCAGGTTGGGGCTGGTTGCTTTGGCCACCTATAAAAGTCACCCATGAACCGTAACTCGTGGCACAAGCGGCTTTGAGGATAGTTACAGGCTTTTCCACTGCACACCATGGCAAGCCTGCTGATATATAGCCCAGGTCTGAGCTCTGCAGCAGAGTGCAAAAGGTTCAAGCGACCTAGTAAAGACCGTGCCAGTACCAGAGAATAAGTCCCTGTAGGCCTTTGGCTGAGCCATTCTCACCGCTTTATTCTCTCGCTCCCATCCTAATGTGCTTAACTATAAATGACCCCTTTATTTTTTATATCTCCATTTCATTTTCCCCCTTCTTCCAAGAAAGCAGTAAAAACAGGGAAGCCAAGAAGCAGAGCTCTTATTGTAAAGTGAGTGCTGACACAGAGCAATTCTGGGGACCTTGCAGCTCACTTTGAACATTTGTAACATCATGAGGAGCCTCTGGGCTTCTCCTCTGAGAACCAAGCCCTAATCCTGCTCCCAGGCGCCCAGAAAAAGCCTATTAGGATCACACAGGCAGAGGTGAGCTGCTTGTGGTCTGGAGGCCCTGACATTCTGAGCTTGGCACTATTTTATTTCCAGTTTTGCTGGGTGTTTTATCCCTGCTGTCCAGGGATAGCAGACTGGGGGTGAAGACAACCCAGCTGAGCAGGCCCCCCCCAAACACAACCCCCTCTTTTGTGCTCTTTGTCTCCGGTATGCAGAAGATGCTCAGCCACCCTGGGCAGAAGGACAACATCTTGCTGTTTATTAGTATAATTTTTAAAGGTGCCTCATTGTATTTATTTGCTGTGTGGTTAAACATTTATTATTTATATTTAATTTTCCCAGATTCAAAGGGGCATCACTAGTGGCTGAGTGTCTCCAGATTCAGTGCAGCTCCTTCACACACTTATTTATGTAACCTTGGCCTCCCCCGAGGGGCTCCCGTTTCACTATGTGCCATTGGCCTCTTAATTGGCCTCACAGATCACGCCTTCTCCTTCGGCTCACCCAGGTCCCTGTGACTCGTAATTTCTAAGATATTAAATGTGCTTGAAACAAAAGAGTTCAGTGAATTAAAGCCAGGAAATTTCCTGTCCCTCCTAAACCTCTGCTGCCAATTCCCTCTCCAGGGCGATGATGGCCAGACTGGGGTCATCACCACTGGTCTGGAGGGCTCAGGGAAGGACCAGGCTGTGTCCTGGGCAGGGTGTGGACATCCCAGCCATTGCTGTACCTGGATTTGCACCCAGCTGTGTCTTCTTGATAAGAGCATTTGGCACTAATTAGTCTCCAAGCAGCTGATTAACCCACGGGGATGTGTGGAAGCTGTTTCTGCTGTAAGATGCTACAAGAGAGGCAGGACTCTCCTTGGGACTGCTTTGCACAGCCAGTCCAGCCTCCCTGGATGGACAGTGGGTGGTGGGATGGGGGACACCCATCCTCTGCCTCTGAGCCACCCCAGAGCTCCCTCTCCCCACTCCTGAGCACTGTAACTCTCACCCAGCTAAAGGTTTGGGTACCAAACTTGTAGGGACAGCCAGGCTGGGCCTCTTACAAAGACATAGACTCTGGGCTCTAAAAATGCAATTTCTGGAGCCGTGGAGACCAGGAACCCTGGACATTTCCTGAGAAGTAAAACCATGTTGAGACGACAGCTTTGGATATTCCTTTTGTGACACACCTTCCTGCCAATGCACCCCAAGTATCTTAGGGGCACATCTGACCTAAAGATGCTGCATTTCACTTCCAGCCACCAGCCCTGATGCTTCACAAAAAAAAAAAAAAAAAAAAAAAAGAAAATGCACTTAGCCTTTATTTTAGACAATACAGATCCTGTAGCAAGGAGTTCCACATGTCAGCAGCAAGGCAAAGACATCTGGACAACCCAGCCACGTGAGGTTTTCAGGAGGGTAACCAAACATCTGGGTGAAGGGGGCTGATAACCCCAGTACATTTTTACCCAGTTGGCAGCTGTTAGAGAAACTTCACTCCCACAGGTAAAGCTATTTCAACATTAATGGTTTTATACCTTCTCCTTAAATATATCACAGGTTATACTTGGAGATGGAGTTTGAGAGTAAACATTGTTATGCTGGAGCTGTCATCTGTGAGTAATCACAGACCTAATTGAAGCTGGCCAGCCTATTAAATAAACATTCTGCATAAACGAGGGAGCAAAGAAATACCCTTTAGTTTGGTAATAGTTGAAATGATGGAAACCAGTACCTGAGTCAGGGACCAGGGAGATGGGGTTGAAGCAGCAGGAGAGCCAGGGAGGGAGGTTTTCCCCAAGCAGCTCACAGCAGTGTGCTGCAAAGCAGCAAGAACCAGAAAGCACCAGCAACCAACTTTAGGAGGGAGAGCAAGGAGAGTGCTTCACTGGGGCAGGGTGCTGGCCAGGGCAGGCCTGGATTTTGGGCACTGCACTCTGGAGGAGTCTGGTTTTGTTGCATCCAGGCAAACATGACTTCCCACCACCTACTGTTAGTAGCTGGGCTAAGGCTTGCAAAATTGCCTAATAGAAATCATCTTCCCAGCATCAAATGCTGCGTAATCACCCCACTGAAATGGGCAACAACACAATCTTGCAGCGTTTCTTGTGCTCCTTGGGGAACCACCTAATCCTCCCTGTTGTCTGCCAGTTTTTCCTTGTCCTTGAGAATTTCATGCCTAGAAAAGGCTACAGCTTTGGAGAGCTTTCAGCACTTGCTGCTGGGGGCTCTCCTCTTGCTGCAGTGCCAGGGTGGCACAGGGACATCCCGGGCTGTGCTCTGGGGCTCGTACTGCAGAGCAGGCAAATCTTCACCCCAGCGAATCTGGCAGCATCCTGCCCCTCCTGCCCTCTCGCCAGATGTTGCGCGGCTGTGTGCGAGCGGCGCTGCCTCTCTGGGAGGTGATGAGAAGAGGGTGATGCACCGAAGTGACATGCTCAATTTCCCTCAAAGATGGTGCAGCCAAAGAACATTTCTCCTGCTGATGGCGTCCATGTGTCTCTCCCTTTTCACTGGAGCTATGTTACACCCCGGGATGTGGAAGGAACCTGTGTGCACCTTCTGTCTCCTGAGCCACCCCTGCCTTCCTGGGGAGGACGAGGTGCCTGGCCTGCCGTGGTTAGTTTAAGAAAAACACTCTCCCAGTGATCAGTGCCTGTATGAAGTAGATGTATGGTTTCAATTCTGTCCTTGAGCCATGGATCATTTAATGTTGTCAACACATATACATCCTTCTCAAACATCCCACTGAGAATTTCTAGGGACTGTAGACAGCTTAAAGCTAGCGTTACAGCAGCAGCAGCTTCATATTTGCTTTCAGACCCACGTGCATTTTTTAATACTAAAGCTTGCATAAATGCTGCTGAATTTCTAAGCAACTTCTTCAAAGGGGCAGAGGCACACTAGTAGTAGAGAGCTGGTGGTAGAGCAAAAACAAGGCTTGGTGTTGGCTTAAGGTTTCCCAGCAGCTGCTCAGAGATGATGTTTGAGGAGCCCTGAAGAAGGGCTGGGTTGGGACCTCCCAGCTCGGTGTGTGCTTGAGCATGTTTTCTTCCTGACCATCGGGGCACTTGGCATGTGCTGCCAAGCAGCCACTGCTGCTGCCTGCATTAAAAACGTTTTAGTGATGCACTTTTTTCACCAGGGAGGCTTGCACTGACATCCTGCTTTGAAAAAAAAAAAAAAAAAAAGGAGGATATGGCTCTGCCACCTTTTTTTTTGTTCCTTGTGTGTGAGGTCTGGATGTGCCTAGCACAGTGAGGTGCTACATGCAATGAAGATACCCTGCCAGGTGAAGGGTACATCCCAGGGCTATAAAAGGGAAGACAAGGTGGTTCCTCACTCTAAGAGAAGGATCTCCCGGACTTTCCCAGCTGGAGAAAATGGAGTTGCAGCTGGGTAAGGACCAGTATCTTCTGGTTTTGGGTGTTGCAGTCTCTCTGTGATGTCCCTCTGAGGTGTGCTGCTGTTGCATGGGAAGGACATCAAGCTCTGGCTGGGATGCTCATCACCCCAGCCTCAGTTTCCCCTGGGTAAAGGGCAATGACCACCTCAGGGAGAAGGTCACCCTCCTCTTTTTAGCTGCTCTCTTGGGTGCTGAGGGAAGAGACCAATGTCTGCTGGCTGGAGTGGGAGAAGAGGAGGCTGTGGGTTTGCTGGAGAACCTGCACCAGTCTTCTCCTGAGAAGTACGGATGAACCTGGCTATCCAAAGGCTCCTTTGCCTTTGGAAATGCAGATGGGCTGTGGGTGATGATGGCTCCCTGTGCACCCAGCATCTGGGGTTGGGGATGCAGGGCTCTGCTGCAGCCATGGGAGGCAGCTCCTTCCTTCTTCCCCTAAGAAAGGGCATTTCTGGGGGAGACACCAACCTGAGGCACTGCCCTGGGCTGAGGGAGCTGTCACCTCTCCATCCCCCCCACTGACACAGGGCCCTGCACAGTGCTACCTCCAAAGCACCTGGTCAGCTAAACTCCATTTACTGTGTCGTTATTTATTATATTGGAGCCCAGGGTAATTACTTTATAACTCTGAACATTAAATATCATTTGTCTTGTTCCAGTAGGTCCAAATCTTTATGAATTTTATCTGATGCTTGCTCCTTCAATTATCTGTCATCAGAAAAAGTTTACTGCTGCTGCAAAAATATCAATTTGCCAGAGGTTGCAATATATTTACTCCCCACCTCTGTAATTTACAAACTTACATTCTATGATTAGAAAGAAAAATGGCTAATAGAAGAAATATTCATGCAAAATCGATACTGAATAAGATGCTGCCACCTTTTGGTTTAACCTAATTCTACATCTGGGCCAAATTCATCCCTGGTGTAACTGCTTTCCTTGGAGAGTGGCTACAGCTGCCCAGGAGCTGGCTGTGAGGGATGGAACAGGATGGGGAGATGAAGCAAGATCCCAGGGGCTCAGCCTCTGATTGTGAATGGGATATGGGGAGCTGAGGCTGTGTGGTTTGCAGGGTCTGGTAAGAGGAAATTTTCCATAGCTGTGTGTCTGTAACAGAAGTTTCCTTCCTGCACACCCAGAGCCACAGTGGAGGCTCCTGGAAGGTTTTCCTGTCCCTCCAGCCATCCAGGAGGCTGCTCTTGGAGCTATATCCTGGACACAGGGACCAGTCCTGGGCTATGGGCTCGTGTCCCAGCTGATGTTCTGGGAAAGGAGGACTGGGATGTGATGAGGCTCAGCACACGGCTGAAGCTGTTTAACCAAGCTCTGAACTGGTGTGACGGTTCATGTGAGCTTGCAGGCAGCCTCCACCCTGCCTGACAGTGTGCAACACAGCAGGACTGGCAGCCCTGTCCGTCCTGGGAGCTCCTGGATGCACTTATTCTTCAATGTGTCACTGTGATGGGCTGTGGAGCCCGAGTGCTGCTGTGCTTTCAAAAGAAAACAAACCAGCATTTAATTTTCATAGCAAAGATATTCCAAAGTGCTAAGTGCTACAGCAGAGCAATTGCAATGCTGCTCTGTCTCCTTGCCCAATGACACAGGGGTTTTTCAGCTGAATACCAGCAAGCACGTGATGAAAAGCTCTTAGGATTCTGCCGTTGTGGGATTTCCAGCAGAACTTGCTATTTCTCTCATATCTTGCCCCTTTGTTTCCCCGAGTTCAGGGCAGAGTCTGAATTTGGTAATTGCCACCTGGATTTGCTTTGCTGTCTTCCCAAGGAACTTGTTTGAATAAATTGAATTGGCAATGTATTGTTCAGGCAGAAAGCATTGTGTCAGGAATAATGTAAGTATTTCCAGGCACTCTATTACTGTTCTGAGCACACTGCCAGGGACAGCGAACCCAGGCAGGAGAGCTCCCTTTGAGCTGCTCCCTCTGCTTCCTCTTCCAAAAGAAGCACAGGGGTTTTTGGCTGGTTGCTCCATGCTCTAAAGCAAGAGCAGAAGGAGTTGTTGGAGCTTCCTCAGCACATGCAAAACCCCTCATCCATTGGGGAATTTTCATTTAATATATCCCTATGGCTTGCACTTGTGTTTCCTTCACTAAAGCAGACTTGGGTGCAGCAGTCACCTTGTTTTCCATGGAGCACCTGAGCAGTCAGTGGCACAGAAGCCAGCATCAGATTTGTGTCAGCAGAGCTCAGGGCAGACAGCTCCTGGGGGTGAACTCCCCTGAGAGGAACAGGGCATTAAGCTGCAGGGCTTTGCTGAAAGACCCCAAGAACAGGGTTAGACTGAGGAAAGTCAGCATTTGGGAGCTCAGGAGCCTAATCAAGGCACTAACCAGGTGCCGGGCAAGTTCCTTGGTTTTAGGGCTGCACTGGTGCTTCTAAGATGGAATATATTAAAGTATGGAGTTTAAAGTTCCTCAGGGATATAGGCTCACCTGAATCCCTCCTAGCATGTCACAATAACAGTGAATATTTGATATTTCAAGGAAAAGATACTGGTGCACAGCTTTCCCTTTTTCACTGATTTACAGGCATGGCTTAGTGCTGGGTTAATGGCTGGACCTGATGAGCTTAAAGGTCTTTGCCAACCCAAAGAATTCTATAACTTGATGACCAAGCTCTGTGTGAGAAATGAGCTCTCCTGCCTGCAGGTCCCTGGGGGGTGGGGGCACAGCCAGTACACACCACCAGGTCAGACACACCATCCAGGCACAACCATCACTGTGACACTGACACCTCTCCCAGTGCCAGCAGGGACAGGAGCCCAGGACCCCCCTGACGAGAGCTGTAGCTGGTGGGAGATGGCACCACAATTCTGCACTGTCAGGTGACCAAATTCCTCAGGAGATGCAGGGGGCTCTCACAGGTGAGTGGTCTCACCCCTGTTCCATGGCACAGGGCACCACCTCCTTCCTCAACAGGGCCTTACAGAAGGGAGGGCTGCCCAGTTATTTAGCCCCACCAAAATCTCAGGGGGAGGATTTCAGCGGCCTGCCAGGTGAGCAGGGTCCTGCAGCAGCTGCGTGGCCGCAGAGGTGACCCCGCCGTGCGGGTTAGCAGGGACATGGTGCCACCTCGTGGCACGCGGCTCCGAGTGTCACACGTCCCTGTCTTTGTGGGATGGACATCTTCCCAATGGGAGCATCACCTTGCGGGTGCTCCACCACCCCCCAGGGCTGCTGGTGCCTCCGAGGTGGTGGCTGGTAAAAGCCCCCAGTAAATTGGTGGTTGGGATGGATGGGTGGGGGGAAACAAGCAGAAGAGCCAAAATCCATCTCCTATCCCCTAATCCCAGTATCACCTGCAGAGTGGGTATGACCCAAATCAGAGTCGTCGCTTCTGGAGATGATTTCTTAAGGGCTGTCTGCCCACTATGGGATTCATGACCTAAGGGGTCCTTCTCCCTGTCCTGCTACTCCCCCCTGGATCTGTCCTTTTCCTTTTGGCTCCCAAGCTCTGCCAGGAACCCCCTGCCCATCCTCCCCTGCTGACCTGCAGAAGACCCACTCATCTGTACCAAAAATGGGTTTGGTCCCCTCCTGTGCTGACAGCATAAACCAAACCCCACTTATGAGAGTTCAGATTTTGTTCTTAGGGCTACAAAACAGGAAGAAAGATGGCTTTATTTATCTAGATAAAAATAAGAATATTAAAGACAATGCTGAGGTATGGCACTGTTGCTAAATAATCATCAGCTGAAATACTTAAGGAATAGAGTCTTGGTTTTTAGTGAAACACTTTAATTCAGAACCAGCAATGGAATGAATAAGGAGTATTTGGGGTCTAACTTCCCTTGCTAATTGATGCCATCATGGTAGTGCCTAGGAAATTTGGGGCTCAGTAGTGCTGGACTGGGTTCTGGCATGCTGTTTGCAGTATGGATTCAACAAAAAGACAATTGTTATTCCAGGAAATCTTCCATGGAGATCCTGAATCCTTTTCTGCTAAGTAAGACATTAGAGTTTGATCAGTGACCAGAAATTGCCTGATAAGGGATTTATTTTCCCTCTACTATTAGAAAGGCTGTTGCAATGATTCCCACCCTTTGAGACAGACTTTTCAGAGGTACCCTCTGTACCCATCCCACTGCCAACTTGACTGCTCTCTGTGCCCTTTCCTTTTGGGTTGGGGCATTCCCAAACAGCAAAGCAAATGGATTAATTCTGCTGATTTCTTGTTCCTCCTGTACAGATCCTTCCTGGATGCTCTAAAAGGGGGTTGGAGACAAAGTGGGGATCAGAGTCAGTGGTAGATATGGTGGGGTTTACCTCTAAAATACCAAATATGAGATTTTCCCCAGAGGGCCAAGAGCTGGAACTAGGAGCACTTTGTCTCAGAAGTTCAGCCAAGAAAGCCAAGGGCTTTTTTGTTTGTTTTTTTTTTTTTCCACATAACCCAAGGAGATGATATAACATTCTTTACAGGCATATATCACCAAAAATTAGCCATCAGAGGTGGTCCTCCCTAGTTTATTTTGTTATTTAGGAAGAGGCTTTTAAAAAGAGATTGTTCTACTGAAGAAGTGAGCTCCTGCTGGTGCAATGGTATCTCTGTAAATCTGGCAGCAGAATGGGGGCTGCCGATGAGCCCTTAGGCACTTAGCAAGGATTTTCCAAGGAGCCTAAGGGCTGATACACACTTGAAACTCAATGGGATTTAGGTGCCTAAATACAGTAGGCTGCTTGGAAAATCCCAGTCTTTGAAGTAAAAGTAGGCACTGATTAAAAAAAAAGGCTAAAACCCCTTAAAATAATAAATGTCAGACTAATGCCACCATGAAGGCATTGGGTGCTCTGAGCTGTGCACCCAAAACAAGGCAGTGGCAGGTGGCCACCAAAGGCAACCAAGAGCATGAAAAGCTCCATCCCTGGTGTCTCCTGCTCCTTCAGGAATTGCAGTAGGGTTTCTCCACATTCTCCACATCATTTCCCTTTCTGATGGATGCCTCCCTGCCTCCCTGTGTGGGAATGACCCAGGGGATTTGGCTGGGGACATACTATGTGTGAGGAAAACATTAAAAATGCTTTTTTTGTTTGTTGTGTTTTTTTGTGGGTTTTTTTGTTGTTTTTTTTTTTGGGGGGGGGGTTTCTTTTTTTTTTTGGTGGAGAAGAATCTTAGGGCATTAAAAGTTGGAGAACTCATCTTCATTATTTCTCTTTAAAGTTAGTTATGAATTGAGAATGGCTCTGCTCATATTTCTCTTTTATTTGCTATCTCCCCAGGCTAAAGTGTTGTCTATTTATCTTACAGATTAGGTTACTTTTTATGGGGTTCCTGCTATTATATTTCACCTCTAACTTTGTTACTTTGTGTTTGCTATTAAATTACGTTGAATAAAATGGGCGGCTGAAGGACATTTTTCAGCTCCATCCTGAAATGAGGTTCTTAATCCTGTTTCTGGACCTGCCCCTGTAGCCCAGCCCACAGGGACAGAATCAGGTATGTAAGAAGGGCAGCAGGGGAGTGTTTGTATCAACCACGGGCTCTGCAGGATGAAGCAGCAGAGTCGTGCCTGTAATACCAGTTGCTTCATGTACAGTGATTTTGGAGGCATCTCTTTAGAAGCAGACTCTAATAATATTGACATCATCACAAGATAAGATCCAGGACTAGTTAAATCACAGCCTCGCAACTCAGTGCTCCTTTGAGGATTAGAAGAAGTCGCTGAGCTGTCACTCTAAAGCTGATCATGGACTTGTTTAACTATGTCATCCCATAAGACAGCCCTTTCAATTATGTCAACCTGTCTGCTCTCCCTAGACTCTAATTTTAGAGCAGCAGTAGCTAATATTCTTGGAAAACTGATCCACCTCCATAGATTTCTCCTCTCTGTCTGCTGCTGTTAACAGAGTATCCTGTGGGGAGATCGGACTGCTTTCCTTCCCCTCCTGTAATAAACCTAATAAAAATAGGTACCATTAGGTTCCTGCGTGTGTGGTCTCTTTAAGACACTTATCTGAGCTGTGTAATGGAGATGTCATGTCTCCTCCACAGAGGGATCAGGCAGCATCACAGGGTCATTGCAATAAAAATAAAATCCACTTTTAAGAGCCTGGTATGAAATTATGAGCTGAAAAGCAGGATATTGGGGTTGGAGTTCAGAGACCTGGAAAAGGCAAATGAGAGCTGGAGTCACCCGAATTTTGATGCCAAAGCACTGGCTCTGCAGCAGGAGCAACAAGCAGGATGCAGGAGGACTGCAGGCAACGAGGTGACCTTGGGGACACCAGGGACTCATCTGTGTCTTCTGGAGGGTGTTGGGAGGAGTTTGGGGCACACAAGGCAGAGAGGAGGTGGATGGATGGACCTGGCTGTCTCAGCCATGGGCATCTCTGCACTGTGCTGTCATAACCCAGGTGCTGGAGAGGGGACAGACCCTCCCCTGAGAGATAGGATGGAAACACATCCCTGCTCCCCAGCCACGCTGTGCCTGCAGCTGGCAGTGACGCTGGACAGTTGTTCCCCTGCTGTGCCATGAATGTTCTCCTCTGAAGAGTTTCATCCCCCCTTTAGGATGAAATGCTGGTCCTAAGGCAGAGCAGGCTGCTGTGGTGGGGTGGACAGTGATGTTTAACACCCTGACAAGAGGCAATCCCATGGACTGGAGGGAGAGGAAGGGAAAGACAGAGAGAAGAGTGTGGGACATGGGGGAAAGCAATAGGCCTCCTCCCATAAAAACTAGAAAGGAAGTAGAAGGGATGGATGGGGAAAGAGGAGGCAGAGAGTCCATGCAGATGCAAGGGAGGGAGGGGATCACCATCCATCCCACCCAGTGTCACCATTCTGGTGGCAAAGGGGCCAGGCCTTCTCTCTGAGATCAGTTACATAAAACCAACACTCCACAGGCTGCCAGGGAATGGTGCCTCCCCCAGACTCCAGCAAGTTAGTTACACATAGCTTTCCTTTCACAAATCCATGTTGGCTGCCCCTAATCAAATTCTGCTTCTCAAGCAATTTCCCTTGCTAATTCCTCCCGAATCAGCCCTAACCCACCTATCCCCTTTGTCACTAAGCTAGCCAGCCTCTAATCACACACTGCACTGTGTGATCCTTTCCCAAGTAATACAGGGTTCGGCACTTTTCCTCTGGTTCTCAGCAGCCTAACCTGTCAGGAGCAACCTTCTAAAAATATCACTAAAGACCTCAGCTAATTTCTAATCCTCGTTTCTATTAAGACGCCTGCCTGTACTATGTGGTTTTCCAGACTTGGGATTTGCAGTCTTCGTTACGAGCATCTAATCTGCGCAGAGCCATTTCTGTTGTTATCCACAAGCAAACTCCTCCCTCCTCCACCACGAAACACGATCCCTTTGGCAGCAGCTCTCCCTGGCAGGGCACTCTCAGCCAGCCAGGGAAGACACCAACCTCTTCCTCTCTGCTTAGCTCCCCCCACTGTTTTTTGGCAAGCCTTCCTGGGGACATCATGGGGATCCCACTCCTTTCAAGCAGTGGGTAGGTGCTTTGTAGGGAAAAAAAAATCAGCCTTCAAGCTCAGCAGATCATGTGGGTTTTTTGCACCTCCCAAGATTTTGAGTTGTACAAGGAAGCTGATGCATAATAGAGCCGAGTTCTTGAAGTACCTTGGATAACTTGACTTTCTCTTACTATTTGCATTTGGATATTTTCTGCTGTTTCCTCTTCCATTTTAAAATTCACCTGTCCCAAATTGCCAGAACCAACCAAGTCAGAAGAACAGAAGAAATGGGGGAGAGTGCCATACGCTGGCTGTCCCCTGCCCAGGGTGTCCCAGGGCAGGTTTTGGGTGTTCCCAGCATGGATGTGGCACAGCTGTCCCACAAGACCCCAGGCAGCAAACCCCACAGTGGAGGAGGTGAAATCAGAGTTTACCCTTCACAAACCTGTGGCAGAATGCAATGCTCTGTCAGCTCAGCTGTTCTGTGGAGTAAGGGTTTTCACGAGGAGATTTGGTAATTTCATGGGTTTAGGAGAGAAAATTAATTGAAGAGTGGGCAGAGTGTCTGGCTGATGACATGGCATCATTTAACGCAGCAGGACTGTGCTGTTGGGAAGTGCTCCAAGTGGGCTGGCAAGCTGGCACCCACAGCAGGAGTCACGAGTGCCACGTTGGCGGGTGACGTGGAAGGTGGGGGAGTGGCACGTGCCACTCCTGGAGTTGAACAGCACAGAGTGGCCTGTGCAGGCAGTCAGCACAGGCAAGCCCAAAGCTCCCCTTTGACCTCTTGGCTCCACTCTGCGTCTGAGTCACACACCACAGCACAGTCAGGTGTTTTCCGGGGAGAGCAGGGGCAGAACAACGCTTTGTCATTTCTCAATCCTGTAGCAAATGTCTTGAAATCAACAGCCCTGCTCTGCTCTGCACGAAGCCAGCACTGTCACACACCTCCAAAGACCCACACTTCTAAAATACACCTTGATCTCAAGGTGCCTTGTCAAAGTGAGACAAACATTTAAAACAGAGACCAACAGGGAAAGTTTCTGGTCTCCATTACCAACACCTGCCACCTCCACCCCGAGCTCATCTCCTTGCCCTGTTGCCCCAAGTCTTTCCTCACCCCAGTGCCTATCTCCATCCTTATTCTTATTTCCATCCCCATCCTCATTCCTATTCCCATTCCCCGTTCCCATTCCCCTTCCCCATTTCCATTTCCCGCTGCCATTCCCCATTTCCCGCTCCCATTCCCACTTCCCTTTCCCACTCCCGCTCCCATTCCCATTCCCCATTCCCTATTTCCCATTCCCCACTCCCATTCCCATCCCCATTCCCCACTTCCCATTCCCATTTCCTACCCCCATTTCCCATCCCCCATCCCCCATCCCCCATTCCTCATTCTCCATTCCCATTCCCCATTCTCCATTCCCATTCCCATTCCCCACTTCCCATTCCCATTTCCTACCCCCATTTCCCATCCCCCATCCCCCATTCCTCATTCTCCATTCCCATTCCCCATTTCCCATTCCCCATTCCTCATTCTCCATTCCCATTCCCCATTCCCCATTCCCCATTCCCATTCCCCATTCCCATTTCCCATCCTCATTTCCCATCCCCATTCCCCTTCCCCACTCCCACTCCTAGGCCCCGCCCCCGGCCGTGACTCAGCCGCCCCCCGGCCTCCCATTGGCCCCGCCCGCGCACGCGCGGCGAGCGGCGGGGGCGGTGGGGCACGCCATTGGCTGCGGCGGCAGTGACGTCACGGGGCGGCGGCGTGGCGGGAGCGTGACTCAGCACGCGGCTGCGCTGACTCAGCGCCCCGAGCCGCTGAAGGCGCGGCGGCCGCGCCCGGCCCGGGGCTCGGCGCTTTGTCCCTGTGCCCGCGGCGAGCCGGGGCCCCGTGTGCCATGGAGCTGCCGGGGCTGGGCGAGCACTGCTCCGAACGCACCTGCAAACAGCTGGGTAAGTGCGGGCTCGCACCGAGCCCCGAGCAGCGCCCGCCCGGGCGGACCCGTGGCGGCGGTACCGCGTGTGCTGGGGCCGGTGCTGTCCCCCGAGGCTCTCCGGGGCTGCTGCGGTAGTGGCAGAGAGCAGCGCTGCTGCTGCGCTGCCCGCTCAGCAGGGCGAGGGAAAGAGTGATAGCTGTTGTTCCTGTGCGTGTCAAATTGTCAAGGAATGGCTTTTCAAGATTAAAATAATTCCTGAAACTGGGCTTTGCGTTTGTACTTCAGCTCTTAGCTCTTGACTAATCGCTCACTAAGGTTTCTGCATTCGAGGAGTTCCTGAGGTGCTTATGGCTTGTGTTTGTCTTATGCTGCAGATAAAAAGAGGAAAACTTACCACTCTTGCTCTTTCAGTTTTAATATTTGTGAAGAATGATCTAATCTCTATAGAGATAATTGGATTGTGACTCGACAAAAACTGCTTTAGAATTTATTTGTAGACTTCTGTGAGTACTCTTAGAGTTGTTAGCTTTGTTCCATAAAAATGTTTTCTTTTTTATTCTTCTCCCAGATTTCCTTCCTCTGAAATGTGATGCATGTGGGGAAGTCTTCTGTAAAGATCACATCCGTTACGATGACCACAAGTGCAGCTCTGCCTACAAGAAAGTGAGTTCTGTATGACGTGAGCCATCATTCACCCTGCAGAATTCAACTGAATTATGCTAAGTCATTGAATTGCTAAGATGAATGGCTAAGTCATTTATAAGGGCTGCTCTGAAACTTCACCTGTGGTTTCAATAAAAGTGGATGGGAGAACCTCAAGATGCGAGTTAATGATACATCTGGATTTCAAATATATAGAAACATGACATTTCAGAGGGCAGAACTGCTGGACTCTAGTTTTTTTCACTTACAATGCATTTTCCCAGAGAGGAGTGCTTTATATTTCATATAATGTATTGTGGTCTAAAATTTTCTGGGGTCCAAGTCCTGTAAGTTGAAGAACAACAAACATGAAACTACAGAAGAAATAAATAGAACAAGTGGGTCCAAACTTTGATCTCTGGCCTGTACTTGGCCTTTGAAGTATTCAAAGGCTGTAATCCCAGAAAAGCCAAAAGGATATTTAAAGTCAACTTACCAAATGTGTTGCTACAAATGGGTTTGGCAGAGCATTTCTGTGTGGTTTTTGGATGGGGATTTGCAGTTACTGTTGTGAAGTGTATCTTTAAAAGCATTAGCAAATGGGAACATGAAACATTTAGGAATATATTTCTATTATCTATGGGTAAGAGGGTTGGACTTGATTATCTTAAAGGTCTATTTAAATCTAAACAATTCTTTATTTCTGTGATGCTGACCTGTGCTCTGTGTTCTCAGAACGTGCAGGTCCCAGTGTGTCCCCTCTGTAACACTCCTATCCCAGTGCAGAAGGGAGAAATCCCAGATATTGTGGTTGGAGCCCACATAGATAAGGACTGCAAATACAATCCAGCACAGCAAAAGCAGAAGGTAAGAAAACTGCTGAAGTCTAAGCTGCCTTCCTGTGCCGTGGTCATGGCTCACAGAAAGCAAACACGGCCAACTTCGTGTCCTCTCTTACTCAGATCTTCACAAACAAATGCACCAAGCCAGGCTGCAAAAGAAAAGAGATGATGAAGGTGGTTTGTGAACAGTGTGGTGGCAGCTTCTGCATAAAACATCGGCATCCTCTGGATCACGACTGCAGAGGGGGCAGCCAGCCCATCTCCAAGGCAGGGTGAGCTGGACTGGGGATATTTCAGCTCAAGATGAGATCTCAGGGCTGGTATCAAGGCTTGGTGGGGAGCTTGGACTGACAGGGAATTCTGGAAACTGCTGGTCAATAAGATAGCCATGATTTCCTCTTGCATCTCAGGCTGAATTTCTGGAATGTCAGCTTTAATTTCTGAGCCAAGGGAAAAAGCTTTTCAAATGTTTTCCTGATTTTTCAAGCTTACCTGTGTCAGTCTCTCCTTCCTAATTGAGAACAGGCACTGGCCAACTCAAGCACCCTTTGGGGTCCAGGTCCACTTACTGGAATCCTAAAGCTCTGTCCAGCACCTTAAAGTAACCAAGAATAATCAATTCCCTGACAAACCAAGTCTGAACTTTATGTTAATAAAAAAATCTGTCTTTTTACAGGCAGACATTCCTTGACTGTTCTGTGCAGTAGGACTGTGAGATTTGTGTGACAGATGCAGATGATTAAACTGGATGGAAGAGTGAAAATACAGAGTGCACAGATGCTGAGCCTGCTTGTGTTTGTTTGTAGATATGCAGCTCTGATGAGAGCATCTCATCCCACCTTCAAGTCCCCGGGAGCAATTGGAGTGCCATCTAATGGGAATCGTCAGCACAACAGGTATCAGCTGCACCAGGAGAAAAGACAAACTAAAACCAGGCTGGTGTCCACACGGTGTGGCAGTGCCACTGTCACACCTCTAACTGCTCTAGAGCTGGTGGGTGACCTGTAAATGGTGTTGGGAGTGCAGTAGAGGGGCTCTGACAGCACAGGTGAATCCCTGCTTCTCTACAATGGAGTGATGAAAGTGGCCTCATAGATAAAAGCATTAAGACATCAGATTGTGTCTGCAGGTTGGTCTCCCACCTGTTCAGTGGGTTTGGCCAAGTTCTGGGGAAATGGTGTGCCATCAGACTGAGGAAAACACAGCAAGCACCTGAATTGAAATAAATGGCCCAAGCCCTTCCCTGGCATGTTGTAGCTCCATGTGACTGAAAGTTCTAGTTGTGCAACCCTTACAGTGCATTCTTATGTCTTACAGGTGCAGATAGTAGAGGCTCTTCGTCTGGATCAATTCTTTATTTTAAAGTAAATATTTTTTCCCTCTCTCTTTAAATTTCTATGCAATTAACTTTTGTCATTATTTTCTATGCATTCAATAAACTGTTACCCTTTCCAAGCCAATGTTATTTGTTCCTATATTTGGAATAAGAACTTTAATACTGTAAAAAATGTTTGATGTAGGAAGTGAGATGATGGTGCTAGGTAGATTACAGTTGGTATGAAATACAGGTCATGCCAAGCCAAAATTAGGAATTTCCCAAAATGAAAATGTGAAATACAAGCCACTGTCGTATGTCTCAATCCTTTTGGAAGTGTTCTGGCTCTGCATGGCAAACAACATCCATGTGAAGCTTCCTCTTGGTTTCTGAATGTCATTGGAAGGCCTTTATTTATAAAGCCAAAGCACCTTTTTTACAGGTCTTGTCTGAAGGCTAGTGCTCACAGAGGCACGTGCAGTATAATTCTTCATCGTGTATTGTCCCTTAGACAGAAATCTAGATTTGCAGGAATGTATTTTGTGGTTTCAGGGTGAAAAGCCAGAGAAAGTAGCATTAACTGTGTCTTGTGTAATGAGAGTAAGGCCAAAATACAGCGTTGTTTAGGGAGGCTGCTCTTGCTGTCTTCCTGAAAAGCTTAAACAAGTGAAGTCATGGCAGATAATGCTCCATCTATTATCCTGATCAGCTCTCTTGGCTCTTTAAAACTGCATGAGTATCCAGCTGCTTAGCTTGAGGCCTGAAATATTATAGGTTGATGAAATGGAAATGTGCTGTTAATGAACAATGCTAATTCCCCAGATGGGATCTAAGTAGACCTCTCATCCAGCTAATTGTGAGAAAAATGCCAGGGCTTTCTGGTGATGTCAGGGGGTCAAGACCTCAATTTCATGTGTCATTGGAGCCATTCCTCTGCATGCTGGGGCTTCTGGGCTGCAGTGTTGGCTTAGGACTACCTGGAGGGTAACTGCAGCCCCTTCAATCCCCTGCAGTGCTGCTGAGGTGGGAGGAGCAGCACTGTGCAGAGCAATGCTGAGTTCCCTGACCTGGGAAAAATCATCTTTGCTGATGCTCTAAGAGATGGGAGTGCAGTTAGTGCATGTGCTTTGTACATCCTTGGGGGTGCTGCAGGTGTGCAAAGATTGTTGTCTCTCTTTTTGAACACTTTAATCCTTGGAGTGGGAATGCTGCCTGAGGAGGAAATGTGGATTTATGGTGCTTCATGTAAACAATCAATGCCTCGAGCCACAGGCCTTTCCTAAGAAAGGACAGATGTTATTTCTGTCCAGCACAGAACAAGTATCTGTGCTAGCCCATATTTATGTTTGGCCCAGTGTGATTTCTCATCCTGGAGAAGTTTTTGGAGAAGATCACAGCAAGCTGGCCAAACTGAACACGTAAAATAGATATGAGCTACACTGATCACTCCACATAATCTAATTTCTTGCACTCCTGCAGTCAAGATTGTGATTTGATAGTATCTGTAATACTGTGTTTAACCACAGGATGTCACAATAGGATATGCAATAACACAGTGTATTTTAGGAAGTCTAAACATAGAAAATACTCTTTGCTTATCTATATTGGAGCAAAAGCTCAAATTACAGCTTTAGTTTTAGGTACCACCACCCTCTGATTATCCTGTGTGTGCCAACACCCTAACTCACCCCTAGCACACTGCTTTATTTTATATACATTTTATATTTTTTGAGTATGATTTCTAACCAGCCACCCATTCCCAAACGATGCCGTGCACCCCACCGGTGCTTTGGGAAGGGGATTCCAGGTCCTGAGCACGGTGTGAGGACACAGCCCAGGGGAGAGAGGCTCTCCCAGCCCAGCAGTGATGGCTGGGGGCAGGAGGGTGTGACATTCACATTCTCTGGACACAGAGATGTAATTCTGTCTCTCAGGAGAAGCACAGAGAGCAGAAGAGGAAACAATCTTTATCTCTGCTCCTTTGTTTTCCCCATGAGGAATGTGGTGTGGAGATTGTTTACCTGCAGTGATTGCTGGGTTGGATTCTGGTGAAGGTTGTTTGGGTTCAGTGACCAGTGGGATCCAGCCGTGGCTCGGGCTCTCAGCAGTCAGTCACGAGTTTGAGTTAGTTGGATAGGTAAGTAAGAAGTAAGTATGTAGAATAGTACAGTATCTCTTTAAATAGTATATTAATGTTATATAGTATAGTTTTAATACAGCAATCCTTCAGCCTCCTGATCTGGAGCCAGACATCCTCATTTCTTCCTCAAGTTAGAGGTTGTCTGATTTTCCGATAGGAGGGCACCTCGGCGTGGGGAGGAGGTGGAAGAGGAGGAAAGCAGAGGTTGTCCCTTCCCATCAGTGCCTGAAAGGGTACAGGGATGTGTTTGCCAGCAGCATCTGCTCCCACTTCCAGCATCTCAGCTGCTGCTGGGATCCAAGCAAAGGGAAACAACAACCCTGTCTCAGGCTGTCCTGAAAAATAATGTGTCATCTACGTGTGTGTATGTGGTAAAAGTTCTGGCCTTTAAATTACCAAGGGGACTTGGAAAAGTTTGTGCACGGGGTATTTATAGAAAATGAAAACATGGAAACCGATCTGCTTCCTGGAAATTGTCCTCGGAGGTGTTTTCTCCGTCTGTCAAACCACACCCTTGGCCTCTTCCCACGCGTTCCAAGAGACCCCACTGGGACACAGGCACTGCCGTCCCACACTTCAGGATCTTTCGGGATCTGGAGCCTTTGGGATCTGCGGGCTCAAAGGGACGGGAGCCGTTCTCCAGAGAGCCCCATCTCAGTGTGTCCGCAGCGGCGCCCAGGCCAGCCTGCTGTCACCGGCAGCACTCGGCTCCTACGGGGAGCGCCGGGCTGGCTCCCACCGGGCTGGCTCCCACCGGCCCAGGCAGTGCGGCCTGGGGGCTGCCAGGCCCCGGGGACCCTGCCAGGACACGGGAATCCCTGCCAGGCCCCGGACCCCTGCCAGGGTGCGAGTGGATCCCTGCCAGGACACAGGGACCCCTGCCAGGCGCCGGGACAATCCATGCCCGGCCCCGGGCAGGCCCCGGGACAATCCGTGCCCGGTCCCGGCGGGTCCCGGGACAATCCGTGCCAGGCCCCGGCGGGTCCCGGGCAGGCCCCGGGCCAATCCGTGCCAGTCCCCGGCAGGCCCCGGGCCGGTCCCGATTTCGGGACTCTCCCAGGCAAAAGGGCGGGGCCCCGGGCGGAGCTCGGCGCGGGAAGGTGACGTCACCCGCGCCGCCAGAAGCCGGCGGAGCGTTCCGCGGCACACGTGTTCCTGGTGGGCGCTTTAACTCCGAGCGAGGCATTCTATTGGCCACCGGGGTGATTGACAGATCGGCAGCCAACCAGATACCGCCATTCTCCCCGCTTAGCCAATGAGAGGCAGGGGGCGGGCGGTGGCGCCAAGCGTGGGGCTCAGTTGAATGTGCGGGGCCGGCGGCTGCGGGAGGTGCGTGTGGGACGGGCGGGGGGCGCAGCCCTGGCTCCCCCCGGGGCGGCGGCGGCTCCTCCGCGGGTCCCCCTGCCCGCACGGAGCTGCGGGAGGGGCGGGGAGGCTCGGCCCGGGCCGGCCCAGCCCGGCCACATGCGCGGGGGTGGCTGAGGGGGCTGCGGCGAACCCGGGAGTGTGCTGGGATGTGAACCGGGGTGTGCTGGGATGTGAACCCGGGATGTGCTGGGATGTGAACACGGGGTGTGCTGGGATGTGCACACGGGGTGTGCTGGGATGTGAACACGGGGTGTGTTGGATGTGAACACGGGGTGTGCTGGGATGCGAACACGGGATGTGCTGGGATGTGAACCCGGGATGTGCTGGGATGCGAACACGGGGTGTGTTGGATGTGAACACGGGGGGTGCTGGGATGTGCACATGGGATATACTGGGATGTGCACACGGGGTGTGCTGGGATGCGAACACGGGATGTGCTGGGATGTGAACCCGGGATGTGCTGGGATGCGAACACGGGGTGTGTTGGATGTGAACACGGGGGGTGCTGGGATGTGCACATGGGATATACTGGGATGTGCACACGGGGTGTGCTGGGATGTGAACACGGGATGTGCTGGGATGTGAACACGGGATGTGCTGGGATGTGAACCCGGGATGTGCTGGGATGCGAACACGGGATGTGCTGGGATGTGCACACGGGGTGTGTTGGATGCGAACCGGGGGGTGCTGGATGTGAACACGGGGTGTGCTGGGATGCGAACCGGGGTGTGTTGGATGCGAACCGGGGTGTGTTGGATGCGAACCGGGGTGTGTTGGATGTGAACCGGGGTGTGTTGGGAAGCGAATCCAGGTTGGGAAGCGCAGCCGGGGTCCTGTGCAGGGGAGCCGGGAGCGGGGCTGGCCGTGGGCTGGTGCCCTCCTGGCAGGGCACGGCTGTGCCTCACACGTGCCGGGCCTGGCTCCGCTGTCACGGCCGTGCCAAACCCTTCCTTTGGCGGCTTCTGCTCTTTTGGGAACATCCCGACGTGGGCTTGTGGGTTGTTTTATATTTCAGCGTGTGTTTCAAGGTAAATGTTTGTGACTGAGCCCACGTTTGCCTGTGCAGTGAAAGTGACACTGAGAGTGACAGTGTTGGGGCAGCTGGGTAAAGCCACTTAAATCAGCTGTTCTGGCAAAGAAACAGTACGGAGTTACAACCAGACCTGCTTTCAGAACCAGGTGCAGTGTTGTCTGCAACTCCTGCTCATGTTCACCCTTATTTCAGTCTAAAATTAAAGATAAAGCTAGTGAGACAATTCTTTAAGCATAGTTTTACCCCATTAACCTAAATGAAAACAGAAAAGCTTGCAGTTTAACCAGAACTAGTGGTTTAAAACTGTTTAGTAATCAAATAGCCTTACTTTCTGCTTGTGAGTGCACACGTGCATATTAATGAGATGCCTAACATGTGAATGTAGTCATGTGAATGTATTTGAGATGATGGGGTGTTACCTGAGGTAGACAGCTGATCAAACAGTTCAGTGTGGTGTGTTCTAACCTGCAGAAAGCACAGCCGACGTTATGGGGAATTCCTACCAGGAACAGCACTGAGGCATTTTCCACAACAGGGCCTCAGAGGACAAAAGGTGTGGGGATTCCTGCAGGGGATTGGCATTTGAGTTTTACACTACCTTAACTACAATGTATTCCTAAAAGAAACACGAAAATTCTCCAAAATGAATCAAATTTCAGTGCAGACATACATTTCATACTTAGGTAGTCACAAATAATTACCATAACTGTCTGTATACGAGACTGATATTTAATATTAAATGAAAAGTTCTAACTGCAGTTTGGTGGTCTCTGTTACAGAACAGCATTTTAGAATGCCAAAAATGATTGTGGAAAAAAAAGAAAAGAAGGCAGAAAAAAGAAAAAAGATGAAGCAACATGTGGCCCAAAAGGACGAGCTGGAATTGAAAACCAAACCAAAGAAGAAGAAGCAAAAGCTGCAGGTTTGGCTCTTTAATTCAATACAAAATGGATTTGTTGTTGCTGTAGATTCTGTTCTCAACATGAGTTGGATTCAGTTGCAGTGATTCCTTGAATGCAGTATACCTAGAGTGAAAGCTAAAAGGAAAAGATAAATTGAGCAGGATCTGGGTGCATTCATAGCAGGCAGAGAAGTGAGAAGTGATCTCTGTTTTGGGTGTTTCTGAAAAACAGAGAATGGGTGTGGGTGAAAGGTGAACCAAGTGAGGAGCTGTCATATGGCAATCTCAGTGGAGCTTCAGTCTTCATGTGATCCTGAGTGCCTGGGAAAACATGAAAGATGTTTTCTTGGAAGTTCTCCTGGATTTTGGACAGAATGTCAAGTGGCCAGAAGGTGTCAGCAGTCTCTTTGTATTCCTGAATGTTTTATGAATTATTTTATGAGAATAAAATTAGCAATCTCAATATGTTACTGAAGTAGGAACTTGGAGTTGGAAGATTTCTGGTGTTTTTTTTTTTTTTTTTTTTTTTTTTAATTTTTGTGGTGGAAATTATGCATAATTCAAAGACAATTCACTTCTGATATTTTTAATGGTTACTGTGGAATGAGGATCAAAGAACTGTAAAGCAATTCAAGCAGAAGAGAGGGAAAGCAGGTTTTTTTCCCTCAGGAATCCTTGAGGATCACGTCAAGAAGCCATGGTCTTAATTCTCTTATGTTTCCTGGCCTAACATAAAATATAAGTGAAAGCTGCTTGTTACTTCCTTTATCATGACATGTGTAGTTCAATGGAGCTCATACAACTAAAAATTAGTACTAATTTTGTTATTAGACTTTATTTCAGCCCATTGGCAAGAACATATTTGAAGAACTTTTGCATTCATAAGTGTCTCTAGGTATTGCATTTAGAGTTTGGGAAGCTTAATATAAAAAAGCCAGCCTATTGGCAGAAGCTATTCAGAGGTCTGTACAATTTTGCAGTTTTGAACTCAGCAGAAATGTTCCTAAGTAAGAAAAGACTGCATCTTTGTCAAAGCAAAAATAGGAAATTTTGTCCTTAATGCTTCATAAGGGGGGATGTTTCTCTTTTCCTTTATATTACAGACTGTGGATTTGCCGTGCTATAATTAAATTTGAGTGAAAATAATTTTCCAGGACAAAACAGGGCAAAATTGAAATGTCAAAATGAAAATCTTATTGTCTGTGATGAATTTAATGTCTACAATGTAATGTAAAACTGCCAAACAATCGAGGTGGGCTTCAAGCTCCTGTCTAGTGGGGCCTTTTTGGACCATCTGATGTCCAGTGTTCAGTTCCTAGAACACCCAGATGAGTTTTGAGGGCTGTGCAGACTGTAGGACTGTGAAAGAAAGAGCAAAGAGTAATAGAAAGAAGAATCCTTAATGCTGTTAGGGAACACCACTAAGCACAACAGTTCTTGGAATCATAAAAGTTGATGCCAGTGGGTGGCTTGAACATGCATCTTGTGAGTTTTAGGGAATGCCATAAAAGGTCTGTGACAAGCCATTTCTTGGCATCAGCTTTATAAACTGTAACTGTTGATAGAGGAAAGTCTTAAGTTAATAGACTTCTTTTTTTTAAATTTATTTTTGAAATAACTGTTAAGAATGAAAAACATGAGGCAGATCTTAAACAATTTCACTTCAGAAGTGGTTAAAGAAAGTTAACTGCTTGGCAGTTTGATTGTTGCTCAGTGTAAGTACTCTCAGTTTTGTGTGAAATGCTTTGTTAAGGCACACTGGCATTTATGCCTTAAAGTGCTTTTGGTCATCAAATCTTGTCAGCAAGGAAAGTGTAACAGAGAACAAGGAAAAACTGTTCTATGGGAGCAGGAAGATCAGGAGGAACTCTGGGGCTGTGCTCAGTCAGAGCACAGTAAGAAATTTCCATGTAAGAAATTTGGAACAAAAGTTGGGCAACTGCTGAGAAGGTTTTTTATGCACCTATACTTTATCAATTTGATTTCTGTTATTTTAAAATAAGCTGGAATTCTGCTGGATCTACAGCATTTCCTGAATCATGGTGCCTTAGCTTCTGATGAGCTGTGATTGGCTTTTAATGCAGTAACTGAATTAAAGGAAACTCTTCCTGGCATTCTGAAAGTAAGGATGGGCAGGCTCCAGTTTTTCCTAAGGTGTTTCCTGTGTGGTAGAAAGAATTTTTGGTGGTAGAAAGAATTTTTGGTGGGACAGAGGTTTCACTGGTTCATTGAGTCACATTCTTGTGATTTAGGTTGTGGGTTTTTTTAGTGTTTTTTTTTTTTTTTTTTTTTTTTTTTTTTTTTTTTTTCCCTCTCTCTTTTTTTCTCAATTCTAGTACAGCAAATTTAATTTCCAAAGTGGAAAATACAAATGTCTAATTGATTTTGTTATAGAGCTGGAGGCAGGTTGAGATGTGTTTTCAAGGACTGGATTTAGTGTACACTGATTGTTCCTTCAAGAAATTTATTTCAAAAATTCTTGCCAGCCTTGGACTAAGGCATTTTTCCTTGGAACAGCTTGACCTTTCAGAGTAATCTTGATGTTTTATTGATTTTCATCTACTCAATTTCTTCTGTTTACACTAAATAGTAATAAGCAATTCAAGACCAATATGAATGTTTTTGTGAGTGATCTTAGAGCTCTAAATAAGACATCTCCAGCAGAGCTGAGTTTTAAAGTTTTAAATAAGTTTAAAAACTTAATTCAGCCTTTCAGGGTTTTCTGACTGATTCTCCTAATGTTACTGTTCTGTTTACCTACTTGAAACAATCACACATATTAAACATATTTTTTTAATCACTAGACATTAGTTTTACATTTTTTATAATGACTTTAATAGTTTGCTAACATACTTATATGTTGAATATTTAAGTTTTTCCTTTCAAACTCTAACATGGGTATGAAGAAAAGAGATTTAAAATGTGCCATCTAGACTGGTGGTTTGAAGCTGACTATTGGCTTCTTAGGTAACAACTGCCTGGTGAATCTTTCCTGACAAGTTAGTTTTGTTTCAGTTCTCTAAAAAAAAAAAAAAAATATTTGCAGTATTGTTAACGTGTCATCTTGAAATAACAGAACCCTTAGAAGTGTTTCTTTGCAATTACCCCTGGTTTGCTTCTGACTGTGGATTTCTCCAGCTTTCAAACCTTCAGCTGCCTCAAAGCTTTCTGGAACAGCAGTGCTGCCAGCTGCAGCTCTGTAGGTAGGGGACAACATGTGGTTGCTTTTTTTCCCAGGGCTGTTTGAGTTCTGCTCAGAACGACCTTACTGTGTCAAAGGATCTTGTCATTTACGGGCAGAACTCGTTGCTGCAGTGCTGTTTGCAGAGCTGCTGGCTTTCTGCAGAACAGTAGGAAATTCTTTCAGAACAGAACATCTATTAGGCAAGATGCAAAATTCATAATCCATAGAAAACAATATTAATTTCCTGTTCCTTCCCCATTTAGTCTAGTGAGCATCGTAACTTCAAGGAAAATTACAATGACTAAGGGAAGATCAATCTTTATAAATCAAATCTCCTTGTTCATGGTTGAAGGGTACTTTAGGTAATGCTCACACAGCCAGTGGGTGTTTCCTTGTACTTCCTTGTTATCTCCAGCATTGCAACTGGTTGGAGGAGGAGGAATCAACATTTTCCTCAGCTAAAGGCAGGATCAGTGGGAAAGGAATTTAATTTCTGAGATTCCATACAGATACTACAAACAATGGCAAATAAACAAGTAGCTCATTATGTTTCTTTCATCAAAGTGTGCAGGTGCCCAAACAGTAAGATCTGTTTACTGAATGGAAAAAGGCAAAATTTGTACAGAAAGGGTTTTTCTGTTTGGCTTTTTGGAGGTTATCATAAAGAGCAATATAGAATTCTTAAGCTGCAAAGCAAACCACACACACACACAAAAAAAGATTTTTTAAAATCACTGTTTGGTTGTAGCAGTGGAAAACCGCATTAAAATTATGTTTAAGCTGTGGAGATAAACATTTTGGGCATGAGCTCAGTGGAATAACTGGGAATGCTACTTTGATATGATCTCTAATACAGCTTGTAATCAGGTAACTGGGGTAGTAATTGGAATGTTTAATGAATGCAAACCAGACATTGGTGCAAACTGATCCAGCAGATACTGTAAAGCTATCATCAGACAGTGTATTTATTTGTTTGACAACCCACTAATTCATCCCAAAGCCTGTTCTTGAAATAATGAGTTGTGGATGATTTGCAAACAAACTCAGTAATCCTTTATTGTTCCCTTAATTTATTTTTATAATTAATGGGAAGCTAATCTTGTAACCATCAAAATAACTTGGTTTATATTTTCCCATCCATTAATGTTAACAACTTAGTGTGATGTTGCAGGATTTGCTTCTGATTACCAGGCTACCAATGTTAACTGAATTTTATATACATTAAAAGTATATTTTGGAATCTGTTTGCATTGCAATTCCACTGTCCACTTTTCCTGCACTTGTTTGGTTTTGCTTAATCCTCTGTTGTAAGCATTAGTGTTATCTGAGGTTATTGATTTTTGTTCAAGGAATATGTAAAAATCTTAAATATTAAAAGAAAAAGAAGGATATACATTCCAAAAAGTTAATTTTATTTAGCATAACATCCTAAAATAAGCAACTCGTCTCCTACTGGGTTTTTTGGACCAATTTTAAAGTACCTTTAATATGCAAATAGAGTTTTGCCCATGTTATGAAGAGAAGATGACATAATCTTTCATCTTCCCCCATCCCTCCATCTCCCCGTGTGCCTTGATGGAAAGATACATCAGCAGAAAGCAGTTTCCCAGAGATAAAGGGAGAATGGGAGCTGTTCCTCAAAATGGCCAAGTTAAATGTCAGGATGGATATTATTGTGCTGGGTTTTGTCAGTCTATAATTAAAATGTTGGGCCTGTTTCTCTTTGCTTTGGGCTACCTTTCAGTTGAATGTTTATTTTTGGGCTCTTTGTTTGGGGTTTTTTTACTTGCACAAAGAGAGAAGTTTGCTGGCCCACTGGCTCTCAGTGCCTCTCTGTCTGGTGGCCTTCTGATAGTTACAGGAAATAATTACAAAGCTCTAAATCCATGTGGCAGTTATGGATTACTGTGTGACATCTTGCTTGGTTTATCTGCTTTCTTATCTATGCAATATTTCTCAAATTAGGAAAATTAAAAAAAAAACAACCAACCACAAAACAACAAACTTTGAGGGCAGCTGGTTATGGGACTGAAACATTTGTTTCCTGCTAACACTTCTTCATCAGAATATTGATAGAGTTGCTTCAGATTATTTTATTAAATTAACCATACATTTATTTATTTAAAAAAGGGGGTAAATTTAATTGTGACACCCATGTAGTGTTTATAGAGAATAGTAGGCCTTTTGTAAACAGACATGTCTAAGAAGGTACAGAATCGTGTCTGAAATATGGAGATGCATGGATTAGGCTGAATAATTTTACATTCCTTTGAAAATTATTTTTGTAATGGTACGAATAGATTTCCCAGGAAAGAGTATTCACAGCTGGGAAAACAGTTGCTACTTTGAAGATGGTTTTCCCAGGCGAAAGGCTCACGTCTCCAACTGTGTTTGGTATAAACAATATGTGGTGTATTTCTTATTTGTGTTTAAAGGAATTGTGCATTCTTCATTACGTATTAGCCAACAAGAGTTTCATGCTAATTCTTGGTATTTGCCTTAATCTGTATCCATTCAAAGTTAATTCCCTACTTTTATTAATAAAGCCAGGGTATTAAATTGATGGGGAGTTTGGTGGTGAAACAGAACTGTCCCTTCTTTGCTGTTAAGAGGGGAAATTCTTCCTTCTCTGCTCGGATCACGTATTTGCTGTTTCCTCTCAGCCCTCATTCTCTGCTTGCTGGTGAGACCTTCCTCGATGGCTCCTGTTGGATTTCCAGTATAAATCCTTGCTTTCCTGCCTTAACTGCAAATACCGTAACAAAATTGAAATTCAGGACAGGATTCCCACTTGTGGGTTGAATTTCTTGAGTGTTCAGTTGTTGAAGGAGCAAAGGCAAGATCTGCTTGACTGTGTCACCCAGCTCCAGTCCAGTGAGAACACTGTTTTTTACCCTTTTTCAAGGATAATTTTATTCTGGTTCTGGACTTCTCACAGAGAGAAGCATCATCAATGAGAATTGCTGGAAAAGGCCCAAATTGTTGAATATAGAAAACTTGGCACAAAACCTCAAAATACGTGTAACTTAAGTTAAAAAGAAGTCCCGTTAACATGTTTGAATTTGCAAAATGCATTCACTTGGCAAGAAATTAACTTGTAAGTTTGACAGGATGTTTGCTGCATTCTGATACAGGATAAAGAACAGAGAAATGGGCATTCAAAGGCAATTACTCTTCACAGGGCTTGAAACTTGCAAGTGTGTATAGTATAATGTATTAATGCAGGCCTGATTCTTGTGGGTTTGTTACTTTCTCTTTATTGCTCCTGCTACTGTTTTGTTAATGTTAATTGGCTCAATAAAACCTAAAATGGCACAGATTTGGATATTTAAATTATGCTTATTCTAAAAAGCAGCTCTGTCCTTGATGAAATACTGCTGCTTGTTTAAACAATGTGGGAGTCTGGTATAATGATTTTTATAAAATACGACTTTTTGTGTTTTGATGAAATAGATTCAAAAATTTAAAAAACCCCAATGTTTTGGTGCAGATAAAAGGGGGATGATGGCTGCTTCTGTAGTATGAATGAGAAATTAGAAGTTTTCTCATTCAAAATGCCTTCTGTGTTTAGATGCAATATTGTGAACTACATGGAAGATCAGTGTATATTTATGTACGTTAATAAATTACAGCATAGATAAAATGGCTCTTGGGTATTAGATCAAAGCCACACAGATTAATAAATACTTGGAAAATGCTTGTCTGTTACATCCAACAAGTAATTAGAACAGAAAATTAATCTTTTGACTTTTAGAACCTGCCTGAAATATCGAGGGTACAAGCATGAAGGTATTTGACAGGGGAACCAGACTCTGTCTTTGAATGCATTTACCTATTTCTAATTGAATCCCACAGGAGTTCTGTAGGACATCAAACGGAAGATCATCAACCAGTGTTTTATTAAATTTCTCAGCATTATCTTAATAATTTGCATCTGTAAACCAGGCTATTGCAAATAGCATATGCATAAGGGCAGACAGCTCTTCCTACCATCTCAGAGTTTGAAAGATGTCAAAGCTGTTCAGAGAATGTACTGAGGGCTTAGAGCTGCATTGCTTAAAAAGGAGCAGAGTGGTTAGGTAAGGAGAAGAGAAAATCTAAAGTATCTGTGGAAAATACATGCTTTTAGTTACTGTCATTCCATCCTACCTTTATGCTGTGGACTGAATCCTAAAGGGGAGTTATTAATCCTTACCCACTCGTAAAATCATGAATTGGTTACAGAACTGTTGTACTGAACTTTAATACAGAGGTCATTAAAATTGGTCATGGGCTTTTTGTGAGCTTAGGAGCCTTCATGCACCTCACTGGCTAATTTTTTTTTTCAAATTATCTTTGTAATAGATAAGCTTTTCTATTTTATTACACAAGTCCCATCTTTCATGACTTTCAAGCCTGTACTCCAAAGACATCTTTTAATAAACTTGTGAACTTGGGTTTTTTTAAATGGTAAAATTAACCATCCTTTGCTTAAACTATGGTTGTCTTCTTTACATTTGTCTAGATTAAGTCATGATCGAGTTTGAGTTTGGAATAGGAGCTGCCAACTGTCCTGATCCAGTAGGTTTTGGATTAAAATCTCTGGCCAAGATCCAAAAAGTCTCGTTCAGTAAGAGTCAAGAAGAGCACAAATCAGCAGGGTCAGGGGCAGTTTTCCATGGGTCCTCATGGACCCCTTGTTTTGGGCTGAGGATTCTCAATGGATGTTTGGGTTCTGTGTCAGCTCCAGCAGCACCTCTGCCAGCAAGGCTGGGCTTCTGATCCCACAACACTCTGACAGTGTCACCCATCAGCAGGCAGCTTTCATTAGCATAAGAAAATAACATGTCATGTTTCTCACTCTCCTAGAGAATGAGCTTGTAGTATCAGAAGTAATTATTCTGACTTAATATCTTTGGAAGCCAAGCAAGTTTATAAATGAAGTTCCCCCACACATCACTGTGTCTTCTTCCCACCTTGACACTCAAGGTGTTGTCAGGTGGATATTTGGAATACTATCAGTTGTTTAAGTGAGCTGTTTGCTTGGTTTCTTTCTCAGTTTGCTGTGTGCACTTCACTCTGGAGCACAACAGTTAAATGGTTTCTGTAGTCAGGTACAGGCTATTTCTCTTTTGTAGTTCTGAATGGAGAGAGAATGAAAGGAAGAAAATCTTATTTGCCATTATATTACTGTTTCTATTGAGGGAATGCGTGGGAAAGGAAATATTTCTGCTGCTGAGGCAGAAAACAAATCTATCTCCAGCACTATTAGGCAATTCTGCCACTGAGCTCTTTCTGTAAAAATCGCCTTAACTCCAATTCCAAGGATAATTTAACAATATCCTAGTAATTTTTCTATTTCTCTACTATGTCTTTTTTTTCTCCCCACAGTTTTTTCAACCTTTTCAGTGATTTTGCTTGCAAGTCAAGTGAACTGGGACTTTTAAGCAAAGCTGCTGCTTTGGAAAGACTTACCCTGCTGCATTAAATATTTATTTTGAGAAGGTAGGGTTTTACTTTTGGGTAATGAACAGCTCAGTAGTTTAATTTAGAACTTTGAAATGTCTGTATATGCCTGTAGCAGACTGTTTGAACACTGTGAGAAAACAGGTTGGAAACTTGAAAATGGTTTTTATCATGGGGGTTGAACAGTTTCAAAAGCCATTCTAAACACGCTGGTGATTGTGTGAGACTCAGACAATCATCTTTATATTTTGTACTGGCATTTAGTGGACTTATGTCAAATAAATGAAGTAGCATGTAAGAAAGGGAGTTGAAAGTAGAGCTGATCCTGCACAGTCTGCAGTCCTGAGAGGGCATTGCTCCTGTGTTGGCACCTTGGATCAATATGCAGCTGTTTATTCTTAGCTCCTGCCTGTGTCCATGCTGCTGTGTGATGGAATGGAAGCCTAAAAGAAAGCCCAAACCCAAGGGTTAAAAGTTTATTGTAATAAAAGTCACTGTGGAATAAATAGTTTGGACAATACTGTTGAAGAAAGGGCACCTAAATTATAAATATGAATGGAGGGCGTTCAGGTTTTCATATCTGGTGTCTTTCTTTGAAACACAACACAGGGCATGTACCACAACCTCCCTGACAGCAGAGCTAAGGGTATAGGGGAAAGGTGTTCTGTGTGCTTGTCTTAGGAGTGTCTTGTTCCCCATCCCATGTTGTTCCAGTTTTACCATAAAAAAAGAACAAATAAACAATTAATTTGGCCCTGTGCTCTTCTGTGATGAAAACTGTAAAGTGTTTGTCTGATGGTCTCAATGGGTAAGGTAAGACTTAGGGTGAAAGGGAAGGATAGAGACTGTCCCTTAAATTCAAATCAAGCCCTTATCTTCGTTGTTTTCAATCAAAATCAAATTAATTCATTGGTTCACCTTCATAAGTAGCTATTAAAATTCAAACCTACTTCTTCATACACTCACTTGTTTTTAGTTATGCAGAAACAAGTTCCAATGGAATTAATGATAATCAGGGTTGAACTTGACATGCTTTCACTTACAGTAAACCATCAGTTTAACACATTTTTTATGTGACAATCCTAACCATTTAAAATTGTCCAGACAACCTTTTCCCTTTTGCAGTCTTAATAAACAGCTGAGAGAATACAGCAAAATCCTTACACGGGAAAAAATTCAGTTATACTCTAACACAACTTGATGGCTGGAAAAAAGATTAGAGCCTGCACTGTAACAGGCAGTGATTTTTGTTTGAAACACAGATACTTAGTCTGAAATTTTACAGGCATTTTCTTGTAAAACTTTGTGCTCAATTTTTTTTCAAGTTTTTGAAGGGAGGGGTGACTTTTCTTGCATCTTGCCCATAATATGTCAGAGCCTCGCACAGAATCTGGGATCGCCTGACTCATTGATTCAAATTCCCTGTCACATGCCCTCCCATCCTGTAATGCTCTTCATAAATGAATCAAGCTTTATCTTTAGACTGACCAACTTCGCATTTTTGAGAGGTGGATGTTGTGTCTGCACAGTTGGTATTTAGTGTATCTCCCAAAACTGTCAAAAGAATGCAAAGTTACAGCATCTCTTTAACATGTTAAAGTGGTCTCACATAATTCTTTTTCTCATATCTTTTTACACAGCTAAGGGAAGCTTTCAGTTGCATCAGGTCCAGATTGGTGCTAGTTTGTGCTGTTTGCATTTATTTTGTTTCTAGATATTCAGTTATACCCTGTGCATTCAAGGCAGTCTTGCGCTAAAGTATTATTTTCAAAAGCAGTTAATGGTTTCAGGGATTTTTTGATTATTTCCTCTCTCCTCTTTTCTGTGAGCTTTTCCTAATACTAGACTTTTCATGTCTGGAAACTTTATATAGACTATTACAGCAAAGATTGTAAGCAACTGTGATAAACAGGTTTTTAAATCTCATAGTTGTCATCAGTCCAGTGTTTTAGAAAGGCATATGGAATCTTTTCTTTCAACTCAGCAATGAAACAATTTGTGAGAGACCAGAGATAAAAAGTGAAGGAGTTGTATAAAAATTCTTGCTCTCAGTCCCTTTTCCCTCTACACTCTAGAAAAGATTTCATTTACTGGTGATTATGTTCTTTGAAATAAAAACAAAATTATATGTTGAGCCGAGATCCTTTTGGTCCATGGATAAGCCACAGTCGTGAGTTATTGCGAGATGATGGCTTGCAGAAAGCATGTTGTGTACATAAACACGTGGAAGTTGTATGACATTTCTGTAAATATTACTTTGTACAGAGTTACTGTTTAAAAAAAAAAGCTTTGGGAATAAATGTGCAGTTTTTTCAGCTGGGACAGTGCTTTGCATTTAAAGTAAGAAGTATGTTTAAATTTAGTAATTTCAGGCACAGTTCATAAGCCTGTCCCAAAATATCAGTAGTAGGGAACTCATCAGGTATTTTAGGTTTGTAATTTGGTTTTAAACATGTAATAGGTTGTTTCAGGTTGAATAAATATTGTTTTCTTAATGCTATAGTAATCTGATCTTTCCTAGATTTCACTGTATAGTACTCAATACGATCACTTAGAAACAAACTACTTTGGAGGATGCATGAGCAGGCATTTGCTATTGCTCTTTGTTTATTATGATAAGCTTCTGCACAAAGACTTTCTTGATTTGTGTTCTGCAGGGGTAGCAGAAAGGCTTCTACCACAGACTTGATCAAAAATGTGGTCCCTGTATTGGAAGGAGGGAGGAGGGGAAAGGATCTCATTCCTAAAAAAACAGAATAAGCAACAACTATGATTGGGAAAGTGTATTCCTGTAACCCCAAATAAGTTCTTTATTCATGGCAAGTGTCAGGATTGCACAAACCTAATAAATCTGTAAGCTCAAGATGTGTCTGTCTTCTCAGAATTGCATTGCCAAAACAATTATCCCTTCCTTAAGCTGGGAGTTGTCTGAAATAGCCACCTTTAATGGTGTGATTAATGTCTATTGGCAGTCCATAGGACCTGAGTAATTGTGGCTAAAAATACTGAGGAAAAAGGGCTGTGTGTGATGCAGCACGGTGGTGGGAGATAACTTGCTGAGTGTTTTTTAGCAACTCATGCTATGCTTGCATGTTTCTTGAGAGGAGATCTCTTTGGTGTTCTGCAGGGAGGATGGGACTAAACACATTTTTCCTTAGACTGTGATTAGCAATCAATTTTGCAAATAATCTGCAGTTGTCTCAGACTCCACAGTGCTGTTCCTGTTGGAGCTGCAGGAATATCCTGCTATCTATTTCAAATTCAGCCATCATCGTCTTGTGGCCTTTCTGTTTATAGGTCAAGTCTTTTGTGGCCAAAACTTCCACTAAGAAACTCAAGATATTTCATGAGAAATATGAGTGGAATCATCATTTTCACTGTTTTCTTTATTGCTTTAGTAGCTTTAGTCATTGTTTTAAAGGTCTACATTTAAAAATCCTTTAAAATCTGTTATTGTGCTAATTAATTAATATATGACATTTGAAAACAGGACAGAACATCTTATTCTGCTGAGTTCTGGTGCTTCAGTCAATAAGCACAGAAGTGAAATGAGTTTGTTCACTTGAGAGAGGCAGCAAGTGATGTTGTAATGATCTTGCACACTAATTTCTAGGAACTTTGTATCTTCCTCTGAACAAGCCCAGGAGTAACCTGTGCTAAGCATCAATCAGATTTACAACCCAATTATTTGCTAGAAGAAAAGAAACACTGTTGTTTTCCAGTAAGTGGTGCTATCATTTGTTTGCTTAGTATAATTAATCTTCAAATGATCAAAGCATCTAAAATACATCTTACAGTCTTGAAAGGCTGGGGGTTTCTGGAGGTGGGATGGGTGTGCATGAAGTTCAGATCTGATAATCATTAATCATACTCTCCAATACATATGGTCTTCCTTCCTAAAACTGGAAGTTTCTGTCACTTTCCTAAGCAATATCTACAATATTTTTTGCAGAAAGTGACACTTCCTTAAAAATCACAGCATTTTGTTCTGGAATGTGAAGAGATTTTGTGCAATGCGCACTCAAATCTGAAAGCAGGTGTGAATGCACACGATGTTGGTGCACTGGCATTTTTGACAAAAAGGCCAATTATGTTTTTTCTGAGAGAGATCATCAGGGTCAATTCTTAAAGGACAGAATGAAGCACTACATTTTGCTTCTGTGAAGTTATTTGAGATGAGCACTATAGTTACAGATGATTTTGGTTTTGATCAAGTACTGATGTAAACAGTAGATTACATTTAGGAGACAAAAACTCATCACTGTGCTTGATTATATTAAGATTAAAAACTTAATCATGGAAGACATGCTAGAATACAGTGACGATAGTACCATGTAGTTCTTGTAAGCAAAGTCATTCATCTTAACATGTTTGGGTGAAAAAAAAATCAATGTTTTCTGCATCTCCACATCAATATGTTATAATGATTTTTCCTCACTGTTATGGCAGCTTCATTATTTCAGTGGAAGTACCTTATATACACCAGCAAAGTATCATCTCTGATAATCAGATTACATCTAGAGTCTTCCTAAGTTGATAAAATTTTCTCTTATATTGTCATTCATATATGTATAATACAAAATAAAGCTTCTTCAGTGCTCAGCTTTTAATAATCTTGTTCATAATTAAATATAAATCTAACTAAAACATATTCTTCTACATTAAAGTCTTGTCATAAAACCATTTCGAATATAAACCTTCAATACTCAATAGAGTGATACAATATATATACACACACACAAATGCACTTTTTTGCTGTTAGTAGCAAGCATTTTGTTCACTATTTGCACAACTTCACAGTCATACGTTTCATACAATGACACTAAATCAGACTTCTGATTGCTCATTACTGTCAGGAATGACAGACGTTAAGGCAGCCTGACAGAAGCGATGCAATGTTGACATTTTTGTTTTCTGTTCAATGTACAGCCGCAGTTTGTCTCTGAAGGTTTCCCCCAGAAAGCTGTAAATTAAGGGGTTCAAGCAGCTATTAGAAAAAGCTGCTAGGTTCACAATATGTCCTGTTAAAGGATAATCATGCCTGAAGGATGGGCTGTTTGAAGAGACGGGCTCGCTTTTCCTCTGGAGAAGTTGGACGCTAATGAAGACGTTTTCAGGGAGCCAGCAGATAAAGAAAACCAGGACAACAACAAAAATCATGCGCAGAGCCTTCTGTCGCCGCAGACGGAGACTCCTGTGCTTGTGTGCTTTTATAAGGACTCGAACAATTAATGAGTAACAAAGCCCGATGATCACAAAGGGGATAATAAACCCCAGGGTTATCTCTAGCCACTGGATTTCTTTTACATCTGCAAAACAAAAATAGACCTCTCCGGTGTGTTGTAAGTGCACGGCTGTAAATGGGACTAGAGCTGCCGAAATGGATGCCATCCATATGAGCCCACAGCTCAGTCTAGCGTGCTGCATAGTGCGAAAGAGGTTGGACCTCATTACTTTGGCCAGGGCTAGGTATCTGTCAAAACTCATCCATGTCAGAAAGAAAATGCTGCTATACATGTTGATCTGAAGGAACAAAGACATAAAGGTACAAATGATGGTGATATCGTAATATTTCTCGTCAAGATTAAACACCTCAATGAGAGAATCAGCCACTAGAATGAGATCAGCCACTGCCAGGTTTATGAAGTAAAGGTCTGGGATTGTCATTTTTTCCCGAAAGCTAATGTTGACAACCAGTATCAGAATGTTTCCCACAAAACCGATAGGAAAAAGGAATATTGTGTAAAGACATGATAAGAAAAGGCCAATAACATATTGTTGGTGTTCTGATTTATCAGCTAATCTAGAGGATATGCTGTCGTTACACAAATGGGATCCATTCAGGTTAAAAGTTGTGCTGTTACATATAACAGGTGATACTGAGGCGGAATAAGTTTCCATGGTTAAAATGTCTGCAAAAAAAGATATTAGTACTCACAGTTTGGTGGCAATACCAAAAAAATCAGATTTTTGGCTGGTTTCAACTGAATTCCTAGTAAGCATTTTTGATTGGAATTGAAAAAGATACAGACTTTTGTATAGGAAATTAAAATGCTTTAAAAGTCAGATTACCTAGACTTAAAACTGACTGAAATATAATACTACAAATAGTGACTGTCTTAATTTGTTTTACAGGATACTATATACATTTTAAATGAGAGAATTTGCAGTTCCTGTATGCCTTAAGATCATGGAGGAATCTCTTTACCATGGTGGTACTTTGGTCTCTTTAATGAAAGCTTTTCAGCAGCAGAGTTCCTTCATGCAAGTTGGAAGGCAGTGGAATTTTAGCTCCATTTGTTTTCTTTTAATAATCAATGAACATCCTTGGACCTGCAATTTGCAAATGGAAAACGATTAATCTCATATTCCAGCACTGTTCCATGTGCCATTAGCTTCTGCTAACTTAAATCACAGCCGAGGTTGTAGGAAACATCATGTTCTAATATAAATGCAAAGGTTCACTTAAAAGAATTAAAATTTGTTCTAGATCAAAATACATGATGAGGGCAGGTCTGTTAAAATTGTGGGTGCCCGTCAGGGGTTCAGTATTAAAAATGAAGAAATACAGAGAAATCAAATGAGTGACTTTAACCTAATAAAGAAAAAATCTATTTTTAATATATAGATATATATATTTATTTTGTCAGCTTGTAAGGCTAATAAATTGCAGAGTCCATGGCTGAGAAGGCAACACAGATGAAAAGCAGTTGGTTCCTGCTGCTTTCAGTGGGAGGGAAAGGCAAATTTTAGAAATTAAGGTAATACAAGCAGCATATTGATTTACACCAACATTATTATACTCAATTTGTTTTCTGTTGTGATTTATTATGTTTCACTGACTTCCGGGTAGTAATGGAAAATAACCAGTTATCGGATTTGTTTACTCCTAATTGTTGAATGTTATGCACTTGAAGCATTGCTAGAAGTTTATTTAAAAAAAAAGAGCCAAACAAAAGACACCCCAAACAAATCAAACAGCAAGAAAATTGTAAACCAGGCTATTTTGTGCTAAGTTTTAAGTATTTTTAACTGCTTTAATCTGCATCTTACTATCAAGCTATTAATTTTTATTTACATGAAAATATATTTTAAAAATTGTTTGCTAATAAAATTCATGCGTATTTCCACATTTTAATGACTTCAATCCTGCCACTATGCAGTCTGGGGGAAGAAAGAGCAGATCACTAGTGGAGTAGGAGTGTTAGAGTAGTTTTAGTCAGAAATACAGCTCTGAGTTTGCTTAAATGTATTCAAGTCATCAGAAATAGGTACAGATACTTAAATAAAGATAGGGGTTCCAGAGCCTTGATTTCTTACTGAAACAGGCATAAGTTCCCAGTACCTGTTGCTGTGTTTTGAGTAATTTAAATCTTCATGCTAAAATATCCATATGAAATGATGCTCATTAGAAGGTTCAGTGTTTGTTTCAAGCAGCTATGAAGTCAGACATAAACTGTTGTCTTTATGTAACAGCCTTTTATTTGTGAACAAGGCGGTAAAACAGATTTAAATACAATGAAAGATAAGTTAACAACCTGAGCAATTGATTTTAAAAGGTCCATCTGTGGTCAGATTTTAATTAGATCCGAAAGGCTGCCAAAAGCCAAGCAATTAAAAGCATTACAAGTAACTATGTACTGTGAAAGACTTTATTTTACCTGAATCCCATTTCTCCCGAGCTGGTTTTCCTGCAGACAGCAGCAGGCTGCTCCTTGCTGGGCGCACACGTAATGGATGTGCCAACTTCCACTGTCCTCTCGGTAAAAACTTGCTTTTAGGTGTGCAGAGCTGCAGTGGGTGCCACCTGTTGATGATTCAGCAGTAAAAACAAAAATCATATAAAAGTCTTATTCTGCTTTAAAACTTATTAAATAAAGGAGAGTTTACAAGAGCAAAATGCAGATCTTGCTGCACGTCCTTGGCAATAAAACAAGCTTTATAGATTCCCAGGGTTGTTCTAATTTGTGTGCAGTTGAAGTGCTGCTGAACAGCCTTATAAGGCTAGAATTAACCCTGTTTCTGCTGGTTTCTTTTTTACTAGAACTACTCAAATGTCTTTCTCTTGTATTTGTCAGTTTTATTCTGCCTAATGTTCATTGCACCCTCGTTTCTGCCTCTGGTGTTTTTTTAAGTTTTATAGTCCGTTCAAATCTAGAGCTCAGCTGAACAATAATTAAGAGATTTATTTGCAAATCATAAGGAAGCATATTTTACTATATATATATATATAGATATAAAGCAATTATTTCTGTTATTTGTGCTATTTTTTAAAAGCCTCTGAGCAGTCTAAAGGGAAATATTTGGTTGAAGACATCAAGCATCTTAGAATGGTCATTTGCTAAACAGAGAAGAGAAATTTCAGTTTTCCTACCTTCAAGTAGATCCCATTTTGCCTGTTTGTATTTAAATTTTCAGGTATATGTTGTCATTCTCTTACTCCTTAGAATTGCTCAGCTCAAAATCACATGGAGGAAATAAACTTACCCTACAGAGAATGAGGAGCCTCAGTTTTGCATTAACCACCAGTGTTGCAGGTGGAGTTTTGCATTTCATCCGCAGGGGGTAAAAAAGCCTACTTGACGTTTCCAGTAACACCACCTACTGGTGGCCTGAGTTCTTAGAAAGGGAAAGAAGTCAAAGCTTCCTCATAAAAGAGCAATATTTTATTTGTGGCAGTTGCTTTCTGTGATTATGTTGATCTGACACCTGAGCGTTAAATGCCGCGAGTGGCTTTGCTGTGCATGGACGCAGCATTCTGCTGCTGCTGGGATGAGATGAATGGGATCTCAGCATTTAGGACTTCAGGAAGACAGTGTGACAGTTTCAGAAGTGTGGAGTAAGCAATTAACATGTGGTTATAATGGATGTATGACACCAATTGCATTGGTCACATATCTTTAGATTACAAAGCACCTCTCTGTAGGAAAGTGAAGCAGAGGTTCTTTACGTGAGTGGTTTTGGGAGCAGAAGCCCTTTGCCTTCATTGAGGCAAATACATTATTTGCTGGTTTTTGTTTTGCAACACACTGTGTTTTTCTGCACACTGTGCATAGGAATAGTGGATTTTGGCAGAGTTATTAAAGAAGATTTTAAAGATGTTCTTGCATGATGACTCTTCGTAAATAGTTTTGGAATCAGTTATTATTTAAATCAAAAGAATGTTTGTGCAGATTGATGCTGGTAAAATGTTTTTGAACAGAAGATTTCCACTGTGTGTGGAACGGAGTGTTTTAATACAGGGTGATGAGGACAGAGCCTAGTGTTCTGCTTTGAGACATGTACAAATATGATTGCATTGTAGGACTGGAATATTGTAAATGTTAGAAAAATCTTGTGATACCAGCTTTGAAGGTCTTAATTTTTTGCTGTCATAAAAGAACAGGATTAAAAAGAGTCTTTATTGTTGTTTGTTGGTCATGTGGTTTTGCTGTATTTAATTCTGTCCTTCAGAGCTTCCACTGATCTTGCAAGGGCCTGAAGGATTTTTTACATTTCTTCATGTGTAACGTTCACTTCTGGGTGTCAGTTGTTTATTATTATGGAGGCCTGGATTTGATAATCAGCTGGTCTGTCTGTCCTTGCTTATCTAGCTGTGAATATCAGCTGATTTACTGTTAAAATGTATAATTCTGAATGATAATTTTGTTGTTGAAATTCACAGTAAGAAATACGTCACTTTGCCGTACTTCCAGAGTTGTAAGGAAATTCTCTTTCAAACAACCCACGACGTAGCTGTTTCTGTGCTAGAAGAACTGTGAAGCGTAAGAGGTCATATTTAGTATCATAGTAATTTTGTATATTATTGTATTGTAGTTAATGAGTTGTGTATTTCTCTAAATATTTTATGAGATGATCATGCGAATCCTCTGAATCCTGTTTCCTAAAACAGATCACAGCACTTTCAGGCCCTTGTTTATGCAGTCAAATTATTATTACTGATTAATCTATCTTAATCTCACTGTTTGACATTTCCATATTCCATAAAATACTTCAAAGTAATTTTAGCAGCTACTGAACGTTGTACTTTTGTTCTTTCCCTGTCACTATTCCACAGGACTTTACTGTGACTGCCTTAATGATCCATGGTCACAGTTGTGACAGTGTTGAGTCTTCAAGCTCCACCTGTCTTACCTTACTGTGATTGTTGCTGACAAAATTTGTGAGAGCAACTGGTGCAGTAGCATTTGTATAATGTCAGACCTCAGTAATGCAGCATTTGGAATTTTCCTGGTTTATTTTTATGTAGCAGTCAATGTGTAAAGCTCTGTAAATATCTCAGTAAACATGTCTAACACCAGAGAGTCTTTCAGAAGCACTGCTGCAGTTGTGATGTATTTCAGTGCACCAAGAGGCTGAATCTGGGGTATAATAGAAGATATTCTGTGTAATTTAGCAGACTTCAACATATGTGCCTGTTATTGTGCTGCTAAAAGGTGGCAGCTGAGGAGAAGGAAAGTGGGAGGTGTGAGTATGGGAGAGAGCAGCATTGAGGGGTCTGATGAATCACAGCTCTTGTGGCAGCACTCTGTGGCAGCCTCTCCAGCTGGATAAGCCCTCTAAGATGCAAGAGACTCTTGGATTCTGTCACAGGTGTGGAAGTGTTTTGGGTATGAAGCTGTTGAGTCCTGAAGAAATTAGATCAGGGCAAGGGTATAGAAAGCTGAAAAAGAATAAGGTATAGCATGGAAGGGGAAAGAAGCATAAATTAAAATGGTATTGGAATGCTGGCACTGTAATATAACCATTTGCAAAAGAAATAAGTTTTGTGTAAGAATCTCTACTAGAACTATCTCTAGAGGAAATACAGGTGCTGTGGTGCTGTTCACAAGGTTTTCTAGGTAGACTGATGTCCAAACTCTCACCTTTTTCAACCACTGAATGAAATGAGCGTCCATTACCCTGCTCTAGAGCACCCTCATACTTTATCTTGTCAAGCCTCAGTAGCAAATAGTCCTTCTTGCAAATAATCAAACTTAGTTTGAGCTGGAATTAATTGTTTCTGTGCCTTCAGAAAATGTTGGATGGAGTGTATTTTGTGTATTTAGGCTTTGCAGTTGCCAATAATTCTGAGAATGCATTTTTCTTACTAAAAATAATTTTTTAAAGTTCAGCCTTTTCCTTTTGCAGGGACAACACCCATTCAAACCAATTCAAACTATTCTGGTAAAATATTTTTATTTTTCTTAAAGCATATATTGCAAACCTCCTAAGGGATAATCTAAAAATTCCACTAAATGGGTCCACAAATTGTTGTCTAGTGAAAGATCACAGAATCCTAGAATGGCTTGGGTTGGAAGGGATCTTAAAGACCATCTAGATCCAAGTTCTCTGCCATGACACCTTCCACTAAACCAGGGTGCTCAAAGCCCCATCATAGGACTTCAGGCTCTGTTCAAATGCTATTTAAAAAGATTTTTGCAAAACATCAATGATTTTTATTTTAGTGGCTGAGTCTGGTAGTCCTTTGCTGGGCACTTTGTACCATGGAAGTGAAATGCATTCTTTCATTCTCTCTAGTGAATGAAACTAATGAATTTATTTGTTGTGCAACATATATAGTGGACACTATAGAGTACTTACTTTGGCGGGATTGCTTGAATTTTCACCCTGCCCCAAATCTTCTGCACCTACCTTAAAATCAAAATAAATAATACTAGTGCCCTTTCAGCATCTGTAAGTTTAATATTAGAATGTAAGTAAGGGCAGGCTTAGAAATATGTGTAGGGATGTAGCAGCTCGTGTGCACATCCAGTCTCCAGCTCAAATGTTGTTTGCAGTGGGATCAGATCAAGTTTGAGCCAGCTGGTTCAGTAATGATGAGTTCTGAGTTTTTTTCAAAAACATGTTACCAACTCAGAAATTCAAGCTTTAATTTCAGCAGCCTGATCATTTCTCTTCTACTGAACAAAGTGTTTTTTACAAATGAAGACCAAAGTCGTGGAAAGATACAAATATTACCAAGACAGAAGTAAAATATTCTCCTTTGAACTTTCCAGTATATCTCTTCAGTTAATTTTGACAGCCTGCCTATAAAAATATATGCTGTATTTCTTCTGGAACATACTGTTCACGACTGGGTAAAGCCTGGGAGAAGTGAGGGTTCAACCAAGCTGCTGCTTACATAAGAGGAAAAAATCTCAGAGCATGGAGATTTTATTTTGTTCTTAAAAATATTCTTTGAATTATTAATTATTTAAAAAATATTACTTTTAATCTTAGCTAAAGCTGTTCTTTTCTCCCTCATATCAGACTATATTAGAAGGATTTTGGGAAACTGCTTGTGTTCCTTCCCTGTTGCACATAAGGGTGTTTGCTCTCATATTCTAGCTGGATGAAAGTAGATTTTCTCTAGGACCACATATTCGTTGCCCTAAACTTTAATGTAAGCTCGTACTTTATCAAGAATAATTCTATGAAAACATTTCTGTATTGCTAAAATTTATACTCATAACTATTTGAGTTACTGTTTTGCATTTTTCAACCTCTTCCCTCTTGTTTACCTTTGCTTTCTCATATTCAGTTGCAAAGTCTTTCCATTGTACAGAGAGATTTCTTCATGGCAATGTAACTAGCCATCCAGAAAACACTCAGGTTTTTTCCACATGGCCAGGGAGGAGATCAGAGTACAAGCACTCACATCTCACAGATGGCCGCCAGGAGCTTTCCCCAGGAGTGCTCACAGACTCTCACACACAGTTGTTCATTCTGCCAAGGTGTGCTCACTCTCAGATCCTACATCTCACAGTAGGTCCCTACAGGTTTTTTTGTCTGTGACACTTGGGCATGGCTCTGCTCTAGCTGTGTACCCTGCTGAGGGGATCATGAAGCACCTTCGTGCCCTGCTCAACCCTGTGGCTCCTCCCAGGTGTGTTACTGGCATTCACTCACCATCAGACCACTTTCCAGGCCCCAGCCAACTTTTACTGACTTGGTTTTCTTTTAGGCACCTTTCAAAGTAACTCAGAAACAACACAATATTTATTCTTTCATCCTTAAATATAAAATATATGGAAGCTGTAAATTAAGTAGAATCATTCACGCATAATTCCCATACTACAAAATATCTTCCTTATCCACAGTGCAGCTGAAACTCTGACTTTCTGAGCTGGAATAAACAGCTTGCATCCTCTGACATATTCTTTCACTCAGTCTGTCAGCTTTTTCACTGATGTACAGCTCTTACAACTCATCTCTTCAGACTTCTTTCTACATGGCTGATCTTTGGTCTGTGTTGTTTAATCTCCCTCTTCTCAGGTGCAAAACAAAATCTCTGATGCCATCTGAGAATTCTGTTCACAAGTATGAAATTGGCTCTTGTGTTCAAAGAGATGATTCTTATCTGCCTACTTCCTTTCTGACCACGTTCTATAATGATCTGTTTATATGTAGAGTTTTTTAATTATCCATCTGTTCATGCTGGCAGCAGAACAAAACTGAACAGGAGAACAGGCTGACACAATGTAATGCAGATATCTTACCAGCTGATTTTTACATCTTGTGGAAATGTTGGTCCTTACAGTCATATTGGGATTACATATTGCCCTTTATTTGCATGTGATACAGTCATGGTCCATACCTGTCAGGATTTGGATGTCCAAGACTAGATCCATATCTCTAGATACTTGATGAGTATATATTCTGCATGATTATTGTTCTTCCATTTCTTGGCTGTTGTCTTGTGGAAGATGTTCATCTTGATCAATCAGTTCCTGCTGTTCTCTTTTAGGCAGCCCATGCTGATTTACATCAGCTCCCCACACATATCTGGAAGACCCCATCAGGAAGATCTTTCAAAGGATATAACTGCAAAAAGCCCCTCTCAGTTCCCTTAGCACCTGGGTTTCATACAAAGGCACAGATTTAAGCACCAAAATAGCTTTTCTCAGAACTCTTCAAGCACAGCGCTGTGTTTTTGTAACTTTGCCATCTGAGTCTACGTCATTATCCAAGTTTTAGTACAATTCTGTCTTTTCCTGTTTCCGTTCTCTCCACCTTTGTAAGAGGAGAAGACGAAGCTGAAGCCAAATGCCTAAGGTGGCTCCTGGCCAGATTTGGTGGCAGTAATAGTGTGCTCAAAGCAAGCATTTGCGGCTTTGCACCTACATCTCAGCCTGCATCAGCTACTGATCCTGCATGGCTTCATCCAAACTCCTGCACCACAGCTGTTTTATTCCAATTCAGATTTTTTCCTCTTTTTGCACCATTTACTCATTAACTCTCATCTAAATGTACAATGCTTGTCTCTAGCAGAGCCTTGATTCCAGTTAGGAACTGGGGCTTGGGTTTTTTTTTGCCTTCATAAAAATACACCTCAGTTCTGCTGTCCTGGGCTGACTTTTCTCTGTTTTTCAGTTAGTGTATTACTGAAAATGTGGCTCTTCCAATGACTTCATACTTCTGAATGAACTCATCAGGAATGGCTTAAGTTAATCATTGCTCTAAGTCTAAATGCAAAGTGGAAGCTGAGAGTACATTAACAAAAAGCTTTCATTCTTGCACAAAGTTTTAATTAGCCATCCTATTGATCTTTCCAGTTCAGTGCCTCACAAAGGACCCAAAGCTTTCTTTTATGGACCCGTGTTTCCATTAATTTGATTTCTTTCTTTCTTTCTTTTTTTTTTGGCATAGGAGTTCAGACAAAAACTTCACTTCTGCTGCCACTGGAATTTATATACCAGTTATATACCAATGATATAGAAATAAGTAGTTTGAAGGGTAAGAAGTCAAAGGAGGAAGCACACCTGAGAAAATGACTGTAGATTTTGACCTTTGTTCAAAGTTGCTTTCTGCCATAGTTTTGTTTGCAGCTCAGCTAGGGCATTGATATTATTGCAGAAGCACAGTGCTATAGCAACAGTACTCATCTTTCTACTTGACTTTGAAGCAATGCTTGCAGAAAAATAGATTATTTAAATATATATCTATATATGAAAAAAAACCCAAACAGCCCCAGACCCTGGAAGTTTTCTTACAGATTTCACTGTAAGTACTAGAACTGGTCATCTTTTTTCTTCTAGTACTGCTAGCTGTACGATAAGCCAAATTTGGGTTCTAAAGAAGGAACAATTGCCCTTTTTTTGAAGAAGTAAAAAACCAAACCAAAACCCACAAGCTAAAAAGTGCAGTGGATTGACAGTTGTTAAGAAGAGCAAGTATTACTGAGACCCACTTTGATGGGTCATGGCTGTTTCTGGTATTTCAAGGTGGTTGTTGGCACGGGTTTCCCTTCGGCACTCCTGTGTGACTTGAAGTAATTCATCCCTGAACGGTTTATAAAAACAAAGTATAACTACCAAACTAGCACAGCTCTCACAGAACAACACTATTTCTGCAATGTTCATCACAAGCTCGTTCTTTGTAGTTCCAACGCTCCTCTGTAGTTTCAGTGCTGTCCTGAAGAGAATCATGACGTTGTAAAACAGGCGGCAGATAAACATTGTCACGCTGATGGCGTACACGGCGGGGTAAGCGCGGACGTGCTGCTGCGCGGCTGGACCTCCAGCAGGTGCTTCCTTAGCCCACAGAACAGTAAAACAGAGGATCTGGAGTAAGGATGGGATTGCAAACCCAAAGGTGAATTTAACAATCTCGTATTCAGGCCATGCAAATAGCGGATCCAGCTGGCAGTGTGCTTCCAGGTGATAATTATCAGTGCCAACCAGCACTGCCTCCGTCAGGGACAAACAGAAGGTGTATGTGAATACAAGCCCAACACACAAAATGGGTCTTTGGGTGGCTCTGCAGAGAGCAGTCTGTGGTGTGAGAAGTGTCAAAATTAAAACATACTGAGAATTGAAATAACCAAAGTTGAAAAAAAATGACAGTACGCTACAGGCAAGATGGGTTGCTGTTAAATAGTCAGGTCTAGTGATGACAGTAAAGGATAAAAAAATCATTATGATATTGCTGATGGTGAAGTGTAGAAGAAGTAAGTCCAAGCTTGCTCTTTTGTTCTGCACATGATTCTTTATGAAAATGATCAAAATACATATGCCAGCTATTAATCCTGTGGGTACAAAAAAGGCAATGTAACAGTGCATAAGTCTGGATATGATGTTTTGAGAAGCTATGATGGCTTCAATTTCTTCTGGGGAGGTGAAAGGCTGGCTCTTGCTTGGGTAGCTGATCCATGTCATGTTGTGAGAAGTCATCCTTCTTTCCACACTGTGCTTATTTCCTGTTCAATGGTGTTTGAAACTGAACTGGAAAAGGAATGTGAAACAAGTTTTAATGCCTGTTTTTGCATTGAATGTATTATGTGCAGTCAGGCATACGAACCATTTGTTCAGAATAAATGCAGTAATTTCTTGGTGGATTTTACACTCCTGTGTTATTACCCGAGTTAGCTTGAAATTATTTTTAGCCAGAGAAATCTGCCTTTTTATTTTTGATGTGGTTTCTGCTCTTACCACTCCTCCCTTTCCCTCACTTGCTGCAGCTCAGCTTTGTGGACAGCCAGGATCCAGCACACTCATGTTGCCTGTGGAATATTGGCTGTCCAGCGGGTGAGGAAGGAGCTGGCTCTCTTTAGGTGGAGCTGCTTTTCCTCCCCATCTTGCCAAAGAAGGCCGAGGCGGTTTGCAGGGCAATCCAGTGTGTGGGCAGCAGCTCCAGCCACAAAAAAGCTCCACTGTCCTGTCACAAGGGTGGGAATTTTATATCATTTGAGCCCAGCTGCAGTCTCACACCACATACTGAGGAAAATGCAAAGATAATCACAATATGAGGCATGAGCTGCATTCCTTTCTTTGTTTTAGTTTTGCTTCCTTTCTGTTCTGAAAAAAAGCCTTTCATAGCTGCAGTCTGTACTGAGGAGCTCGTATAAAATTAATGAGAGTGTTTAAGAATTGGTATGAACAAACTGCTTTTATACCAAAACATCTTTATACATTAATAATGCTGTGATTTCTTAGATGTAGCTGTTGCATAAAACAGCAAAAAATAATGCATTTCTGTATGCTCAACCTTGAGAAAATGATTACTGGTGCATTATAAACCTGTTGATAAAGTTTTAGCAAGGACCATTTATTACAGCTGCATTATAAATTCCTGGAAATAGGGAATTTTGAGAGTAATATGGTTAGGCTGTTAGCTGTAATGACTCTGTGATATGTTGATACAATGATTTTGTTACTGTATAACAGTACAGTAAAGGAGGCTCCTTTTCTTTTAAGCCAAAAAGCTTTTATGAGAACATAATATGTACTCGTGAAAAACTGTAATGGGTATGGATATGTGCATTTTCCAGACCACCTAAAATCATAATTAGCTCAACTTCTAGGATGAAATTTCTGTGCACCTTGTACTGATTGATACAGAAAATAGCATACCTTTTTTGGTTGCAAAGATTAAATATATTTAAACATGAGATAATGAACCCACTATTCCTAATTAATTTGGAACGTCTGATTAAAGATGTTCCTCAGCACTGGAAAAAGATAAACAAATAGGCATTTTTATTGTGTAGAGTATTTTCTGGGAAAAAACATCTTTTTTTATTCACAAAGATTACAATTTTGTGTTAGACTTTGGTGTTTTTACTTTGTTCTGTTTTACCTAAAGCTGGTCTGAACAAGCAGGCAAAAACAGGACCATGGAGTTCTCCCTGCAGAAGTTTCTATAAGTCACAGTGGCAAGAAACTGCATACTTAGTTGTACATAATGCCTTTTCCATAAGGGGATTTAGTGATGTTAACTCTTAAAATGAAAGTAATGTTAAATTGGTAAAAATTCAGAGAGATGCATGAATGTTTTTAAGCAGTGCTCATTATAGATAAATCAGTGTCTTAATACTGTTTGACAGTTAATTTATGGTTGTTACCTCTGACACTACTTCACATTTCTGATGTTTCTAATCTCTCCTCAAAATTGGAATTCTAATACTGGTTTTAATTAGAAAAGTTGACTTATCAAAGTGGCTTTGATTAAATGTGTATGTAATCTTATATAATTATAATTTCATTTATAGAAAAGCATGGAGTTATGTTTTGATTCAGCAGTGTTCTTTGTCCCTTTTTAAAGACAGAGTTTCTTGCTTTGTAGAAAAGGTTATTTTCTGAGAGATTCCACTACAGGAAGGACTGATGCACCCAGGGAAGATGTTTTTTGTTACAGGTGGTCTTGCAGGAGGGAAGGGTTGGCTGGTCAGACTCTGTTCCAGCTTCTGAGCTGGGGTGCACCATGTAGCAAAGAACTGATGGACAAAACAGGCACAAGTCTCTGAGGCAAGCTAAGAGTCAATATAGTTTTGAAGCTTAAAAATAGTTTATTAGATATGAGCAATTCTTGTGTGTGAAACTTTAACTTCTACAATTCATTTCTTCTTAAATACTTGGGAGGAGTCTCAAGAATGAAGGAAACTCTAAGTCAAATTTTGATCTTTTGTTAGGAGGGACATTTGAAGCTTAATCTGGTAAAGGATTGTGAGCACTTGAGCATCTGAGAAAGTCTGTTATCATCCCACACTGTAGAATCAAGGTTAGGACATATTTACATTTACAGCTGTTCCACCAGAGCCTCCAGTGTTACCTGCAAATTCCACCAGGCCTTTTGCAGGGCTGAATGGAAAAATTCAGATCTGGTACTGTGAGCATCTCCATTATCTTCTCAACAACTTCTATGGGCCAACTAACTGTGCTCACTGTCCTTGCAGAGAACCTCAGAATAATTTAGCAACATTCAACTTTTCTGGTAACATCATTGCAAAGGAAACAAAGGATGTAGTTTGGGGTTTTACAGGAAATCATATGGCCTTATATCAAATTACAGGAAAAAAAGGATGCCAAAACTTTAATGAATTTGCTCAGGACCTGGCCTTGGTACTGATACTGAGCTCAATTATGACCGCAGCAATGTATTTTTAATTTTATTTAAATACTGTTCGGGCATTTAAAACAAAGTAAGGGTTAATGCAGCATATTCCAGTAACTGCAGCTTACTGTGCAGGCAAGTGCAGCATCTTGGTTTCTCTTCCTGTACCCACCTGCTTGCACGTCGTGGTGTCTTATTGACAGCCCAGCACAGTGTTAAGCAGAGGCCAAGGATGTGTTTTGCTCTCATTTGATGTCAGAACGGATGCCTGAAACAGTTTCAGTTGCAACCACATGAACATTATTGTTAAATAGCTAACATTGATGCTTCCTCTCCATCTAAATATTATTATCCTCACCTAAGTGTATGTCTTTTAAATTGCCTTATCTGAGGAAGGATTTAAACTGAACAAAAGGAATGCATTCAGCCTAGAATTAACATGCTCACTTTGGGGAAAAAATAGTGCAACTATATATTTATCATTATAATCAGTGTAAGTATTAGAATTCTGAGCTAAGGAAAAATTTTTAGGTGTGCTGTTTTAAAGGGAATCACCTTAGGATTCCCACACAAGCAAAATTTTACCAAAAGAGCAAGCTGTTTGCAGCTTTGCTGTGGCTAGTTAGTGTGAGTATAATTCTTGTTTGAATTCAATGAAGTGTTTACTACAGAAGAAGAATATCTCCTAGCAGTTTGTAGCCAATTATGAAATATTTTTAGTTTGGCAAATAAGATTAAAGTCAATGCTGTAGTTATTAACTTTTCCCCTTAAATTATTCCTAGAAGCTTAAAATAATGATAATGTCGGGGACTCATTTCATATTTGGTTCTGGTGTCTCACTATTAAAAAGAGCAAATGGCAGTTTGGAGCTCAGATTGTGGCAGGAAAGGCTCGTGTGCAGGGGGTACAAGCAGCCATGGCCAGTTCTTCCTTCAAGCTGAAACACACCTGCATTCTCTCTGAAAGGGTCACCCCCACCTGTACGTTTCTGACTTCTGACAATCTGATTTTTTTTTTTTCTTTTTAATGTTTTGTCTCTTCATAATGATTTCAGTGAAATTTGAGGATACATAGCACTTTCCAAGATGTATTGTTCACCCCCTCATGAAGTGGCTGCATTAGGGTTTTCAAGCTGGGCTCCACCAGAACAGCCTGGCTCCATTGCAGCTCCTGCAGCTGATGGATTGGGAACAGCCCCAGATGCCACAGCCTCTCTTGCTTTTGGGGTTTTTTTGTTTGTTTGTTTACATCACTATGATTAGCTTTAGAGATTCCTGTGACTGTAAGGTGCTCATCTGTCATGTAAAGCAGCTCTTAGAAATTATCTTTCCACTTTTAAAACATTCCCAAAGCATTATGTTCATGCTTAGAATAAGAATGGGATGAAGGAGCTCACTGCTTCTGCTGCAGTAGTATTAATGTTTGTAAAGTTTTTCAGACTACTGGTAGTACTAATGTAATTTAATTTAAAATAAAAACATATGTTCCATGGGAGCAGCAGAGGGTGGCTTATTTCTCACATGATGTTTTATTTCAGAATATTCATTCAGCTGGCCACATCTTTTTTTTTTTTTTTTTTTTTTTTTTTTTTTTTTTTTTTTTTTCAAAATACTTAGGGTTTCCATCATAAAGAAAAATAGGGAATTTATTATGTCATTTTCCTCTGCTGTGAGAAGATCTCGTATTCCCTCAGTTCTTGTCTGGTTGTTGGATTTACTGCAGGGACATTCTCTTTTTTTTTTTTTTTTTTTTTTTTTTTTTTTTTTTTTTTTCAAAGTGCACGTAATGTTTATGCTCTGCTGTGGTGTGGGTGGAGGGGGTGACAACAGCAGCAAACAAGTCCTCTACTTTTTTAGTGGAATCTGTCAGCTTATAGTGCAAACACCTCAAGACCTGAATTATTTTCTTTTCTCTTACAACATGCTATGACATAAACTGACTTTTTTATCTCCATTTAGTCACAGTAACTATGGCAGAAGCCAGGTCTATTCCTGTTTGTTTTATGATTAGTTACTGAGGGACATTCGCAATATGCTGCTTGGTTTATCTTTGTGTTGTCATGCTCCAGTATTTTGTCCCTTTATCTCAGGTCCCCCTTACTTTAATTTGCCATCAGTCACGTCACAACTCCCTCCTAAACTTCATGTGGCCTTACTTTTTTCTCGTATTTTTTTTTCCCTCTTTCTATCCCTGTTTCTTCCCTATAATTCAGCAGTTAAAGCAAATATGTTTGATTTTCACTTTCTGAAGCACAGTGTATATATTCCCCTTCACTTCCAACACAGTGAGCGCAGTGTTCAAAAAGCAGTTTAAAAATAGCAAGTCGTGAAAGGACTTTCAGTGCTGAGTCCCTAAGATTCCATTGGGTTTGGATTCCCCATCCTCATTTTAATGTTTTAACTTCTGCAGAAGGGGAGGTTTCAAGGAGACTTGTGTTTATTTAAAGTCTAGAAGGAAGAGCTCCTAAACCAGGGGAGTTTCTCCCTGGCAGCCAGAACTCTTCCTCTATAAAAAGTTTGGTAGGGCAGTCTTTCTGCATTCTGTCACCAGCTTTTAGAAGGAAAATACTCTTACATCCAGTCATAAAGCAATACACATAACATTGCTTGTGAAGCCCTGCTCTTGGGAGGGATGTCGTGCAGTGACCTCAGATAACACGTGATCTGGGGGGCGAAGATGTCCTTTCTGTTCACACCGTGTCTGACAAGTTCAAAGATGGGGGCAGCTTGCGGTATATGAGACTAAAATGTGAACTACTATATTCATCTTTCTTGTAAGATCTCAATTCCTACTCTTAGGCAAGTATTTGAAGTCGTAAAGACTTAAGAAATCCTACCCTTAACTTGTGAGAAAGTAGCAGTTCCTGAGAAACCGAAAGCTTTTGTTTTTACTTTTCTAGAATATAAAGGAATTAACAGTGACTTAAACATAATCCCCGAACTGTTTCCTGTCCTATACAATGCCTGTACTGGGTTAAGATTATCTGACAATGTCCATCCTTTAAAGGACTGGTTTTAGGCAATGGTTGGAGTCGTTTGTCCACACCACTGAACAGTATTTCATCATCCACCTCCCATTGGTTCAACAAGAGTGAAGTACTTACTGGAAAACAGTCTTCACATTTTCTCTACTTAATGCTCAGTTTTATCACAAATTTCAGCTTCATTTATACATTTCTGCTTTCTGAGGACCTTTCCCAGATACAGTATTTTACTTCGTGTAGTTCAAATGTTGCTGAAAAAGGGAAAACTAAAAACTTTCAATTACAATCTTAGCTTCACTATTTGAGCCTCTTGAATAAAACATTGCATATTCAAAGTAATATAAAGCACTTACCTTTTTAAGGAATTGTTCCACAGAAACAACAGGCTGAGCCTTTCACTGAGAAATGGCAGATGAAATAGAATTATTGTTTGGAGCTTATAGTCCTTTCTATTTCTGTAGAAAGCAGAGTGTGTATATTACAATAACTTCTTCAGCTGCTGTGCACTGCGGTGAAGAATCGAGGCGCTTGCTGACTAAAAAACATGCAGTTCTGTAAGGGAAACAGGAACTTGGCTGAAGTCATTCAAACTATACACGTTGCATGTTTAGCAAACCTATGGTTTCATCATGTGACTTTAAAGTTCAGATTCTCCTCTGCAATGAGATATTTTAGAACAGAAAAGTAGTGTTTGTCCTTGCCATTTCTAAGTATGTGAGGCCATCCAGTGGATTTTTTTTCCCTGTTCATGAAGTAATCCTACGCTCACTGGCCAGCCTTTGCAATTGCATTTTTTTCCCAGTGTGCTGTGTGAAGTGCTAGAGGTCTAGAAAAGGAAAAGCCTGTGGAACAAATACCACACCACGCCCTTTGCTTAACACAACAAAAGCTCCACACAAAGCAGGGCATGTCAAACCATTAAGATCCTTGCTTAAAAATAGGTGTATTTCTATTTTTCCAAGGGTCTGGCTCTTGGAATACTCCTGTTACTGTACACATGCAATAAATTATTTTTCCAGACCATGAGGTGTTAAAAAACAAGACTTGGAGTATGAAGGATGTTTTGGGTCTGGCTCAGCATCAGTCAGTGACTATGTTGAATAGTGTTCTTGAAACCTCAGATATAAATAAGCAAGAAAGGGTTGGCTCATGATTTTTTTTTAGTGCAGCTCATCTGGCTGGGATGTGTCAGTAGCATCATGTTTTCTTATACCAGCTCATGGGGAAGGGCATTTCTGTTGTAATCTTTCAGTAACCTGTAGTGGTTTTTGTGGGTTGACAGGGTAGTTTGGGACCAATGTATCAGCACTCTGTTTTCATGGCTTCCACTTGTTGGACTTTAACAAGGCCCACTGAAAAACACATGTAAACTGCCAAAACACTTCAAAGAAGTGAAATGAGACAAATGTGCATGAGTCTAAATTTCAAAATCCGAGTTGTGGATTACTTGGAGAAGATACTTTAGCACTTGGTCTACATTTTCATCTGAAGGTTAGCACTACTGCTCCAAATACTTCCTTGAGATTCGAGGTAGACTGGATGGAGGGTTTTGGGTTGCAGCAGTAGCTCAGAAACATTTCAGTTTTCAGGTTGAAGGTTCACATTCTTTGTGAGGTAACTGTCCTCTCGAGCAGTTCTTCAGTAGTTCAGGGGCTCTGTGAAATGTGGTTTCCAATGAGCTTTAGTTAGAATACTGTAATTCACACAGAGCCTTTGGTTTTGATCATCATATGTAGCAGTTTGTTGGACCGGGTAGGTTGTTTATTGTTTCCCTTTTATTTACAGTAGTTCCTCCCAAACTGTTACAGAAAACCTTGGGCAAAGTGGCAATGCAGTGCAGGTGTTTTGTATGTAGCATTTCCCTGTGAGCTGTACCCTAATGCAGGCTCATTCTGTTGACATTAAATTCTTAATAGTTAAGAATGGTAAAGAAAAATTACACATTGTTGTTACATGCAAATCAGGTGATTCTTTTATTTTTTTTGTTGGTTTTTCAGTAAAGATGCAAATTTCAAGTGTCACCTTAGTCTTTCTAGGACTGAGGGCTGTGCAGAGAGCACACCAAACTATGTAGGTACAGTGAAGTGAATGTTTTGGAAATTACAGAAAAATTTCAGGAAGGTTTTGGTCATCAACTTAACTTTTTAGCTTCCAGAATGGATCACTTGTTCACTCAAGGCAATGCTGAACAGTTGCAACATGGTTTTGTTGCTGTATTTTCCACTGAAGTGCTTCGAATAGGCCCATTATTGATAACCCTGGGCCCTGCTGGGGCTGGGCTGGGGGGGAACTAAAATTATTTCTTGGCTGAGGGCCAGGAGCAAACTGCTGGAGGTTTATATCTTTTTGAATTTGCCTTGGGTGGGTGTGCATAAGGATATCTGGCTGTGCCCTTGGTGTGTTTGTTAGTAAAAGAGAGGCAAATCAATGACTGCACCAATTTAAGGAATATTCAAAGCACTCTTGACAAAGGTTTCAGTGACTGTGAGTTAATGAGCAGTCGGTGAGCAAGGAGTAGCTCCGGTGCAGATAGATAAACCCTGACACAGCAGTGCTGAGGCCACATTTCCTGTTACTCAGTAACCTCGGCTCTGACAATGCATGGGCTGGGTGAGCAGAGCTCCGAGGGAACTTCGCCACTCATGACAAAATTGTATAAATAGAACCAGGAAAGTAAAAAGAGAGAAGCTATTTCTTACACCACCCATCTTGAAAAAGTAATCAAAGAGAAAGCTCCCATCTTTAAAATGCATTCACCTTTACAGACATTAGTTCATGCTTTGTCTGAAACCTGTATTAAACTTCATTATTCAGTGGTATTTAGGGAGCAAGAACGTGTTTCCTACTTGGAACTAGGTGCATGTAGCACAACACAATTTCAGAATTGTACACAGCTTGAGAGACTCACACATCAGAAAGCATCACATTTTACAGGTGGAGAAACTTGGCTACTGAGAAATTTATTCTTCCAAGATGATGGAATAAATTGAAAGCCAGAGGAGAAATAGGGGTTAGAAAATAAAAGTTTCCTGATGATATTCTTTATTCTGTTTAGACTTTGCTGATTCCCATCTCGATAGCTGCAATTCTGTCTCATCTACAGAAACAAAAGAATCTTTGAGGTATGTTAAGAGCTCCCAGTGGAGTTTCAGCAGCAGCTTGCTGTGCTGTTACTGTCACAGTTAATGTGTTAGTAAAAGAAAAGCAAAATATTGCTGTTTTGTGACCAGCTGCATCTTTCCTTAGGAAAAAAACCCCAGTAAACCAGTTTGTTTAATTTGCTTAAATGGTCACAGGGTACAAGTCATATGAGAATAGTGGCAAGCAGACTAGTCACTTGTATAGCTCAGACTAGCTCAGTTGTATAAAGGTTTCATAAAGCTCCAGAAAATGGTTAAGTGATTGTGTTTGAGATGATGTCATAATTATTTTTATTAGTGATTTCTGGATTCATTATTTTTTGGTTAAATTTCTTAGCATGTATTTACTTGCTGTCAGTGGAAAAGTTTGATGTGTGATAATGATATTCTGGATAGGATGGAGGCAGGAAAGGTGAAATTACAGAAGAAATAGTTGTGAGATGCTGTGGCAATATTTAGGGATTGCCTGATAGCATGTACAGCCACTAACCACCTATAGTGTGCTGTGGTGGGCAAAACTCAGGTCTATTTTTGAACAGAACTTCTGTTCATATGGCAAAATAAGTATCTCCAGTACTGAGTGACAGATGTTGCTATAAAGAAAGCAGATGTGAATGCCTTTTTTTTTTTTACCAACACCAATAATTTCTCTTAATTGACCCATACTGCTGATGTGTTTAGCAGAGCACACATCCCTTACAGTAGGCATAATTTGAAATAAAGGCTCTTTCTCTCATATCTCTGTGTGCCAGATGAGAGAAACTTCTCCATCTTGTCTAACAAATACAGTTCAGTGCTTCTGGCTTGTGACATGCTGCAGCCCTGGAGATTTCAGTCTTTTTATTCTCTGGCTTCAGGCAGATCCATCCTGGGAAGTATTGTGGAGATGGTTGATCCTGTCTTGCTCATCTTCCTTCTGACCAATCCTGATCAGCTGTTCAGCAAAGAGCTGCAATGCTCAGCTGAGCATTAGAGCTCATGTTTGCTGGGTGCTGCATCAAACAGCCACAGAGTGATTGCAGATCCTGGGGACCAGAGGCTGCAGCAGCCTGCAGTTAGTCCAAGGACTGGACTGGATTCTCTGGGGCAGTGATTATTGTTTGGGAGCTAATCCTGCATGAGGAGCCCAAAGTTTATTGTCAGACCACACTGTTGCCTTCTTCTCTTGGTTAACGTATCTTTTCTTGCCTTTTGGATGTAACGTTATTAAGAAAACCATCCCTTTGTAGAATGATAGGATTGTTTTGGAATATTAAATGACTGTTACTGCCTATACCCTAGTGTATTCTGATGAAAAGCAGTTGCTTTGTTACTGGCATTTTGAATCGTGCAATACACTGCAGTTTTGTTTGAAGATGTTTTTCATCAACTGCCATGTATTTCCACCGTAATTTTTGCTCTATTGTTGTTGTGTAAGAAAAAAAATATCTTGAGTGTGGGATATAAGACACTGTGTTAGTCAAAGATTGCTTTGACTCTATTCATCTTAGCATAAATATTGGAAGCTTTTCTTTGTGGCATTTTAAGACATTAAAATCACTTATATTAATGCAATGCCTCAAAATTCCTGGGGGGAAAAAAACCTCTAACAGAGGAATATCTGTTCTAAGGCTTTTGCTACATTGATGCACACTTACCAGTCACACTATAAAACTGTTCTTGTGAAAGGCCTTGCTGTTAATTTTATATATGTTTAGTCTTACTTGACAGCAAGCAATTTGTGTCCTTGATTAAAACATTGTAGAACATTAGGCCTTTGACATTAAAAAGACACCCCTCCTCCAAAAAACCCAAACCCACCAAACCCCAAAACATGAGGCAAGTTCTACAGAGAACCAAGAATTGCTAGTTAGAAGAAAGTTAAAGGAATTTTGTTTATGGGTTCATTTTAGAACAAAAAAGACCTCACATGGCTTTATTGTGTTATATTCCCTGCATGTTTGGTTTAGGAAGGGATTTTTTAAATGTGGGTTTTAAAATGGAATTCAGATGCTTATGCTTATTTATAAGGTACATGGAGTTATGTGAATTTGTAAAATTTGGTGGGTTTTACTCTCTCTGCTTGGATGGGGTTAAGAAGCTCAGGCTGGTGCTGTTTATCCATAAGCACTGGTTATTAATGATTATCTGCATCTCAGAGGCTGGTTGTAAATCAACATTTCTGCCTTTTTTCCTAGAACAGCCATGCTCAGTGCTGTGTGATTGCTGCCTTCACATCTCAGGGTTCCTTGCCTGTGGTTCACTATTAGTGGTTTTATTATTGGCTTATTTGAGCACTGTTTGTAATGTAAGTTGTTTTATAAACACTATTTTCTTATTATTGCTATACAGTAATGTTTCTATTAATCACAAAATAAATTCCTCAATACAGGTAAATCATTTGTGTAACTCAGCTACAAGAGCTCAAAAATTGTATTTCACAATAATATTCTACTAAAGAGTGGAAAAAAACTTTTTCTAATAGTAAGTTTCAATAAGAGAGTTGGTCTCTGCTTAGCACTGCAGGTGCTAAAATGGTTATTTAATTGCACATAGGCTGGACCTGAAAAATATCAGACTTCTCTCTAAATTAAGTAAGAAGTCTATTTCATTGTGAACTAGTGAAACCAAACTTAATTAGAAAGAATTACAATACTCTGGAGCTGAATGGGAATGGCACTTCCTTTGGTCTTTGAGCATCTTGTCAACCACAATGACTAATAACAGATGTTTCATGAAACAGTACAAGGAACATGTGCTCTTTAATAAATACTACTTCTTTGTGAATAGTCAGACCTAGTAGCATGGTTAAATATCCTTCTGTTAGGTTCAAAACCAAAATTAACCATTGCTGAGATTTGTTTCTTGCAAAAGAAGTCTCTCTTACCTGCCTTTCCCTCACAGCAGCAGTTGGTTGTCCAAGTTGAGGTTAATTTTGTTTCCTCTAAATACTTGTAGCAGTGCCCTCACTGCCTGCAGGCAGGACCAGCTGTACAAATCTGTGTTTAACCAGAAACTGCGACTGATTTTTCTTCTCTCTTAAGATTAATTTAAATCTAACTAATTTTACTGATCTTACTGCTTTTGGGAACTACTGCAAGAACATTCTGCCAGTGACCACCAGATGGAGTTTCTAAAACAGCTTTGATAAACCAATACCAGAATTCATTTCAAAATGACATTTTAAAGGTTTTGGAGATAAGAAACAGTACAGAAATTCTACTGATTTCAAGATAAATTTTACCTTAGATTTGCAAATTTGGGGGGACTAAAATTAGGCTTTTCAATTCAGTTTGTAATCAGTAATTGTTCTGGGTTTGCATGGCAAGGTTTGGATAGCAGAGCCAGGGAGGGGCTAACAGGGGTGGCCTCTGGGAGAAGCTGCCAGAAACTTCTCCATGTCCAACAGATCCAATTCCAGCAGACCCCAAGGTGGACCTGCCACTGGCCAAGCCTGTCAGTACCAGTGGCAGCACCTCTGGGATAATGAATTTAAGAAAAGGGGGAAAATTGTGCAAGTACTTTTTAAACTGGATAAAATGGATTCGCTTCTGGTTATAAATCATGCTTTAAAGAACTGTTGATAGAAAGGGTTTTTTATATGTTTTTATACTTAATTCATAAATACTCTGATGAGAATCCTGTGTTTTAAAATCTTTTACTGCCATGATTTGTAATAATACGGAAAATCTGCCTGCTGCAGACTGTGAATATTTTTGACAATTCTTGCGGATGTAATTAAAAGTGCCCGTTCCTTTGAAGGAAGGAATATAAGGAAATCACATGGAATTTCAAGGTAAGGGAAGGACTTGGTGGGAAGAAAGTGGGATGACAAAGGAGATAATAGATCTCTGCTCTCCTGATGGAAAAAGAATGTAGTCAGCATATGTCAAAGTGTTTTGATATATAACGGAAAACTTAAGGAATTTAACAGAGGAAACATTTCACACTTCAGATTTGTTGCCATGGCAGTCTGCACAGCTGGGTTTGTACCATTTGATTGCTTTCACTTGGAAAACGTATTGCAGAAGATACTCAAGAAATACACAAGGTTTTGCTTATTAAGAGACTACAGAAATTAATTTAGGAGCAGATGTTTGGGATTCATCAGTGCGTTGAGCACTTCACAGCTGCAGAAACTTAGGCAAGAATCAATTCCTCTCCGAGTCCTCAGCAAACAGTGGAACTGAGAGTGGCACTTGGGCGGGTTCTGCTTTTCTTGGGTTTTACCAGTCCTGTGCTGCTGCAGTGAAGCTCACGAGGTCTCCAGCCTAGACACTGGGCTGCTTTCATTTTTATTAAGCAGTGATAAATGGGGCATTACTGATGCACATACCCACAGCTCAAAAACCATTTAATTGAATCTTAGTTTTAAACAAGTTTAAAAAAAAGGTGTAGATGTAATTAAACTTCCTTCTGAGGTTTGTGGTAGCAATGTCATATTTTCTTCACGATCTTGGGGCATATTCTTCTATTATATAGTAGTTGAGCGAGTATTTTCTGTGAGTGCTCCAAAATGTGGTTGACTTCTGTGACATCTCTGTATTGACAGATAATGGCAGATTCAGGTGCCATGTCAGCCTGGTTTGTACTGGTGTAAACATCTTGACTTTGCTGTACCTGATCAACCCTTTTTATTTGCATTTATGTAGTTGTTCACTCTTCAAAAACCTGTGAGCTTGTGAACTTGCTGCTTATTAACTAACTCTGTTCTCACCGAAGATCCTTCAGTCTGTGTTGTGTGTGAGCAGTTTTGCTAATCCAGCTGAGAAACAGCCTTTTTGTTGGTTGTATCCAAAAGCTCTGTGGAATGAAGGATCAGAAAATCACTGCTCTGTACTTGTTCAGAGATGCTGGCTCTCCTGTTTAAGAAAAGACCCTTTAAAGCACTGTGTGGAAGTAAGGGCATCCTGTCAGATACTAGGCTTTGATTAAATGGTGGAATATTGCAACTTCCACTCTGACAGTTGCCATTTTCATTTATTTCTGACTAAGACTTAAAACATACAAGTGCCTTGGACTGAAGTTTTTTTAAAATAGTTTACCAATAATAATTTTAAATAGAGTTTGCTGTTACTACTGTCTTCCTACGCTTCACAGAACACTAAAAGGGAACAAGTGAATAATTTTGAAAGCACAGCCAAGAAAATATCTTCATATATGTAGGGTAAACAAACTGATCAATGGGGAGTAATCTTTTGGCTTTGTGCAGTGGTTACTGCAATGAATGTGTTACAAGGTACCTTAGATTCTTAAAAGCTGTGTTTTCTTTGGAATGCCAGAGGTGTGGGTTATTTTATTATGTTGTTCTGAGAACCAAGAGAATTTCTGCAGGAAGCTGATTGTGGCAGCACAAAGGAAAGGAAGTTGTCAGGATGTGGCCAATGTTTGCATTGATCTCCAGGTGCACTGTTACTCTGCCTCATTAATTGCAGGATTCTTTATTCTGAAAAAAGTCAGGCAGGGTATGTGCCTTTTAGCTTTCATTCCCAGCCAACTTCGTGCTGATGAAAAATGAGATTTTAATAATGTCAAATTAAGGCCTGGAAATCTGACATCCGAGTCGTGCAATTTGTTATGTTTTCATTCAGTGAAGCCACATAGGTTTAACTTTGTCTACCAACATGTTTTTATCAAGAAAGCAAATAAAAAATCACACATTTTATTGATCATGTACACTTGAACACTTTTTATTGAGAATGTATTATGAGTCAATACTTCCTTTATGAAACTTTCCAGAAAGTCCATTTCTGTAGTATTTTGACATGCTATTGGAGTCCACATCTCTTCATTGTAATAGAACCAGGAATTTTCTAGTGGCTGATCACCTTCTTTTATTAACTGAAATTAGATCTTCAGAGACCAACAAGATTTGATTCCAAGATGTAAACTTTTGAAACTGGGACCTCTACTAAGTTGGTCAACAAGGACCTGTCTTGAGCTAGCTGTGTTAATAACTCAGAAGCAGAGCATGACATTTTTTGTTAGTTCATTGATTTGACTTAATTAGCAGTTCAGCAAGAGGGCTGTAAGCCATAAATCAATTCAAATATTAAGTTTAATTTTGTGAGAAAATAACACTGTTAATAATGGCACTTAACTAGTGCTTACTTTCTAGTACACATTATATACATACCGAAGCATACAGTACACCTTCCTGTTCAGAGGTTTACATTTAAATGATACACTTTTAGAAATAATTTAATAAACTCTTTGCAGATTCTTTTTACATCAGTAGGCTGATTTTTATCTTGCATATATACAGTCATTTATTCATATCTATTTAAATGTGTAATAGATAAGCCCCTATTTACAGTCACCAGAAACCTTCAGTTATTTGAAATGGAAAGGCCCCATTCTTGAGAACTTTGTGTTTTAAGTGTTTGTCCATAAAAGTTCTTCCTAATTTATGATACGTTGTATTTCCTTAAGTATTTTACTGCAGTTGCTCCTCTACTGCTCTTTCTATAAATACTGCAAAGCTCTCTCTTTTTGGGATGCTGCTTTTTAAGAGATACCAGGTGAGGGTGCTGCAATTAAGTTCAGAATTCCCTTAGGAGAACAGCAGCCAGGCAGATCCACGGCACAGTTTCTTTGAGACAACTAATAAATCAAATTACCTTTTCTAAGAGGTTGAGTGGATAGCAGTCTTGTTCATTAAATTATCCAAGTTGTTGTATCTATGATTGCCATCACATTTAGTGTTTATCAAGGATACTGACAAACATCCGTAGCTCTGTTGCAGTAAAAAAGATTAGGAAAAAAACAGATTGGATACCCCATGGCTAAGTTCCATAAAAATCTGTCTTTCTATATCTCTTTAATAGCAGCTTCCATTTTACTACATAAATTTGTAATGTTGAATCACTGAGTAAGATTTGGATCATCGTAAAGGAGTCAGTGTGATGAAGTAAACATGAGTATTGAATGGTACCAGGTGTGCAAGACAAGCAGGGATGGGAGAGAAATTAAAGTTAAATAAATTGTGCAGAGAAGTGAAAAATGATAAAGAGAAATGATACAAGGGCCATGATCTGAAACTGAGAATTTAACATGGAGAGAAAGGAACAGAAATAAAGGCAACAGTTCTTTTAGAGACAGAAAATAAGATGTCTTGAGAGAAGGAGGAAATAGAAGTAAGGATGCAACACGGAAGTTGAAATTGCACTTAAAGTTGCCTGCTCAGCCACACTGTTCTGGCAGTGTCCCAGTTCTGAAAGCCTCTATTCACACCAGATAAGCCAGTTCCTCCCTGCTGGAACTCCTCCTGCATAATGGCACGGAATTTCTTTAACAGATTTTACGTGAGAGATTTCGTGTGGTGCATTAAGAAACCTAATGTTCCTCAGATGAGAAGGAGTCTGTTTGCTTGACATCTGTAAGGAAAGATTTTGTTCTTAAGCACTTCTGTGTGGAAGTGAGCTTGAGTGCTCAAGATGTGTAGAAATTAATGGAAAATCTCTCAAGGTGGGCAAAACCAAGAAAGCAGCCACTATCACATATGTCAGCACAGGGACACTGAATGAGTGAGCTGCACACAGTGATAAGGAACAGCTTCAGTTCTTAACATGGTTTTCGTCAACAGGCTAAAACTGAAAACACCACAGAAATAGATTATTTACTCTGTAGGCTTTAAGGGTTAAAAATATTCAGTAAAATATGAAAAGCTCTTTAAAAAGTAAAGATTAATGGAAAGTCTTCCACCAGGATGTTGCTAACTTAGAGATGCTTGTATATAAAGAAGATAAGTGAAGATGACTATGGGAAGAAATTCCTTGATGGGAAAAGATCTGAAAGGTCTGTCCCTCACCTGCTTTTCACATGTAACTTCAGTATGTGTCTCTGCTGACAGACTAGGGCCAGTTATCAGACAAGATTGTGCTCTAAGCAGTGGGAAAGGTTCAGTTCTGATCTTGCTCCATGTTTTTTTCTACACCAGAAGCTTGAAAAGTCACATTTTTTAAATGATGTCATGTGGAATTTGAGTTGTGCTGTAACAGATTAAGCAATAAAATGATGCTGTAGCAGGTATTAAGTGACAAAAATGTCTCGTGGCCGCACACCAGTGGGAGAGTATCAGCTTCACTTGCACCCCCCTTCTGTCCCCTCCTATCATTAATGCAACAGCAGCACAAGAACAGGTATTTTTTGGGTCAGTGCTTTGTAGCTTGTTTTTATAATTGTTTATGTACTTCCTGCAGCATGTCTGTGTTTCTCACGTATTTCATATAATCAGTAAAATCTGGCGATCTCGATTGGATTTCTTCCAGTCTACTGTGAAACTAAACTTTACTGTGTATCCAAGAATCTCAGTGGAAAGCTTTTTTGAGAGGTCAGCAAAGAGCTGATGCTGACTGGGATTCCTATATTGAAGAATTTTATATGGTTTCCAAACCTCCAGTGATGTCCTAGATCAACGAGAGTTTAATTTCTTTGTTGCAAACATATCCCTTGAAAATAAAAAATGTTAATCATAAACATATTTATTTTTTAAGATAATTACTCTTGTTACATGAACATATGTGGACCGTAACACTTAGCCAGACAATCTTTACTAGTTAAATTCTGATTTAACTTTGTAAACCACTGTGTCCTTCATTTTAGTATGTGGAACAAACATCTCTTGAGTTCCGTCAGAATTAGTTAATAAATATTTCTGAATTCCTGAAATGTTTTAGGATACAAACAAAGCACTGGAAAATTAAAACATATTTTTGTTATTTGTTGTAGCTAAAAGAAAAATCAGTTTACCACAAACATTAAAACAGGTTAGTTTGTGTGAGAAAATAATTTCTGAAAAAGGTAAATTAGGCTTCTTTTAGAGGGGAATCAGTGATGGAGAAAGAAATTAAATAATTTAATTTATAATTAGCATTTACTATTTGGACATGTATAATTGGGTAATATGATCTTCAGTAAAGATCAACTATATAATCTTCATTGAAAAAATGCTATTTACTTCATCAAGGATAGCACTATCACTTCTTTGTACAGAAAACAAGGTAATACCTTTTCCTATACAAGATACAAGGTGCTGTGTCTTCAGTCAAGACTTCAATTAACTGCTTAGTGATTTCTTCAGACAGGAAGATCAGAGCCATGAAACCAGAGTTCATCCTTTGTCAGCAGTTCAGTGCACTGAAGGTATCAGATGTCACAGGTAATGCAGGCCAGAGCCTCACACCAATTCAGCCAACAACTACTGGAAAATTAAAACTGTTGCATTCAGCTGCAATGGAAGGCCCTTCCAGCCTCTTGGCTGGGACTCTCAAATGTCTCTGAGTGCCAGCACAGCAGTGTCACAGTCCCAGCACTGAGCACCCAGTGCTGCAGTCACAGAGCACCAGGGGTTGTGTCACACCTATGTCATGACCTGCTGTACCACTGTGCGCTCGTGAGAACACCCCTGGTTCCCACAGTGTATCTTTTTAAGCAAACGCCGTAATTTGTTGGGAAAGTTTTTGTTAATGTATCTGTAGAGCAGAGGCATGACAAAGCTGCTGGAGAAAGCCAGGAATTTTGACAAAATCGTGGCAAAGTGTAATATCTGAATGGAATTTACATCTGGAATTCTTCCTCGTAGGTTAATAAACGTGCTTACCAAGAGAATAACGTAATAGGGTGTCCACAGGGTGAACTGTGTGCAGACTGTGGCAATCAGAAGCCTGTGCACTGATGGATCCAAGCGCCCAGTGTCCTGGTCCAGTGGCGTGGCCTCCTTGCGTATCCGCAGGATCAGCGTCAGCGCGTAGAGAACAGCGATGGCGGGAACGACGTACCCGATAAACACCATGATGGCATCTGCTGCTTCCTGGTTCTGCATCTTGGAACACTCGATTATTTTGGTGGACACGTGGTTGCAGACGTAGAACAGGAGAGATGAAAAGCTTGTGAGCATGGCCCCACCCCAGATGAAGCCGCAGACGTGTTTGGTGTTGTACACACTGGACATGTAAGTCCTGGGCAGGGCACGTTCGATGTAGTAGTCCAGACTGAGCAGTGTGGTAGAGTACATGGTAACTAACGATGAGACGTTGAATAAAATAAGGAAGGTGATATAAACTTCATTGTTGGAATTCCAGATGGCCCATTTTGTATTGGCAAGACCCAGCAGGTACATTGGTGCCAGAGTGTTGATGATGAGGCCAGCAATGGCAATGTTGACAAAGTAAACATCTGGCATAGTCATAGTAGCTTTGTTGTAGAGGTTAACTAGGACCAGCAGGCCATTGTAACAAAGGCCAATTGGGAAACATACAATGAGGTAGAGAAGGGAAAAGATGGAAAGCACAAGGTCGAAGTCATGGCAGAGATGCTGGTCCTCACTGTTCTCGGTACTGTTGATTAAGGCTTCACAGCTCCACATAGTGATTTTTAGCTTTTGTGTCTTCTTTGCTGGTTACCAGCTTTTCTGTAGAGAGAGAAATAGTGAAAGCATTGTTAAAACATTATGTCAGAAATGAAATGGAAAGTACTGTGAAGAAAACACTTTGAATTTAAGATTATATGCATCACTTAACCGATGTTGTTAGTCTAGAAGAAAGTAAACTTATTAAAATTTCATTAGACTTGATACATGTTCTGCAGTTTTGATTTAAATGAAACTAATGGCAGATTAGTTGATACAGGACACTCAACAGAAGTAAACTGTAAACCATCATTAAGCACTGATGTATATATGAATACTAATGCAATTTTTTGAAAATTGTCAAACAGTACCTTGTATATAGCTAAAAATGCATAAGGGCAACTATTGAAGAGTGGAAGGATATAAACTGAATATGATGGAAAACAGAGATCTCCTAACATCTTAAATAAGCTTTACCTTAAAAAAAAAGTTTCTTGGGAGGCACATCCAAGGCACTATGGTGGATATGTACTGGATCACTGATAAAATTGACAAAGACTAGAGGATACTGGGAGATGAGGTGTAAGGGGGATGTTGGTTTAGTTGTGTTTTTTTGGTGTTTTGTTTTTTTTTTTTTTAATAGGTCAGTTTGTATTCAGACTTCCAACCTTATAACCATTTAGTTTCAAAAAAAAAAAACAATGGACCTCTGTAGTCCAGGGAACCTAATATCAGGGCAGCCTGACTTTCCAAAAAGGCAAGAATCAGCTATCATTTCCTCTCAAAATAGCTCGAATTCTTTAAAAAGTATGCTACTATCAGTAGTTGTGGCCCAGCCATCTTCGCTTTATCGTCAGTAGAGATAGCATTTTAACTGAAACCAAGTGAACTTCAATCAGTCGTGCAAAGTCACTATCCAAAATGCAGGAACGAGAAATAATCTCTGAAGTACAACTCAAAACAGGCACAGCCTTAAAATCATGGCTGTTATTCATGGCAGCCCATTTCAGGGGCAGTGTAGAGCTGGGGCAGCGGGTGATTTCCCATGTCACGTACTCTGCCTGTCACACACTCCGTGGTTTTGTGTGCTCCTCTGTCAGCACCTATAGCAAAGTATAAGTACAAGTACCTGGATTCTTTCCAGAGGGGAGAGCAAGATTTAATCACAATAAACATTGTGCAATGAAAATGAATGCTACTAGACAACATGCTGTACTCCATGAACCAGATGGCTAAATTATACTGTGTGGGGTCTGTGAGTATACAGGTACGTGACTGCATCTCCCTGGTGCTAATCCTTCGACTCTTCAGCCACAGTACAAAATTTGTCCCAAAACGGTGTGAACTTCCATGTTTTATTTCCCACTGTAGTTGTTTTATGTGCATTTTTCTTCTAAATAACATAAGGCTAAAAATCAGGCTAAAAATACAGTAATTTTAGCTGGGCAAGCAAGTTTTTATTCCACTTTCCCATGTTGGATTTCCTCAGAGAAGTGCCTTCTGTGGCAGCATCAGAAGTTCTATTGTTTTCAAAGGTGGTTTTCACCTTTGTGGGAAAACTTGACTTTTTTTTTTTTGGTTTATTTTCTCACATCAATTCTTCAGCTAGACTGTTGTGTTGAGTGGACCATATCATATCTTTATATTGTCTCTCTATCTTCATTCTATTTTTGAGCACTGAGAACAACCCCATTTATTTTCAGGAAGCATCTGCTGGTTTAGGTTTTTCAGAAAGAAAAAGAAAAGCTGTTTTTTTCGCAGTTGAAGGGAACCAAAACTACATCTCATTGAACTGTTATGACTCGATTCAAGCCAAGCAGCAGACTGGAATTAGATATTGCAAATATATGCATTCTGGTGAGTGCAAAGGTGACTAAGCACAGGCATGGGTACAATCACGTAATTCCATTATGTAGGTTTATCCTTAAGCATGTAGCTTTGATTACTCCAGACTGAATTACATCAGCCACTGAATAACTTGCCTGTATACTGTCTCAGAAGATCAACAGTCTTTGCTACCAGGCTTTGTATTTTACAGAGCAGGGGGATGTCTGGTTTCGCAAGTGGTTTTAGTCATTACCCTTATTCTTTCTTTATGTCCTCCTCTAAGCGTGGTTAAACACGACAATTCTGTTTTAATGATAGAAATGGCAGGCGATTCATTCTGTTAAATACTAATTTTAGGAAAGTGACAATATTTACCTCTGAAAAGAGCAAAAACAAACGCCAAAATTAAACCACTTTCTCGGAAAACCTTCTTGATGACTTTCAAGTTCCCAGGTGAGGTATTTCTGCGGCTGAAGGCGAAATCCGCCGTGCTGAAGGCTCGCTTAGCAGCGAAGGCACTGAACCTGCTGGCTGTGCAGGCCCCGCTCAGCACTTCTGCCCGGCCGTGCCTTCTGTCGCTGCCGGGGCGGCTCTGCCGTGCCCGGGTCACTCCTCGCAGTGACCGCTGCCCGCTCACCCACCTCTGTAGCCCCAGGTCGCCTCCGCTGCGTAAGTGCAGGCTGCAGCAGCCTCTTGTTTGCGGTGCCCCGGATCCTCCGCTCTCAGCCCGGGATCGCGCCGGACGCGCAGCCCCCGCGGGCGAGCGGCACCGCGCGTCCCGCCCGCCGCGCTCCGCAGCCTCTCACCTTCAATCGCCGTGTGCCGCTGCCCCGAGCCGCCCTCCCGAGGCACCGAGCCGGCCTCCCGAGGCACCGAGCCGCCCTCCCGAGGCACCGAGCCGGCCCCCAGGCCCCGGCGCGGCTCTGCCGGGGATCATGGTGCCGGCCCGGCACGGCGCTGGGAGCCGCTGCCTGCGCTGCACTTGTTTTGCCTCTCTTAAGTTACTCACAAGTTTCTGCTTGGCTTGGCAGGCGCCTGGCCCCTCCCTTCCCCTGTTTACAGCCAGTTTCAAGAAGTGAGAGGTGGTGCTCGGAGCTGTTGGATCCAGCTCGCTTTGTATATAGCTATATAGTGCCCGGGTTTTGGATTTACTGCTTAAAATCCACGGGCGTGCAGGTTTGTTATGGTTTTGTCATCGGTGCTGGGGTTCTGCAGAGCCCGTGCCATTCCCTGCAAGTGTAGTCAACAGCTTTCACTCAAGAGCATGGATTTTATTTTTAACTCGGGATGAGAATATGTAGCTTTGAGGTTTCATTTTCATAGGCCATATATCCTGAATAATCAGTATTTAAAAATTCCCGTACTACAAAGTGCACAGGTGCTTGTGGTGCTGGCAAACATAAACCAGCTTGTAAAACAAGGTAGGAAGGAAAGTTTCTAAGTGTTTACTTTGAATTTGGAGATTGTTTTGGTGTTGTGAAAAGGTGTTACAACATAACGCTCATTTTGTAATGGAGTTATGAGTTCCATTCTGCTTCCTTTTAAAAAAAGTTGATTAATCTCAAGGATATTTGCATATTACTTACAGTTAAAGGATGTGAATGTTTGTATTTTCCACAACTTTAAAATGGATCACTTCTTGAAAGAGCTTTTGAACTGCAGATTGATCACTTATCCCATAATGAATTTTTTCCTGTGGTTGTTCTGTTGTTTATATGGAAACTCCTCAGACTAATGAAAAGAGGCTACCTTTGAAGTATGTTTCCAACTGATATCACCAACCAAAACAGCTGCCTTTTTCAAAATAATTTGTCTTATATTTAGAAATTCTGAAGCTTTATTCCATAGCAAATAAACACCAATGTAGCATCCCTTATTGGAAAAATAAGCAGCTGTTAATGAAATAAATACTGGAAAAACACTAAACCCGCGATCAGCACAGTTGTTTAGAGCATGATGCTAGCACCAGCACATGTGGGCCCATCTCCACATGGGCCATTTGCTGAACACTTGGACTAGATCCTTGTGGGTCCCTTCAGCTCTGAGTATTCTGTGATATCTAAAAATGGTCATCCTGCTTGTCTTGAGTTTCTCTGTCTGACCACAGTTTGTATTTAAAGGTTCATTACGAATATTGTAAAACTGCTGCAGCTCCCAAAAGCAGAAAATTCCCCCGTTCCTGTTTGATAGATAGTCCACAGACAGAATTGTGTATGTGCTGTGGATAACTCCATGTTACAAACTGTGGCATCACATTTTTGGTGCTTCAGAACTTTAGAAGGACTTTGATCATCCTAAGTTCACCAAGGAAACAACAAAATAGGGAAGGTATTCATGTAGAAGCACTTTCAGAGTGCTCATACTTGGCCAAAAGCCAATTTCCTTACACTCCATTAAAGCTGAAGGTGGTTTTATTTAGATAACAATGTCCATTAAGTACTTAAGAAAAAACTTCTTGCAATGCAGCACAAAAAGTTGAGAGCACTTGGTGGCAAGTATTATTTTAGAAAAGATCCGTAAAACAAACTTAAAATAATGAGGAAAAAAAATGAAGTTCTGCTCAGTTGTATTACAGAGGCCATAGCTGCAGTCAGGCTTTTTCAGACATTTTCATTCATAATGCAGCACTAAGTTGCAGAGCAGGTTGGGTAAGAGTTTGAAGCATGACCATTCCATGGTCGGATTATTTTATTTGACTTTAAAAACCTACCCTTCATCCAGCTGCAGCACTGTCTCTTTTCTCTGCAGATTTTTCTCTTTATACAACACATGGTTTGTCTACTTGCTCTATTATCGTGTATCTGTGACGTAGCTCTTACCTGGCTTATCTGACTTCTGAGTGTGTTTTCACAAGCTGTGGTGTCATTATAAATTAACAGCTAGTAAAGTACGTAGCTAATAAAGCTGTTGCCAACAAGGTAAGTCTCTAAACATGCCAAACACATGTACCTTTGTCACGTCCTCTTGAGTTCCCACAGGATCTCAATCTGAAACCCGGTGCTGCCTAGGGGAAGGCTGGGTCCTACACAGAGCTTTGCTGGGCAGCACAGATTTGCTTCAGATCTAGACTGAGCAAACTAAAAATCATGGCCAGAAGTGCTGTATGAATGTATGAACCATGACTTTGTAGATTGTCAGCCCCTCATCAGGGTTTGAAAGATGCTTTTTGAAAGGGACATGCTGAATATTACTTATGGATTAATTCTTAAAACTTTAAATAATGGATGATCAATATTTTTGGAAAATTAGAAACCTACAATTAGTTGTACATCAAGGGGAACACGCTGAATTCTCAAGTGCTAGAGAGTGAAGTGTCACATTGCTGTTCCCTCTCACTCTGGGTAACATGACATTTCTTTAGGCTTACTAGCTTATATACATACCATAGGGATTAGCAAATGACTTCTAGGCTGGATATAGAGAAAAGTAAAACTAAATAGCTCAGGTTAGATGTGAGGGGGGGAAATGCAGCAGTGCAAGCAAGTAGGAATATACTTTTCTCATGCAGTTGCTGAGTTGCTGCTGTTTATAATGTAATGATACAGCTCAGATAAAATGCTTTTCACATGAGTGGAGAAGAAAATCCTGCTTGATACTGGGGCCTGGGCTGAAAAACAAGCCCCTTCCAACCTATCATTTATGTCTTTGTGGTGCAACCATTGACCAGTTTGGCAGCCAGAGGAAGTTCATAATTGATACTGGTTCTATTTATAATGTGGTTAATTCAGTGCAATGTAAGGTGAAAGAAGGCACGAGCAAACAGGGATAATTGATTCAAAGTAGCATTGAATATAATAAGCCTGTGTTGAATATTTTAAAGAGTACAAATCAAAAAGCAAAAGTGGGTCAGTTGAAAGAGAGGGGAACAAGGGGTTTGCCACTCATGGCAAGTCAGCTCATGGAAGAGCAGTCACCCAACTTTCTGGTCCTGCTGATTTCACCCCTCATTAGGCTCAGGTTTTGGTTTTCTAAACCCTTTCCCTTTGCTGCATAACTTGCTTTAATAGCAGCATAGCAATAATTAATAATTAAAGTAAACCCAAGATTTTTCACTTATATAACCCAACTCTTGCCTACTCCCACTTGATTCTGCACAATTTGATTGCTGTGAACCCATTTCCAGCTCTATAGGTAATTAATTGCCTTCCCTTAGACCAATGCCTTTCCTTTAACATTCCTTCTGTTCATGCATAAATTCTTATGTACATTTCCTGATTCTTAAAATACCCCTTGAGTTTCCTATCTGCATGGCCAAAATTTTCCTCTTCACCTCTCCCTGATGACTCCCTTACAATTAACACTGCACCTCCCATCATTATTTGCTCATATGACACACACAGTATCATATCCAACTTATGACAGGGCTTCCAAGCAGGACACACTTTCACTTCTACTTTGTGACTTTCCTGTGGGGTATCTCAGGCTGTTCTTTTGGTATTTTGAATCAGCAATAAAGATTGCATTCTCAAGAACTGTAAGGGTGCATTTCCATTTCATGTGGCACGAGTACAGAGATACCCGCGTTCCTGAAATTGGTCTTTGCATTTTGCTTTGGTTGCCCTTTGAGGTTGCTCACTCTGTTTTTCCAGAAATTCTGAATATATGTTATCTTCAGAGCTCCTTCCTGTGGGTGGGTGACCTTTGTTATTGTTCCACAGATGTTGGCAACCTCTGTCTCATTTTTTTATCCTCTCATTCTGTAAGTACCATCTTCGTGGTAAATCGTTTGCATAGCAGCTACCTGGTGATTCAGATCCCACTTGTGCCATGATAATCTGCTTGCTGCCCTGGCCTCTTGGCAACCTGCTAAATAGATGATTTTTTCCCCTCCTGTTTTGACCTTTTGTTGTTGTTATTTATAATTGTTATTATTAAATGTATAAATATGTAAAATTATTAATGTAATATAATTATTAACAGTGTCAGGTGCACATTTTGTTTCTGTTTAGATTGTTCAGCTTTTTGGGAATCTGAGTTCATATAAGGCCATGTCAAATATAAGTCTGCAAATTGCTGTCACAGGTCACTAAGCATCAAGAAATGAGTTCAGATGGGCTTTTTGTTTGGTAGAAGGAGCAAGAATGGATTTTAGGGTATGGAAACTTTTTTTTTTTAAGGATGTGCATATTCTCTAATAGGTTAGAACTGCAGAACATTCTTCTGTTTTTTGAGTTCATAGAAGGTTGCTCAGAACAATGTGTGTATCCATCAGAAAAGAGTGAATGAATAATTGTATTTGCTTTAGTTTCTCATTTTCCCTCTCAATTTCTAAGCAGCTTAAAGCTTATGAGAACAGATAATATACTCCAATAAAGGAAGACAAAATAGATCAGCTACTCTGGAAACCACAATCAAAACTGCTAAATGGTGTGTTTAGGAGCCCTTTAGATCTATCTGTTGGAGAGTGGCAGTGTTCTGGAAGGTTGTAATAACCAACTACCATGGGGTAGAAGTTCTGAGGAGAGGAGATCGCCCAGCACTGCAGCCCCTAAAGATGTGAGTGGAAGGAGTGCCTTGCTCAGATACAGATGCTATCTGCCAGGCACATCTGCCACTCCAGAGAAATCCTGCCTTTTTGTGCTGTTCATTTCTTTGCAGTGGAGCCTCTGTGGGAGCTGGGTTGCCAGTGGCTGTGCCCTCCTGGCAGCTGCTGGGGAACGGCATGGGTTAACTGCATAAACTCAGCCTTGTTTTGTTAAGTTCTCCCTGCCCCAGCATTGGATGAGTGGCACTGATGTGCTGCTCCACCCCTTCCTGACTTAGCTTTATCACTGAATTCTGTAAGAGCTTCTATATGGAAAACATGACATACTGTTTCTTTTTAAATGTTTCTGTGCGGCGAGAAAGAATTTGCTATAGAGTGAACAGTGCAGCTTTTAATACTTAAAGATTTCATCACTGCAAAAAGTGAAATACCATACTTTTGGGCAGTTCTAAAGGTGAGATTCCATCAGGCAGAATGAATATACACAGTGATTACCTGTATTCATCTATCTACAGGCCTTAGCTGCCAGGGATTCTGACATGAGATACAATTTGGAGATGCTCAAATATCCACTAGATAATACTTTTTAAAAAGATTAAGCTATATGCAAAACAAAACCTGAGTAATTTTCCTAGTATTCCTATTCACTTCCAGGAACTTGTGGCATATTAAATAACAGGAATAATTAGAATGAATGCAGTATTAGAAAATCAGCTTACGTAAGGTGCTTCCAGTTCTGGATTTTATTAAGTTGACCAGTTGGAATACAAGAAGTGACAGCTTTTAAGCATCAGCAGAGTAGATGGCGCCATTCAGAGTGCTGAACAGCCAGTTAGCACTGCTGCAGCCCTGCTCCATGTTTTCAGAGCACTGATTTTGATGTAGCTATCCCACTTTAAAACGAAGTAGCAGCAACCTTAAATAACATTCAGCGTCAAGATGACTGAAAGTTGTTATGTATATGTATTAATTCTTTTAACTGCTTCACTGAAAACAAACTTTTAAAAAAATTTAACCTTCATGTGAATTTTCAGTGTGCTTGTAACTGGTGAGCCACAGAAACCAGCAGAATTAATTAAAAAATACAGAACATTTCAGTTTCTGGGAAAGCACACAAGCAAAGAATTTCCTTCAGTTTAAAACTGAATCTAAGTTGCAGATTCTTTTCGTATGAAGTACTACAACTCAGTGTATTTAACAAGGGTTACAGACACCTGCAGAAGGCATCTTTACTGTTGTGATGATGTTCAGAGCAGCTGGGACTTAGTAGACACTTTATCCCAGTGTTTTTAAGGAAAATATTTTATTCATTTATTCTGACTTCAGGAACTTAATAGACTAAGTGGGTGATTTCTTTAATAAATTTTTCATAACTTGCAGTCATCAATGTTTAAATTTAAGGAGTTTTGCCCCAGTACCTACAGCCACTTAAACTGTAGAGCAACAGGTCAGTTAAGACTGGGTTTGGGGAAAAAATTTATGAAACTTACTGGTTCCTGTTTTTTATGTAAAGATCATCATAGCGTAGAAACTTCTGCCAAGGCCTTTTTAATATTTGAGATAATATCAAAGACAGTTTTATGGTAAAATTCTTTGTTTAGATAATGTCTTTAATAAGTGCAAACAGGTCATTTGTACCTTACAAGATAGCAGGTGCCTGGATCTCTGCATTTCCAGCATTTTGGAATTGCCCAGGTTCCAGGTAAGGACTGTTTGTACTTCTGGTTCATGTAAATCAGCATCACTCCAGTAAAGAGACAGATTCCCGCCAATCAAAATTAATGCATATTATGGCAATTCTGGGCTTTGCTGAGTGAATTTATTCCGGGAAGAGAGTGTCGAAGGTGCACGGACTGTGCTGGAATTACTCTGTAAATGAGCTGGCCGGGTGAGCTGGCAGGGTGGGAACAGCAGCTCTTATCTTCCCCCGCTGTTTGTCAGCTTCACCCATGCTCAGGGCTTGTGGCAGGGGACTCTGCTGAAATTTGGCAGTACAGAAACATTCCCCAGAGATCTTTTGGTGCCAGTTGCAGAGACTGGCAGGAGGCACAGATGGTACTTTTCCTGGAAACTATAACATAATGCTGTTTCCTATTAGAAACACTGGTGGAAGGTGACTCGGTGACTTAATCAAGCAGACCATCGTGTTGGCTGGGGAGGAAACTCTTGTGGAACAGACCCTGACCACAGGGACCAGGTTTCCAGTAAAAGCAGAAATACTGCCATACTTCTTTATCAGATAGCATATAGAAGAATTACAAAAACTGGTTTGAGTTTGAAGGGAAAAATCAGCCCTCAGCAGAGTTGTACTAAGGCTGAAATGACTTCAAAATTTGTCACATCCGCTGGAGATAAACTTATCTTTCTGTTAATTGCTGGCAAGTCTGAGACATCTTGTTCCTGACACTCCTGTGGCTTTTAATTTTCACTGCTTGGTGAAGGAAATAGCATTTTCTAGCTGCCTCCTGGATGAACTTGCATAATTACTGATTACATCTTATTCCATTTATAATGTCTGAATAAAATATTTTAAATTTACATTCTAGGGGATCTAGTATAATATTAATGCTGATCTAAGGTTGGTTATTATTAGATGGTAAGATTTAGAATTAGAATTTTCATTTACCAGGGGCTTGAGGCATCTTTCTGGCGTGATTAAGTTCTGATTTGTCCATCTATTGCTTGCCATGTGCCACTCCCCACTCCACTTTATCAGCGACAGGGAGTTCTTATCCCTTAGTCATCAAAATGTTCTACCAATAAACTTAATTTCTTCTAAGACTCCCCACTGCAGCTATATGTGTATATCAAACTTAAAAACTTAGCACGTTCTGTTCTGGGATGCTGACAAAGAGTTTGACAGGTTTAAGTATTTGATGATTTCATTTGAGTCCTTGGCCATCCTTCCACAGACCTGTGGGTGGGGATACTTTCTTAGGTACTCTTAATGGGTATTGTTCCTCTTTGAGGCTGGACAATGTTTCCAAGAGGAAAAAAAAAAAACAACAAAAAACAAAAAACAACCAAAAACAAAACAAAACAAAAAAAACCCAAACAAACAAAACAAAACAAAAAAAAAACCCCAAAGTAATTTTGTGGGAAGAAATGCGTAAAGGAGTATGAGACCTCTTTAAACCTAAAGCCTCCCATTACAAAAACATCTGTGAAATCACACCTGGAGTCTACTACCAGTAGCCACCTGCTGCCCACACTGCATCCATTCCATGGTATTTTGGAAAGTCATGGTTAGGATTTGTACAAATTCCTGGAACTACAGCCATGTTAATGACATGGAAATAAGTACTAGTGCTCACTAACTGTAGTGTATCCTTTCACATGCCATACAACAATTAACTAAAAATTTGAACAGACTTTTTGTAGAGAATTCTTACTATCCTTCAGAGGTAAGATCCTGGTTTTAATAAGTCCTGCCTGCTTCAGGAAGCAAAAACGACTTCTGTAGCACCTTTGTTACTGCAGGAGCCCTGATACGCTGGGTTTGCATGGCAAGTTTTTGGGAAGGTGTTCAGTTTTGTTTCTCATTACCCTACTCTAATTTGATGGTTAATGAATTAATTTTTCTGTAAGTTGAGTCTGTTTTGTTCAGGATGGTAATGGGTGAGTGATCTCTCCCTCTCCTTCTCTCAACCCACAAGCCTTGAGTTCTATTTTCTGTCCCTGTCCAGCCATGGAGGGGAGTGAGAGAGTGGCTTTGGTGGGTACCTGGTGCCCAGCTGAGGTCAGCCCACCACAAAAATTAATGTATAGTCTGCTTCCTCCTGTGCTAATGGGTGGAAGCCTGAGGAGTAATTAGTTTGTCAGAGAGCCAGTTTCTTACTAATGATTGATAAATGGTTGTTTTGACAGGGCCCACACAGGCACTGGGTGCTGAGAACAGTAAAGCAGAGTTTGTAGGGAGGGCACTGGAGCCTGCTGGTCTGTCTTCACCTAAATGAGCTGTACTTGTTGTGGCTATTGTGGAAAATATGCAGAATATTCTGATAACCTCTTATCTGATGTTCAGATCCTGCATGGAGGAGTTCAGACTAATCAGTCTGATGTGCAAATCACAAACATTGATGTTTACATGAATCACTTTGACCAGACATTTGATTAACTTTGTTGCATCACTTCAGAATCAGTCTGACTTGTGTACAGATCCATGGAATTCTGCTCAGACTTAAATGATGGAGCCAATCAAACCCGTGCCAGATGTGATGCTGGCATGACAAATAGGGTGCTGCCTTTTATGCTGCTTTAGCATTTCTATGAGAACAAAGTTAAATTCAGCTGACAGAGCCCTAAGGGAAAGTAGGTGTTCTGCTACATACAGTAGAAAACAGATTTGCAAAAATCACAGTGATTAGTGTAGTTAAAAACGCTTATGGAGGCTAAAAGGACAGCAGTCATTCTGCTTATTCAAAGCTTCTGCTGAAAGCAGTTAGGAAATTTTTGGTGCTTTGAAGTTTGCCTTTGGCTTACCTTCTCTTATAAATGAAAATGCAACTTAATTGTGATTAATTAGTTACCACTGTGTCTATCTGCTTTGCAGTAATATTTCACAGTATGGTTTGCTGCATGTTTTTATTCATACGATATTACTATTGTATGAATAAAAGATTCATAAGGATCTCACTTTCACTGAGAACTTTTTTTCTCTCTTAAAGACTAATTGGATTAACTTTTGATCAATTCCTCTGCTATACTTCACTAATACTTCTAGATTTAATATACAGAAACATAGAGATCTTGTATATTCAGAGCAATAAATAAAAAAAAAAAGAAAGCACATAATTATTGCCTAAAGAAACAGTGAGAAATCCAGCTTAATGTGCATGAAAATTGATATGCACAAGAAAAGCTACTAAAACTTTGTTTTGGCCAACCAGATAAAAGTGGGAGCGTGACAACTTCCAACAGTGATGTTTTCCCTAAAGAACTGTTATCTAAAACCCAAACATTGTTTTCTAATGACGGCACTATTCATTTCTACTGATGCAAGGCTTAGATGCATTTATGTAAATTCTTTCTAGGCTCTTAAAAACCAAAAGCAATCTAAAAGGAGAACTGCTTAAAATCTCACCTGGGAGGCACTGCCTTGCTGTCCCTTGCTGGCTGGCAGAAACATTTTGCCCATCAAGGCAGACCCTTTTGTGAGTGAGCTCAGCAGAGAGCGCAGTGTCTCATTTCTGTGGCAGAGTGAGCCCTGGAGAGCTGCTGTGGCACTGGACCCTGTGGGCACATGTGACTGCCCTGCACATACGTGCTCATAATCCCCTAAGCTGCAGCCATACGCTCTCATTGGAGCTCTGGCAAAACCAGGGCCTGATCCTGCCCTGCTGTGTACCCTGCCCCTGGTTGTGAAAGGGTTTGGAGAGGTCTTTTTTTGGAAAGGACAGAGGGAAAGGACACGCTGTGGTTCGGGGAACAGTTCAGCCTTTGGTGTCGTTACGTAACGGGAGACAAACAGCGGCTGCATCAAACTCGGAGAGCTTTGGTACAGGAAAAATTTGACCATCAGAGCAGCTACTCTGTGCACATTAACAGAGTCATGGCCAGAACGAGCCAAGCTGACAAAAATACTGTGTTAGTGAGATGTGATTTTCTTCAGAGCTGCTCATCGCAGCTGTGTACACCAGGAGTCATATCCCCCACCTCAGAAACACAATGCTGTTTACCAAAACCCTGCAACATCCACTTGGCCTCTGAGATTTAGACAGTAACCAACATTAGACCTGAAAAAGAGCCAATGTGAGCTTTAAAAAATACTGTAAACCTCAGAATTCTTTTATGCGTTCAGAAGAAACATTTTAATTATGGGGGGGGGAAATCATGTAAGGAAAATGGTGCTGCTCTATCATCTGACTTTAATGAGGTGGTAGGTAAATGTAAATTCTTTGCATTTGAATAAAAAGCCTATAACATCATGATTTTATCTGTTTAGCTTGAATACAAATAGTCCTTAAATAATTTGCCTTTTTAAACTGTGATGAAGAAATAATTTATGTGTTTTCCTTCCTCCCCAAAGCAGTAAAGTTTAATACATGATTTTACTTACCAACCATAAAGGAGTTGACCCATAATATGAATGAAGAACTTGTCTTTCATGTTAGCATGTGAATCTTCTTTGGTGTATGTAATATAAATGTGTTTTGTTATTTTATAACATTAGTTTCTTATTTTTAATTTTGTAGTTTCTTAGAAGCTAAAACTTCACAACAGGACTCTGAGATAGGCAGTAAGGTTAACACCTGAGAACTTTTTGAGTGTGGTATTCATGATCTAAGTATTTGCTTAGTTCAGTTACTTTTTGTTCCCTTTGGCTAAGCTTCTATTGTTTATATTAAAGTTAACCCCCCCCAAGTCTCTATTTACAATGTCTATTACACAGCAGCTCTGCTTGTAGGTCCCTTGTAAGTATTTTCCATTAGATTTTCTATTGTTGGAGATTGGTCAAATTGTTAAATAAACAAGCACTTCTTTAATCTCTGAAGTAATATTTCTTTGAGGAGACAGTGTGGGCCAGCCCAGGATTATGACTTTTCCTTTTTTATGGTTTGTAATATTTCATACTTATCACTTATTTGGTTAAGCCATTATGTATGGTTTGTATTTTGAAACATGGAGAAGAAAACCCAAACTGTATTTTGATTTATATTTCATAATACCAGTGACAGTTGGGCATAGAACTGAAAGGGAAGTGTGCTTTCCTTTTGAAATTCAGACCTCATAAACTTTAGTGTATCAGCTTTTTGCAGGAAAAAAATGCAGAGATTGGGAGATGGAATAGCACTGCTTTGGTCTCCAGGGAGAGCAGGAGGTAATAACGTGGCTCCTTCGAGTCTGCTGCTCTCCTGGTTTTATAGAGGCAACTGCTTGCTCTCACAGGCCCCGCCAGTCCATCCCTTTTCTCAGGCTGCAGTGCCCACAACCTAATACTTTTTCCATTTTCCTGGATGGGTTTGTCCAGCAGACTTTCTGCAAGGTTTGTTTGAGTGTAGAGATACGGAATCCCTGACACAATTATGCTGTGTAACTACAGCTTGTAGTAACAAGTGGCAGTTATCACCTGGAGTTACCTGGGGAACTTGTGGGGCAGAGGAGACTCTTGTGCTTTGACCATAAAGCACATTTCAACAATATCCATACTTATAGAACTTTCCCAGATATTTCTTGTGTTTTCTGGCCTCCCCAGAGCAGTGAAGTTTAAGATACGCTTCTACTTATCAGCCATAAAGGAGATCAAGCCTAAAATGAATGTAAATCTGTAGGCAGATCTATGGATGGGGTTTTGTGCTGAGACTTGGTCCTGGCCACACAGCTGCAAGGGGACGGAGGGAAATGTTGAGGTTTATTTCAGTGGCTTATTTTTTAACTCTGCCTCATTGCGAAATCAGCAAGCACAAACCTCGGTGAAGGCTGAGCCTCTTCTGTGACCTGCCAGGTAAATTAGCCCAGACCTAAAAAACACCTTTAAGCACAAGCCAGATATTTCTGCTGTGCACATGAGAGAGGTTCAGCTGAACAGTGTCTGGTGTGAGCATGAAACACACAGAGAGAACATAATGCAGGGTTTTTTTTGTCACCACTAAGCAGCAGGGATCACAGAAGCCATGGAGGCCTCCTCGCGAGATTTCAGATGCAGTGTACTGTTCAATGCTTTTGGGTTGATTCATACACTGAATTAAATGTGGCAGTTCCCTGTCCATCTTACCCCAATTATGTCTCTCATGGCTGATGGTTCTATAAAGTTAATGCACAGCCCTGAAGTTCATAATTACAGGTAACTTTGTTAATATGCAAATAGGATATGAACAGTGCAGGTTTTTGTTTACAGAATAATCTGTAGTGATTCAGATGTTTAAGTCATTATATGCTTAAGGTGCTGATGTCCCTAACATGCTCCTACATCTAACTGATAGACAATTCTAGTAGTAGTTTTTACTTACACAAGCTAAATAAGACCAAAACAAAGTTCTGTTCAATTTTGTTTGACATTATAATGACTTTTCAAAGTTCACCTTCCAGGAGTGCTCTGTGCAGTAACTTAGGCAGAGTCAGTGATTCAGGTGAATTAAACAAATCACAAGGTTAAAGTAAAAGTAGTTATTGAGGACTGTGGTTGCCAGAGTATTATTTTTATGAGCTGAAGTGGTTTCATTGAAGCATCACTACAATATTAGTGAATTAGTGGGTGTGTTTCAGCCCTTCATACCCATGTGCAGAGTGTCTATAAAGAGTGGTTATTCCTATAAAGGATTATCACATCTATTCCTCAGTATACTTTTATCTTAAGCTGGTACCTTCAAAGGAATTCAAGCAGTTGGTGGTTCATGATAGAGAGACTCTGGGCAAAGATCTCCTGGTTCACTGCACAGAATGAAGCCAATCCCCACTGACATTCCTTCTCTATTCAGTATTACTGTTTTAAGTGTAAAGCAAGGTGTAGTATTAATGGGATTCATTCAAGACTGTTTATTTCTGTTTCATCTTAGTGTGAATATTCAGCAAGTTCATATTTGGTCATAACAAGTCTGAAAATGCTTTGGTAATTACATAAAAAAATGAAAGTGAATGTGCAAATCAGCTGAGGTAAGCAAGACATATTTGCACATTTTAGATTAGCTGCTTTAGCACTGCCTTTTATATGGGCACAGCTTTGAGTCCCTTTCATTTTTCATCTGCTACAGTATTTCAGGTTGCATAAACTTTGATGGAAAACTTTAAAAAGGCGACCACAACTGTACCAGTGCTGCAACCCCATTAATCATACATTCATTCCTCAGAACCAGCGTCTCTGGTTTGAGGAATTCACCCAGCTCTCCCTGAGGGCCGTTCCAGATGAGCTCTGGTGAAACCGGCTGTGGAAGCTGGATGTGTCACAGCCCTGGCACAGCCTCTTTTCTGCTGAGGGCCACCAGAAAGCGAGTGGCACCTGCTTGGTGTCCAGGTGGGACAAGAGAGGAGCTCATTCTGAGGGGCACTCAGTGCACTGAGCAGCTGAGGCAGCTCAGGGTTGCTCTCCTTGTGCCAGCTCCATCATTACAGGAGTGGGAACCTCCTCCTTCACAGCTTCTTCCTCTGCTGACGTGACCCGGGATCCTCATGTGATTTTCAGTGAAAATCCCTCAGACCTGTTAACTCTTCTAATTCATAGAAGCTCCACTAAGTATTCCAAGCTTGTGGTTCATGTCAGTAGCATGCCTTTTACTTTATTTTGAAAAGACCATAATTCTGTTTCAAAAACATGGGTCTGTGTACAAAACCTAATAATTGCATATCAGTAAGAGTGGGCAAGGCAGGAATATTTGTCTTTTCTAGTCAGCAGGTTTTTTAACTTGAGTTCCTTTATATTTGACCCTGATTGGTGTGGCCAAACTGCTGAAACTCCGCTAGGTCACTGCTTGGGAAGATATATTAGAGATGTTCTTTGGTGTGCCTGTGTGCATCTTTTGTCTCTGCATTCTTTGGCTAATTTTATTAGCTACTGTTTGAAAATGTCATTAGACATCAGATCAGTTTATTTAGCTATTGTGGGCTAATCCAAACATACAGGATATAACACACAGCTCCTGACCTTTTCCTGTTACCAGGCTTGCAGCAGCTCTTTCCTTTGCAGACCTCAGGTGGGAGGGAGGGAGGAAAGGGCTTTAACCCTCTGGGTGTGTTTTGTGAAGCTTACAGGACAGGCTGAAGTCACTATAGCTCACTTCGCAGCACAGGAGAAACAGGAGAAAGCACAAGGAAAGGAAAAAGTCCAAGGTATTACTCTCTTCCTTAATAAATTCTTGGCTGCAGTCTCCCCACCCTTCAACCCTTTAAAGAAGTTGTAAAGCACCAAGTTTGCAAGCTCCAGACTGTGGTAGTGAGTAGGATTTCACAGTCAGCTGACCATGAAGTGCTACCAGCTTCTAAAATCTGCTTGACTGCATATTACTTCTCGAAGCCTTCCAGATTTTGGAGAAAATTGCTGCACAAAAATCTTTGAAGATGAGGTTGAAGATTGAGGAGTTAAAACATCATTTCCTCTAGCTGTTCATTTTACTATTGCCACTTTTGATCTATGCTCATGTGAAAAAACAATTTATGAATAAATCTCTACCACAAGAGTTATTTTGATAACATAACTCTCTTGTTCATGGCAAATTTTAAAGGGAAGAAAAAAACAGAGGAAGAATACAATGAAAACGTTGACCTTAATGAATGAAAATTGGACTCTTTGTACTATGAGAAAATTAGATAATTATGGCTATAAAATCCCATGCTCAAAGAATGAAAATAAACAACATACACAGTGTGTGGAAATGGGAGTGAGCCATTATGGTAAGACAGATTCACTGAGATCTTTTCTCTGTAGTAATTCTTAAAAATGTGGGATTTTTTTTTTTAAATTTAAGGACTAAAACCATCCTGGAGAATGTTCCTGGAGTTCAGTAGCAGTGCAAGAGATTGGTTTACAAACATTTCACACCAGGAAAATATTTGGAAATCAGTAATGTGGTGTTTGGCCACTACAATTATAAGCAGCAATAGATGCAATTTTTGTTGCATTAGAGCCATCTGGCAGGTTAGTGGTTCATTTATCTGTTACCAAAGATTTCCTAGCCAGGAAATCTACTTTGCAAAAATTCCATATTTTAGGCTGAGTCTTCTTTTGATGGGAAAAAAATGATTAAAAAATAGCACGTCAAAACAAAGGGTTGAATCATCAGTTAAATACAGCACAGTAACACTGCAAAATGTGACTCTGTTTCTGGATTTTAGAATGAATTTTCCTTTAAGCAGTAGCTAAATGGTTTCCTTAGATTGTTCGTGTGTTGCACAAACCAGATCAGATCTTAAAGTTCATAATTTTCCCCAGAGTGTCTGAAATCCTACTACAAAGAGTCCTTTCGTCTTAAGAGTCTGACACCAAGTAGAAATAAAAGGCTGAAATAATAACACCACTAACTTGGTTTAATTAATTGTCTGTTTCTGTACTTAAGCTTGAAGAGTGGAAAGTGTTGCTTTAAAGGCTACCTACAAAACTGGTGAATGAGCAGCCACTCAGGGTGCCACTTCAAAGGGAAACACCCAAAAGAGCAACAGAAGGGAAGCTGCTTTTGAATTCTCTCAGTTCCTCCTGGCAGCCCAGGGCTTGCAAAGGAAAACAACCCTGAAATGGTTATTTTCTTTTGTGTTAGTTACATAACCAGCTCCCAGCAAATAAAGCTGGAGGTGGAGCAGCCATACAAAGCCCTACTTGTAACCTGTGCCTGCCATAGCTGCACAAAAGAATCTCACCTGAATTTAGGCATTTTTCCTTCCTGGCCAAGGGAGATTCCTTACACTGTCTGCAGCTAACCTGATAAAATTCAGGAGCCCTGTGTAACTCTTGGTTGCACTAGTGGATATTTTGTAATTTGAGGCTTCATGGTTAGTCTAGATTTGTACCTTATTGCTGAAGCAGTCAAACAAATCTTGGTTTCTACCATTTTTTATTTTTCAGATTTCTCTGTATGCAATATTGTAATAAAGTAAAGAAGCAGGGGAAGGTGACTGCAAAAGGGAAAACTGGTTTATACAAGAGTGCTCAGTCTTCCCTTTGGGATCTAAAAATCCTGCTTTCATGTTAACCATCCTGTACCACCTTTAAACTTTGCCTTTGCAGCCATGCTGTGGCTTCCATAAAGCAGCATTTGGGATGTAGGCTGGTCCTTCCCTGCTGCAGATGACAGCCCTGGCTGGTCAGCAGCCTTTGTTCTGGTCTTTGTGCCCTCTGCTTGTCCTGTCAGCTGGTGGATCCTGGCTCTGCCTCCCTCGCTGTTTCCTTCCCACAGCTCTGTAATGGCCTGCTCTTGAGTTCGGGACTTCAGTTTGTGATTTACTAATTATAAAATCCCAGGATTACAGGTGTGCTGCTTTACTGTCCTCAGGTGTCAGCTATAACACTGCTGCTAAGATGCCCTAGTGCCCTCATTCTTAAAGGGTGATTAGGAGACCAGTCTGAGAATAGCTGTAACTGATGAAAGGATCGAGAGAATTTATACATTTGGCAGTTCTAACCATTTTTTACACTTGCTTTATAGACCTGGAAAGGAGGGACTTGCAATAAATATGAAATTCCAAAAATGTCAACTGTGCCCAACTTCTACAAACTTTATTATCATTACCTCTGTAAGAATTAAAAGTCAGTTCATGTACTCCAGAGCAGCAAATATTGTCAGACAATGTGTAATGGAAATTTCTGAGAGCCAATATTTAACATCTTGAAATGAGAAGCATCCAGGATAACTTTTGAAATCGCTTGAATTCACTATATATTACAACAAAATATGAAGGTAAATATTAGGGTATTTTCATCAGATGGCTTTAAATTAATCTTTGGATTTCCTTTAAAAAAAAGAAATGAAGAATCCTTGAGTAATGGAGAAACAGGGTGCCCCTCATATTGCTCTCACTCTGAAGTATGATGTAGAGAAAAATTACTTGGAAGTAGTTCCATTTCCGTGTTTAAACTCTTGTTCTTTGAGTCCAGAATTATCTGGTGTAGGCCTTGATACTCTGGGTAGTTAGATGCATAAACAGAGGCACAGCAAAACCCCACTGAAATTAATACATCTTGTGTGGCCCGGGGCTCTGTCTCATGGGGCTGTTTGCTGGGGGTTTGTTTATTTTTTAACTGGTCTAAAATGTTTCCCAAGTATGTGACATTCCATAAATGACAGATCAGTAGCAGCAAACTTCAAACCCTCTTACAAAGTAGCTTTTCTTGGCTTTGTTTAGGAAAGTCTCTTTGATTCTGCTTGTACTTAATGTGCTGCTGGGTAACTGTGGAACATGCATCTTCTTAAACCAAATTCAGAGAGTACCATGAACTGACACCTGCTTAAGTCTTTAATTAAAAGTGGTTTAATCTCCAACAATCTCTATGTACATAAGCAGAAAATATCTGTGTTTCATGTGTACTTTGAACTGCCATTCATTTAGAAATCAAAGATTTGTAAATGAAACACAGTATGCCAGACATGATGATGTTTGACTGGAATCTCTCCTTGTTGGCATAGCCTGGATTTCCTGGTGCTGTCGACCCCCGGGAATACATTCTTATTAAAAATTACGGAGAGAGGGAAAAATATAGAAGGTAGTCTTAAAAAAGTGTGTGTATCAACCATATAAAAAATAAATTTAGAGTAGGCAAACGCATAGTGGGACCTGTAGTGGAGAGTTGCCAGTGGGATCAGACTTTTGTAGCTGGGTATCTTGCAGGTGAGTATGTTGGAGGAGCCATTTCTACACCAACTCTAGGTTTTGGGATGACAGATTTTTTTTTTAACAATAGCCTCTAAAAGAGTGGTTGCCCATGGAGCTGCATGCATGTAATGGGTTTATGACTGGCCTTCAGTGAAGAATTTAAACTTAAAAGCTTGTCTTGCTGTAGCTGATATCTTATTCAATATATCTGTTTTTATACACAGTCTCTAAGATTAGTGTGGTTGAGTATATTGAAAGTAATAAAAAACAGACACAGAAAAATTGTTGCATGTTTAAAGAAAAAAATCATAAAATGAAAGAGGAAGTGCATCATTTATTATAACACCATGTAGACTAATGAAAAACATACTGCAGGCTGGAAATTTGTTAAGAGCTGAACTCAAAAAGTTTCCACTCCCAAAAAATGCCTTGGGGCCTCCAGCTGTAAGCCTGTGGCTAAAGAGGCCCTATGGTAAACTGACATAAAAAATAATACTCCATAAACAGTCAGCTCCTGTTTCACAATAGCTGGAAAGATATTTTTAAGAAGTATTACTATTGATGCTGACTGTACTTTATCAAAGTAAAGAGAGGCAGTGCATTTAACTAGAACGTTAAATTGGGAGTTGAACATTGGGCACCAAAATGTTTATTGTACATAGGAGAATATGAAAATATGAGGTGACCTGCTGAGAGTAACAGAACAGCAGCTGCTACTGGCAGAGCTGGAATTAACATTAAATAATTCCTGGCTTCTCATCCTTTGCTCATTAGACTGGGCTGTACAAGTCCCCTGTTCCTCTCCACGCTGAGCAGGTGCCTCCCCTTGTACCCAAGCACGTTCTTTTGTTGTGTGCAAATCCCCCTTCAGAGTACTGGTGTTTGCACCAGCAGTGTTCACATGAATGGAATCAATTGTCCTCTTAAAGAAGACAAGGTGAAGTTTTCTGTCTGTCCTTTAAATCTAAACGGATTAAGTTTAGATTAGAAGTCTTTCCTAAAGGTGCATCTTCCCTGCTGAGCCAACCGGGGCTTGGCTTTGCCTTTGCCTTTCCCCTTCTCCCTGCTGAGCCCTTGTTAATGACACTCATTCCCATGGGCTGTGGGCTGCCAAGGCGAGCTGAACTGTCAGGATGCTCTCCCAGGAAGGCATTGCAGCCTCCATTCCTTCTTCACATGGCTTGGGAAGCAGTTTGCAGAAGTAATGCCAGTTAAACCTTCTGATGTGTCTCCAGAGGTGAGAGATGATGGGACACTTCCACACAGTCCAGATTTAGAAAGACTTAGAAAGATGTAGTAAATTGAATGTAACTTTATGAGACTGTTTAGGTGATCTTTGAGAAGGACAATCTGAGAGTTGATATCATTTATCTTAGCTACATCTTCAGTCACGACTTGGAAATCCCGTACCTTTTTACAGAAGTCAGTATCAGGTCTAGAAATCCCAGTTTTGGTAAATATTTTCACAGTTTTATATTGATGAAATAAGCATGCACAATAATAAACACACTGTATTGCTACAGCTCTACTTACCTGAGGTGCAGCCCAGGAGAATGTCAGTCTGAGATGGAGCCACTGGGAGGAGAAAAGGAAAAAAAAAAAAAAGAAAAGGTGAAACAGTTACTTCTAGGAAATGAAAACAAAATTTAATCAAATCTGGTAAATATAGATAACTTTCAATTTTTTGTCTTGCATCTCCCTATACCATCTCTGTGTAGCATCTGTAATACCCAGTGTTTTCATCCAGTGATTAGAAAATCTGTAACATAATTGTTCATGGTGTTTGATGCTGTAATGCCTCACAGTGGGGCTGATGGTTTTATTTACACTTGTGAGGTGAAGATTTTTAATAAAAGCTGTAGACTGATCTAAAAATAGAACCATAACTTTGTTCTCCTCATTAAAAATGTCATGCTTGGTGGATTAAAACTGACATGTAACAGTCCTGATATGAAATATTTGTTCTGTAATATGAAACCTCGATTAATGTCACGTTGGTTTGTTACTGTTACAAGTGGTGGGTTTGGCACACAGTGTCACCTTAATTTTAAGTGAGTATATATTGAGTATAAATTAAGTGTCACCTTAATTTTACTGAGTATATATTTGCTCCTTTGCATGCTATGGGGAAAAAATATAGAGAATTATATTTTATTTCATTATAAGAAGTGTAATATATTTGTCCACTCAAAATTTGTAACCACAATTTGAATATCGCTTTAGGTAAGATGCAACTTATCTAAAGGAGATGAAAAAGTAAGTAAAGCACTAATTTCCATATGTATTGCAGTGGGAAAAAATATAAACAGGCATACGTAAGGAATTGAAGAGATTTGAGCTGAGATTAATGATTGAACAGTAATACTTGTAGAGAAAGGCAAACTTTAATGAGAGTAGATGAGTTTTCCCCTAAAAAAAAAGATTAACTTGTTCAAGGGTACTTAATTATGACTGAATTTTGAGGTAAGTAGAATACTTAATCTGGGAAAAATGTTTTAAGATAGCTGCCTGTACCACTTCAGCCACTTCATTCTTTTTTGTATTAAAGTTGTATTGAGAGATGCAGAGCTGGTCTGTAAAAGATCTGATCTCATTCTGATGCACTTTTTGTCTACTATTAGCACCAGTTATGGTTTTTACTACCACATTTTGCAGTCAGGGCTCCCCAGCTCCCCTGCTCTCCTTGGCCTCTCTCTGCCCTCTGTTTGACATCTTGTGGTTGGCATTCAAGGGCCCAAAAAAAACCACAGTGCAACCAGTATTTTGCTTGCAATTTTAGTTTCATAGTTTGACGGAGAATAGTAAATAGAAGGACAAACTGTTACTATTTTTATGTGGTCTTGCTCTTAAGAGAAAGAGATTTCCCATGTGCCACACAGGTGGAAATGCCCAGCACCAACTCTGGTGGCTGTAAAACCCTGCAGTAGTGGCTGGCTCATCACAGTCTCTGGCTGGCCTCATTTCTCAAGAACAAAAATAAATCAGCCACAAATCCATGCAAAGAAGGAGCAGCTGTTCTGTTCATACTTCCATGCAAATTCAAGTCACATTCAGGGAAGTAGTGGGACAGCTGCCCCGTGCTTCGGAGCAGAAACTGACTGTGGAGAGCTTCTCCTGGTGCCTGTCACTGCTGAAGTCCCACCTGGACACAGCTGTGACACATCTGGAGCTCTGGGAGCTCCAGCTGTGTAAGGACAGGCTGCAGGAGATGGCTGTCCCTGAGTAATGCAGTCCTCCAGTGCTTCAGTTGTGTCCTGCGGCCGCATCTCCACGTGGGTACGGGGATCACTGGGATTAGACATGTGAACTGTAGAGTTCAGCTGGCAAAGCTGCACAAGTTTCTTTATATGCATAGCAAGGTGCAGTGCTGAGATCTGCATTCCAAGGACCACTGCTGTGTGCTCATGGAGCTCTTCGGGCTGGGTTGGAGAAAGGTTCTGTGGTCACCCAGCAGTCTCCAAAGAGCAGCTTTGCTACTGCTGACCTGCTGCAGCTTCCCAAGGATAACGTGGGACTGACTCACTGCTTCCCTCCCTCGTTACTCAGTAGCCCTCCTGCATTGATTCTTTTGCTTTCTGATCCTTGCTGTTGAAGTACAATTTCTTTTACGTAGTAAACAAAGTTTCAGGATTGATTAAATCACAACATGAATCATAATGGAAATCCTCAGCTATACACAGGGCTCTTCACATCTATAAGTCTGTGGAGATGAATAACAAGTTCTGTAGGGACAGCCTTAAAGTGGGTTTGCAGTTTTGCTGGGAGCTGAACTCACTGGTTTTTGTTTCAATGTAGTCAAGTTGAGTGGAATAAAATGCTGGTTAATCAGTTTGAAATGAAATTGTTGCATGGGCAGAATGAGCATAGTTATTTCTAGATAGCTTAAAGAATGGAGTATGATTTCAAAGGTCGTGTGTAATTATACTTTTATTCATGAGGCCTGTGATTTATATTCTAATGAATATAATTCATGTATTGTATTAATCATACAGAATTCTGAATCAGAACATAAAATTTTGCAGTGCTATAATTAAGAAAAATGAAAGTGATAAGGAGTAGCAGCTATGTAGCTAATGAGGGAGTTAATTTCAACGTGTGTTTTAGGCCATTAAGTACTACAAAGCAAGAAGTGCTGCTTTGCCAGCACAAACCAAAGGAAGGCAGTTCAGTACCACTCCCTTCCCCAGCCGGCATCGCTGGGAATACCGGAGAGCTCCGGCTGGAGTTCCGGCAGTAGCTTGCACAAGAAATGTGCAAGAAAATGTAAATCACTGGTGCAGATTATTGTTTAGTAAAGAAAACATTTCGTATTCTGCATGTGGACATAAATTTTTCTCTATGCAAATGTTTTTATCCTTTCAGGTTGAACTAAGTTTTACAAAGTTATAAAGCCAAGAGCTCAGGTGTTTTTTTCTGTGTATCAGGACTCTCCAGAGGCTGGGATCTGCAGGCCATCCAGGACATCCTTGTTCATGCTGTGCTTTGCTTTTTGGTTTTTTTTAAGAAGTCTGAAGCATTTTCCTTGTGTGGTTTTGCAACCCCCTTTTTTTTTTTTCCCAAACAGCAGGAGTCCTATCACTAGATCAAATTTGGAATTCACTGCTTCCAACAATTGTCTAATGGATCCACATGTTTACACAGCATGACACTGGCATCCAGATAGTGTCAATCAGTACTACTGTTTCATGCTTCCTCCCTGCTTAAAAAAAAAAAAAAAAAAAAAAAAGAAGAAAAAAGGGAAAAGTACAGACACCTTTTTTCCCGGTACTCAGGGGAGCAGTGAATGTTTCAGCCACCAGTATTCTCTCACAAAATTTTGGAAAATACTTTTTCCATCTGCTCTAACTGAAAATGCCAACTCTCAGGTATTTTATCAGTACATATTGTATCAATAATAGATCTTAAAATCACAGAATCCCAGAACTGCCTGGGTTTTAAGAGACCTTAAAGATCATTTACTTCAGCCCCACTGCTGTGGACACACCAGAGCAGGCTGCTCAGAGCTCCATCACACCTGGCCTTACTTCCAGGGATGAATGCTACGAAACGGGAGACTGGAAAATAACATTTCCGGAACCCAATCCTTTCTTCCTTCCTGAGACTCCCTGCTGAATGAAAACTCGATTATCTTGTAGTGCTGTGCCCCTAACGTGCAGCACCCACACCACTGCCTCGATGAAGCTCCAGCTGCTTCTCCCTGCCACTGATGTGTCCCTGTGCTGATGTGGGCATTTGTGTGGCCTTATGGTGAATCAAATCACCCAAAGGATCTTTCTGAAAACCAGAGTAGCCAGGGGCAGCCTCAGGCACTTGGCATTTGTGTAGCACAGGAGGACCTTTTGTAATTTACTTGCTCGTGTGTTTCGCCAAGTGTTTGATTCCTGTTCCCCGTTATTGGATGTAAATAAATCAGTAGCAATTACTTGGCAACAACCTTCCACGGTCATTTGCTCTGAAGAAACAGTCCCTGGTAGCATTAAGTGAAGGAAGGGGGGTTTGGCTGGGACACCAGAACCTTTCTTTTTTTTAATGTTCTCATGGGATCTTTCACTTCCACACAAGCAACTGCCTGAACTGGCCAAGTGGTCTTGATTTAATGTTCTTTATGAACATGACTTGTCGCAGCTGCAGGATGTCATAACCTCTATTTCCTTAGCTTAGATTTGAAATCTGGAGCCATATGATTCAGATGAACCACAACTGCCCTTGCTTAATTTAACTTGATGTATTTGTTTTGAAAATACCGTTGTTCACTCCAAGTTTTAGTTGCTAAACAAATTAAGCTGATCTGCACTGGTAAATGGGGAATACTGACCAGCTTCATTGAAAGCTCCAGTAATCTTTTAACTTACCAGTACTAATGAAAATAATTCATTAGTGTAAACTTAAAAAATCAAAACTTGTTTTAAATACAATAATTAGAGATTGTCCCTGAGATTAATGTAGCTCTGATGCAAAAAAAACCCCAAATTCCTACAAAAATAATTGTATGTTGTACAGTATTTCAGGGAAGTACAGTGAGCTCGCCAAAAACTATTGCTGCAGACAGGATTCAGAGTACAAGATGATGAGCAGACTGGGTTGGCTTTGCCTCCAAAATTTGATTTTACAGAGCTCCTGTTCTTGTGCAGCTTAGAAACTTTTGCATTTGAAGTAAAGCCAACTGGAATTGTAAAGATACTTATCTTATTCTCTGGCCCCATTCAAATCACCAGAAAATATTAAGGCTGACAAGCCTAACTTCATATGCTTCTCAATTAATATTTTTATGTTAGATTATAGTACACACAGATTTGCACAAGTGCCAGGTTTGAAGTCACTCAGCTGGTTTCCAAGTGGCAGATGCTGCCTTCACTACTGTATGTCTGCTCTCCACAATAGTAAATATTAATGTCCAGAGTTTAGTGTCTTTCTTTGTAACTTGTTGCGTTTGAGAAATCTTAATTTAGTCCATTTTAATATGAGACTAAACTTTTCAGTTCTAGGTTCACACGTACAGTGTGTGTCAGCTCCCTGTAACTCTTTGTTATTTTTGGCATTTTGTCTTCTGTTGAAATTTATGTCCTTTTTGGGTTTTTTGTTGTTTTGTAAAGTATGTTTTTAAAGTCACTCATCTAGAGTAAGCAGGCAGAATAAAAGCAGTGCCACGTCCTTTCTAAAGATACTTGACTGTGTGCTTTAGATGTGTAAAATGAAAAAAAAAAAAGAGAAACAGTCTTTGCCATGGCTGTAGTCTGTTAAATAGGAAAAAAACCACCAAATATTCCCCATCATTTGCAAACCCACCCTTTTATTGAAGAGACTGAGACACAGCAAAAGTGGAAAATCACCCAAGAGGGTTTGCTTGTGCACACAGTCACTGAAGGTCAGTCTCAATTGCTAATATGTCCTATGAGATTTTTCTTACTGCTTCTTATATAAATGAAGATTAATTTACAGGCTCTAATTTGTAGAAAATCTTTTTACGATGAAGTTTATAAATGCCATAATCTAATTATATTCTTAACTTCCACTTTCTACAACTGCTTGTTTGTAGTGGTATTTTGTAAATTTTCTTATTTAATTATTCATAGATGCTCAGAGAGACTAAACAAAGTTTGAGAGCTGGGATGCTTTCCCAAATGTAGTTTAGAGCTGTTGGCCAGTCAGTGAACTGCTTGTGCAGTCTGAAATAGAAGTAGCCCCAGCAGCACCTGCTGGAACAGCATCTGCAGGATGCTAAGTTTGGCAAATCAACACCTGTGTGTTGGTACCGTGCAGGTGGATCAGTGTGAGGGCACCCGCAGAGTTGCTTCTAATTGTCAGGTGTGTCTTGTGGAGTGGAAAAGCGCAGAGGAAATTGTATTCAAATACTGAAAATTACCTTACAATTAATATGCAGTTTTACTTGATGGATTTTGGGCAATTCTGCTTCCTGTCAACCTGTGTGGACTGAGTGAGGTTTCTTTTCCTCCTCCTATTTCCTCTCCCTCCCAGGGTATTGCAACAAACTGGTTCTGAGTTTAGTGTAAGGCAGTGGAGCCATTCTGGATTTAAAAGCTGGTGTTGGTGTCTGGAGGCAGTGCTATGGCTCAGGACTTGGCTGAATTCCTTAGCACTGGTTCCATGACCAGCTGGAGCAGTTTCTTGCACTTCACCATCCTTTCTTTTTTTGACATGGTCATTGAAAGTTATTTATGCACGCTAAGATTTAACCCATCCCATATCAGACTATGCAGTGTCACAGCCTTATAGGCTGACCTGACTTTATTTATATTCACACACACATAGAGCTGACATTTCACACGTATCTCTGTCAGAGCTGCAGAGCTGATGGCTAAAGAGCACTTTCTGTAACCTGCTGACAGCTGGATGGCACCGTGTGTGGCCAGGCAGCTCCCAGGAGGGGATGTGTTTGCCCCTGGCTCGCTCGGCGAGTTGAGCACGGGCTCTTTCCTGCCAGCAGCCGTGTGAACGTGACCACCTCCAGACACTGGGATGCCTGCACTGCCTCTGGTGCTGGTACCTGCCTGATGGCACGTGGTTATCTCTCAGCTAACCTGCTGCTGGGACACAGAGCTGCCTTCCAGTCTGTTGTCAGTAACAGAGGTTACTGATTCGAAGGTGTGCACCTTCCACCAGAGGGGAAGGATTGCGGAAGGGAGTTTGAGGACAGGATGGTGAGTGGTGTGGTACTCAAGCAGGGAGAAGCTGGGGGTGGGCTGAGAATGTTGTTGAGACAGAAAAGAAGAATGGGATTTTGCAAGAAGGAGGAAGTGGTGTGGTTGATTTGCCACATCACAGTTCTCAGTGGCCCACCCATTTGTTTTGACATAAATACCTACTCTGGAGCTATGTCGAGGCATGAAGACGACACGTACCCTCACACTTGTGATCTTCAGGGTTTTTTACTGCTCTTTGAAGAGTGAGCTTGATGTTTTAATGTTTTGTTTGGAGACTCAAGCATTTAGATTTGTAATTCTGCCCTTCAAGCCATTTCCCTGATCTACCTTGCAGAGTAAACATTCTTTTGTTCTGTTTCCCAGACTTCCTTTTCCTTGTCTTTGCTGTTGGCTTAATTTTGAGATATGATATTCAAGTCAAGAGGTGTCTCCTTAGGAGCAAAAAAAAACCCCAACAGCTAAGGGTTTTAGCGAGCTAACTATTTTCTCTGTTTAGAAGCAGCAGCTTACTTTCCAGTATTCTGGAAGTCCTCAAACACAGATCCTGCCAAAGGCACTGACTTGAACAGCAGCAGTGCTTAGAAGAACATGCTCAGGTTTTCTGGCAGCTCTTACAAGCCACTTAGAATAAACAGGCACATTGCTTGCAGCGAGTGCCCCATAGTTTGGAAAGCACTGCTGAAGGCAAATTTGTGAAGAATTTCTTCTTGTGGTTATAGTTCTCCATTTTCATGTCTTCTACAGTGGGTCCAGTTTCCTCAGGGTTTGATATCTAGGATCTTAATATCAAATCTGGAATTAATACAGCTGTATTTGGAGACTAAGACATTTGCAGGGTTCATAGCAATAATTCAGTGTGTGGCACAGTGGGGAACTCAGTGTATTTTAAACATTCTCCCCCTGTGCTTGTACAGATTTTTATAGTTGAATTGAGAATTTATAACATGCTGGGTCTCATATTCCAGGTCTGTTTGTTTCTAAATCTATACACAGAACATGGACTAGGTCATAAATTTTTGCAGATGAAATGAAGGCTGATTAGAATTTTAATATTAAGGAAGGAAATGGCCTTGGGTAGTGCACTACAGAGCAGAACAGGCCTTCTGTTAATACACAAGAGTATTACTGTTTTCTTGAACTTTGCCTTCCAATCCAATTACGACTTGTGCCTAGAAATCATAACTCTGGTGCCTTCCAGTTGATAATGTTGAATGTTATCCTTGTCCAAGCTTATATAATTTCCAGTACTAAAAACAATCTTGATTATAAAACTGCTAGATAATATACTCTTAAAACTGAGTTATGGGCAATAGTACATGGTCTTTGTTGATAAACAAAGCAGTCATGATGGTATATCAAATTGACCCAGTTCTGTCTCATTTTAAATTAAATGAAATCAAGAGTTTTTTCTTGGGACATGCAATTCCTGTGATGACATATTGTGTAACTTATACTTCGTGATAAGAATGGAGACAGAGCTTTCAGTGTAAATGATTTTTTTTTTTCTGAATCAAGCAAAATAACGGGAATCTCTGTGTTGGCTTTCATTTTAAGCACTTCTGTGATAGCATCATGCTCACAGTATGAAATGAGCTCATCCAAGGAGTACTTCCAGCCAGTTCCCTTATCAGCGTAAGCCATCGTAGCTCAGAACGTGTCCTCCTGGATCCTCCTCCCCTGCCCTCACTGGTAACTGGCTTGGACCAGATGCTGCATAATTCCTTGGATCTGTATTTACCATCCCTTAGCTGCACAATTCCCTGGATCTGTATTTACCATCCCTTGGCTGCACAATTCCCTGGATCTGTATTTACCATCCCTTGGCTGCACAATTCCCTGGATCTGTATTTACCATCCCTTGGCTGCACACATCTTTGTTGCACATTTACAGCACAAAATATTATTACTGAAGTGTGGAATCACATTCTGGTATTACTTCATGAAAATCGATTCTGATTCCTCGCTACTTGAGAGCATGTTATTAGCATAGTACAACTAATCATTTTCTTACAAAAGAATGACAGTTGTATCCTTGTTTAGATGCTGCCTGTGTATTTATAGGATATAAATATATGTAGCCAAATGTGGTGGCTAAACTTGGCTGCTTCTCCTGCTGCTTTCTGTGGTTTTGCTTCACTGTCCAGAACAAGTGACAACATTTTCAACTCTCTTGCACCCATCACCAGGTTTTGTGAGACATCCACTCTTGGCAGAAAAAGATCAATGCAGATTTGTTTATTTGGGCCTTTAAATTATATAGCAGACTTTTATCATTTATTATCTATCTCTAAGAAGTTTTGTTTATCGTTCTCACACCATTAAAACATCACATTAGTGGAACAGTCTGAAACATATTTATCCCACTCTAAAATCTCAAGGGGTTGTGCACAGGCTGTTATGCAAGTAGGTTTATTTTAGATTTCTTCCCTTTTTTCTTTAATCACTTGTGTAATGTGTTTGAAATGTATGTCTGATGTTGATTCCTTTTTGTGTTCCACTGGGGGCATTTGATTTTGCAGCTAAAAGGATTGAATACTAAATGTTCTTTTTGCATGGGTACATAAAGAGGGTAGTTTCTTCTTTCAGTCAGAGAAAGGCATTCCTAGGATTTAAAGCCTGATAAAGTAATAAAAAATACAGCAAATCCAAAAAGGCTAAAATACTAATGTATTTTTATAATTTGGGGGTTTTTATATGGAGGTAAATCAGAGCAGAAAGAACAAACTATATGAGAGATACCGTTCCAAATGAAGAAATTAGAATTATTACATTGTGGTTTTGCCTACAAACACTTTTTATTTGTTGAGTTACAGTTCTTAATTACTCAAAATTGTGAGGGATTTCGTGTCAGCCATGTGAGCTGTGTGAGCATTCCAAACTGAATTAGCATTATGAGCTTTCCATGTATTCTCAGTTCTTCCCCCTCCTCAATTCACCTCACTCAAAAGCTGAGGAGAAGGGAATGTGACTGAAGGTCACTTTCTTCAGTAGGCCAAAATGCAAAGCTTAAGCCAGTGATCCAGCAGGCATCTTACACTAAAAGCTCCTCAAATGATCCAGGCATCATCCAAAATTCTGGCATCAAACCAGGCAGTTGGTGACACCCAGCGCTCTAAAACCGACCACTACTGCTTGTAGTGACAGACACGGGCAAGCAAAGTGCTCCATCATGTGCCACGAGCAGTGTTTCTGTCCCTAACCCTGGAGATCTTCCCAGCCAAAGTGGTACCTGCCCTGCTCAATGTGGTCCTTAAATAACCAACCAACTGCAGAAGAAAGTGGTCACACGTGTGTGTAGCCCAGAGTGTCCCCATGAGCACTGAAAGAATTTTGCAGCTTTGTTAGACATGTCTCCACCTAAGAGTTTCCAGAAGAACTGCTGGGAGTGCAGCTACCACCTTCACCCATCATTCTTCCTGAAGGATGATGCTATATCTAAAGCTTGTTCAGGCAAAGACATCTTAGTCTTATTGTAATAGGTTCTAATTATTCACTTCTGCAAGATCCCTGCCTGGGAGTCACCACAAGCCAGATACTCTGTGAACGATTAGCCCAAGAAGTTCTTAATTACTGTGGAGTCACTCCAGCTCTTTAAAATGTATTGCCTGTACTGATACCATAAATCCATTTTCCTCTCCACTTGCTGTGGAGCCCTTTGTACCCTGGGTTCTGTGTTAATGATGGCCCAGAAGTGCTGCTGTGGCTTATCCCTCATGCTGCTGGTTGTCATCTACAGCTGAGCACGTGCCATGGGGACACGGCTACAAAAGACACTGATAACCCAGCAGGTCAGGTATTATATGGCCTAATTTTTAAAATTCTGATTATCACTCTGGAGAAAGAGCCACAAAAATGCTATGGAATTGTCTGTCTTTGTAGTGGATTTTGTGGCTTCCTATTTGCAACATTTGTTGCGAATAAATTTTTGCACTTTGGCCAAAACAAGACTGTTTTTATGACTTTACTTCAAAATGTGTTGAAAGCTTGTGTTGCTGTGTTATTTATTGTATAGTACTTAAATAACTTTATATACTGAACACATGCTAAAGCAGAATTCACAAATGGCATCTCCCTCAGTGTAACTTCAGAAGAATTTCAGAAAACCTGCAGTTGGTGTCCTGCTGCAACCACGTAACTTTGCAAGGAAGACAGACATTCTAAAAGCTTTGGGACAGAATTAGGAAAATTATAAACACTTGAAATTGTGACAGTACCAGGAGCATTAAACCTAATTTGACTGAAATCCAAATACAAACCTGAATCTAAGAAGCTAAAAAAGTAATGAAAGATACAAGGCTTTTCCTAGGGATGAAGGATTTCAGAAGCCTTTAGAGGTCTGTGTGCTCTGTTATATGGGTTATGTTTCTAACACCTCCCAATGTGGATCTAAAGTAGTTTTTTATTTAAAAAGGAAAGATATACAGGCAGTTTGGCAGTAGATCTACTCTTCGAATAGATAAAAATGCCTAAAAACCTCTTGACAGTTGCTTGTAAGAGGAGCTGTATTAGATACTTTTCTCCTTTTATTTCTAGTAAATTTATTGACTGAACAGCTGAGGAGGTGTTTCAGGCTAATTACCCATTTCCAAGCAACAACTGTGTCTCAAGTCTTTTGATCATGTGCCAGTTTTAAACTGAAAACAAACCTTGATATGACTGCACTTTTCATTTCTTTAGACTTTTGTAGTCTTTTTAGTCTTTCACTTCTTCAGTCTTTTGTAGTTAGTCAGAACTTCTGCATAGATTTTCATATGTGTGCTCCTGCTGTCAAATGTGTGTTCCTTTCATTTGAATGGCATAGACATCCTAAACCAGCTCTGCTTACTTAAGTGGTAGAGTCTTTTGCCATATCAGTTCTTACAGCATGTATGTCTTTTCCTGTTAAAGCACTCCTATTCCTAAAACATTTCCCATTATCACTGGTGTCCTGACAGCAGTAATCTCTTAGGAGGTCTAATCTGAGACCAGGTTAAAAAAAAATTTAAAAATCCTAAAATCCTGTGAGCTCAATTTAACTTTTGTTCTATGGCGACCAAAGGGTAAAAGAAACCCTTTTAAATAAATTTTTTTTTCTTTCTAAATAGATAACTAGCCAAATGCATTTCAAGTATTTGTTCAACTGATCAAATATTGCTTTAGGTTCAGAAAACAAATTAACCAAATGTTTGAAGAATTAGACATTTTGTACCTGAACAATTCTCTGTGTCATTGCTTCTGCACTGATGACCCTGAGTGCTGTGGTCAAAACAAAAGACCTTTTCCATGAAAATAAGTCAGACAAATGTTTAGTTTTATTTTTTTGTTCTTCATGAAACAACTAAACTGTGGAAGTTCACACTCTTTTCATTTTATCCTTTTACTTGAGAGAAAGTCACACCTGCGTGTCAAATGTAAGTCCTTACTTCTTCTGTAGATGCACTAATTGGCTGAAATACACACATACACATATATATATATTTGTACACATGTATTTGGCAGAAACATAACTTGATAGTTGAACATTAGTTTGAATTTGGGATAAACATTAGTTTGAATTTGAGATAAACATGTTTCTATGTATGTGGGCTCAGAAAGCAGAACAGTCTGTCCTGACACTAAATAAACACAGTTCCCAGGTGGAAATTCTCAATTAAGATGTCTGATTAACTTCTAATTCAATGGTTCTGCTTTAAGATCCTGGCAGTGTTTGAATCACTGTTATTAGCTACCATTCTTCTTTCTGCTCTGGAAGTAGAAGCTGTGAACTCCTTTTTCCCACTGTTAGGGTAAGATTTTCTACCAATTAGCTAATAACAGGAGTGGACTCAGAGACACATGGGCACGTCAAAGACATTTTTGCATGCTAACTATGATGAAGAGTTTTAAATAAAACTCTTGATGAAGAGTTTTAAATAGATCAAATTAAAGTTTTGGCAGTAAGATTGCAAAATCTCAGTTGATTCTTACAACTGCTCTGTTCTGTTCTGCTGGTAGTGTCTCCTATCACAGAGTGTGCTTGCTCTGTGCTTACACACTTGGGTGATTATTGGATATTCTGTTTACAGAATTGTGAGGCTTTTTTAGAGGTTGCTAGAGCTTAATTCCTAACAGGCCACTTGCTTTGAGTCATTGCTGAACTGGATGTTGTGATGCAAGTCCAAAAGGAAAAGCAAAGGGAAGGACAGAGGATGACAACACTTGCTGTTCTTGAACTGCCCTGACCACATCTTGCAATATGTTTTTATTTGTACAGTATATGAAGATAACCTGTTTTCTTTATTATATTAGGTATCTTAATGAAGTTCTGGGTATGAGTTATTATTAGATGGCAGCATCTATTTGTTTAATTAGCTAAATGATACAAGTGAAATTTCATTTTGAATTCAGTCATCATCTGTTAAACTGCTGGAGCAGTTCAATAATTGACTGCTATCATTACCCACTCCAAAATGAGCAAGGAAACCCATGAATTTTTGCCACAGAAGACTTGTTTCTGATATGTTTATTGAGCATTGGTGTGTGGGCAATGAGTGAAGGGGATTTTCTTGCTCATTTGACACTGCAGGAAGCAAACCAGCATCCTCTCACTTGAGTTGTACCTTGAAATGGCTGCAAAACCCTGACAGCTCCAGTGAGAGCTGCCTGTTTGTTCCCTGGCTGTGCCTCAGAGTTTCTGATGGGCAGGTAACCAGCACCTGTGCTGGACAGTGAAACACTGCAGGTCAGGGAGTCACAGCTCCAGCAGCCAGAGGAGAAACCAACTGAACCAGCAGCTCACCTGAGAGGATGGAGAACAGAGGGGAACTTCCCTTTTATACAAATACTCTCAGCATTGTGGAAATGTGAGTCCTGTACACTGTAAGACATTCTTTAATTGCTACACTGGTTGTCTGTTGCCATTTAAAAAATTTACTTGCTTGTATCTGCAATAAATCAAAATTATATTTTTCTGATAATATGAAACACCTGAGTTCAGGCCACTGGAAGCAAAAATTATGCTTTCTGCCTTTACTAGACCTCTGCTAATGTTTTGAAATTAGAGGGAAATAATTGAAAGCCCAAAACAGCAATGCAAAATGCTACTAAAGAGCAACAAATACCAAAAGATCTGCGGTAATTTGAGAGTTGACAAGCTGCAGTTCATCACCCCAGTATGTAAAAGGTAGGATACACATCGAAACATTACGTGTTTTACACTTCTATGTTTATTTTAAGGAATAGTGTCTTCAGCCAGAGGGTGCAAAAAATGGGATCCCACAAGCTGCACCTCCATTTGCTTCCACCTTTCTATCACCTCCTCCTTTTGCTGGCAGAAATGTTCACAGTGAATCAAATTAACAAAGTGATTTGGTAATAAAGTAACCTTTGTGAGGGGACAGAGAGGTAATTTTCACCCAAATGGGTGTACAAAACTGTGCAAACACTTGTGCCAAGGAAGAGGTGGGAGATGGAGACTGTGTCTTTTGGCAGTGGTACTGACTTATGTAGGTTTAAATTGGTGCTAAAACTATTACCTGAGATTTTTATTCATAAGTGTAAAGCTTTCTTTAGAGCCTAAAGAGCAGCATTTGGTTGTGTAATCTTTCACTGTAAGCAGAATATGCTCCATCTAATTTAGAAGCACATTGTTTGTTCCACTGCAGTCACTATGTGGCTGTATTTCTTCCATTAAGTTAATAATCTCTATTCCATATAATATGAGTATTCTAGTGTAAGGCAGGCAAGGAAGAAATCAGAGCTCTGTGTAATGACATTAAGCTTTTAGGTTACAGACAGAGTAAAGGACTCACAGCTGCTTAACATATGCCCTCTGCCTGAACTCGCTTTATCACTTGGTATCTGACTGCTCTCAACATATAAAAAGTTGCTGTGATTGATAGTTGGTTATACAGTATTTGTCAGGGTGAACTGAATCATTATGTGTACAGATTCAGGAGTATAAAAAAATAAAGCTGAAAAAAGAACAACAAAAACTCTGACATCTTTCCCATTCATTAAGCTTTCCTAAGGCAACTGTTTTTGTTTGCAGGAGTTAGTGGTTGCTGGTTTTTCTAACTAGCAATTGCTGAGTGATTTAGAGTACATCTCTGCTCTTTTGTTTGGATTTCATTTGCGAAACCATTTAGAGTTATAAAACTGTCAACTTAAGAACATTCTATATATTTTGCCAGTGAGGGCCTCCTGTATGCAGAGTTTATGCATTTCTCTCCATTTTGTGTGCTGTTTGAATTCTCAGTATATATCAGTGTTGTTCTTTTTCTGGTTGTTCAAATAATTCCCACTGCCTTTTATGAGCAGCAGAAATCCTTGAAGTAATTATGAAATTGCATCTCAGATCAGTCATCAGATATTGCTAACCACAACATCTCACCCTTGGCCAAACCTAGCCCAGCAATGCAGTAATAGAATGTTCTGCTGATGCTTAAAAACACTTGAAATTTAGAAACCCTGACTGCAACTAGAATTGAATCATGCACCTAAACATTAGAAAGCATAAACCAGATCTGTTAATTATGTTGATTGCAGTAGTTAAACCACAGGATGATACCTTCCTAAACTCTCAGATGCCCTAAAATAACTACAAGCTAGGAGTTGAAAAATGTTATGCAAACTTTTATTACCTACTACTCGGAGCTTTGCTCACTGTTTGTCTCCTGCAGAATTCCTTTGGTGGCTAAGCTCAGCTTTACATTGTGTGGAAGCTGTGGGGCCACGGTCTGTGATCATTCTGCACAACCTCAATCTCTCCTGGCCTTGCTGCTGGCCCTGTTTCATGCATTTCATGTATTTATTCCAGATTTTCTATTCCTATTGTTCATAAAGTATAGCAGACTTAAGTCATCAAGTACTTAAATTATATAAATGTGGCTGTGACAACTTTCTGTAACTTGAAAGTTGGAAATCTGTCATGAATTTGCACCACTTATTGTTCCTGGATGCTTGGTTGATCAGGTACAGTGGGAGCTTTTGGAGTCAAAAGTTTTTAAGGTTCAATGACAGATTTTAGGAAAGCCTTAAATAACTGAAGAGTTCACTCAGTGAATTTGCAAGAATCTGTGCAGGAAGTACAATGTTTTGTCTTTGCTATCTTAATAGAAAAACAGGTTCTGGTTTTCCAGAGTTCCCTGTTGTCCTTGACTTCACATTTCAGTAACCATGCTTCCTGCATCCCTGGCAGGAGATCTTATCTCCATTTTCCACCTTATGACCTTCCAGTACAATTTTAGCTCCCAGTATTGCAAGGGAAATTATTATTTTTTAAAGAAGGTTTTAAAAAAGAAAAGAAAAATGAGGAAAATTCTTTGTGAAACTTGTTCACAAAGAGACTGCATTTTTACTTAACATGTTTTAGGAAACATATTGACTTTGACTTCAGTCTTCAACAGAGAAGTATCATATCTGCTTGCTCATTTCACATTCACAATAATGGAATGTTTCTCATTAAGAGAATAATTTTGATTGTAGTTTAATTTTTCTGTTTCAAAGTATATTTTATTGTTTGCAATTACAAAAAGAAATACAAAGCTTTTCTCTTGCCTTTCAACAATGAATTCTGACATCTTGGCTTTTTTCCAGACTACTTAATTTTTTTTTAAATTTTGTTTTGAAGACTGGGATTTCCCTTGAGATGGACCTTCCATTTGCTGTTACTCTCTCTCTTCCTTTGCTCTCCTTTTTTTCTGCCAGGCATTAACTACTTCACTTTCAAAGCTCTGCAGTCTAATCCCACTGTAGCCATTATCCCTCTGCACTATGGAAATGTTGACTCTTGGTTCAGTAATAACTCAAACATTTACCTTTGACCATCTGTGTGTCTCCAGTCCTGTGCTGCCCTGTGTGCCATGAAGAAGTTCCTTGTTGTTCCTATCTTAAAACTTTCTTTTGATCCCTGCAAAATTACGTGATAACAGAACAGGTATGTGATAAACTTAATCCTCCCGTTGCTGAGTCCAAGCTTTCTTGTATTTCACGTATTATTCCATCTGTAGTTTTCCACTCTGTTTTGTACTTAACTTTAAAATTACGTGGGCAGCTGTTGTTTCCTGTTGTATTTATATTTGGTTTATCAAAGATGTAAAATGTAAATTCAGGAGGTAAAGCCTGGCTTTAAAACTATCCTAGTTGTAAATTCTGTCCATGTAAATTCTAGTACTTATTTTATAAATATGCTTAACCTACTTATTATTGAAATGCAAATTAATACAATTTGATTTTAGGATAATTGTCTTGATGGCTTAATTCCAAAATAAGCAAACACTACCAACACCTTGTTTTGTGCTGCTTTTACAATGATACTTTTCAGTGTGGTCTGCTGGAATACAAACAGGTTTTATGGAGCATTTTTGTTAAACAGTCAACAGGTTTTAATTTAGCTTCTTAAATCATAATTGTTTTTCAATTTTCTGCTCTGCCTCACAAACGCATAATGAAGGCACACCTGACACTATAAAAACCAGATGTCATTTCAGTATTTCCAGCTGTGTGATAAATTTGGAGAGCTTAAAAGTTGTTATCATAGATCTATAGTTACCAGAGAGCTCACAAGAACAGAAAGCACGTAGAGCATCGCTAAATAAATAGGATTTTGGAATGAGTTGCACTTTATTTCCAAAGACTTTGAAAATTATGGATGGAATTTTCTTAAGGAACTTTCAGGAGACCATTTTAAACTTACAAACAAATTCAAATTCTTTCTCCCTACCAATCATTTTAAGTACCACTTGCACTTGCTCATGGGGATTTGAAGAGCAGCACGCAGACCTGAAGGAAAGTTAGATTGTGTAATCCATGCCAGCTCTTAAAAACATTCCTCCTTTACCTTTCTCTTGAGGAAGAACTTCTTAAAACAGCATGTTCAGTGGCAACTGAACTGTGCCTGAAATACAGTTTTATAGTACAGATTTATAGTACTTGTTTCTTTAAACATTTTCAAATTCTGCATACAGGTGTTCAGAGGTCTCTTAGTGGAAATTATATATATTTAGAAAACGGATCATTTCACACAAATTAATTGTCATAATCTCAATCATCCGCCTCTGGTTATCACTAGGCAGGAAGTCAAATGCAAAAATCAATTTGTTTAAAGGTGTCTCTCTTTTCACAGCTAAACTGAGGGTCCAGTTCTCTGTCTCCCAAAACATTTATCAGATTTTAAAGCAAACCAAGAGGCAAGAGATAAGCTGAGGTTGTTGATACCCTTATGCTCGGGATGAAGGTGCAGGACAGTTGAGAGGCTGCTCGTGTTCCAAGTGCTGCTGTGGGTGTCTATTTTAGGGTGACTGAATCATGAAATGATCCCATTCTGCTAAAGAAATGAATCCTGCCCACTCCATTTTCTTGAGTGTCTTCTCTTGGGTCTTTTTCCTCACAAATTGCAAGTTGCATGTTCCTGCCTGCGTGTGTATAAATGTAGGTATGGATGAAACACATTCTGGAATATTTAGCTTGGTTTTGAAGAAGATCTTGGTATAACTGACTAAAAATGGTGCTGGTTTTTAATAAGAAATTCAGGAAAAAAAGTTCTGTTAGGTCTAGGAGAATATGGAGGGTTTGAGATTAGTGGATATGTCCCAGGACATTCATTCCCTGTAGCTATACATCCTGTTAACTCTCCAGCTGAAAACAGTGACAATTTGTTGGTAAGGAGGTATGAATTTTTTTATGGGTTTTGTTAACCTTGTTGTTTTTAACAAGAATGTCTTCCTAAGTGAAATACAAGGATTCCTATTTGAATTGTAGGGAAAAACCACCTTTCCTATGGATCAGTAACCATTCATTTTCTGCTTAATATTTAATCTTCAGCTTCACTAATCTTTCCCATAAATGGCAAAAATGTACCTTCTCCAGCTGTATGTTAATTATGTTCCATTTTTAAGTCAGAATGGGTACATTACAGAGAAGCTGTCAATTTGACACTGAGCAAACTAAATATACTCAGCTGAGTGAATCCAGCACTGTGAACATGAACCACTGGTATAAATAGGAAAGGAGACACCTTGAAGCTTTACCATATTCAAGAAGTGTCAGATCATGTTCATTTGAAAGGGATGGCAACACTCTTTTTCCCCCAGTGCAGGCATGAATATTGTTTCACTGAACACAGGCTATCCAGGTGTTCAAGAGACTCTCATGTTTGCACCTTTAATGCTGAATTTCAGCATTTTTTGAATGGTCATCCAACTTGTTTCTTATAATCCCAGATCTTTTCCTTCATAAAGACTTAAATGGGAGATATTAAAACAGAGTGTTTGTCTTTCCATTTTTAAAATACTTCCATCTACTTTTCTGACTGTTCCTAAACCTTGTGGACTCTTTTCAAACAGCTCTTTTACCAGCAAGCATTGCTGTAAGGACAGCTGGCATGAACTATTATGAACTCTTGATTATGATGATGTGTTTCATTGTTGAGGACGAAGTACTCCCGATGATATGGGACCTCCAAGACTGCTAGAAACATGAGAAATTGTTTCCTATTAGTTCTTTTCTTTTGTACCCAACTCAGCAAAGCAACATGGGATTCTTCAGCTCTTCCAGAGGAAGAGTCTGAACGATAGGTCACTGTGCACAGAATCAACTTTAATAACATTGACATGACTGAAAACATTCTATTGTAACACTAATAACACTGACATGACTGAAAAACCCTGGTATGACTGCTAGAATATCTGTATTTGATCACAACTTCTGATAAAGAAAATACATTTCTTTCTATGTTGTGTGCTTAAAAAGAACACATTCCAGTAACAGTGGTCACTCGTGCCACTTGGTTTCTGAAAAATGCATCACTATGAGCAAAAATATCCCACACTTTAAAGTTAATATTTCTATTTTTGCTGAGGGAGTAATGGGGAGGAATATCACTTGAGCTTGAGAATGTCAGTACAAGCGGTATGTGTTGTGTAAGTCCCACCTAAGCTTTCCTTGTCTGAAATGTTAAATAAAGACTTTAATGAGTTCCTCTGCATAAGGATAAATTTAGCTCCAAGAGCAGTGCAAAGCAGACTTGTTGATTGGTGTGGGAATGATTGCTGTGATTCCTGAGCTATGAAGGTGCTGTCATTTCTGCAAAGGATCTGTGCAGGGGAGGCAAAACAGAGAACTGACTCTGCAAAATGAATTGTGGGTCTGTGGGTATGCCCAGAACTTCATGTAGGATCCTATTCTATTATGAATCATAACTTTGGTTTTTTGTTGTGATTCTTCTTTAATTACACCTTCAGCTGTAATTTTGTGATAATTTTGTGTGAAAAGTTCAAAACTGGATTAATAAATTAGTCTAGAAACTTCTGACTATTTAAATACTGCCTCATCTATTTTCGTAGCTTTATTAGAACAGTTCATGCTTCAACTTATGCCGTTTACTTTTGGTCATGGGGGTGTTCTCCAGGTCATTCTTTAAGTGGGTGAGTCATCCATTTCTGTGTGACATGCAAATAACAAAATGACCCTTTAAAAGTGTGTGTTTTCCAAGGAAAGAGCAACACTGCACCTGCAGATGCACATCTGCACTTGCTGTACTAAATTCCTGCTTTCTGTCTGCTGGTACTGAGCTGGAGATGCTGGGAAGTCTCTTCTCTCTACCTTCAGACTTTGCACCTTACAGGCTGGGGATAAAGAGACTCTGAAACATTTAAGTGGAAGTGGAGGCATCCAGTCCCTCTCCAGCAGTGAGAATGTGTGTTGCTGTCAACATCTCAGGATGACCAGCGTGAGGAGGACAAGCATTGTTGCTCTTGCTCCACAGGCACCTATTTATTATCCGTCCCAGTGAATTCCTGCCTCTGCTGGAGAAGATATGGAGCTATCATTATTTTTGCTTGCCTTGCAGAAGGCAGGCTTTGATTTCACTCTCTGTATCTCACTGTCTACGTAAATCATCTGAAGTTGGCCAAAAACTTGAGAAGACTGTTGTAATCTACAGCTGTTATCTGTGCCTTCCCCGTTTTTATTGGGGATAAAGCCTGCTTGCATCAGGGTAACGGCAAATACACGCGTGCTGCATAAACCTGTGTTGGTCGTTCCTAAACAACGTGCCAGAAATCCCCCTTGGCTGTGTTAACAACTAATTGCCAAGTTCTTTTTGACAAAACAATCAGCCTAGCCCCCGTGCATGCACGCTGCTGTGAGTTGTGGTGCAGAGCAGCACATGGAACTCAGTGCAAGTATGTTCTGTATGTGGCTGCTATGGTGATTAAAATACATAAATAAAATAGATAAATATGGACCATATTAGAAATCCATTACTGGCTCTCTCTCAGATCGCAGGCAGCTCCAGCGTGCGGTGTCAGCCGTGTTCCGCTGCCCCGAGCGGGAGCTCCTGGGGGGGCTGCACTTACGCAATGGCCCTGTCCTACCTTGTCAGCTCGCAAATTCAACACAAAACGGGTAAACAAAGGGCTTTTGTGCACGGTTTATAGTTCAGTGAGGATTAGTGGCCTGACACGGTTCTCAGACGGGACAAGCTTAGCGTTAAGTCGCCCGAGGTTAACGAGGGCGGACGTGGGGCAGACTGTGCAGGCTGCAGCAGAAGGGTCTCTCGGCTTTCGGACGTGGGACAGAGGATTGTCAAAAGCAGGTTCTGCTTACCTGGGTTGGCGTGTCCGTCACGTGTTCCCAGCGTTCCAGGTGCCTCAGGATGTGGATGACCTCAGGCACTTGCTCGCAGTCCTTCCCGCAGCTCCAGGGGTCCCCTCCGCCGGCTCGGACATCCCATCCCGCTCGTGGGCTCCGGCTGGATCAGATTCCTGCTTTTCTTCCCCCTCTCACCTTTTAGCATTCTCTGACCGTAAAATCCATCCCTTTCCTGAAATGCAGAACGATGCACTTGTCCAATGAAGTTTTTCCAGGCGAGATTCAAATTCCAAACAAGCCTTTCATTTCCTTCGCGCTGGGGGGAGAGCGAAGGCAGGGAGGCGAAGGAAAGCGCTCGCTTCCTTTAAATCCCCACCAGCGTCTTCCCAGCGCTGGAAGAGAAGTAGCTTGTCATGGTGATCTTCGGAGTTTAACTTTAGAGGGGGAGGGAGAAAGTGGAAAGCAAACTGAATGCTGTAGTGGAGATTTCTCTCTTCCCCCACTGGGCCCCTTGCCGACTGTTTTTATTGATTTCAATCACTGGAGGCTCGCTGGCTCTCAGAAGAAACACTGTGTAATGTGTTCTTTCCTGGCTTTCATTAAAGAAACTCAATGCAGTGCGGTCACGCTGCCGAGCTCGCCTGGCAACCTGCCTACACCCTGTGGTACCTCTTTCATTGGAGGAGATCGAGCTCGTGGTTTGGGGTTGGTTTATTTATTTTTTTTCTAATTCTCCAGCAAGGATTTCAAAACAGCCTCTGCTCTGCTTCTACCTCCTCTCACAGCCCAAAGCCTTTTTAAGCCTCAGAAGAAATTGTCAGCACCACTAAAGGGGGCGACTTTGGTGGCAAAGAAAGCGCCGAGTGCTGCGACAGTCTCGTGCTCCTTCTATTAAAATTCCTCTGCGTTTCTGGGGAGGGGTTAAAAGGGCTGTGTGTAAGCCACAGGGATGTGGATAGAAATTATTTCCGAGGGGGGGTTCCTTTTTTTTTTTTTTTTTCTTCAGTTCCGTGTTCTCCTGATTGCTTAACACGGTTTAATTAAGAGTAGGGGAGTAAGCAAAATCCTTCAGCAAATATGTGAAAATTCCTGGCCGCGCTGTAGTTGCAAATGAAGCAAAACTGCATTCCCCGAGTCTGCAGTTGTGGTGGTGTCTCAAGTATTTCTGTTGTACTCAGGGCTGTGATACTGGTGGAGAAAAATGAGAAATACAATACGATCCTAATTTATGCCTTAGAACTTAATCTGCCACAGTGCAGGAGTATGTACTTTATAGGAGTAACAGTCTATAAAGTGGAATTCAACAAGCTGCATTCCTTAAGTTGTGTATTCTGTGTGCCTGTAAATGCTTTCATGTAATTTAGTAAATTGTTCAATTTCTTCTTATTCAGCAGTTGCTAATGATAACACTTCATGTGTTCTTCACAATTGGCTGTAAATCTGAGACATGCAAAGATCACACAGTTGTAAATTAAACCAGGTTTCAAGCTCATCAAGGTGCATCTATTCTAAATTACAGCTGCAAGTTTAGGGTGCTACCTGATCACTTGTATTCCTGAGATACTATAGCTGTATACACAAGGAGGCTTTAAAAAAAAAAAACAAACAAACAAAATCCCAACATTTACCACAAAAAGAATCCTTTCCTGGTACAGAAAGATAAAAAGGCTATTCTTACTTAAATCTGGTTTCCTGCAGAACTTTTTTGAGGCTTCTCTGCCTGGGTTGATCTACAGAAAGCTTTCCTAATCAACTTAATATAAATTATTGCCAGTGTTTTTGTTGTGAGGAGTTGAGATTCTACAAACACCTAGCTTTTATGAAAAATTTTGTATTTTTCTTTGAGCAGTGTATAACATGTAAAAGGTCTTCCTCTGTAAGTGCTACAGACATTGTACAAAGAGTACTTCTACATGTTGCTTTTCATTTAAAATTTGCTTGCTGCATGATAATGAAATTTCATACACCCTCTCTGGTCATACTTCTTTTCATGGGATGCTAAATGATAGAAAATAATTATTTAAATTCAGTATGGCCTTGAACTGTTTTATGCAAATTCTCTAGCTGTAGTTGTAGCACAACTCTTTGGCCAGCCTTGGATAGTAAATAATTTGTCAATCTTTCTTTTATGAACCTTTTGTCTAAGGGTCTGGCAGCCTTTCTTCTCTGTGGGTTTTGATCTGTGTTTATGGATTCCGCGTTTTGTTTTTAGGCTGGCAGATGGCCAGTTATTTATCTGGCTTCATGTGTATTGTGTGAGGCAGAAACAGGACATTTTGCATGCTGATATCATCCACAGGGCATTTGGGGGGCAAAAGGCTGCTCCTAAGCAGAAGCCATGACGTGATGTGTCAGTAGCTCTTGGTCAGTGAACAAAGCCCTTTTGACACTTCTCTATGTTAAAAGTTATGAAATAACATGAGCTTCATGAACAAACAAGGTGATACAATGCTCCTACTATGAAATAAGCCATATAATCCGTTTTCCCTCCATTTTGAACTCTCTGGAGTTCAAAAATTTGATGCCCTTTTTATACATTTGTCACTGTTCTTTATTCCTTTGAATTTCTGCTGCTGCTTGCTTTGCTGTAGTACAGATTTCTGGTGCTGTGCTGGGAGAAAAGGATAAAAGGATATTGGTTTGGGAGGAGCTGGATTCACTAGTTCTAATAAACAGTGAATTTGGTGTTGTGGCTTGGTTTGTGGTTCCTTCTATAGGTTTGGCAGCAAAGCCAAAACCCTGATCAGGCAGGAAGTTCAGACCTACAGAGACGAATCCCAAAGGCAAAATTTCATAGATGAGTATTCTGTTCACTGTGGCAATTCCTCAGAGTTTCTGACTCTGTCAACATTATTCTGTGCTGGCAATGGACAAACAGGAATGCACATGTGGGAATTTTGGAGGAGTGAGGAGGAGGAACAGAAGTCTTTAGGAGATGGCTTCAGTTCTACTTAAGTGTGAGGCCATCAAGGACTGGAAGCAAATTTTAAAATGCTCTTAGTGCTCTATGGAAGCACAACACAATTACTTTGCAGTTATTAGTGCTGTTATTCCCTTCTTGGTGCTGCTTGCTCAGCTACTGGAGTTCATAATCCCCAGGCAGTACAAGCTTTTATGCAGATACAAAAACTGCCCTCAAAAATGACACCTGTTTGGTTCTGCTGCTCTCATTGCAGAAAAAAAAAAAAAAAAAAAAAAAAAAAAAAAAAAAAAAAAAAAAAAAAAAAAAATCATGTATCTTCAAGAGAACCTGTACGTCTTTTTGCTGGTTTCTCTTGCAGTTCTAGTTCTATTTCTCTGTTCTGTATTGCTTAGCAGGGCTGCTTTTTAGTATTAAACACTTCCTGTCTGTGTGAGCTGGCTCCCCATTTATGATTGTAGGCTCACTTCTAAGGATCATTTATCAAATGTTTCAAATTTGTGCAGTATTTCCAGATTACAAAGAATGGTGGAAAGCTTTAACTGGTATCTAAAAGTGCTACAGCTGAAGCCTCCAGCTATTTTGAGTCAGATGTCTTGGACTATTTAGAGCATATTGCTATATTTACACACAGTTCAGAAAGTTGGAGACTGGCATTGATGAAAGGCAGTGTGTATTGAAACCCACAGACTTTGCTGCAGATGGACATGGTATGATACAAACTTTGGGAATTTGCTTGCTCATATCTCCGTGCCTGTGCAAAGTTGACATGGGCTTTTATGAGCATAAGTGTGAAAGATTTGGGGGTCTGCCTTTCACTCAAAAAATGGCATCCAGTGGCAATATCCCTTTTAGCACCTTTTCAGGCCTTCTGGAAAGTTTACAAGTGGAAGACTCCCACCTCCTTAATCATGAGAAAACACTGGCTCTCCTCTGAATGTCATTCATTCAAGTGTGCTGACCTGGCCTGACCTTGTTTAGGTTGAGATCTAATGAGCCCACAGCCCAAGGTGGTGTGGTAGCTCTCAGCAGGCTTTGCAAATAAGCAAGTGCTGTTTTCCTGTGTGCATGTGGTTTAAATTTATCATGTCAATAAACAAGTGTCTCACATGCTCAAATAGGGACTTTACAATGTTGTAGTTAAAGCTAAATTGTACCGCTACAAATTGTGATGTCACTTTATAAATATAGAAGGAGACAACCTGGAATATTTATGACCTCAAAACAATGAAGTCCTGTTGGTTGGGGTTTTTTTTAGTTTAAATAATGACATAACACTAAAACTCTTAATCCAAATGGGTCACAAACATCTTCCAGACAAACAGTCACACTAATGGTTTGGGGAAAACAAAAACTCAGGCTGTTGATTTAAGGAAAGGAGAGGTGCATCAATACATTAATAAATAATAAATACAGCTAGGATTTAAATTCCAATGGAAGGCTTGGTTTTGTTTTCTTTCAAGTCCCCAAGTTTGGGGAAAGGGATTTTTTTAATATCAATTGTGATAAAATTACCCTCACTGATAAAATCACCCTCAGCTTCAGTAGGGACTATACCACCAAATGTAGGTATTTTCTGAAGCAGATAAAACCTGAGGTTTTCAAATCAAAAGCCAGTGTAGGACAGACTGTGGCACATCCTACTAAATTAAGCAAGTGGACATGGATGGATAAAAGTATATTTGGAACTAGAGAAGTTGTTTGAGCTGTTGTGAGGCCTCTGTCTGTACCTGTGCTGGGAGTCCCAGGCAGAAGCTGATGTCTCCAGTTTTCCCTGGATGATGCTGTGGGCCAGCAGAAGGTACCTCCAGCTGTAAATCCTGACTCTTTCCTGCCAGGACAGCCCTGCAGGAGAACAATGCTCTTGTGTCAGACAGCCCTGGCCCATCCATGCTGGAAACAAACGTTGTTAGGGCTTGGTATTTACGTTGGGACCTACAGAGAGGGAGCAACTTGTTTTGTTTTTAATGGAGCGGTCAGGGAGAAGGATAAAAAGCTTTTTGATAATGTGAGGAATGTGGGGGGGGGGGAAAGGGAAGTAACCAAGATATGCATTTACTGTAAGTATGAAGAAGCAGAGGCTTCTTTATCAGACTGGCTCTAATGATGTGCCACAGTCACTTTATTTGAAAGCTTCATGGCTCACAGAAAAGTAAACAAATTCATTACATTATTTTTAAAAGAAGATTAACTGTAGTGTGTCGTCTGTTGGACAGCTGCTGTAGTAATCTTTTACAAACACTTTATAAATGACCACCCTCAGTGTTTTCTAGGGCTTTGTGTGGCTGGATTGTTATTTTAGTGAGTACCAGGGTGGCTTTTCAAATGAAAACGTTGTTTCCTGTGTAACAATTCAATTCTACCTTCACCCTAAATATTATTTTGTTCTCAGCATGAACTATAAAATGTCTTCTATACTAATGCAACATATGTTGCTTTTTTGCATGTGTTTGCAATGAATGCTGGCTTTTCCATAAAAGTACTTAAAAAGCATTTTAAACAAGAAAAAGCAACTCCACTTTAGTGTCCTACTTCCATTAGTTCTGATTTCTGCTTTCTTAACCTTTCTTTGGTCTGTGAAAATACCAAGTTGAAGAGATGAGTCAGAGTCAGCTTAGATGATAGGTGAATTGACACTGAACAAATGTTTAAACCCCAACAGGTGTCTTTGGCAAATAAGATTGTGTTCAGGTATTGCCTTGTTTAACATTCTTTGGTTGAATGTCAGCAAGAATAACCTTATTTAGCTCTGTGTCTGGATTTGTGTTTGAAAGCCCTTGACTGACACAAATTAATGTAACACCAAGGATTTGTGAACTTATAAAGTGGTTTTAACCAATCTTGCCATAAAGCAGTTATCTTGTGCATTCAGATTCTAGTTACAGATTGCTTGAACAGGTGAGGGGGGAGCAGGGAGAGGAGGAAGAGCATTTCTTTCTCACCCAGTTGGCCTCCATGAGTGTCCCAGGCTCTAGCATACCTGGCGAGTACCTCCCTGAGTCATCTGGGAATGCCTGGAATGAATCCCATCTTGCTATGGAGCAGCATTTTATTTATACACAACATAATCTCACACTGGATTTTTCAGGATAAACACAGTGTTTATAGTCAGATAAACTATTTAAAGCTCTTCATCTGTATGTGAAAAACTTATTTTCATTTGGGATCTACTAATGCATGTATTTATGGTAATATGGTTTTAGATGTAAATAATTAACTGTTCTGTCTGCAAACCTAGAGGAATGTCAACGTTTGTGAGATACATATCTGTGTATATTGAAGACTGTGCAAATGTTTCCTCAAGATTGCTAAGTGATCTCCAAGAGGTCTTGGATGAAGGAGGAAGTTGCCACATCTTTGCCCTTGGCAAAATCGAGATGAAGCCTCTGCATGGCAGACAGAGGTTTTCTCAGTCCAGGGAAGTGTGTGGTTACACAACAAACACAGACTGGGGACCTTCAGGAAACCCTGCTGCTCCCACTGAAATGTGTGTGTGCTGAAAAATCATCCAAAAAAACCCCTCCATCCGCTGTGAAACAGCCTCTGCTGTTCACATGCCCTCCTCAGGTTTGAGTGTGGCAGAGCAAACAGCGCAGGAAGTGTTAGAAATGATTTTTAATACATAAGTGGAAGGTGCTCAGGTTCCCGTAGTTCTCAGAGCAGTATCAACATCTATCAGTATCAACATCTATAAAGGGCAGTTTGACAGCTCTCCCTGAGTGCAGCATTTGCAGTTCTGGGAGTTGGGCACAGAGGTGATGGAAGTACAGTGAGCAGTAAAAATACGAAACCTGAATCTTCTGGTTTTAAATATTACCTTTGCCCTTTAATTACATTTATGCATATTTTGTTCACTTTCCTATAGAATGATAAACACTTAATTTAAATGTTAATTATTTCAGGCTACAAAAGAAGAGGAAGAGTTTATTGCAGAGGAAGAGGAAGAACTTACTCCAGAGGAAAAGAGGAAACTGGAAAGAAAATTAAAAAAAGAGCGCAAGAAGAAGGAGAGACAGCTGATGAGGGAAGCTGGAATCCCCATTAAAAAGGTGGAGCCCAAAAAGCCATCGGGATCTGAGCGGGCTCTGGCCTATTTAACCAGGTAAGAACAGTAAAACCACTGCAGGTGCTGCCTGCAGAAGTAAGCTGTAAAGCAGTAACCCAGAGCAAGCTGTACCAAGCAATAACACATTAAAGGAAATGGCTGCAGTTAAGTACTAAGTTAATGTTTCATCTCAGTTGACACCCTGGAGGACAGTTGATCACCCCATTGTGTTTCTGTTACAGCAACAGCAGAGAGAAGTTAAGTATGGTACAAACATTTTATAGAAAGGCCAGCTCCTGTCCTGAAGATCTTTTGGTTGTTATATAAATATCACAGGCTTAGCTGCACTTACAGAGATGAAAGGCACATTGCAAAAAAGACTGCATTGAGAAAATGAGGTTTGTTTCTTGAGTGTGCTGTTCTAGGCGAAGGACTTCCAGTTGTTCCTTTATATAAGCAAATTCCATGGAGTGGTTAAGCACTGCAGAGTCTGAATTTAACCACCTGCAGAATGTTTGGCTGTAAGATGGGATTTTGCCACTGTTTTAAAGTTAATAGTGTACAGTGACTGATTTTTGCATACCGAAGTGTACAGCAAGTGTAGTGGCTGATTTCAGATTATTAGCACTCCCTTCATCCAGTTAGCACACTTATTAGAAGACTTAAAATTCCAGCATAAAGCAAAGTTAAACTAAAGAACTGCAGCAAAGCGCTCAGGGTACCCCACAGACAGTAAAGAGGTCATGTGCAAACAGGAAGATAATGTTTATTTTGTTCCAAACTGCAAAATATACCCTGGCTGTAAGACCTCCAGAAGACTGGCATGTTACAAATAGTGGGTTACCACGTGGAATTAATCCAGGGTTGCATCCCTGCCTGTGCTCAAAACTGAAGCATCCAGACTGTCTGAATTGTTACTTACCACTCACAGTGGGAAGGGAGGAAATTAATTGCATTCCAGGCAGAGGGACATGTGCATTTTTGTTACATAACCCTCAGCATGCAGCGATAGCAAAATGACAATAATATTTTTGATCTGGAAAACAGCTGGAGCAGTTCACCACTGTTTTGAACTGCAAATAGATTGACAGTTAGCTTTGAACCATCCGCTCAGCCTGCTCTCTGGGATGTGTGCTCTGATAAATGGTGGATCTCCAGATAATACATTTCAGGTTTGGAAAGTAAAGGAACAAGCTGTAGGGTTTTGCTTGTTATTCCACTCTTATCTGTATGGATTTTTGCCTTGTTATATGGGAGAATATGAAATTGTATTTGAACTAATATTTGAACAAATTTGATTCTAGAGTTTCACTTAACCTGTACCAAATTACCCTGAAATAGAAAACCAGCTCTGTCATTTGGTCTTGTCATACAGAGTCTATGGGTTATATGTGCAGCAATAACATATTGTGAGGGATTATTTCAGCAACAGACAATTTGAATTTTGTGGACTTAACAGAGGTAGTCATAAGATGCTGATCTGCCAAGCAAACATAGCCATAGTCACCATTCTAGCCCCAAATGTTCCTGGACCATCTTGAACCATTATTACTTATAGAAAAACAGCTTCATCCTCTTAAACCTCAGACCTTTTTTCAACCCAGTAAGACTGCAAAAGAAATAACTGGATTTAAATGAATCCAAGGAGTAATATACTAGCTGGGGAAGGGAGACAAAAATTCAGAAAACCCATTGCAAGCTTTCCAGCATATTGAGTGGGTGAAGTATTTCAGTCTACATGCTTTTGCAGGGCTACAGGCGTGAATAATCTGTGGGAGGATAAGGAAATCTTATAGATACAAGAGATTAATATAATTGGAAGGAAACAAAAGAGTGCTGTGGATTTGTGTTTTGCCCCACCCACAATAAAAGCCTTACATGACAGAAGTGTGGGTAAATGAAGTGACATCTGAACTGCCTGATGGCATGTGAATCTCCTGTAGGACAGGTGGAACTCGATGTGATAACTGGAACTGTCATTTTTATTTATTGAGGGGCTGTTTGCAGCAGGAGAGCACAGCTGTACAAAGCTGTGCCTCGTGCTGCCAGTCGAGGGGAGTTAAAGAAGAGAGCATTGATGGCAGGAATCAGGCACACAGTGTGCAGGGCAGGGCTGCTCACTGCATCCTGCTCTTCCTGGTGCTTGCAGAGCAGCCCTGCAGCAGAGCAGCCCTGCAGCAGTGCAGCCCTGCAGCAGTGCAGCCCTGCAGCAGTGCAGCCCTGCAGCAGAGCAGCCCTGCAGCAGTGCAGCCCTGCAGCAGTGCAGCCCTGCAGCAGTGCAGCCCTGCAGCAGTGCAGCCCTGCAGCAGAGCAGCCCTGCAGCAGTGCAGCAGGATTCCAAGGGCTGAACCGAGGCCCAGGGTCCCCTTGGCAGCACTGCCAACCTGTGCCCCCTCTGCTGGGGTCCCCACTGCTGGCACAGTGTGCCACAAGCTGAGCAGGTCTTCCAGTTTTCCAGCTTTGTTATTTGATTCTAAAAACAAATGGTCCTTGATGCTTTCCAGTCTCCAGAGGGATCAAATTATCATTTTATTGGAAGGCTGTCCTAGCTGGGAGAGGCTTTTTTCACCATGCAGATGGCATGGCCACATGCAACAGCAGCTGATGCCAGCTCAAACTGCAGCCCCAGCTGCTGCACCTGAGGAGCTGAAGGGTTTCCCCTGTGAGCTGGGTGACTTTGATAGCCCAGATCAGCTCCTTGCTCGTTTGAACAAAACCAGGCTGAGCATGACCAGGTTTATGCTCCTGATGGAGGAAAAGCAGCCAAATGACTCCTGTTTTTTTCCCCTTCTCTCACTTTCTCTTGGCCTGTGGGAAAAGGAAAGAGGGAAAGAAAAAAAATCTTTGCTTTACCAATTTTTCTCTCATCTTTTCCTTGGTGAGATGAATTCAGGTGATTCCCAGCACAGTTCTCTTCCAAGGCAGCAGTTGGCAGAGAAATGTTACTGCTGTCAGATCCCCAGCTTGCCCAGGGAGCAGACAGGAAGATCTGAAGATAGAGAGAGGATTAAAAGTAGGGACTGAAGCAGAAAGATTATAAAACTCTGAAAAGGGGGAAAAAAAAAAAAAAGTGAAATAATGGAAAAACCCCAGAGTGGTACTGAACAGAAGAGAAAAAAAACCCTGTACTGTTACTTCAGAGGAATAGGGAAAAGTAGGAGTGATGAAGTATTAGTGGCTAAATGAAGTACTCAAATAACTTCCTTTTAATGATGACGTGCCTTGTCTCTTTATGATGGTAAGTGATGATTCAGATTTAAAGGGAATACTAGATTGTCTGATTAATGTGATTCTTGGAAAATCTGGAATAAAAATACATCCTTTCCTGAGCATTAGGTGACTTCAAGTGAAAAGATGTTGCAATTCTGGAGAATGGTAATTAGGTTTAATTATAACCTAACTGACCTTCTGTGGTGTTAAAATGTTGGCAGAACTTGTTTGTCTTGGCAAGCCACCCTCTCCTAGAAGCTGCTGTTCTTGTGTTTGGCTTGGAAAGTTCATTGCCATATGGATCTGCACATATGGATTTCTCCATCACCCATCAGAGGAATAGACAGAGATCTGCAAAGACCTCACTAAAGAAATGTGAAACTACAAGATTCATATCATCCGAAGTAGAAATAATAGATACTATCATCTGGATATGTGCTGTGAATTACCTAAGCCTTGCAGTACTATTTATCATGTACTAAAATTTGAAAAATAAGGTGCTGAAGTACAATTATTTTTGCAATTATTTATGCCATATTGTTAGTATATGCCACTTTTCTTTATATAGGTCTTATTTTTCTCATTGCCTAATTTAAATTCAGGAAGGATTCAAAGATTGTCAGAGATTTCTTTAGTAAAAAGATGCTTCTAGAATAATTCAAACCAAGGGCATGTTACAGAAAGGGAAAAGTGAGAGACAGGCAGAGTTTCCCATGGCGTGAGGAAATTGTCTGACTCTGCAGATCCCAAGGTGGTTTTTGCTGAGTGTGGTGGCAGCACTGCTGACAGCCCTGGACAACCCAGGGCAGTTGTTTATCTGCAGGGTTTGCACAATGGAAACAGATCCTGGTCCTCAGTCAAACTTTATTACAAACAGTGCCAAGCCTGTGAGATTTTAAAGCTGAAATGTTGTTCTTCCTTTCAACAAATTCAGAAATTCAGGGGCTGTTGCTGGAAGCATTTTATTTTTTTTAATAGTTTGATATTTTTTAAATGTATGTCATATCTTATATAGATGTAGAAATAGAAATAACATGTAGAAAGTATATCAAGTTTTTACTCCTTCTGGAGTAGAGGCCATGTGGAGAAGGGAATCAAAAGGTAGGTTGGTGTTCACTCTGAAGTTTCTGATTTTTGAAGGAACCAGGAGAGGCTGGTGCTGGGCTGTAAAGTGGGCAGCAACATCTGAGATTTGTGGCCAAACAGCTCAGATGATGGTGGCCCTTCAGGAAGTCACAAACCCATTCATCCAACCCCTCCTGGGGCAGGTGACTCCATTGGAGGAGCTTCTGCACAAACACGGCCGTGCTCAGTAATGTTGAAAACCAGTTTCTAATTTTAAAGTACCTGGAGTGGGCTTGTGTCACATTTAGTTTCCTTTGTTGATTCATGATGTTTCACAGTCGTTTTACTTGTCACAGCTTACTTTTTTAGCCAGGGTCAGTGATGGCTTTTGATACTTGATTCTGAATTTAAGTAATTTTCATTGCTGCTGGCATATATAGTTATTAATTTCAAACTTGGCACTGATGTTGATGTTTCACCATCAGCAGCTTGAGCTTTTAGATATAGTAACTGATAAAATAGAAATCTAAACATACACAGATCTTTTTTATTTCCTTCCAGAGACTGACTCCTTGGGTTGGATAGCAACTAACTTTAGCATTTAATGGCATTTCTCCTTCCCCCACTGTCCAAAACTGAGATCAAGTTTCCTTCCTGATGGGAAGGTGCAGCATATATCTAAGCTCATCAGTTATCTTGAATTTCATAAAATATTGGAGAACTGCTCAAGTAATGAATCTCAATTAGCTAGTAACAAAAATAGTGTGTGAACTTGAGAGAAACTGTTGTAATTAAACACAGCAGTGTTCCTGAATTCCCTTCAACAATTGGGGCTTTAAGGTGTCTTGAAAGAGCAGCAATTCCTCAAAGATTAGGGGAATAGTGGAGGGGAATAGTTTTGCTTTAATAATCCCAGGGTTATTTTTTAAAGGTTCTGGGGCAAGCATTAACTATGGATGTAATTAATCTATTCCTGCATGCTTTTAGTCATTTTGTCATATTCATTAGTTCTGTAAGAAGCCTCATGAATCCAGAGTCAGATACAGGATAAATTTGCATTTGAGGTTGTTCTGTTTTATATGAACTTGGGCAGGCATTTGCTGCTATCTGATTTCAAAGGCTTGCACTTTTCCTAATACTCTAGAGATCAGTGAATTTGTTTTAGCACTTCTCCAAGTTTCTATATTGCTTGACTTCTAATTTTTACCAGGGCCTGACCTGCCTCTAACTGGGATTCCTCTCCTTGACCTAAAGCAGCATGTCTGTAAAGCTGCAAGTTTTCCATTTGATGTTAAGAAAATGAGATCTTCCTCATTTTACAGGTAGCCACTGTCTGTGTTAGTGGCAAAGGAGTCTCAGCTTGCTGAGAGTGAGTTACCTTGTCATTATCCTACACTCCCTTGTGTAACTTCATCTGATGAAGCCACCTCAGTTTGTTTGCAGTTCCCTAGCAGCCCTGACATTACTCACAAGCTCTACAAAGCTCTCTGTTGCAATGCCCACACCTTTCCTATTTTTAGAGTGTGGGTATGCCAGCAGTTATTCTGGTGGGGGTAGGTGGAGGGGGCATATTCACTCCACAGGTTTTGTGCTGCTTAGAGCTATTCTGTTATTGTGCTCAAGCACATTATCTTCTGCAGAAGGCAAAGCTTGCTGGTAGGGAATATGAAGCAGAAAAATTGTTTTGCTGTGTTGGACCTGTTATTAAGCAAGGTTTTTTAAATCATGGTGTTGCCCCACAGGTCATAAATAATTTCTCCCATCCTGGTGTTTACGTCCAGCTTGTGGCTGAGTGGGTTTGTCAGTCTCACTGCCCCTCCAGTGAAGCAGCACATCCCTGATCCTTCCTCTCCTACTGCTCCTTGCAGTCCTTGATGTGCTCTGTTGCTCCTCTTTGAACTCCTGTGCCTGAGATCCTTCTGGAATTGTGGCACCTGGAAACAAATGTGGTTTTACTGGAGCTGCCTTCCAGCACCACACAGAAGGATAGCTGTAATACATTTTTCAGAGTTTCTCATCCTTCTTCAGCCTCTCTGCAGCAAGTCAGATTCACTCCTGTTTCAGAGTTGACTTTATGATACCCATTTCCAGGTATCAGTGTTCTGATTATCCTCTGATTATTCAAACTGTGCATTTAGGATTCTGTGACTGTCACATTACACTCTCAGCAACAACACTATTCAGCTTCTGCCTGATTAATCAAGATGTCTGGTGGCAGCCTGAGTCGATGATTTTCATTCCCTGTGATACAGTCATTGACTTCTGGATTCACTTTTCTGTGTCTTGATGGCAAGTGATATGTAGATATGTGTTGGAGACATGCCAGTGTTTTTCTAACCCCCACATGACATCCACAGGATGTCAGATTGTGCAGAAATTGCTTTTAAACTGTTATTAACCTCTTGCTGGGTTAGCTGCTTTTTATGGTTCAAATACAACAATTTCACTGCTTTGCAAGAAGCCCATGAATATTTTACTCTTAATTTAGTAAGATCATGCAGATTACTGTTCCTTATCTATATCTCTGGTCTTTTTCCACTTATAAATAATACAGCTCTCCAGAGTGAGTGAGCCAGACTTTGTGTGAAGAGTGGTCACCAAAAGACAGTCTTCCATTCAAATCCAATTTTGCAATGCAGATGGTTGAAGAGATGCCTGCACTGGCACAGAACAGAAGACAGCGCTTGTGCAGGAATACTTGGGTCTGGAAACTGAATAACCAGGTTAACATTCAGATGAGCCTGAATTAAGAAATTGTGGCTCTCTGCAGATGAGCTCAGGCACTGCATGTTGCTGATTTATAAGTGACAACACTTCTAAGCCAGAGCAGGCACCGAGGCTTCTTGAGCTGCTGCTGAAGATAAACTTGTCAGTTCAAGGTAATGCTGACAAATAATAATAATATCATTTACTACACAAGTCTAAAAACAGCAACCAAAAGAAAGAACAAAAAACCCCCTTTAAGTGGCTCAGAGCCAATCTTAGCTATTTTTACCAAGAATTGCTGGGAAGAAAACAAACCTTAGCAAATATATTCTGGGTATCTGTAATACTATCCTGGAAATGCTCCAGATGGACAGAACTACTGTGTAAAATAGTTTCATTCTAATAATCTCTAGCAAGTCCTCTCCACAGTCGTGGATTGAATGATGAAGATCCTAGGTACTCCCAAATATTTTCAGATGTATTTTGCCATATCCAGCTTGTTGGATAAGCAGCTCTGATCTTAGAGACAAAATAGGTGTTTGGGAGGTTCTGAGATGTCAAGTTCTAAGACGTCTAAGCTTAGTTGTACCTGGAAGTTCTGAGATGTTGCAAGTATTTCTGTGGTATTTTCAACTCATTCAGAAGTAAGTTTTAGAAACATCAATGATTGCGTGATTTTCCAGCCAAATTAGTAAATGCTTATGATGCAACTCATTCAGCTGAGCTTTGGAAGAGCAGCTGGACTAACACAACCTTCCCTCAACCAAACCTTTTATGGTTTAGCTATTATCCTGGATAAAGTACTTCCTATAGGGAATGGGTTTGGAGTAGCTTTCTTACCCCTTTGTTAAGCACTAATGTATGGCTTGAGTGGAGAAGGAAAAGGAAGCTCAGGTCCATGGTAAATTTTCCTCAGTTGGAGCCAGTAGCTCTTCCATCTTTCAGAATCTGCTCATTGTCCTATTTAGTTTATGCAGAGGAAAGAGGTTTCTTTCCTAATTTCCATAACCATAAATGGTCACTAAATTTAACAAAAGAAGAAAAATGGAATAGGGAACTCTAATCCTGCTTTATGGCTCTAAATCAAATTATTTGTATTTCTAAATCTTCAAATTAATTTTATGGAAGGTCACAAGTACACCTCTCAAAGCATATTTCAGTAAAAGCTGTAGAGTGATTTACTTTGGAACCTTCTGTCTCTTTGCACTTCAACCATTTTTTCAGTGTGAAACAAAGCTGTCAAAATATTTACTTGGGCATTTTGTTCAAACATTCTCATATGGAAATAGTGTATTTAATAACATCATTAACATGAATTCACAAATCCTTTCATCTAACATCTATCATTTACCAACTGGATCAACTGAAAAATACCTGACTGCTCAGCCCTGTCTTTAAAGAGCTTTTTATATGTTTTTTTAAAACATACTGTCTCTATCTTCTCCCCATCATAGTTATGATAATTTGCTTTTCCACCATACCTCTCCTGATAGCATATCACAACTGTGTTTCGATAAATAAATGAGAAGTATTTTGACACTGATTTATTTACCCTCCTTATGGCAGCTTTTGAGAAAGTGTTATGTTACCCCATTTTTCAGGTGATAAATTAAACAGTGATGAAGTTTGTGATTCACCAAAGTCCCTGTACTCTCCAAAGGTCTCCTCTCAGAGAAGTGAGAAAGTGAGATGAGGGAAAGTAGGCTTAACTTTCTTCTCATCTGAGCACTGCCTCTGTTTTCTTTGGCCCTGTACCAATGTCTGCTCCCAACAGACCTGCAGGACTTGTCTCAATTCCTTCTTTTGAAAGTGAAGTTTGCATGGATTTTGTTCTGTGGTGGCATCTCAAGGCAGTCCTGAAGGTCTCTGGTGGACGTGCAGGGTTAATGGATGAATATTCCAAACCTTTCCATGTTTTCCATGGTTGGGGTGTCCCTCCTGGTATTGCTGCAGGTGACCAGAGCAGCTTTATTCCACTTCATAGCTGCTGATAGAACTAGGAACAAAAATTCCCAAGTTTGCCATGTATGTATGGTGGCCCTTAAGATGATTTATATGCCTGAGGAGGCTTCCAGGGCATTCTTGGTAAATTATTTTTGTTTTTTTTTTTCCCCAAAATTTAGTTTGCTTTTATTTACTGATAATTTTATCAATAGGATGGTTAAAACTTCTGAAATTTTTCACATGTATGTTTTCACAAATATAAGTTGTACTAGCAGTAGTTAACTGCTGGACTGCAAAGTGCTTCCTCAGATGGGGAAGACTAGATTACATGTATTAAATCCATGAATACTCGGATAAAAATAGTTAAGGTCTCTTTGTCTGATTCTCTTTCCTGTAAAATACCATCTTGATTTCCAAACCTGGTTAAGAAAAATTAATGTCTCCTTTTTTAATAATACATTAAATAAAATTTAGTATAAATGAATTTTCTTAACAGTTTATTAAATGTAGCCATTAGATATTTATCGCTGACATGTGGCTTTCATCTTTCCACAGTGTTATACAAAAGAGATTGCATCTAATTGAATAATTAAGCAGCCTTTAATATATTACTTCATCTGATATTACTTTCAGAAACCTTGTGAGATGTATTAGGGAGATCCAGAAGTCTTTAATAACAGACCAGTCTGCTTCAGGACTGTATCCTGACAGTAAGGAGACATCATCACTCCTCACTGAAGTGCTCAAAACCTCACACAAGCACTTTGATCTTTTCCATTTGTCTTTGGGGAGAATTTGGCAGTGTTCAGGTCAAATAAAACCAGAATAATTAAAAGAATCCATTTCACATACAAGTATTGCAACTACCTCTTGATATTTTTTAACTAAAAGCAGATGGCAGGGGTTATTTGCTTTATTTTGGGAATATTTCATTTGCAGGGAGGTTGCATTGAAGGAGTGTGAAGCACAGCTTTTTCTCCCAGCTTCTGAAGTCTGCTCTCCCCTGGCTCTCCAAAGTCCCTGCCTCACTCCTGGCTCCAAGCCCAGGCATCCCATCCTCAACCCTCCTTCTGGCTTTGAGAAAAGGCATTTTGTGCTCACCCATCTTCCTCCATTCAGACTAGGTTCTTGACATGGCAGAAGCTCTAAAGGGAGTTTCTGTGTTTTCCCTGTGTCATAAAATTCAGATTTGGGAGAATTAACACCGCTACTCACTTCCTCAAATACATTCAAACTATTCATCCAATGCCCAAATACTCTTCATTGTGGTGAGGAGTTTCGTAGCTCTAGGGAATCATTTAGACCAGTCAGCCAAAGCCAAAATTAAAATTTAAAATGCAATTGGCAATGGTTATTAATCAATTAGCTCCAGGGAGCTGTCAAGGCTTCCTAACCAGAGTTAGAATAACAAGAAGTATTTTTGAAATAATAAAACTAGATCCTTAATAAAATTTATCTCCTCCACATTTATTAATACAATGATGCCTAAAAAGGTATCAGTAATTGCTTTTCTATGAATGAAATTGAATTGGAATGAGAGCCATCTGCAGGAAGCAGTAATTGGCAGATCAATTTCTTTAAACATACATGACTTAAAATCTTAGTAGGGCAACACATGTCACAGGGTATTGGAAGAGAGGAATCTTACACTGCCCTAAACACCTTGGTGTGACAGCAGATTTTATTATGCAGTGAGAGATAGCTGAATATCTCAGCTAAATCTAAAAAATGTGAGTGGGCTGTGAAGTGCTGAACACTTTTAGATTGATCTTGATATTGATATTGTCCCTTTGTAAAGCTCTTCTGCAAAAAGAAGAGTAAATCATTCTGTAAGGTTACAGCTTGGGAGATTCAGATGCCATGGAGTCTGCAGCATTCCATCCACCTCTGCCATACTTCCTGATGAATGCAGCTGTGGGATGTCCAGGCTGGGATGTAAAAAATGACAAGGATGGCTGACATGTCTTTTTGTTTTGTTATTTTTTTAAGTTTCTGTATATATTCTTGTTGGTCTAGAATAACTCCGAATGTGGAACTTCTCAGATGCACTGTAAGAGCCACTTGTGGGATGGGTTATTTGAAGAGGGCTACATTTTCCTGTAGCAAAAATGAACTTTGCCTAACTAGCCAGCAATAAAAATATTTAGAACAAAAAAGCCCTGCAAGTGTAATTTCTGCAACAGTGCATCAAGGGCTGGTATCCAAATTAATAAATAGCAGTTCTTCAATACTGTCTGAGAGAACTCACTTAAGTAAAGGGGCTCAGTAGGAATTTGACAATCCAGTATTTGGCAGTTTGACAGTTCTATACCTACAGGACATTGCCATCAGAACAAGCCAGCTCTGTAGAAGAGTTACAGGGCCAGTCCTGCAGCACAGGCTCCAGGTTCAACTTCCATTTGAAGGGAGAATTTCCCCTTTCCTGGAGGGTGCATGAGGGGGTTCCTGGATACCACAAGGGATGGGATTGATTTGAGGCCAGTTCTTTGTCAGGATTGTCAGGCAAGGAGAGGAACCTGGTGGTGTTTGTTCACAGATGCTGCTGGCACCCATCCTGCCTGGCCATCCTCCAGACTGCTGGGCTGGGTTTCACCCCTCAGGTTCACTGAGAGCATGGTCCACCCTCTAAACAGCTCCTGTTCCTCAAAGACCTGGAGAAACCCCACTGGGAAAGGTGCAGGAAGAGGATTTGAATCTTGTGGGGAGGAGAGGCCAGCTGGGACTGCTGGATGCTGAGGCAGAAAGGAAAGATATGCCTGGTTCTGGGATTTGGTGCAGGTCAGCATTTGGCATCTCCTCAGCAGAATGAGAGCATTGCTTTTCCTTGTTACAGTGAAATGCTGCTCTGGACTCTGGAACTGCAGAAATCCCTTGGCTGTGGAAATCCCTTAGGCTTTTTGCAAAGAGAAAAACCACACAGAAACACCCAACGTGACAAATTGAAGACATCTGGGTAGAGAAGGGCAGCCCATTTGCAGCAGTGCTGCTGATCAGTGGCCCGGCTGGATTAGGCACCTTCCCAGGGTGCCAGCATCACTTTGCAGCCTCAGGGCTTCCTGAAACAGCCCGTGCAGAACTGGGAACACAAACCTTCAGCTCAGTGTAATGAGCACTAAATTGGTTCTTGGGTGTCCTGGCTGGTTCAAAGCAAAACCAATCAGCCAACAGTCTTCAGTATCCAAATCCTCCTCCAAGTGGCCATTTCTTCATCCCTCCATAAAAACTTTCACAGATAAAGTTTCACATCAAGTTTGTTTCTCTCCCAGCATTATTTTTTAGCATCCCTATATGGAAAACCATGACACTTTCCTACATTTTTTTGTGTTTTATTAATAAAACACAAAAGTTTGGGTGTTTTTTTGTGTTGTTTTGTTTTGTTAGTTTGGGTTTTTTGTGATGGCATACTTTTTTGTTTTGTTGTTTGTTTGAACCTTTAAAGTTTTAGAAGCTGATTTAAAATTTTAAAAGCAATGAAAGTGAGTTCCTCATCTTGAATCTGTGCCTTTGCAGGAGTGTTCTGTACCACAGTTGGACATTTTTTGATGTATCAGTAAGGGAGAAGAGAATTGACCATATTTGTTTTTTCTGGGTCTGGTAGCATATCGCTCATCTGATCTTCAGAAAGCATTTATATAAATGGACTTGTGCCAACTTTTGGAAAGGATTTAATGTGCAGCTGGCTCCTTACATGATTTTCATACAGAGTGTGGGGCCCTCTTTATCTCCTCGTACCCCCCAGGATGTTCTTCATGGGAGGGAGCCATAACAGTTGTTTTCATTTTCCCTTTCCCTTATTTCTGGTTCAGGCATCAGTGTGACCAGAATTAAGTGCAAGAAAAGATGGACATCTGGAGAGGAGATGGGACTTTGGGATAGCACTTGGTTGTATATTCCTTGCAGGAGCAGAACAGATTGGCTGTGAAGGGCTCGAATTCTATTTTTTTATTCTTCTTCTGTGATAATTCAACTCCTGCATTGTGTTCTTTTTATGAATGTACGTAAAATAAAAAGCACATTTAGCTTAGAAATACAGTAATAGTAGCTGTGGGCTTTCAAGCCTGACCTTTTTGTTATTACTGAAAACAACAGCAAGTTCTCAGCACGTTATTACTGCTATATATATTTTTTTTCAAATCAAAATACATTTTTGCTGCAGGTGGGCTAATGCAGATACCAGCAACTAAATAACTGTATCAGGGAAATAATTTTTAAAGAAATTGTAAAGGTTGAGTGCTGTTGGCATTTGCAGGTGGGTTGGTGCCTGTGAGAAGCTGAATCACAGCGAGGCACCCCATGTGTATGGTACCAGATGTAAGAGACAGGAGCTCTCCTCACGACCTGCTGCATGGTTTTGAGGCATTGTTACAATTTTCTGGGTCAGTTTTTCTTCCCACCAATCATGTCTCATCTGTTTATACTTGAAGCTCTTCAAGAGAATGTCTCATGTTTGAACAGAGCCTGTGGTGGGGGAGGAAGAGGATTTCTAGCTTGGCTGAAGCTGCAGGATGCAAACATAATATAAAACCTTACAAATAATGGTAGGTGATAAAAGTACATACAATAAAAGATAAGCTGTGATAAACATTTTATGTAGATCTCATCAAACTTGGCTTATGGCACAAAGGCCCCTTCCTTTCACTTCATAAATACTTTCTAAGAAAATCCTGTCACCTGTTTGGTGTACAGATACAATCAGATGCAATCTGTCCTAATACTGGACATCAGGACAAAAATGGGACACTTAAAAACACATTTATTTTTTCCTGCATGTGTGATTCCTAAATTTAAAAAAAACTTCCTCCTCTTGCCTTTTCACAAGTCTATAGTCATTATGCTGTGTCTAAACCAGATGGAAGAATATATTAAAAAATGTTTTTAAACCACAGATTGAAAACTGGTGCCAGGATTTTCAACCAAAAATGTGGCACTGATTCTAAAATCTGTTGACAATTTTATAAAGTTTTCTTTTGGCAAACGAGCTCCATTAGTGTCTTTTCTTTCTTCCAGGAAAATAAGAAAAAACCTTTATCTGAGTCATAATTTAGTTAGATTCCAAACTGGATTTGAGAATATCAGCATAAATATATTAACTTTTTTCAGGGGTTGGAGTTGGGACATAAACAGACTCATCCATAACATGAGAAAAACGCAGGCTATAGTTGTCTCTTATGCCTAATACTGGGTCTTACCACAGGTCTGTGCTTCCAGGATTTTAACTACAGCTGTTCCAGTCCAGTCTCGGAAAATCTATTTAGAATTTAAATTTTGGCTGTTCTTTCCAAATGAGGACAGTCAGCATCACACTCACTTGAACTGAGATTTTTTCTTGCATTGCATTGAGCAATGAAGTTCACCATGAGGCAGCTTTCTGGGCATGCAGTTTTGTGTGGAACACCAGACATTCAAAAAACATCTTTGTAAAAGTAAATCCATTTTAATACCCCTGAGAGAAACAGAAGAAACTCCGAATACCCCCCAATAAAAATAAACACTTTTACATTTGCCTTTAAATAATTGTACATGTTGTAACTGGAGAAAAAATTATTATTCCTATTTCACTATACGCTCTATAAGGGCATATGTTAAACTTCCATCCACATCCATATATTTTTTATATATCCATATAAAACCTCCATCTATAAAATGGCTCTTCTCCCACAAGAGTGAGCTTATGCCAAATTTTTGCTCCCTCCATGCTGCTTCCAGGGGTTCCAGGGAGCCTCTTTGAGGTGCAGCATTCCCTGCTCACCTGTTGGCCATATGTGCATCGGGCTCACCTCTGGACTGACCTGATAACAGCGTTCAGAGTTTCCAAATTCGGGCCTTATAAGGGCAGTGAGTTGCCTCAAACCCCAGTGCATGGGGTTTTAAAGAGGCTGCTGTTGTATGCATTGCACTGTGAAATATTCCAGCACATCCCTTGAGTGCCAAGCATTTCAGCAAGGCTTTAAATATCTTTAAGGGAATTTTTTGGAGTATGGTTGTTCCTTATTGAGGAAACACCTGTTATCCACATTTTATGGGTAGGGTGGTGAGCTCAGGAATGATGCTGTTTGCAGAGAGTTTGGGGAATAAAGGGTCTAACTTGATTCTTAATCGTGTGCCATAACTCCTGTTCAGCCTTCCTTGGGGTGGAAGGACACAGGTGATCCTTAAGGACAGGTTGCAGAGTGGTGGATAACTGTGTATCAAAACAGAAAAGTAGGCAGATGGATGAGGTGGGAAGGATGTGACCATTTCTCTGTAGTGTTGTAGAATGCTGCTTTTAGTGTTTTCCATAGATCTTTTCAGTGGAGCCCTGACTTTGGTGCAATGGGCCAGACCCACGGCTCTGTCCCTTCTTTGAGGGAAGCTTGGGAATGTCAGACATGGGATAGATCACAGGAGAGCTGCAGGAGGCTGTGCTCTGAGCTGCTCCTCAGGGCTGGAGAAAACTTTCAAGTTAATTCCCTGATGCTAAACCTGCTCTGTATGCTGGAGAAATCCAAATTTGGTGGCAATCTGCTTTTCCTTGGATAGATATGAGGTATCCAGGGTGGGCTGCACTGCCAAGGGCACTCATCTGGAGCAGTGATGTAGATGAGGTGTCCTTGCATCTGGCACACAGCAGTGCTCTCATGTGCTCTGGAAGGTGTCAGCAGTCACATCCCTGTCTATCTTTCTGGTTTCTTGAGACTTGTCTCCCACCCAATAATTTTTTCAAGTTGAATCAGTAAAATGGTTGATTCTCAGCACTGAGCTTTTCTGCACCCAGTGATTATTTGCCAGTTGTGACAGCTCTGTAGAGTTTTGTCCTGGCCAGTAGTCTCAGCAGATGCATTGTGTTGACTTCCTCAATCCAATTTGTAACAGTAATGTTTTTCTCATACTGTGTTTCTGGAACCAGTTTGCCTGCTTTCCCTTCCCCATCTCCTTCTCCCAGGGCACCCCAGCAAGGGCTCTGCCCTGCACGCTCCCAGTTGCCTTCTGTTTGCCTCCTTCCACTGCCTGAATTCCCATGTTTTGGGAGTAGATTTATGGGAGATGACTGTAGACACTGAAAGTCATTTATGAGATAGACCAGTGAGAATCTTGGGCAGCTTTTCCACGTAAGACTCTCCTGCTAAAAAACAAAAGCCCAAATGTAAAATTTCCTAAGCTGCTTGATTTATTTAATTTCCTCTGTCTATTCAATTTCAAGGCCATTTAGGAAGACCATTTAACATTTAAGTTCTCTTTAACTAAAGTCAACCAATGTGTTTTTTCAATGAGCTGGAGCTCATGAGAAAGATTCAAACATTAGCTGTGTAAAGAAGGTAATTAGTGTTTGTACAATATATTGAAAATTAGCCTGAGGCACACTGGAAAAATACATGTTTTACACATGTATATTTTTCTTCCAATTCCATAGTTTGTACCAGGTCCTGACACAGATCATTCCAGAAGCTACCAAATGAATTCAAACTGTGAAAGAGGTTGCAATTGTCTATAAAAAGAGGGGATTTAACTGTAATGTGGTTGGTTTTGCTCTGTATATTTGATCACTTGAAGGAAAAGCCTTTTCTCCTGCAGCAGTATGTCAAGGAAGCTTATCTGCATGTAAACAGCAAAATGAAACCTCTCTTGTGTTGTAAGGGTTGAAGTTGTCAAGTTTAGAAGTCGAGCATTTCTAAGAATGTACTAATGATGTCATCCTGATAACAGCAGATACTCCTCTCTCTTTGTCATGGAGTGATTCTTTTCCATAGATTTTAAAGCTGTCACAGGAGTAGGAAAAAGCTGTCACAATCAGGAATCAGTGGAGAAGTTTTATTTTAATAACTGTTGGGGGAGCAGCTGTCATGTTATCTGCATTAAAGATTGTGCACCCATTATCAGGAGTGTTTTGCCCACAGTTTGATAGGAATTCAGGTCAAGAGAAAAACCATTTTCCTGAAGGGGAAGAAACAGGTATTGTTGATACAACCATGGAGGGAGTACCAGTTAAAAATGTTGGACAAATAGGATACACCTATAGCTATTAAGGAAAATACTATTTTTTCTTGTTGTAATAATGTAGTGTTTAATTCTACTAGGACAGATCACAAAACAAAAGAAATGGCTTGTGAGGCTCTGGTGCTATAATGGACGTAAATGTACTTTCTGCAGTTGATTATGTTGAAGTAGTTGTTGTTTATATGAATTATTGTGTGTATATAGAGTAGAAACTTTCAGGAAGACAAACTAAAACTTTTGTTTGTTTCTGCAAGAGAATTCACAGGATGAAAGTCCATATGGAGTCTTGGATGCAGGAGTACAATGAGTCACCTTAACGTGTAGAAGAGAGCATATGGTTTTGGTAATAGGTTAATAAAAGCAATTAACCTTATAGTGCACTCATTTGTTGGTCTCAGTTGTTTATAAACTAGGTAATAAAGATATTTAAACATCCTATAGTTTTATAGGAGATTAAGTGAAATCAGGCTGTATTTTTTAAGTTGCAATGCCAACAGCACTCAGGTGATATTGTAATAGAACATAAAATTAGCAGAGTAGAAGATTCAGAGTACTCCGTGGTGTGTCCAACCAATGGGTATCATCACAAATGTTGAAATACATAGAAGAGTTTAGAGAAATACAAACATATGTTAAAGGTTTTCATTAGCAGAAGAACTGTTTTCCTGGGATGCAGTCACAGATCTGTCACTCAGCTTGTTCTTGTCACCTTGCAAAGGCTGTAATGTGAACTGTTGCCAGGCTTTATTTACGTAGGAAAGAATTCTAAACTTGCCTTCTTCTTCTTGAGGATGAGCCTCATAAAAGAATAGGCTAAAAAAGCACTGTCATTGCTTTATTTTGTTTGTTTTGAAGGACTTCCTGCAGAAGTTGCAGTTTCTATGTTCTCTGCCTGGCAAACAGAATCAGTGGGTACAGATGAGCAGGTTGCTGTTGGCCCCACAGACTGCACCCACAAGAAAAGCCATTTTTACTTCATTCTCTGTTGGCTCCTCACACTTCAGGTGGTGTCACTTGTTGTCCAGCTGGGCACCTTGATGCAAAGACAAGTGACACCAAGAGTTGTGTGATTTTGTTTTACGAGTTTGTTTTGGGTTCTAGGCTGGTGGTGATGGGAGAAGGGATGGTTTCACCATAATAATAGTTTCTTATTTAATTCTATAACTTGTATCAGTCAGCCTTTTGGCCTCCTGCTTTTGTGCAATATCTGTTTTGCAAACTTCTGCCTACTTATTTGGCTACTATATTATTATTCCAAAAGAAACCTCAAAATCAGCTCATCTGTAGATTTAACTCGAGCATGTAAAAGATGATATATTGTGGTTATTGGTTTTGTCTGTCCTTCCTGATTTACTGTTAATTGTCTGATTTTTACCTTATATTTTGGTTATAAGCTATTTTAATAATTAAGCTGATGATAACCCAAATGAGCTGTGATTCTTTTCCTTTATTCTGAATTTGAACATCAAGACAATAATTTCTTTCTTTAGGTTTTCTTCAGAGGTTTCCATGAAACCTTTCTATACAAATTTGTGGTCTCATTTTTTTCTCTTTCATTGAATTGACTGAACAATATATTTGCTGGTGCAGCATTCACCAAAGATGAGGACTCTTTTGCTTTATTAGACTTGACAGTGTTTAAACAATACTAATTCTCATACCCAGCTGGCTTTTCAACTGATTTCTGTGCTCTCTATTGCTGGGTACAACAAGCTGGAACATTAATGGCATCTTGCATGCTACCCTCTGGAGACCTACTTTTCTTTAGAGAAAAATCAAATAAATGTGAAAGTTTCTGGGTTTTCTCCTTATATTTTTTTCTTTCTTTTCAAATGATACTTTAGTGTACTGTCAGATTTTGTACGTGTTACAATACTAATTTTCAAGCACATACTTTTAAAAAGTAATCTTCATTTTATAGATAGATTCACTGGTTTGCTCATTTTTTAAGAGAAATAAATGCCTTTTCTAGCCAGAATATACCAGTTTTAAAAACATGTTCAAGATGTACATGAATGTGCTATTTTAACCCAGCTAAAATTTTGTATATTGAAAATGTGTTTGCCAAACAGCCAGCGAACATTTGCAGATGTTAATCATTTGTTCAGCCTCTCACTTTTAACTGTATTGAATATTCTTCATGAGAGAGAGACATAAAACCCCCATTTTTCTAGCCTATAAATATAAATATTTAAGTCACGCATTTAGACAAGCCCAAGCCTTAAAACATTTGCTCCTGAGGGAAGAATTTTGTCTGTTTAGAACAGCCATCTGTGATGGGCTGCAGCCATTGCTGAGGTGACCATTGTAGCACAAATCTCTCCTTCCAGTCCTTCAGAGGCTGCTTAATTTCATATAAATTTCAGTTAATTGTGAAACAGCAACTTTCTGAAACCCAAGCTTGATTCTTGTCCCCTGCACCTCCCCAAATTCCCAGTTAGCCCTGCAGCAGGGGTAAGGATTTGGGTTGTCCTGGTCAAATGAGGGCAATGACCTGTCATAAAGGACTGGCCAAAGCTGGGGGGTGGGATTTGATATTTAACTTCAAGGAATCAGTGCTTTCTAAAGAAAAATTATAACTTTCTTGGCTATAATATCTCCTATAATTTTTTGCAGAGAATCCAGGTGGCCCTGTACAAAATGTGTGCCAGTATCTGTCCCACAGTGCCATGACACTCCATGTCATGCATACAAAGTCACTTGGAAGCCTTGTAGGGAATATTTTCTAAATTAAGAATGTTTTGATATCACAGTATTCCATTTAAGCAATTTTTTCCCCCTAATTTTCTGCAGCTGGTCTAAAACCCCAGAAGAATGGAAGTTCCAAAAGACAAGACAGACGTGGCTTCTCCTGCACATGTATGATAAAGAGAAGGTTTGTATTCATGCTGCTTTTTCTCAGAACAAATATGATACAGTATTATACATTAGTTATAGCTATTCTTTATTAACCAAAACTTCCTAGTACTAGCCATGCACTTGTCTCATAATTTTTAATAACTTACAAATTACTTTGTTTTTAACCAAGATGCTGAAGCGTTTTAATTCCTTGTCATTGATCTTTTTATTTTGTTGGTGATCATTATCCTGTGCATGCTGGATTTTTATACTTGATGTATAACAAACATAAGGAGAGCAGATTCATGATTTATTTAAATCTGGAGTTTGCTGAGAATTTGAGTCATATCCTTAATTTGAATTTCCTAATGTGGAACCCAATACTGCAAACCACAGTTCTCATTTTGTTTCAGATATCTCTGGGCTCCATGGAAGATGTACAACCATATTGCCAAGATGTTAAAATAGCTCTCTCATTTAAATATAAGTGAAACCTGATGTTGATTGTGAAAAGCATAAAGTATAACCAGAAGCCAGGCTTGAAGCCATACTGAAATCTGTTCATTTCATAACTTAAAAAACAACATAAATTGAATTACCAATAAGTATCTGACCATTGTGGTATCAAATGAGGGTATCAGGTCATTCATTTTGTTGTGCAATAGAACAAACCTCTGCCCATTTGCACAGTGCCTCACTTATTGGTTCATTTTGTTGACATTCAGTTAAGTTTTGCTGATTTTTTTGTGTGCACTTGAACATTTGCTCATACCAATTGTCCTGACCCAAATTAGTCAGCAGCTCTTAAGCCAATCACCTGACATTGGGTGTTACCTTTTTAGACAGCCAGATAATTAACAACAGAGTTTCATGAAGGCAAAAATGTTCACATGGTGTAAATACTTTAAAAAGATGGGTTGCAGAATACAAATTTGATTTTGGGTTCTGGGTTGTTTGCTGTGTCTTCTGGGGTTTTTTACGTTTCTCTCTTTAAAGTCTTTATCAACCTTTCAAAATCAGTGTATCCTCTTCAAAGCTACCTAGCAATTGTTTAGCAGGCAGAAGGATGTTTTTATTTTTTTTACCGGTTTACTTTGGTTTTGTGTTGAAATATGCAGGGACACAATGAGCTGTAAGTAGCATTTGTTTTATGTATCAAAACACAGTTTAACTCCTTATTTCTCAACACTGAAACAAAACTTCCTTTTTCTTAAAATTTTGATGGAAGTGCTCTGATTTATTTAAATTCACATATTTTGTAGTTTAATAATCAGAGGAGCATTGAATATGAGCTTCAGAGAATGATTAACATCTGCATCCAGATTCAGTGAAGTTAGTAGAACTGCTCAAGTGCTTACAATTAAACATATGATGAAGTCTCTTCATCAGGACCATAGGGAGGGCACACCCAGCATCTTTTGAATATTTTTTTATACCCAAATTCAACTTCCTGTCCATTACAGGATGAAATCTGTTGGTAATCCAAGCATGACTAACATACAAAAGGAGACATAAGTTTCTTTCCTTCCTAAGCCACATCTTTGATCTCATGGTGTCACTTGGATGCCTACTGAAGAGCCATGCAAAGGCCTGAATCGAGTTTCCTGTACTGATAGGACTCTTTCTGTAAGAAATAAGTTGAGGTTTTAAAATTGTTTGCTAGATAAATGGTTTTTTAGGCTCCTTTAAAATCCATCTGGTGGCTGGCTGACAGCTTCCAAGCCAGGCCTGTGTACCTATGGTGTGTGTAACTTCTCCAGCACCCAGGATTAAATAAACACTAGGTTATTTGTTGGTCTTTATCATCTGGCACAGCATTTTTAGGAAGTTACTAGATCAGTCCTCAGCTTCTGGACTTAAGGGCATGGTGGGGTGGCTGAAGCTTCCTTGGAAGGTGACCCAAAATGCAGCCTGGCATCAATGAGCTGAGCTTCTCTCTGCTGGTATCTGTCTTTGCTTTGCAAAATATGTGAGTGTCTGCAGGTCTCCAGGTCTGAAAATACAGAGTTGAAGAGGATAATTTAAAAGTGAGAACTGTTCTTTTCCTGGTACTCTTTCCTAGTGTTTCCCTCCTTTTCCCAAAGACAGGAATTATTTCACTTGGGATTATTTCCATATTAATCAGCTCCACTGTATATTAGGACACTAGGACAGAGGCAAGATTGGTGTGTGAGAGAGAAAAAGAAACAAGAACAAGGTCAAAACAGTTTAACAAAAGAAGAATAACAAAATCCCATAAGCCTGGCTTTGACTTCCAGAGCCGTGCTGGGAGATCTTGATCTCCAATTTCAACCCAGCCTTGAACTAACCTTGGAAGAAGGATCGTGTTCTTCCTTGGAAAACCTCACCAAGACCCCTGAAATTACTGCTTTTGTACTACTGTATTTGAAGAATTAAAATTTGGATTTCATTAACTTTCTTTGTGGGTTCCAGTCCTTGCTATGGCTCTACTGTCTGTGTAAGTCAGGAGGAAATATGATCTTACCTTGCCCACGGGGTGCTGTGTTGTGAGCTCCTGATGAAATAAACCTCAGAGCTGTGTTATGTTAAAGGAAAAAAGCCAGACTTTTTGAACACTTGAACACCCTTAGGGCTAAATGCTAAATGTTTTCTAGGCTTCAGGCAGCCTCATGTTAAGTCTGCACACCTAGGATTTCTAAATTTAGAGCAGGCTTTCATTTGCCCTCTCAAGCAGTTTGCTTAAGTGATAAAATAATAACTGTACTTCCACAGGTATGTCTATGCCATGAGCTCTGAGAACAAGAGTTGTAAATTACAGAGATAATTTGGCCAAGGTTTGAAACATGGAAATGTTGCTGACTTTAAAAGATCAGTACTGAGTATCTACATTAAAAGAACACGGTCACATTGGAATTGTTTGTGTCTAAATGGGTTCATCACTTACTAGTGCCAGCTTACTGTGAGTGAAAACTTTCAAAAATACAGATATTTTTCACTGTGTTTGATTTGTATAGTATAGCAACGCTTCATATATCATCCATTTCAGTGTTAGTCACTGTAAAATTAATATTTCTTTTGTAACTGCATTGTTTCTTTAATGCAAGAGTGTTTGTGTGAAGAATTAGAAGGTTTTCTATAGTGTACAAGTTACAAGGCTGAACACAGACTTAAGTTTTGATTTATTACTTTGTAATACCCCTGATTGATGAAGGCAGTGTTGGAATATTCTTTCTTCCTCTTCTTTTGGAGTGATAGAAGTTTTAGTGATCAAAGTTCGGCTGCCAAATGTCCATGGAGAAATAAGTTGTAAATTAAGTGTCTGTTGAAGCTCTGTCTTCTCTGAAATGTTGATACTTTGCAGAATCGAAACCGCCCTCGAATAATTAGTCTCGAATCCTTTAAATACTTACGTATGTGTTTAACTTAACTCATGTCAAGTTATATGTGTAAAGTTAAACATGGAGAAACATATTTGCAGGGTGAGATCATTTTAACATCTCATGATTCACAGCAAAAAATATCCTGTTATTGGCTGAAACCTGTTCCACAGACACACAACATGAAGTTAAGATCAGCGTAGGTCTGTTCACATATTCCTTTTGAAAGTACTTCAGTATGAAATGCTGAATAAATCATTCCAAAGTCCTTGCTAAATTATTGTCAAGATTAATATGATCATTTAAATTGTATGTTGTACCAGATAAGCTAAAACTTAATCTCTGACTAGTTAATTAGGAAGGGAGTGAAACGTGGATAATGCAACTGTAGATGACTGAAGTGCTTTTAATGTTAGACATGTTGGTAGAGCCTATCAGTTTTACTCAGCATGATTTAAAAATTATTTCCATATGTCTGAATTTGAGTTTGTCTTTCAAATTAAATTCTAGTCCTTCGTATAAGCATTCTGTCAAAGTGTGCAGTGGTGGGTGGTATCTCAGCAAACAATTTTTTGGGTAAGGGTGCGGGGAATTCCAGCAAAATCCTTCCCTCAGACATAGGCATGCACTTCTCACTGAATTTAGTAAGATTTACATGCGTGCTTCCAAAAGGAAGGTTTGGCTAATGTGTTTTGTTTTTTTCTTCCACCAACCCTCAGAGCTTTGGGCTCCCTGTCAGGCAGTGTTTGCATTTGCTGATCAGCGTTTCCACATCTGCTGAGCATTTCCTCTCAGATGCTTTGCCCATCTGAGCACATGACAGTCCTCTCACCAGGGTCCACCCATCCCTCCTGGCAGCTTGAACTTTGGCAGGAAACATTTCCACTTGTATTTCCACTTGAAGCTGGTCCTTGGCAAACACCAAAGCCCGTGCCGTTCTCCTAATTGTCTTTCAGGTGATGCTGTGACGTGATTGTGAATATATATTGAGAGGGGAGAAAATAAACCTGGTTTTCCTTCCTTTTGTTTTTTCTTCCAAGGTTCCAGACAAGTATTTCACCATTTTACTGGATTATCTGCAAGGGCTTCAGGGCAATGCACGAGACAAAACTATACAGAAAGCTGAAGCTTTTATGAAGGAATTTGATGGTTCTGATGGAGAAGACCCAAACCTGCTGGGGAAGTGCGAGCGCATCAGACAAGTTCTACAACTGCTGTCCTGAGATTATTTCTGTGTCGTAATTGTCTGGTGGAGGGAAGGAGAGGATGTCACACACAGAGCCTGTAAAGGATTTGTAAAGATAATAGTAAATTTTATACTTGTAATTTTTTCCAGTTGAAAATATTTCTTGTGTTTTGAGGTGATGAAATAAAAATAGCATGTATAGCCCATAGTCTTGCTATTAACCTTATTGTACCTCTTTAGAAGAATAAACCTCTCTTTAGAAGAATAAGCCTCTCTCCCTCTCTCCCTCTCATTATTTTTTTTCCATCTCTCCCTCTAATTACTGTTAAATATGAGGAACTTTGCAGCTCTTAATAAGGAGAGCAAAGGAACCAACATAAAGCCTGGAGGGTCTTTTACAATGGCAGCTTTTAAAATGAGTGTACAGTACAGTGAGTGCTCAGCCAGCTGTAATCTCTCACTTTCAGCTTCAGAAAGATGTCACTTGGATTTGGGAAAGATCATTTTCAGTCTGTTGAACACAGGTTGTATAACACAGTTTCTTATTAGTACCATCGGCTTTGTTGGTTTTCCTTTTATATTTTAAAGTTTTCAAATGCATTAGGGCAATTGTTTAGATACTCTGATAATGCACAGATGGGAACAGATCAAATCCTTGACTATATGTGGTGAAATCATCACATTGTAGCTAAACTTAGCCTACAATCAGAAGTGCTGTGCTGTGTCCAGCCTGCCAATATTGCATTTTCCTCTTCCTCCTGCAACTGGCATCCAAAAGAGTTAATTCATGTTCATTCCTTTTGGCATGGGGCATTTGTCTCTTATGAATGTGCTGAAAATGAGGCTTTCAAGTCAAAACCAAGGACATTAATTACTCAAAGTTGGATGATTGGCTTATTTGATAACACTGGTATTCAGAGAGAATTCTTGACCTGATTCTTTAATGTTTCTGCAAACATTGTTCATACTTTATTAATAACAACTATATGAAATGTGTGGTGGTGTAGAGGAGCAGCTGTCTTTGGGAATTACAGCTTTAATTTGGGTGGGTGAAGGAGGGGAGGATCTATGGATATGCAGGCCTGATTTTCCAATAAGAAGCATTTGAGTGGATTTGATAACCTTCATCGTCATGGCTTAGTACAAATCTTTGAAAGTATGAAATGTATTAGTAATAACAAATAACTTATGCTTTCTGACTTGTTGAGGAGGATGTTTGCAGCCAAAAAAGACTAGAAACCAGCATGCCCTCCTCTAAAAGAATAACTGGGATGGAGTTTGGCACAAGAATGGGCAGAACTGAGCAGCAGTGTCCAGGTTCTTCACTGAGCTGCTGACAGTGCCTTGGAGCACAGCTGGGTGAGGGCTGCAGAGGAGACAGAGCCAAAGCCTTTCTGAGCTGTATAGCACTGATCTTCCAGTGAGAAACCTGGTGAAAAGGATCTGTAATAAAAAGAAGTGATCCTGACATTTAGTGAACTCATAAAGATCATTGGCTAATATATTTTACATGTGAGAATATGCAGCTGGGAAAAGCTGCTGTCACTCCAAGCAAAAGCTGATATTTGTTTCTTTCCATGAGGGAAAATAGGAATTTCTCAGAGGTGAAGTTTTCAAAGTATCTTTTTGTGAGTTTATCATTGCATGTTAGATGTCAGAGAAGAATTCTCCCTCAAGACATTTGAATATCACCACTTTTGATTTCTCTGTCACACAAAAATGTGAGTCCTCATTGTGCACTTAACATACCTCCTAGCTTAAAAGCAGAAGCACATTGCAACTTCACTTTGGAAAAGAATTGTACACAAGATGATGAAGGTAAAATCTGGGCAAAAATATGTCAGCCTTTTATGATTTTGACATATTTTGCAAGATTTGCCTTTCTTGGACCTTAGTTCTGACCATGTGTAAATGGTGACAAATCTGTAAGAAGAGCTTTGTAGATCAAGAATGTCATGTTTCATTTTATATCAATTAATAGTAAAAGCACACAAGGCCTGTCAATCTGGAGGCATTTGCAAAAGAACAGTTAGAGCCTCTCACCAGCACAGTAATGGACCCCTGGGAGTAGGTCCTGCTCTGCTCTCCTCTTCCTCAGTTGCAGTTCCAGCTTTCCCTTCAGTCCCACTGATTGCTGGGGGAAGGTCATGGTCCTGGGGCTCTGCTTCTTGCAGTTATGGAAAATTCAGAAGCTACAGTTGAAGGAAATGGTTGCTGTGGTTGTGTTTGGCAGAGAAAGCAAAGCATGGTGCTTCCTGCCACATGCCTTTTGCTGTAGGTACTGTCCAATGGTCAGAGGGGTCTTGAAATTGGGTAAAAGATGTGTAAAACTGCTGCTTGGTGGTGCTGTCTTGCATATCAGAGCTCAATATGAAATATTCTAAGAGTTGTCTAATACTTGATGTTGTAGTGCAAATAGAAAAGGACAGTTTAATTGCATTTCATGTTTTACTTCGTACCTTTTCTTCAAGAATCTTCAGCAGTTTGTTTTGGCAAACAAGTCATCCTCACAATAGCCAGGAAATGCAAGAGCACTCATTTTTGGGAGATCTGTATTGCTAGGCCTGTTAAAAAGACAAGACTGTAAGGACCCAGAGAGCTTATCCCACAAACTGTAAATGCTGTAGTGGCTCTGGCAAGCAAATCTTGCCTTGTCCAAGTGCTATCCACCACACCAGCCTCTGCTTCCTGCTCAGCCTGGCATTTTCATCCCTAGATTTACATTATGTGATGAGTAAGTCTAGAAAAATCTCCTCCATCGTGCATCTTAAATTATTTATCTTGAATTATTAAGTGTGCAGAATTCCTGCAGCTGGTTGGAGCTGTGTGGGAAGATGTCATCTGGCACTTTATTCACTTTTTGTCACTTGGTCACGTACAGTTTTCAAATCTCAACGTTGCTTGTATCTTAGGCAATCACATGGGCACAGATAGGACAAAATCATGTCTTTGCCTCTGTTGGAATCAGTCTGCTGTGCTAATAAAAATTGCATCCCAGGCTAGAAGTAGCAGTGTGTACAGAATGACAAATTACATCTTCATCTGCCTACGCTAATCACCTTCTAGTCGAGTTAATCTGCGTTGTGGAGCTCTGGCTAGCAGAATGCATGTCCTAAGAGAATGCTGAAGTCAGGACTTCCAGGCAAAATAAAGGAACACTAATTACTTAGAATTGCTTAAAGCTGGAACTGTGCCTCGAATGGAAGTACTAATTACTCAAAATTTGACAGTGGAAGAATTTCTCTTTAATTTGGCTGATCCTTGCTATGGGTTGTGTATCTCTTTGGTTCTTCACTGTCTGCCCACAGTTTTAATTTGTTATCACCATTGTAAAATTACTGTGTAAATGAATTGTGTTTGTATTTGGAAAGGGCATCTTGGACTTGTTGAATGTGTAGTTTATTTGCTTATTTCCCTATCACTGGAAAACTGCTCTGCTGTGTTTCTCTTCATTTTAAGGCAAGGTGACTATTGACTCATCTCCCATTATTTCAAATAGCTTAGAAATGCACATCTTTGCTTTGAGCTTGGCAGTTTTGGTTTTGTTTTGTGGGATTTTCTAAATTTTTCCATTGAGTAAGGCAAAGTAAAAAACATTAAAATCTACTCCCATTTCTGTAAATCAGTGTCAAAAACAACAATCGTAAAAGAGATTTAAGTTGCAAAATCAAGCACTCAGAAAATTAGAAAACATAAGAATGGAAATTGTCTGTGTAATTTAAATTTTACTCCTTCATGCATATGTGGTCAGATGGAACTTCTTAATTATGTCATCAGGGCTGTGTTTTCCTTTATGTGCAACTGGTAAATTATTTATTCAGTGTTTTCCTTGCAGCTCTGCTGCTCTTCTCATTTTCAAAGGTAGGTCTACAAAGCAGTCCCAAAGCCAGAGAAGTAACTTTGCAGTTGGGCTTTGATCCTGAAATAAGTAGGAACTTTCCTATTCCTTTGGTGTAGGAACTAGTCATAGAGGTTTCATCACAAATGTTCCCTTTAAAACATGGTTTAATGTTCTGATTCATTTACAGTCAAAATACTGAATTGATGTTACTTAATTTAAATCCAGTTTTGTTGACATAAAATTTTTCCAGTGGCTTATTCTGGTTTAGCCTTTGGTTTCCTTTTATGTCTTCCTTTACAGCTGAATGAGCTTGTTATTTCTCTCCCTGCAAATAGGAATATTAGTTGTTTACAGTGATTCCAGTCATACAAGGACACAATTAAATGTCCTTGCCTGTGCAGGACAAGCTCATTTTCACAGTGATTTATAATTATGTTCTATTTTAAATTCTTCATAAGAACCTACATAGTCGACAACTTAAAGCGGTTTTAAATAATTATTATTTTAAAATAAGGGTTTTTTTTTCCCCTTCAAGGAGCATGGAATAGCAAACTAAATAAAACTAATTACTAAATGGTGGGGGAAGGGCAAAGCAAAACAGTGGTTTATCTTTCTTTGTCAAAACAAAGCTGAATAAGAAGCTTGTGCTACTAAGAAACTGGTGTTGCAGACATAGAGGGAGGGCCCTCTGGGTACAAACAGAAGAACACTCATACAGTTGCTCTTACTGATTTTTTTTTTCTTTACATGCAGAAAATTTTTTGCATTCCCCAACAAAACCCACAAAAACACCTACGTCAAAAAGTTAAATAGGTTTTAAAATCAAATCCTTAAAGGTCAAGAAATGCCACATGTATATGAATGGCCAGAAGAATTAAAATTCTACCTCTCTCTGCCTCCAGCCTGGAGACTGAATGAAGGGGGATTTTGTTAGAGGCAAACAAGCAAAAACCTCTAAATTATGTGAGCACGTAGTTAAAATTGCCAGATGCCCTTGTGTACATAGCAAGGTGGTGTTACATTCCCTATTAGCTTTAGTTATTCAGATTTTTTAATGAATATTTTCTACTAATTGAAATATCACATCTGTGACAACTTACATCTATTCTCCTCAAGGTCCCATGTGTACTTTATAAAACTGTGAGCCATGGGATGCAGGGTCTGTCACTCTCACTTGCGTACAAATAGCCAGACCAGCCACAGCACTGTGAAAATCATCATTTGCTGTTGAGCTCCTTTGGACCTAAAGGGTGTTTAGCACTGTGTTTCCCTGCATTGTAAAATGCAGGTGAACCCAGTGGGAAGAAATGATGATGTCCAACCCTAGTTCAGAAGGCTGAATGGTTTCTTAATTATAACTATGCTATAATACATTAATATACTGTATAAAGGAAGATACTAAAACTACAAACCTACTTGTTCTAATTACTAAATCTGACTAACTTACAACTCGTGATCCTGTTCTTGACAGTCCAGACGTAGGTGGATTGGATTGGCCATCAGGCTCAAACAATCCTCACTAGAATCTAATCAAGCAATCACCCCAGATAAACAATTCTCTAAAATACATTCCACATGAGAAAAACAAGGAGTAGAAATAGAAATTGTTTTCTCTTTCTTCTCTCTGTACACTTCTATGAAAAATCCTGAGAGAGAGAGAAATGTGCTTGCCACACTCCTTTGGACCCAAAGGATGTCTGGCACTGTGTTTCCCTGCATTGGTCTGGAGGTACAACAGGCTTTGGCAGCATCCTTTGTAGCAACCAGGCTTGCTTAAGCTCCATGAAATTGCCTAAATCTGGCCCAGGGATGCTGCTGATGGAATTTGCCAGGCGAGCAGTGACGTGAGCCTGCCGGGAGGCTGCGGGGTCCCAGCTGCTCGCGATGCTCAGCCCATGGCTTAGTGCCCTCTCTGCTGCCTGTTCTCACTCCTGAGCTGCTGGGAGTTGCCACCATTTTATTTGTCTGTTTTCCATGGGCTTCATTGGACTAAACAAACTGTTTTAAAGCTATGTGGAGAAATTGAAAACTTCAGCTACAGCGATGGTGTTTCTCTGGTAGCATAGATACATGTAAACAGACTTCATGGATTTCACACAGACAGGACCCTTTATTAGAAGCAGAAGCTCTTGCAGGATCCTGGAAAGGACTGATCAGCATCCTGATTTACCTTGTTAAACAGGACTGGTATTTCCGTGAGCTGTCACAAATAAATGCTCACAGATTGGCACAAGGACAGGCAGCCAGGAAACCATGTATGGGCATCAGCTGTGCCAGAGGGCAGGGATGACAGCGAGGAATGTAACCTCCTGAAGTTCCCTGGTTAAGGCAGAATGCCACCTGGCACAAATCCTGGCTGCCATAAGGTTAAAAATAACAAATAGCATCCCTATTACATAAGGAAATCTTTTGTCCCTGTTTAATGGGGCACTGTGATATGCTGGAAAGAATAAATACGGAGTTTCTCTGAAGTCTTGTGGTTAGTGCTTAGGGCCAAGACAGCTGAAAATACCAGGGCTGATTGCAAGCAGGACCCTGTGTACAAGCTGCTGGCATTAAACAGGCAAAATCTGGGTGAAATTCCAGTGTCTAAACGTGCTCAGAAGCAGCCGCAGCCCAGTTACTGCACTGGTGGCATCTCAGTGCCAGGAAGAACTTTGGGTCCTGTTTTGTGGTGATGGTGTTACTACAATATAAATACAGAGGATTTGTGTGTCCAGAGCAGCCTCAGAAGCCTCTGGAGGGCTGCAGTCCATGAACCACTTCTGAGTTCTTGCAGTAAATGGATAATGGAGCAGCTGTGGAAGTTATTGTGGGCATTCTTCAAACTCACGCCAGCAGTGCCATCGACCTCACCTGCCTGCAGGTCACTCCCAGCCCCATGAAGGAAGTGCCTGCTTTGGTTTCAGTTATACAACTAACCTGAAGTGGTGGTAATGCTCAGGTTTCCTTTGCATCCCAGGAGACTCTGTGATGATCCTGGAGCCTGTGTCCAAGCCACAATCTCCTGTTTCAGTGGCAGCTTGCAGGACTGTCAAAGGCAACGCTGATCTCCAGTTTGACTGCTCAGCTCTGCCTGCACCATCCTCTCCTTGGCTGTGATCCCTCTCAGGTCAGTACAGCTGTTTCTTGTAACCCTTACCAAAGATTCTTGGCAGCTTTCAGTGCCTGCTGTAAGCAGGAGCATTTGTCAGCAGATGGTCCTCCCACTTCCCTTCTAGGTCCCCAGCTGTACCCACACCTCCATGCACCCAACTGTGCTTCCACTTTCTGTCTTTGTGTGAAAATGTGTCTGCAGGTGCTTGGCACTTCAGCTTGGATAGCAGGAAGTATTGAGAATTGAAAGATCTTGATATTGTAGTTTTAAGAATGGAGCTATCCTTAAAATTTCCCCCACATTCCTTCAAGATGGCTCTGGATTTCCATCCCACCAGCTGTTCCCTGGGGCATGTCCCACCAGATAAATGCAGACCTTGCATCTGGATGTGCTTTTGTTTGGAAGAGGTGAGGCCAGTCTGAACCTCATCCCAGACTGCTCGTCTTGTAAAAATTGAGAGAGGTAGTAGAAACTACTTAAGCACTTGTAGAAGTGCCTGAGATGACTGAAAAGGAACCTTCAAACAGAAGGTTGTCAGTGCCCTGATAAGGCCTGGGAGGCTCTGCCTCTTGTTTGGGCAGTGACACATGTGTTGGTGCTTTCCAGCATCCAGTCCATGCATGCTCCTCCTCTGGCTCCTGGATCATGATCCAGGCAGGATCATGGAGTGTCACTCTCTAGGCTGTCCCTTCGTGGAAACAAACACTCACTGGCCAAATTACAGGATTGTTCCTGAGCCCCTCAGCAGTAGGAAGGGTGAACATGGTGAGGGAACAGTGGCAGGGAGATGCTGCTCTTAGAAATGATTCATTCCTTGTAGAAGACACACACCTCAGAACCCAGACCACTGTCAGATATTTTTATGATCAAAAAGAAGAAAACACTTTATATAATTTGAATTTCCAGTGCTTTTAACATGGTGTTTAATCTCAGAAATGGACATTCCACAGTGGGCAGATGGTTGCATTATGAATATTGTACAAACATCTTTCTTGCCTCCCTGTGCAAGCTTCTGAGTAGATTACAACTTAATTTAACTGATGGAAAAGTTCAGCTGGCTGAATTAGCAAAGAAGATGAGGAGGAAGACAGCTCATCAAAGTTTGGAAATGCATAAGTTAAAAATAGGCCTGGTATTGCTGTCTGGATTCTAGGTCTGATAAAACTCATTCAAAAATTACCACCTGTGCAGCAATATGGCATGAAACAGCTCTCTGCACTTCATTGTGCTACTCTTCTGCTGAGCAGCCAGGTCTGCCAGCTACAGAGCACAGAATGTAGAAGGAAAACTACAGTGAACTTGACAATTATTTCCAGAAATTGGTTCAGTCCTAGATAATATTCATTGGCTTGCTAAAAAAAACAGGGGTTCCCCCGTTGTTTTCTAAATCCTTTTTTTATTATTGCAGCTGTCTTTGGACAAAGGGAGGGGAAAAAAATGACCGCAGAGAGCTCAGGAGTACATCTTTGACATTGTTTAATGAGAAAACAGTGACTGTTGTTAAATCACCCTGCTAACACAGAACAGACAGAGCGCCTCAGTTCATTTTTGTTTGGCTTTTGTTTTGAGGGGTCCCAGCAGAAGCTGAAAGGGTGGCAGGTGAGCCTGGCTTTGTGCTGTTCCCCACACAGGTGCTGCAGGTGGTTACTGCTCCAAGAGAATGAGGGGAATGTGACCAGGGCTGTCTTTCTGCAGAGAGCACGTCCTCACTTTTCTGCTCTGCTTGTGACAGTGTCCCCCTCCTTGCTATTGGGACGGGATTGCAGCCAGCACAATGGATCAATCAGCTTTTATTTGCATCATTGCTGTGGGTCCTGTCTCCCTCATAAAGTTGCTTTAATGGTCAAATTAAACTTTTGACCTGCTCTACAGCTGAAGGCACTGGTGGGTTGGATTGTCCAGAGGAACACTGCAGGGGGTGCTGGGTGGGCTCCTCACTGGTCCTGAAAAAGGCGCCTGAGTGAGGGTAATGGGGAACAGAATGTCCCTGTTTTACACAGAAAACCAATTTCATTGTAATGTGGAACTGTGTGCTGACTGAAACTGGCAATAACAGCACACGTGCCACAGAAGTTGCTGATGCTTGTAATTTTTTTTCTTTTTCTTTTTCTTTCTTTTTTTTTTTTTTTTTAGGACTGAAAGGTATTTCCAGTTCAACCAGTTACAGGAAGGTCATTATCGATCCCATAAAACTTTTTGTCACTGAGATTTGAAAATTACAAAATACCACACACTGGTGCCACATCCCCATGGATTAAAATGTGCTGTAGCATTTCAGAGTGATTTTTTAATATGTGGAAATGATAAAATTGTCTCAGAGGAAAACAGACAGATGTCTCAGCTAGCTTATCTAGAAAATCCTGCCATTTGTCTCAGACATGACCTTTACCTAGGTCATCCTGCCTTTTTTGCAACTCAGCTGGATCATTCTGATGGGCACCAGCTTGACATAACCTTGAAATGGGTTCAAAATCTGGCCCAAGCTGTTTTGTGGATAGAAGAAAGTAAAATGCTGGTAGTCCCTTTCTGATTGTCAGGATGCTAAGGCTGTAATTCAAGTCATTAGGCTTAGTATATAAAGCCCTTCGTAATCCAAGTCTTAAGAACCTGAAAGGTCGCTTGTGGTCCAATAATCCTGAATAGTAAATGTGATGAGCTGGTGGTGACTGTCCTGATCCTAAAGCATCTCTCAAAATAAACGCTGCTCTCTGCCCCAAAAGCATATGCTGAGATGAGCCAAGAGGCTGTGCAAAGAATAAGCAGCTTGCCTGCTGAACAGCTTTGTGCAACACTGATTTGTTTGAAATTATTTCATTAACTGGACTGAAGGAGTAGACAAGAGGATGCTGGAGGTTTTAAAGACACACCCTGCTCTGGCTGCAGTGCTCCACTGGAGAGGTCTTTGCTCGTCACCAAGATCCCCCAAATCCTCCCCAAAATCTGCCAGTGCAGCTGCTCACGTGAATGAAATGAGCAGAGGCTGCTCATGATAGGAATGGCTCATCCCTGGTCTGGGAATGGTGTCAGAGGTGATTCATGTTCACACAAGTGATGGGGACAGTGAATGTGAAACATCTGGCCAGAGGTGCAGCAGCTGGCATTAAGCAAGCAGGCAGCTGAGAAGATCTGGCAGATCCTGGGCAGAGCCATTTCCCAGCTGTGACCCCTTTGCAGGGATCCAAAAGGCAGTGGCTTTGTGGAACAGCACAGAGAGGGGGTTTGGTGCCTGGCAGGGCAGGATGGCAGCGTGCCAGGAGCCCCAGGGTAGTTCTGTGGGAGGAAAGGACAAGTGGACAGATGTGGAGGATGGACTGATGGGATAATCTACAGGGTCAATTAAACATGAGCATCTAAGGAGCTCAGTCCTTTACTCATGTCCTTGATACCTCCTCAGGAAGGTGCCAGAGGGGTAAAGAAATGGAGGACTGGGAACATTGAACCACTTTTGGGACCACTTGGTGCCCGACCCTCCTTTCCATGCCTGTTTTTGTGCTGAGGGCAGTTAGATGTCAGCTGGGACTAGGGCTGCATGACTTTGTTTTTCCTCTTAAATGTCTCCTTGCCTTTCAATTTGTTCAGTATTTGAACTGATTTTCATCTTTATATTGTATTTATTTAGTGGTGCTCTGGATATGGTTATTTTTGTGCCCTGAAGGGCCTCCTTTTCTATTCCATTTTAATATATAACTTCTATTAACTTCAAGGCTTGCTGCATGCACAAAGGGGCACTGAATAGCTAAACTGTACTTAAATACCTGTGACCTCTTGGTTCTTCTTTATGGAATGATTATTAATGCTTTGTCCTTGCTGTGTTTCATCAGAAGATGCTGCCACACCAGGCAGAGCTGGGGAGGTCTGATCATCCCTTTATTACAGATGGGTAAAACAGAGGAAAAGAGATTAAAAGATTTGCCAGGAACACAGAGCAATCAGTGGCTGTGCTGAAAATAGAAACCAGGCTCCTGGTTTCCATTCCCCAAATCTAGCCTCTAGACAACACTATATTAAAAATGTAAATGCAAACATAGACAATCTTTCCTTTTCCAAACCTTTCCTGTGAACATTTTGTGTCCTTTTGACTCTGTTTCACATAACCTGGTAGCATTTGGATCAAAGAACTGGAACTGGCTGGGCTGAGCTCACTGGATACTGCAAAGGGAACGGGACTGGACCACCAAAACCTCAGAGTGACCAAAGAGCTCATGGCAGAAGGTGGGAGGAGACTTGTGTCTATTTTGAGGCAGAAAAGTATTCAGTAGCTGTAGGCTACTGCTCAAAATACTTTGATTACTGTATTTAAGGAAGCCAAAAGTGATACTGTTGTGACAGCCAGTCCCTCAGCCTTTGTATTCTAGAAAATATTCTCTCTTGTAATGCACCACGGATCCAAAGCTGGCAGCAGAAGGACATGCAGGCATTTTAACTGTTTGCTATTAAGTCTGCAGATGATGGGTAAATTAAACACAACTGAGGTTTGAAATGCACAACCAGAAGGGAAGAGTGAATTGGGTCTCACTGAGGAATGGCACAGCTGCAGAGCCTCCTGCTCTTCACGCCAGAGATGCTGGCAGTGCCATTACTGGGCTCATTCCTTTGGGCTTGGCCCAGCTTTATTTCTGTTCCCATATTGTTCCTCCATGCTGTAAACAGGCTTGATGATCACAAAAAAAATAAAAATAGCATATGGATGCAACCCAATCAAACAGCCAGAGTAAACTTCATGGGAGAAACTGGATTTAGAAATGCACCCCTGAGTCATGCCAAAGAGTCCACATTAAAGGCTTTTTAAAGAAGCAATTGGAAAGCAGTCTCCTTTTAAAGATACTTCCCAGAGCTTATTACAGGGACAGGACATGCAAATTAGGGCTAAATTCTGCCTGTGTCCCTCATGTGCATGTCTTTGTGTGAGCAGGGTTTGAGATGGGGCTCGTCAGATCCCTGGGGGGGCAGTGACAGCAGCGTGTGGCTCACTGCTGTGTCCAGAGAAACTGTAAATCCAGAGGGAACGTGGACACCTGAAAGGGAAAGTGAGTGTTGTTGGAGCCTGTTAGGGACTGACCCCCCTGCATCAAGTCCTGAATTCCTGCTGTTGTTACTGGCAAGCTTAAAATAAACATTGGGAAAACTCAGCTGAAGTCAAAGGGGCGAGAATTGGCCTTGCTGGAGTTGATGCATCTTCCCTGAGGCATCTCATCCCAGAGCTCAGGACCTTCTGAATCCCTTTCCACTCCACAGAAACCCAGAATAAGTGAGATGAGATGAAACACAAATCAAGATGGCAAGCTGAGGACATCCCCTCTCTCTGGAGCTGGAAAGCACCTGGATCTGAGGAGCTGTGGGACCAAGGGTTGCTCATGTGCCCAGAGAGTGGGGACATGGTGGGGAGGTGGGAGTGTCTCCTCGAGGCTCACAGGCCTGGGGTAAGGGCTCAGCTCACCTGTACAGGTGGGCTTAACATTGAATATTTTAATGTCTGGGAAAAGCCTCTTTAGAAAAGATCTTTTGCATCATCTTCATGCTCACTGTTGAAATTGTAGCAAGAAAAGAGCAGTTTTCATTAGCAAAACTGTTGCCTTTTGCCATTTCTGCTGGCTTAGGAGAGCAAAGTTTCACTGCTGAAGACTGAACGTGATGCAGTTTTCAATGTTCAGCCCAGCAGCTTCTGAAATACACCCACATTTTGTGAGGTTAATAACACTGTAGTCACTAATGCTGGATTTTTTACTGGTTCAGGCCATATGTCTCTGACCTAATTAGACTTTTACTGGCTAATGGTTTATGGAGCAAACCTCTGAGGATTTTGTGTCTGGTTCCTGAGGAATCAGTCAAGAGGGAAATGCAGCTGCCTGGTGCTGTGCTCCTGCTTTGAAATGGGCAAGTGCCTCGTTCACTCACTGCAGGCTGATGCCTGTCCCTGCTGTTAACCAGGGCAGATAACACTGATACATTTTAACTTAAAATTAATTATTGGATTAAATATTAATCTGTAACCTCCAAAAGAGCACTGTGCCCCTTTGGCTGGTGATGCTGTGCATGATCCATTAGCATTTCGGAAGCTCACAATTTGGAAATCCCTGAAACACTTCCAGGGCAGTCAGGGTTTGTTTAAAGCAGCTCTTAGGTGGAGATGAGCTCATTTCTCAGTACTGCCACTGCTGAGACCACAGGTAAAAAATTACAGGCTGGATTTTGCAACTGCAAGTCATGTTTCAAGTGCTTCATGGGTGATAAAATACCTGAATTTTGATAGATTTTGTTACTTTATCATCTGCTGGGGGCACATTTACTGTGCTGCCCCTTTTGGTGCACCTGTCAGTGGTGACTGGTTCTGATCATGTTTCTATCACTGTCTCATGTGGCCTTTGAATCAATCTTTTCCATTTGGATTCTTCTTCTCTAAGCCAGGGATAATGGCACTTCTTTAGCTGGAGTGCACTTCACATTCAAGTGAATGCTGCTGCTGAAATGTGTCACAGGTCCATGCAGTGAGAAAGAGGATGGGGCTTTTTAAAGACAATCTACACAGGGCTGTAGAAGCTGCTATCATACTTAACACCATTCAGACACTTTAACTTTCCTTTGACAATTGCCTGACCTTCAGCTCTGGACAGAAAACCCAAAACCTCCCAAACCCAGTAGGAGCTGGTTCCCCCAAGCTCCGTTCGGAGACCTGAGTTCACGATAGGCAGCTCCAGCCTGGAAGGCAAAGCTTGCACATGGATTAATGGCTTAAAGGAGCCTGCTGGGTTCAGGGGCAGCAGCACTTTGGCTGTGGAAGGCCCAGAGGAGTTGGAGGGTGGGTTTGGGGGGATGGATTTGGGCCAGAGCTTGCTCAGGGCCGTCCGTGCTCAGCTGCGCCAGGCGGTCCCGGCTGTCGGCACGTGTTAATTGGCTGAGGAGAAGGGTCCAGGGCAGCTTGTGCTGCTTCAAAGGGCCCTTCAGGGAACATCTAAAACACAGCTTGCAAGAAAAATAAATGAAGGAGGGCTCCGTTTTTTCCTGTGGCTGCCTGCAAGCTGTGGCCATGAGCAGAGAGTGCTGCCGAGGCCACCCACGCCGGAGCTGCGGCTCCCTCCCGGCTGGCCTGTCCAGCAGCCCCCAGGCTCCCAGCATGTCCCAGGGCACAGCCCCAGCACCCCTGTGCTGGCTCAGAGGCCAGTGCAGGGACAGCAGTGGGGAGGGCAAGGCCACTTTGCAGGATGTAACCTGTCAAACCCACGCTGGGAGCTGCCTCGTCCCCTTGGCCGGGCTGGCTCCAGTTTGGGGTGCAGCACACGGGGCTGTGCAGCTGGGAGGCTCTGCCTGCTCCTGATTTTGGGTTTCCTGTGGAAGAACTGCCAGTCTCGGGCTCTGTCTGTGTCCCCAACCTCACCTGCTCTTGGCTGGCTCCAAGGTGCAGGGAGGGAGACCTCAGTTTCTGCTCTCTGATCCTCTTTGTCCAAGAGCATCTGATTTGGATGGGCTCAACCTCCAAATAATTCTACACAGCCCAAGGAATAACTTTCTTTCCCAGCTGCAGCCCTGGGGTTGGTTCAGTCCCAGAGCTCTCTGTCTTTTCTTCTGGGCTTCCCTTTCTGTGATTTCTCTTGTGACATGACCCTGCCCTGACAGGGGAAGTTTTGATTTTTTTTGAGAGAGATCATTTACTCCTAGATAAACATTAATTTTCATTTTAATTTTTAACCTGTGTCTCTGAGGTGACAATGCTTTTGTAGGCCATCTAAGAAGCTGTTATCTTTGCCCAGCCTTGCCTCTTTCATTTGCTTCACCCAGCAGGTAATGAGTAACCTGTGCTCCTGCTGGCCAGGCTGAGGGCTGGCAGAGGTGGTCTCCCTGCTTCCTTCTCCATTCCCTTTGGGAAGCATAAACACATTTTTAGTGTCAGAGTGACATCTCTCTGCCCCTTGCTTTTGGTAATTCTCACGTGCTGTGACAATGCCATTGCTGCAGTGTGTCCTGCTTTACCTCTTCTCTGCATGGACCTCCCAGAAATGCTGATGGGGAAGGGTAGGAGCTGAGCCAGCCCCAGAGTGGGGCTCCAGGCACAAGGGCTCATTCACACCGGCCTGACACACCCTGGGGCCGACTGGGGCCACAGCCCTGTGTCCTCAAAGCCACACAGGCAAGTCCTTGTCCAGGCAGGGACGTGGATGTGCATATCCAGACTCCCAGGCTCCTGCTCTCACCACAGATGCTGTTGTTTGTGACACACGTGGGTTTGGGGTGTTCCTGGGTGGTGCAGAGGGCTGGAGCAAGCTGAGGTCACGTCCTTTCCAGTCAGCCCAGGTCACTCCTGAGATGGGCAGAGAGAACAGCTTTAAATGGGTGCTGTGTCCAGTGCAGGTGTGACCCTTCCTGCCCCTTGGAACAATCCCAAAGCGTCCTGAAGGCTGATACCATCTCAGAGCACAGCATGGAGCACTGCAACATCCTTGGGGTCTGAAAGGACTCAAACAAAACAGAAGTCAAACGCTTTTTTTCCTGCTTACAGGACATTGTGAGATCAGGGTAATTTTCCTGAAGTGCTGTGTCTTTCCACTGTCAGGTGCTGCCAGAAGGCCACTCTTCACCCACCCAGCAGGACTTGTCACCCTCCCTGGTGCCCTCCATGCTCTGATTTTTTCTCTCCTCTAGGTTGCAGAGAGGCACAGCCCAGTGTTCACAGTCCATTTGGGGTTTCCAGAGGTGGTGCTGGCTGGCAGGAAGGGCAGACAGAGCAGCTGTGTCCATGTTCTGTCACATCCAGCATGGACATGGTACAGATTGAACAGATAAGGATGTGTTGGCTGTGCTGCTTCTCAAAAGTGTTACAATTGCAAGGGTCTGTGAGAGTCTTGAGCTGAACCTTGAGCTCTGTCCTTATTGTCAGGGCTATTCTTGTAGGGCTGGGGAACTTCTTTTTCTTAAGAAAAATATGTCTAGGTGTCTTCTTGTTTCTCTTGGGTTTTTTTTTTCTTTTTTTAAGTTTTTTTTTTTAGTTTGTTTTTTTTTGTGTGTGTGTGTGTTTTTTTGCTTTTAGTGGCTCTTGGGTCACATTTCGAGGGTTTTCTTTCTTTTCTTTTTTTTTTTTTTTTTTTGCAGTGTAGAGGGAAGAAAATTATTTTTGACAACACAAAGGCTGAGGTCCTTGTGCAATCCCCTCTGCAGTTACTGGGAGTTCAGACAGAGTATGGATCACGATGACTCATGATAAAGGCTGCAAGAACTGGCAGGGGTGCAGTAGCACGGGCTGTTTGTACCTCAGACAATTAGTTCTGTAAACAGATTTTTGTCATGTTTCTGAATCGCATGTTAAAAACGAATTGCCCAAGACTAGACACTGGAAAACAATGAAGGGAATAATCCAAGGCTGAATGAGAAAGATTTGATGACCTAATATGTATATAATGCATACAGCATGTGTGTGAGCGGGTTCATCTTGTTCTAAAGAGGGAGGCCCAGTGTGAGGAAGGGTCCCTGTGCTACGTCCCAGGGTCTGGGTGAGGATCCTGTGCTCAGCCCTCCTGGGAAGGGAGATTTCTGCACTGTACCCAAACCCCTCCATGCCCTCCTGACTGAGCATCCTTTTGGCTGCAGGTTCAGCCAGCTGGGGAGGGAGTTCCCCCAGCTGTCAGCAGAGGTGCCTCCCTGCCACCCCTCCTGTCCCCCTGCAGTTTATCCTCCAAAGCACGAGTTGTTCCATGAAATCCCTTGTCCCGTTCACAACAGGGATGGAGCAGTGTCATCTGCTCCCAGCCTTGCTCTCTGAAACAGCTGGGTCATTTTCCTAAGGAAAAACAAGTCAGCCTGAGACAAATCCCATGCATTGAGCTTCTCACTGTGTCAGGCTGCAGGGACAGAGCTATAAACAAGCCAAACCCAGAGCTTTGGTGTGAACAGCACACAACTGCTGAAAATAATGCCTCCTGCCCAGAAAGTTTCTGCATACGTGGGGTTTCTGGGGGGAATTTGCTTGTTTCTTTGCTTTTGTCAGTATTTTTTGCCAGAATAAACCACAAAGTACCAGCCTGCCCTATTTCCTAGGATTTTCAGTCCAAGCAAGGCTAAGGTGGAAGAGAGCAGGAATCAGGTCTCTTCAGGGAAGGCATAGCCAGAGTTCCTTTCTTTAAAATCAGACCAGTGATAAAACTACAGCAAAGCTGACTTTATTTGTGGATGTAGAAAGAAAAGCTCATTCCAGTTATCTTCTGCTGGATGCTGTGTGAACGTCCAGAATTAACCTCTCGTCTTAGGGACAATTGCAGACGTATTTGAGGGTTTCTAGGTTAAGATTTAGCAGAAACCAGCAAAAATTCTAGCCAGTTAGCAAGAGCAAGAGATTTGTGAGTCTTATTCTGCAGCCAGTTTATCTTTAACATTGAGAAATGGTGTAAGTAACTTCCCTGCACATAAAATGCAGCTGCTTATTGTGCTGTGAAATTTAACAATGCTGAGTGTAATTGATTTATAATTAATGTGAAAGATAAAATCAATGATCTAAATTCAAAACAGAAGTATTTTGGCTTACTAAACATTTGGAGTTTTCTTTGTGAAATGCTTTATCTTTTTGCTTTATTACCTCTTTAAAAATGTAATTTCATTGTTTCATGAGTTTACTATTACTTTATTGTAATTGTATTTTTAAATTCATGTTTATAGGCTCAATCTAGACAAGTCTGATAGGTCCCATTCATTTCTGTAGAGAATTTTAACTAAGAGGAGGCCCTTTTATACATTAAAATTTTTTAGTTACCCAAAGAGACTCCAACTCATCATGTGGTTGCTCACGTAAATGATTCCTCCATTAAGACACTTGAGTGTTACAAGGTAATGGGTGAGTTTAATTTTTTTGTGATTTTTTTTCCTGTTTTCTTTTTAGCTGTTTAATTTTTACCCATTCTTTGGATTTCTCCTCAACCCTCCCAAGATGATACTGAAAAAGGGAGAAGAGGTGGGTGTGATCATAAAGAAATGCCTCGAGGAAAGGAAAGGGAGTATTAATGAGAACAACCTGATGAGCTACACTGATGCTTTGGTATTCAAACAAGAGGCATTTTAACCATATGATGGTTCCTAGTGCTTTATTCAGAGATGCTGATGAGATTATTGTCTAATGAACACGCTCTGTGACTGTTTCTATGGAAATATTTAAACTTCGGGTAATCATCCTCCTATTTTAGTATGTTCAATACTTCATACTGAAGGAAAAGCAAGACAAATTTTGTCATCAGCTGTCAGCTACAGTCCATTCCTTGCTGGAGAGTGAGAGAGAGGCAATGTCACTTTTCCAGCTCTCTCCAGGCAGACACGTCCCTCCCTACGGGCATGGCAAGAGGCAGCAGAGTTACAGAGATGGGAAATTCCTATGGCATTTGTGCAAACCCCTCAGCAGCTCCCACGTGGTGGATTTCACAACAGGAGCAGTTGTGTGGGAGTCTGGATCAGCCTGTGTTTGCCCTTTTCCTCCAAGTGTTTGCATCCTCATTCTTGGGCCGGGCAGTGTGACTGGGGAAAGTGTTTCCCTCCACAGCAGGACAGTGGAGCTGATGTGTCAGTGGTGTCCTGAGTCTTCATGGCTCTCCTGTGGCTACTAGAAGGGCCTGTCACACACACACACACACACACACACACATTCCAGCTCCTCCACTTAGGTATTCTGCACCTCTCATCAAATTTCTGCCTTCTTAGGATCCACAGGTAATGGTTGGAAATCCTGAGCTGGTCATACAACCACTGCCTAGAGCAGATAAGTGCTATGTGGTGTTGAAAAAAATGGTGAATTTGTGCAATTAGTTCATTTTGGGGGGGGCAAAATCTCAAGTGTGCAAATACTTCCTCTGAAAACTGAAGAAATTCTGTACTGAAATGTCAATTTGATGCAACTTGTCACTTGCCTGCATCCCACTGTAATGTCTCTGGAGCCTGGGTTTCCTGTCCTAGTTCTCTCTTTTTATGCTAGAAGAGCTTTTTTTCTTCATGTATCCCTAATAAAAGCAATACATGAGCAGATCATGATGCTCCTGCACTCGCCCTGTTTGTGGCTGGCACTCAGCATCCACAGCACAGCAGGGGCATCCTGCTGCTGCTGGAGGACCCCCAGATTCAAAGTAAGGTTTTGCTTTGCTGACACAGTGTGCTGAAGTATCCTGCAGTGACTTTGTGATGCCCCCTTGTAAAAGCCTCATAGGCTCTCACGTGTGCTAGGTCATCCAAAATCTGGGTGGTGTCCACCTCCATCCAAGCACTGAATGCTGCCATTCAAGATCAAAGCATCTGAGAGGTTGTTCTCTACCCCAGGGGCTGCAGACCTCCTGTCCTGGGGTATTCCAACCAACATTCAGCAGGAGCTGGGATTCACAGGCGTTTCACCACTGTGCCTTTCCTTTGCCCTGCAGAAGAGGGTGACACAGAGACTGAGTTCTTGGCCCTGGCTGCTGCCCTGCCTTTGAGATGGCATTTCCCAGTGCAGTGATCCATGAGGTGTGGAGATTCATCCCTCTCCTGCCACAAGTTCCCTGGTGCACCCCAGCTGACACCCCCTTGAAAGGCTGCTTTGCCCCAGGGGGATTGCTGCTCTCCAGGTGAAGGAGTGCAGCACACCAGTGATCCACAGGGCAAAAAGCACCAGGGTGAGCAAGCCTCAAGCACAGGGCTTTTGGAGGGGAAGAGCCAGTTCCCCAGTCCCTCATCTCCTCTGAGTCCAGTCCAGTGCCAGCGTGACTTCGGGGTTGGGCACGCTTCCCTTTTCCCACAGCTCAGTCTTCATAACCTGGAGTGTGTTCCTTGCTCCCTCCACTCCCTGCTGTCCATGGCCTGCAGAGCAGCGCTGCCTCTGGGCTACCAGGACATTGCCTCTGGGCTAGCATTGCACCTCTGGGCTACCAGGACATTGCCTCTGGGCTAGCATTGCACCTCTGGGCTACCAGGACATTGCCTCTGGGCTAGCATTGCACCTCTGGGCTACCAGGACATTGCCTCTGCCCTGCTGGAGGCAGGTGGAGGCAGCTGGGCAGCAAGGGACCCTGCCCCACGTCTTTCCTCTGCTGTATCACCCAGGAACAGCCAACAGCTGTTGTAGCTTAATCACAGAATTGCTGAGGTTGGAAAAGACCTTCAAGATAATGAGGTTTAACCATCAGCCCAGCACCACCACCATGTTCTCCACTAAGCCATGTCCTCACGTGCTGTGTCCTTGTGGTTTTTGAGCTCTCCTTTGCACCTCTGGGTTTCCACCACCCTGCTGGGCAAGGGCCAGATCACATATTAGTCAGTAATTCCAGGGAACTGAGTATCTTCACTAATGAAGGGTCTTACTGGCAGGTGCAAGCCCAGGAATTGGCTCTTCAGAGGAAGGAGTTGGCTGCCAGACACAGCCCAAAGGGAGGAATGCTGGGTGGGCAGGCCAGAAGCTTGCAACACCCACACATGCTACAGCAGAGCATGGTTGTGCTGTGGGAGAGGGCAGGGATCCCCCTGCTCACCCCTGTGCTGCTGGATAAAACGGGGAGAACGGGAGCTGCCAGATGAATTTAACCCCAGCCATTCCCTGCACAGCCCCTGATTCTTGCAGGTTAATGGGAAATGAGTGTCCTTGCACCCAGCCTTGCAGCACGTGAGTGCAGTTGGACTGAGGGGGGGGATAAACCCTAAAGACTTAATTCTGACTCTTTCCCCAGCCCGAATTTGTGCTGGCAGGGCGTTCCAGCCCAGTAAGGACCACAGGGCTGGGCTGGCTGTGGCTCAGAGGAATCGTGGTGCCATCTCGTGGCAAAAAATAAAGTAGAAATTAGATTGTGTGCAACACTCATTGCTCTGGCCAGTGCAGAGGGGTGCGGGTGGAGTTGCTGCAATCCCTGCCCTTGATCCCTGCCCCTCTCAGGGCAGGAACCCCTGGTTCCAGCATCACGCAGCCCTGGGGGTGGCAAGCTGGGCCATGGGACAGCTGCCAGTGCCGTGAGCCACAAAGTGAGTTGGTGTTGTTCAGATCTGGCTCTAAACATCAAGGCACCTGCCCCAGGGTGTTTGCCTTCAGTCCAGGTGAGAGTTGCAAGGCACAAACATGTTTTGCAGCTACAGGGAAGACCCTCAGGGCCACTGAGGAATGTGGAAATGGTATTTCCACCTCTGAGAGCCAATGTTTTCTGCCAGATAAATAGATAGCTGAGTTATAATCAATGTTCTGAGCAAATAAACGGGAGACAGGCACTTTATTTTGTGGAGATATATTCAGCTGAGTAATTCAGTGTGCTGGGGAGGGATCACTCCTATCCATCTGCTGACACAGGCACAAGTAGGATGCATTTTTCAAAGGAATCAAAGGAACCTGTTTTCCTTGGATGTTTGCAGCTCTGGAGGCTGCTGTGCCGTGGAGGAAGGGATCCATCTCTCTGCTTCAAAGCCAAGAACCCCAGAGCCCATGGCAAGAGGGCAGGCCTGGGGTTCCACCAGTGAATTCGTGCAGAGTTGAGCCCGGCTCAGTGTTGTTTCCTAGAGCACTACACTGCTGCTTTAGCTATCTTTTCTGTTCATGTCATTTTGGAGGGGTTAAAACATGAACAGTCCTGGCCTTTCTGAAGCCAAGGGTATTATTTTATTCCAGCAAGACCGAGACTTCCTCCACAGAGCTGATATGTGGTTTGCTCCCCAGTTGCTTTACCTGTCTCTCCTCTCTCCCCAGTTGCTTTACCTGTCTCTCCTCACTTTCCCATCCAAAGCACTAAGCAGAGGGCCAGCACCAGCATCAGGGAGGCTGTGATGGCAACCTTTAATTCAGTCTGTGCAAGCAAGAGGCACAGAAGTGAAGAACAGAGGCTGTCCCCAGGGCTTACTCACAGCCCATAGCTGAGGAATTTGCCCTGGTGGAACCACCCTGCAGGTATGGAGGGTCTGCTGTTGAGCTGGTGTTTTCTAGGATGAGCATATGCAGAACTTCTCACCCATGAGATACATCTGACATTTTATCTGTTGTCACTCCGGGCTCAGGACCAACCTTTCAGGATGTTTGCATTTCTGTGTGCTGCAAAGTTGGGTGCCAGGCATAGGAAATGTAATGAGGACATGGGATTAAAACTTTATTGGGTTCCCATGAAGGGGAAACAAACAATATGATAAAGCACATGATAAGAAAATGCATGTGGAGGACTGGGAAGTCACAGGCAGATAAATGGATGGAAAATTGCCTCAGCTGGAATAAGGTTGTGGAATATGATGGCACGTAAGTCTGAGACAGAGACAACAGCCAGGCTGAGCTACAGAGGAAAGGAAGCCAACCAAAACCAGCTCTTATTTAATCCCTGGTTTCTCTGTGCATGTGTGTGTGCAAAACAAGCACTGTGAAATTAGACTGCATTTGCAGGGGAATTGCATGGCTGGTTCCAAAGGCCAGACCACCCCAAACACCAGAATGACTGCTGGTGTTGGCTCTTAACATTAACCAGGGTATCTGAAGAGAGGGAACAATCTTTGCTGCTGTTTAACAAGGTCAGGAAGGACAGAGATGTGTAAAACTAGCAGTGGGTGAGTTTATTTTTGTGTCATTAGCCCTTTATGACCGGAGGCTGGTGCAAATCTCATGTGGCCTCATGATTTAAATTGCAAACTTAGAAATGCAGCTCCTGTTTTGCTCCGACTGGGGAGCAGTGTTGAGCTTGGTTGCAGCACTTGTTTCTCTGAACAGGTTTGCAGCCTCTGGGGCATCTTCCAGGACACTGTTCCAAGGCAGAAATTACTTAGTCCTCAAATCACATGAACTGATCACTTTTTTCACTCCAGGTGTTTGGCTTGGCTGCCAAACAAGTGAAATCCTGGTAGGATTTTGCTGCCAGCTATGGAAAAGCCCAGGAGGTGTCGGTGGATGGCTCAAGCCTGTGACCCACGGTGTGTCTCTGCAGCTTCCAGCAAACCGTGGGTTGTGCTTCCTCAGGATCCAGGCAGATTTCTGTGACATGGTGAACCTTGGGAGCCTGGGTGCTGCTCATGGGCTGCATGCCCTCCACCAGAGCAGTGGCTTGGTCCCTTCACCAGCTCCACGCACGTCTTGAGAAGTGGGGTGTGATGGCCAGCACCATGGCTTGGGTTTGCATCTGCCCCAGAGCACAGGAGCGAAGAGCAGCCCGTGGGGGGGATGGAGCAGTGGAGGGGGTGGATGGAGACAGTGGGAAGGGATGTGGTGCTGTGGCAGGGTGGGGGGATGATGAGTTTGAGCAAAGCTGGGGTCTTGGACCCCAAAGCTCTGGGACAAGGCCGTGGTCATTCCCGCAGGACAGCACAGGTTGCCTGAGGCTGAGGCCTTAAAGTGAAAGTCGTTTGGGGGACGGTGAGGTCCAAGTCAGACTCTGAAACGCCCGGCTGGGGTCGGAAAGTGAATGTTTGGAGCAGCCCTACAAAGAAGACAAACAGCTCCATCTTGGCCAGGCTTTCTCCGATGCAGTTCCGTCGCCCTGCGGGTGAAAACAGAGTGTTCACCTCCTGGAAGAATCCAACTGGAATGTTTGCTGTGGACATGTTGGCATCTGAGATGTTGCAATGGGAGCAGGAGGGAAACCTTGAAATGCACTAAAGCATTGTGGAGTAGAGGGGCCTGGGTTGCCAAAGGTTCCTGCCTGGCCTCTTTTGTCACAGGCTACAGCCATCTTGCAGGGTTATTACACATTTATGGTGTGCCCTCTCCTCTCCTTAGCTCTTCCAACCCTCTCAGCATCTTTAACCCTTTCTTCTGGAAAGCAGCCTGATAGAAGAATTCCACCTCCTTCCAAAGTGGAATAGTTTGAAACTCACTTTTCCTGTGGAATTTATCCTCATATACCATTTTAGGTAAGAGTGTGTTTCTTTTTACTACCCTTCTTTGTGCCATATTTAGCAGTGGGAGGGCTCTGCTCTGAGAGCAGCCATTTGCCCAGATGCAGAACAATGGATTCCATTCAGTTGTCTGGTTGCTTGTTGATTGAGTTAAGGGCAGTGTTTAGACATGAAGACTCATTAGTGTGTATTGTAATTAATGGCCCAGTCACAGCCCCAGCTCTGTGCAGGTCAGCCCTTTAGTTACCTGTGGAGAAAGGCAGGAAAGCTCCTTTCTTTACAAAGTTCCCTTCAGCATCGAGAAAGTGGTTGGGGTTGAACTGATGTGGTGTCTCCCATTGTGTCTTATCCAGCAGCACTGAGGTAAGGGATGGGATTACAATTATACCCTGGAAGAAAAGTACACAAAGGCACAAAAGATTGCCAAGTGCTGTTTTGGTTCATTTTCTCACACAGACTTTGGTGTCCCAGATTTGCTCCAGGTGGAGACCATGGGGGTTTTATCCCATCATCCAGCAGAGAGACATCAGTGAGATGTCTCATCAGTGAGATGAAATCAGTGAGATGTTCCCACTAGTGCCAAGGATTGAAGCCAAACCCCACGTGGTGCTGTGAAAACCTCAAGTGGAAGGTAAGATCCTGCAATTCTCTGGCAGATACTTCAGTGTGCAGATGGCAGCAAGGAGGTAAACCAGGGCTGCTCATGGAGTGAGGAAGGCCTGAGCATGAGAGGGACTGGATTGAGTCCTGTGACAACTCTGGGCTCAGTATAGAAGCTCTTCTGGGGATGGTCTTGGACTCTGTTGTGTAATTCCCTCTAAGAAACCATTCTCCAGTGGCACTGGTGAATCTGGGGAGGGTTTTGTATTCCTGGGAGGCAGCAGATACCTACCTTGGGAAGGAAGTAGCCCCTGAAGTGGGTGTCAACAGCAGTGCAGCGGGGCACGTGTGGCAGGAGGGTGATGAACCTCTGCACCTCGTGCAGCACCGCGTTGGTGTAGGGCATGTTCTTCCTGTCCTCGTACGTGGCCCAGCTCCCAGCTTGGACCGTTCTCCCAATCTCCTCCTGGACCTTTTCTGGAAGGAACAAACAAAAGGGATGTGTCCCAGCAAGGAAGCCAACTCCCTCCCTGGATTTGGTTTGGGGGGAAAAAACCCCATTTTTCCAGAGTTTAAAGAGAGAGAGGATTCTGAAAGCAGCAGTGTGGGTTCCCCTGCTCTATGTTTAATTCAGGCATGGGGGTGGGTTGTTTCTGCAGCATCATACTCTGATCTCCACTCATCCTCTCTCCTAGCAAGTTAAAAGGGCTATTTTATTGTGACTTTGATCAGCACCTAGTCACATTAGCAGTTCATCACAGGGGAGAGCTGGGATTCAGCTCTTCAGGCAAAAGAGCTGCTGTGGATCTGAGGCCAGGCCTCTTCCTTCCCCATTTCAGCCTTGCCATGGATGGAGTAGCTAAAAGCTGCTCACTTTGAATCTCTGGGTATTTCATCATGAGCAGGATGGACCACTGGAGTGTGGTGGCAATGGTCTCTGTTCCAGCCATGACCAGGTCAAGTATGGATGCCATTAAGTTGTCATCATGGAAGAGGCTGTCTTTCTTGTTCTTCTCCTTGAAAAACACAAGAGGTAAGAACAGTCATAAAACCATCAGTCTGAGTATTCAGCAAGCTTGGGAAATGCTGCATAACCTACAGCACAGCTGGCTGTGGTCTTGTGTTTGTGAGCTGGGTAATAAAATAGACCTGGTCTTGAATGCACAGCATCCAGCAGAGATGGAGCACCACAGATGGCAGGTTTGCAGGGGAGTTTTGGTTCAACACCCATCTCCCCTGGAAGCAGGCTGAAACCCAGAGCTGGCTGCTGCTCACAGACTCAGCCTTGCAGGTTTGGAAAGAGCCTGGTCTCTGCCCTGAACAGAAGCAGGTTCAGCTAATCCTATCTCTGAGGGACTCCTCCTGCCCAAGGCCAGGTTTGAATTCCCAACAATGCTCAAAGTCACCTTTCAGGCCATTTCTGCCTGAGTTTTAGAACTGTAATAACTCCTCCTCCACATAGCTGAGTAGAACACTTAGTGCCTAAGGTCAGCCTGGATCCAGCTGGAAAGAAGAAAAAGCTCAGAGCCCAAATATTTTGTGTTGAATGAAATCAACTGATGTGTGAAACTGCCGAGCCTCTGCTAAGTAAGATGCAGGGCAGGGTTAGGACTTGTACTGATGATTTATCATTCAAGTACTTTAGGGGGATCATTCATCTTGATGGAGCAACAGTATCAATGATTAATTGATTTGTTTTCATAAAAAGAAAGGCAGAGTCAGCTTTCATGTGAATTCATGCATTTTCTACTAGGAGCGAGTAGCTGATCTCACATTATTAGTGCTGCTATTTCAGGAGTGGACTGAGAGTAGCTTTTGTGTCTTACTTTTGATAGAAAAATGTACCAATTGTAAGAGCCTGGCATCTGATTCAAGTACCACTGGAGTAACAGCATGGTTTTCAATAGATTTACACGACATGACTGAAATCAAGATTTGGCAACTCTTTTAGCTGGAAAATCCAAAGGAGACATTGCAAACAGCCAACAGAGCTAAGCAGTCCAATACCTCTTGTTGCTTGAATATCAGTGCATCGATGTAGCTCCTCACACTGTTCTCATTGATATCCTCCCTGCTCGCCTTCATGTACTGCCTTAAAATGGCACGCACATCTTCGATTTTCTTGAGCATAATCTTGTGGGTTTTGAAAAGAAATCCAAGGAACGGGTAGAAATTGAAATACTAATGAGAAATTTAAAAAGAGAAGCATTAGGCCTGCAGAAATACCACACAGAATCACACAGAATCCCCTTGGCACATGCTGAAACAGCTTTTTCCTAAGGGCCAATGAATCAGTTGAGTTTTGCCTTTAGGAGCAATATTTCAGCATCCCAGGGACTTGCCAGGCAGATTTTCATAAGCTAAAGTAACCAGAGTTCAGATCTCATTTTAGTTCCACACAGATGTGCAGGATGGGTCAAAAGGAAAGTAGGTAAGGGAAATCTGGCAGCAGATTTTGGTGACCAAAGTGGCACATGGAAAACTGTCACGTTTTAGGTGTAATGGCTGGTTCTGAACATTTGAAAACTGCTGAAGTAAACCCTATGGTTGGTGTGGCTCACGTGCCAGCGTAAAAAAAAATCGTTTGTCTGTGGGACAGTTTACTTACGTTTAAATTTGGGGATCCCAGAAGAATCATAATTTCATCTATGAGTCTTAAGAGAGTCAGAAACGTTGGGTCCTTGTAGTCAAACCTGTCCCCAAAGAGCATGACGAAGGTGACGTTGATGGGAGCGCAGTTGAAGGACGGCAGGCTGAAAGGTTCCCCTGCAGCGGGAGCAGGATGGGAAAGCTGTGAGACGTGGAGCAGCTGTGACACACACGGGGCTGGACAGCCCCAGGGTGGTCCCCAGCCCACCTTTGAAGGATTTGATCATCTCGATGAGGAAGTGGAGCTCCTCAAAGATTCTGCCTTCTATCATTTGTTTCCCCATGCCGAGGTTGCGCATGCTGGACACGGTGAATCTGCGCGTGGTCCTCCACAGCTCCCCGATGGAGAAGAACAGACCTGGGCAGCCCGTGAGAAATGTGCTGGGCTCAGGCACAGAGGAGCCCCCAGCACCAAACCAAACAGAGCAGGGAGCTCCACAGGTGTTTCTGCTGCCTGTTTTCACATGGATTTAGGGACTAAAGGTCTCCCCTTTCTGTGTGCCTCATCCCTGTATCCTCTCAGCTCCATTCTCACCGAGCTGTAGTTTGGGAAAAGCAAGCTCCCTCCCAGCCCAGTTACCCCAGTCCTCTCCTCAGTGGCAGATGGGCAGCTGTGGCTTTCAGACCAGTATGGGTTGGCTGTAGAGCTGGGGGGAGATGGTTTGAGTCAGCCACAGGACATTTTTGACCCTGCTGGTTACAAGTCTAGGGCCTCAAGCACTTTGTGTCTCTGAAGCTTCTCCCTTCATCCTATTCTAGTCATAAAGGTAATTTATCTGTGTGGGATGGGATAATTCAGCCTCCTCAACCCTAAAGTGTTTTATGGAGATTCCCAGCAGTGCTGTATTTTCAGCAGTGGTGAAAATACTGACATTTTTGTGGAGGTTTCTGAGCTCATGCCACGATGATCTCTAGCACCTCCAAGCAGGGATGGGTATTTCATCCTGTCAGAGTGCTGTAAAGAAAAAGTCAGGTCAATAATCCAAAAACTATCTCAGACTGTGGTCAGTTGAAAAGCTGGATGCCAGCATTTCACATCTTCATCGTGGCTGTGAGGCTTTTAAATATGTTTGCTTTTCTGTTTTAAAGCAGTGTAATTTTAATTTGGATAGCAAAACTTTTTGCTCAAAAAAAAGTCAAAACAAATTTCTAAACTTCAATTTTGAATTTTTCTTTAATTTATGCAATTTCATCTGAATCATTCATTATCTGAGAGCATCTTCACAGTCAACAAATTGGCATTTTCTGAAGAAAAAATGCTTCATGGGAAAATTTGTGACCATTGTTGCTTAACAGCCCCTGAGAGCTTCCATCTTTGGGTCACCTCTAAGTGCCTCAGACTTGGGCTGAGAAGGTAAATGTGAAAGGACTTATGATGCAGTACTGATATTCTCCCACAGGGATGTTTTACATGTAAATTAGCTCTAAAAAATACCTTTCTCCTCATTGATTCCTTTTATTTATGTAGTGATAAATTAATCTATTGATATTATGGCTGGGTAATTTAATTGCTAATTCTAATCCCAACTTCAGCCTGTGACCAACATATAAAGCTGCCTCTTGGTTCTCCCAGCTAAAGCCTCACATGAAGCAGAGGATGGACAAAGCAAAAAGTCCTTTGAAATAGTCAGGGGTGGAAAAACTACAGGATATTTTTGCAGGGGTGAATTTTCAGCCTCAGCCTCTTGCTTCTGAAGCTGTTTCGGGCTGGACAACCTGAGAACTTTTGTGGGGAGGCAAAGGTGTGGGAAATGACACGACAAAGGCAGTGGGAGAAAGGGAAAAACCCGACAGCTCCCAACAGCCAAGCCAGGTAGTCCAAAGTCTCCTGGAAACGAGAGGAGGGTTCATAAACACAGTGGTGACAGCGAGCTGCTCACACCAACATCACACAGAGATTAACCCCAGAATTACCACAGTGCCTTCAAAAATCCCACTCCTCCCACCCTCAACTCTTTGGATATGGATGGGCTGCAAGTGCATCAGCAGAAATGATGGAAAGGCAGGAGTCATTGCATGCAATGAAAGCCAAACATTTGCTGTCACTTGGCTTCAGAAGGGCCCAAGGGGATGTTTAAAAGCAGGCTCCAGGGATGCACAGTTAGGCTGTGCCTCATCATCATCATCACAGGCACTAAGTGACAGCATTGTCCCTCCCACCCCCCCACTCATTGCTCTAGTACCATTTCTGTTCTGAATTTGGTCAAATATTGGGATGGATGGTCTGTCTACAAACTCCTCTGTGTAGTTCACAAGCGCCTCTCGCACAACTTCGTACCCGGTCAGGACCACAACTTTCTGGAACCCAAAGTGGAGGGTGAAGATGGGGCCGTATTTTTCTGCAAGCTGAAAAAAGAGGCGAGTTGTGATGGTCAGCAAGGGAGGGAGCGTGCATGGAACAGCACCTCGTGCTGTCTGAAAGGACATTTTTCATCCTGGCACTCTGCAGGGAATGGCTGCAGAGCCACTCCCTGCAGAAGGACACCTGTGAGCCAGAGCTCATCATGGTCAAACACGATGCATTTTGTACAGATGCCTCGCTGGCATCTGTATGGAATTCAGGCTTCTTGCCATGAAGGAGTCCCCACCCCCTTCAGTGCATCACTAATCTGGTTTTGCTGTTAAGGAGAAAATAAATGGAACACAAAAAAATCATCTAAAGACTGGACCTCAAGTGGCAGCTAAAGTTGGCAAACTGGAGAAAGACCAAAAAAGAGAAGATCGTTCAGTGCAAATAATGATGTTGTCACAGAGGAAAGCTTTGGTCTGATGCTCCTGATGTACTAAAGCACTCCTGCATACTGCTACTAGAGGAGCAGTGTCTCTTTTCATAGGACAAAGGGGGCACCCATCAGTGCTCACCCAACAAACCCCAGCCGGTGCCAGCTGCTTTGTGCAAACTCCATTTTTTGCTCTCCGTGGGATGAAATGGAGGGATAACCCCTCTGGAGAAATCCCAAAGCCAAGGCAAACATAGGCAATACCAAGCACAGCCTAAGAAGGGACAAAAGCATGTGGAGGTAATTCCAAAGCGCCGTTCAGAGGCTGCAGCAGTGTCTGCCCAGCCCTGCTGGGTAAACTGACCCCAACCCTGACATTGCCCATAACAGCTCCAGGTGCTGGGGCCTCGCCCCACGGCAGCAGTAACCTCCCGCAGCACAGCCCGTGTTTGCTGAGCACGGGTGTCACAGGAGCCGTGGACGCCTGGCTGTGAACCCCCCTGCCTGTTTGCTCACTCTCTCTGTGACCCCAGCGTGGGTCAGCCCCGAGGGAGCCATCCCAAGGGAGCCATCCCCAAGGGCGCCATCCCGAGGGAGCCATCCCCTAAAGCCAGGCGGGAATGCCCGGCAGCCCCAGGAGCAGCCTCGCGCTGCACACAGGGACAGTTCGCCACCGTCAGTGGGGTAAGTTGACCCTTAATGTCTTAATTGCAGCTTAGTGGAAGATCTCACAGGTTATTCACTCTGTTCCTTAGCACAGCTTTCCCATCTCTCCCTTGCACTGCCATCTAGACTTTAATGCATACCCCATTCATCAGGAGGGAAAGGGATTTTGCAATGGAGCGTCTGGATTTGGCCCTCTCCGCGGCAGTTTTGGGGTCACTGCATTGTGGAATTCCTCTTTGCCAGATCTCTGGGGTGTAGGGGAGGGAAGCAATTTAATTTATGTTAGTTACATCCTAATGCTTTAAAAGATTTTTGGGTGTCCAAGCTGTCAAATTAATATTTCAAATCCCACAAGCATTATAGACTTCATGTACATCATCACAATTACATGAAGAAATCCCATATTACCCAGAGGTCTTTTTTAAATGGTTGATTGCTCCTAAATTACATTGCATCAACACAGACATTGACTAGAAGAAGCCCAGAAAGAGATCATAAAGCAATTTTCACACCTTTACAATTTAGTTTGAATTAAAAAAGACAAAAATTTCTCACTGAAACATCCCAGGCAGCTTTAAAATCTAGGAGGGTCTGGGTTAGGGTTTTTTTGTCCTACCTTCATTAGTGATTTATCTTGCCTTCTAAGATCCACCAAGTGCAGGTTACCAATGATCGGAAGAGGAGTTGGACCAGGAGGTAATTTAAAAGCTGAATTTTTATAGCCAGTTGAAAAGTAGGCTACAGCTAATAATACTGCTGCGCAGAGCAGACAAACTAATGTAGGATCAGAGAGAAATGAAATTAAAAAAGACATTTTTTAGTAATAATCTGGTTTTGGGGTTAGAAGCAATAAAAATGCAGTGGCACTGTTCAGTTTCTGCCAGCTGGCTCTCTGTTTGCTCTCTGCAATTGCTACAAGCACTCAATTCTTATTAAGGTTTGTAGAGTACCTAAATAAATACTGCATACTCCACCCTCTTTAAACACCTCAGAGAATGTGGTCTAAGCAGTTTGCAAAGCCTGTCCAGAAGTAAAGAGAGTTTCAAATTACAAACCCATGCATGTGTGTGCAAGAACATATACATGGGAAAAGGTGCTTGGCATTCCTCTATAACCTCCTCCTCCCTGAGACCTCAAGGTCCTTCATTAGCAGAACTATGACCCTCCAAGCACTCTGCTGACACAGGGAAATAAAAAGGCTCTTGGAATCCTATTAGAACCTCCAGATTCAGGCTTAAGTAGGATTTGAGATCTCCATGTTACTAGAAAAAAAAAAAATCAGTATTTTAACAGGAGACTTTGGCTTTCTTGATGTCAAGTGGAGATCAAAGGTTGTTAATAATGGTAAAGCCCAACTATCCCTGGGGGGTTGTAGCCCATAAACTTCTTCATAAAGTCAGCTCTGAACTGCCTGGGAGGGATGTGATTTCAGACTTTGTGTCTGAGGTAGAAGACATGTAATAGCTAGCCACAGAAAATTAGCTTGGATCAAGTGATCATGAGTGGATTCATGAGTGCAATGGAAAGACAAAATTAGGTTTGAAACTTCTGGGAGGACTTCATTTTGCAAGAGCAGCTTCTAAGGGATAGAGGGAAGAAGTTAACAAAGTTAATGAAGCCAGCTGACCTGGCAGGCTCCAGAAGGGGAACAAGACAGGAGAGTGGAATGATTTTAAGCCAAAGATACTAAACACCTGGAGCTTGCATCCCTTATCAAGGCATAAGCCTTGTAGAAAATAATTGAGGTTACCTGGTTGAATAGTGGTTTTCAGGAGGAAGTTTGGCACAACCAGCCAAAGGAATATGATCATTCAGGGAAGAAAGAGCTGTCTTACATGATGAGGAAGCACAAGGCTAAAGGTACATTTGTCCAAAGGTTAGATCATATAAAGGCCACTATTCAGCAAATATGGGCCCTCAGCCTTGTAAATGCAAAGAAGGCAAGGAAGGAGGTGGATCTGATCCAGAGAGGGGCATGGTCAGCAGGGTCCCAGAGCGAACGGCTGCCGGGCGCTCACCGGAGCTGCCTGTGTGGTGTGGAGATGTTGCAGCACAACAGCCACCCAGAAGCAGGAGCAGCAAGTGTGTCGCAACGTTTCTGAGATTTATTTTTTTATTAGTTTCCAAGAAATGGGCTGGAGGCAACGGTTTCCCCCAGAGCATGCCTAGGATGACTCAGCCCTGCCTGCTCCATGAGCTAAGAGGCAGAGGGGCTGTAAAGACAGGCAGGAAGGAACATGGCTGGCACAGGGTGCAGAACGTGGGCACTGCGATGAGAACTTGCAATGGCACATGCTCTGTGCCTGGGCAAAATCTGTGTTCCTGCAGGGTTTTCTTGGACCAGCAGCACCCTGCAGGGCAAATGTTACGTGTTGCTGCTGCTCTCCCGATATTTCACTTGCCCTGGGAGCCTCTGAACTCATAAAAAGGCCTTTCAGAAAGAGGCTTAAATTATCTCTGAAAAGCCAGGGGGAGTGTATTGTGGTTTGTTTTTTTTTCAAGCCAGGCTCTGAGTGCAATGCATTAAAATGACAAAGGTAAGTAAAAGCCTTGCGATGACAAGAAATTCCTGTCTCACTGAGGTGTCTGGTACGTGTTTCGTGTTTCGCTCCGGAGCCGCGCTGCTACGTGCTGCCCTGCCTGAGCACACAGTGCCGAGCACAAAACACCTGCCAGGCACTGACACTGCTCTGGGTGCATTCCTGGGGCAGCCAGGCCCCTCAAGGTGCTCGTGGTCTGGTTGTCCCCCATCCCTCATGCCCATGTGGCATTCTGCCACCACTTGTGACTGGTGGTACTGGTGAGGACATGGAGCGTTGGGTATCGGCCACTTAAAGGCCACCACAGCACTGCCAGTCAGCCAGCCTGGGCCACTAAAACACCAGCCCTGCATCCTTTAACTTAAATGCCCCAAAATCTCTGCACCTCCCCTGCCAGTCCCATTCCTGACCAGCAGTGCATCCCAGGATAACTCCTGCTGGCTCTTACTGTGACGGGTTCCTTGTAAGCAAGGGCAAGAGACACAGGGACCACTGAAAGGGGCCACATCAGAGAGCCTTGCAGAGCCATGTCCTGCCTCACACAGCAGCTGTGATTCTCTGGAGTTAGAAATCCAGCTATTTCTTTTGAGGTGGTTGTGGCTGTCAGTATTGTCACTCTTTGTGCTGCTGAACATGTCTTGGCTGCAGGCTGCCCATGGATCCCTGTGCTCACCTCTCTCATGAGGAGGTATTGAAGGTGGTGCAGCCCAGCTTTATGAGTTTGACCTGAAATCAACTGCATACTGTCACACCAGATAGATCAACAGCAACAGAACAAAATATTTAATGATTAAGTAGGTGATAAGGTCAGGCTTGCAGTAGCTAGACTGCAAATAGAGCAACAGCAAAACAAACGCAAGCAAGCGCAGCAGCAGAGGCTTCCTTGTCGCAGAGCTTGCTGAGCACTCCCTGAGCTGAGCCCAGGAGCTGGGGCTGGGCCTGTGCTACAGCCCCTGACCAAGTGCAACACCAGCACAAGTAAAAGGTGCAGAATCACTGTGAGAGTGCTGCCTTCAGTCGTGTGAACTAAAGCTAGTGAGGAGAGTCAGTGTCCTTGCCAGAGGGAGGCTGCCGTACCTTTTCATCCCTTTATATTCTTTCTCCTTTCTTTCCTTCCATTCACACACAGTTCAGCTTTAAATGACAGTAACTTTAGTTTTATGTTGTAGGTTTACCATAACTGCTCCATTTTCAGTTGAATGGACAATACTGTCCCTATTCATCACAACACACCTGGTAAGTTTGGAATTGGGAGCCTGTGGACGATGGTTCACCCTGCAGTCAGTGCAGAGAGTGAGAAATGACAACCTTACGGGAGCTGATTCATCCCCTGAAGGATCCTTTCTCTCTGTGAAGGGTAGAGAAGATCTACAGAGGAAGTACAGTCCCTGAGGTGTAAGTGGAGCAGGGGGCTGAGCCTCTCCCAGCTCTCTGTTGGAGTGTGGCAGTCCCTGCCCAGCCCCAGCTCCATTGCCCTCACACTACTGCAGGCTTGTATTGCTTCAGCCACACATTCAGAAACTCTTCCCTTGCCATGGCTGCTCATTTTTGGCCAGGTTAGGGATCTAAGATGGCCCAGTAAGGAATTGGACAAGTGCCAGAGCCAGCATGAAGCCAGGAGAGGTGAGGGAGTGGTAGAAATGCCTTTCTTAGCAGAAGCGGAAAGCTGCTCAATTGGCCCCATCATAAATGGGCTGTTCAACATGAAGTGCCTGGTGTGAGCTGGAAAGAACCCATTTCCCAAACCACTTAGATGTTTTCTGATAACTGTCCCGTGCCTGGGCCTTGGCATCAGCCCGTGTTACACCCTTGTGTCTGGGACTCTGTAATAAAGATAAGGCAGGCTGTATCGCACAATGGAAGCTCAGTCTGAGGCTCAGCTGAACAACCATCCTGAGGAGATTTCCAGATCCTTTGAGTGTCTCTTGTCTCCAGCTGGGGCACTTATAATGAGCTCTGCTACAGGGCTTGGACTTTGGGCTGAGAAATTCCCCATAGACTACCAGGGCAGAGCTCTGATGGGTTACATCTACAGAGGAGGTCTGAAGGCATTTCACTTTTTCAAACTGTCCTGAAAACAGCATCTCTGATGTGCTGTTCCAGGAATGAATCACATTTTCTGAGAGCAGAACTCAGAGCTGTCTGAAGGGTTTGCATTATACAGACATTGCAAGAGCTGTTGGAGAGGATGTCATGAATGAGAGAAAATAACAGTGCCTGGTGTCTTCCTTCTCCTAAAGCTCAGGGACAGCTTTTCCCCACTGAAGCTAGATTTGCTTTAAAGCTTGAAGTGTTCACTACTCTGCTGCTGTGCTGTTTGGTCATTCACAGGGCACAGCACAAACCAGGTGAGGCATGGGAGTCAAGGTAAAGCCGACATCAGCAGTGAGATCCAGGTCTGACTTCTCCACTCCTGGAGGAGGCTGGAAAACAAATTTGCGGAGCAAGCCCGAAAAGAAGAGGAACAGCTCCATTTTGGCCAGTCCTTCACCAAGGCAAGCCCTTCGCCCTAAAAACAACCAGGGGAGAAGTTAATGATCAGCACTGTAACTGTTAGTGTTGATGTCTGAGACCTTCTAAACAGGAGGTACAGTCTGGAGGAGCAGGCTGCTGAGATAGGAAATTTTCCCTTCCTTCTCTCTGTATATTGGAGTTGCTACTGATTTGGTCTCAAACTACACAGAAATCTGTAGATATATGAAATTGTTCAGTGACTGTGAGTAAATCCCTGTCTCCCCTCTCTCCCCAAAGAAGAGGTGGTTACCTACAGCAATGGTGGATAGGAGAAATGACCAGAAATCCTTTACCCTCTGTTCTGTGTCCCCTGGCTTTCATACTTGAATTCATCCTGAAATCAGGGGGAGCTGCCATTAGCTTCACACCCACAGTCCTCTTACCTATGGAGAATGGAATAAATGCTTCTCTCCTAATGAAGTTCCCATTGGCATCAAGGAAATGGGAAGGGTTGAACTGATCCGGGGTTTTCCAGTGTAACTCGTCATTCAGAGCAGAGGTCAGCAGTGGAATAATCTCAGTACCCTGAAAGGGGTCAAAGAAATTCATGGAAGAGGAGATCACTCCCTTACTTGAGCCAGACTGTGTTATTTTTCCTAATGTGAAGAGGCAAATAAAACATGACAGATAGAACTGGGGAATGTTTCTCTGCCCCAGTCGTGGCTCTGTCTGTTTTCAGTAACTGCTGTTTTATTTTTTGGACCACAAAACATTCCTTTCTTACAGAGTCAGATCTTTCAACAAAGGTGCTGGGGTAGAGGTTCGACATTTGACATAAAAGACTCAAACCAGTGTGATTTAATTAAATCTCTGGTTAATCATGATTCAGACAACTGTACCAGACCACAATCCATTGTATGTTTATAGTAATTATCCTGGATCTAAGACAAAGGGTCACAGCACAGATTAAACCATGCATCACCATGTCTTTAGTTATTTATGTGTTTCTTCATCTGCTTTTAAGAAAGCTGTCAGGAGTCTGTGCAGCACAAGCTGCCAGCCTCAGAGCTCACCTTAGGAATCACGTAGCCTCGGAAATTCACATCGCTGGGAGTCGATCGTGATACGCCCATGGGGACGATATTGGCAAACCTTTGTATTTCGTGTATTACTGCTTCTGTGTAAGGCATTTTTTTCCTGTCCTCCAACTTAGGCAGCTCTCCTGGTTCAATGACATGGTTCATTTCTTCCTGAATCTTTCCTTGGAGGGAGGAAAGGATTAAGAAGATGATAAAAATCTCATCTTGCAACTGAAATGGCTACCAGTTTGGCAGAGATGAAGAAAAGGGAAAACTGTAAATATCTGGGAAGGGCAGAAGTGGGTAAGTCAGGGCATGGTGTGGTTCTTTCAGGTCTGTTGTTGAGCTAAGGCAGCTTGAATGGAGTCACTACAGTCCATCCCATGCCTGACTCTCATTACACACCTTTGTTGCCCCATAACCTTCAACAGAAACCAGATCAGAATCAGCTCCTGAGGAGACCTTTAGTGACGTAAGCCCATAGCCTGCAGGTGAATAACCAGGAGGGAGCTTTACTGTGTTTGTAGGCTGCCCCTTAGCCTCTCCCACTTGGCTGGGCTGGTTTATTGCAATTCAGCTGAATAAAATTCCTTTGTAAAGTCAATGCTTGTTATCTCTCTCAGAGCACTCAGAATAATTACTCTAGGCAACACTGAATGAGTTCCACTCCCTTCTACAACCAAAGCCCTAAGCATGCAACAATAAATTGTACAAGAGACTTGTCCTCCTTACTCTGAATTTCTGGGTATTTCATCATCAGAAGCAGTCCCCAGCGCACAGTTGTGGATGTAGTCTCAGTCCCAGCAGCAAAGAGGTCCAGGGTTGAAAACATCAGGTTTCCATTGCTGAAGGCAGTGTGTGGTTTCTTTGACTCCTTCAAAACATGGGAGTAATACAGCAAGTGATACCCATATGTGACTCTGTTGCCACCATTTTTATCTGCATGTTAGCCTTCTGTGACTTTATATGTGAATAAAACTGAATATTTCGTCTTTCAGCATTAGGGCCTATGCTGTGTGGAATTTGTCTGGTCCCAAGCATATGTGTAATCCCCAAGTCTAGGTATTAGACATAATTCCAATAAATTGGATTTTTTTTACTGCAACACAGTTTATCGCTGTACCATTCTTGCAGGAAGGTTTGGGATGATCTCCTCCTTATGTGTGCTGAGTGAGAACTTTTTTCCCCCTTGTGGGATGTCTCGACAACTAAATCTCTTCAACCAGCAGTTCCAGAGGGGCCATGAGCGACTCCAGCACAGCTCAGTGTGTGAGCTTTGATATATTCTGCTCACTGCACTTCTTCTGTTTCCACTCGCTGCCAGTCCCTGACAGATGGCCAGTCCTAAGGGCTAGCTAAGTCAGAGCTAAGGGAAGGGAACAGAAAGACACTGGGACTCAGCTTTAAAGTACCTGTTTTTGCTTCACCAGAAAGGCATCGACAAAGCCTGATAAGTCATTTTCATTAAGCTCCTCTTTGTGTTCCCGGAAGAGCTTCTGGAGAAAAGCATTCAATTCAAGGATATTTTGTAGCACAGTCTTGGAAGCTCCAGACAGAAATCCAAGGGATGGGTAGAAGTTATATAACTGTGGAGCAAGAGAAGTTTTACTGTTAATTGGCATTTTGGAACATATACTGGTATCTCAAATCACACTGCTGGTCCCTTGTCCTATGCCCTGACATTGGCTGTAATTCCCCCCCTCTACAGTCTAAGGAGCTCTGGATTCCTGCATAAATAGAATGTTCCTTCTGTAATTCAAGGAGGCAGGTTTGGGTCTGTGCTTCTGCTCTTCGAAGAGGGTAAAGTTGTTCATTTTGTGAAGACTTTGGGGTTTTTTTTCTTTTAGTAATAAGTTTCACAGAGTAAGTGCAGGGGCCTGGGAATCTGTGCATTGCAGATACAGAACCACAGATGTGTTTTGTACAGGCTGACTGGCTGATAATGTTCTTGTTCTCAAGAAGAAATATGTGGGAGGCCAGGAGAACAAATGCTGGAAACCAGATATCCCCCAAAACTAACAGCTAAAATATAAATTTAAGCTCTTACCTGCACCATAGGGGAGCCCAACAACTTAGTATTTTGATTTATCAGCTTCAGCAAAGTTAGAAATACTGGATCATCATATTCAAACCTCTCTCCAAATAATATAGAGCAGATGACATTGGATACAGCATTGTTGAGTATCATTTTTGTATCAAATGGTTTCCCTGTATTTCAAGAAATGAAAACAAATGACAGAATGACTATGCTTGTTTCAGTCTGGTTTCTTATGGAAATGTAGTCCTGAGCTCCCAAAGAAAACTCATTCCCCACCCAGAATTCATAGCAGGGAATTTTGTTTCAGTGTTTTAAGGCCTTGGTTCAATAACCTCCTGCACTGTATGCTGAACTTTAACCACGAGATGCCATTTGCTCAGAGTTAAACTTTCATTAATTTTTATTGTTCTGCTAGACCTGTTCTCTGTCTCTGGATGAAAGACTTGACACTCACCATGATAGGATTCAAAATATTTGATAAGGGAATTTACTTCCTCCAGGATTCGGATCTCAAGGGTTCTCTTTCCCATTCCAAAATCTCGCAGTGTGGACAAGGTGAATCTTCTCATAGTTTTCCACAGCTCTCCATGGCTGAATGCTATGCCTAAAATAAATGTGTAACATCCTTATGGCACCTGTGGTTCATAAACATTCTTACACACTGGTGCCTCCTATGATCACAAAAAGTGATCTGTAAGAGGACAGTACGCTCTGCTGTGAGAACGTAATGAACAGAGACAAAACGTATCCAAGCAGAAGGTCAATTACCATTTCCTTGTGTTATTTTCCTAAATATGGGTATTTCTGCCCTCTCTCCAAACTCTTCAGCATGATTTAAAAGGGCATCCTTGATGGTTTCATATCCAGCCAGTACCACGACCTTCCTGGGTCCAAAATGCACCGTGAAGATGTTGCCATATATCTTGGAGAGCTGTCAAGGTGAATAAATATGTTCATTCAAAGCCAGATCTGGACTCAAACACTAGTACCAGCCACTCGAGGTGGTTTCTAGACCAAAAGGAGCCTCCCAGCCCCGCCTGATGTCTCCAGGTGCTGCTGTAATTCAAGTAGTGAGCAGCAGCTATCGATTGCTTGCACCCTGTTTGCTCAACAAGGTGTCTGCTATCACTGCTCCAATCAGGGGAGTCAATAAAGCCACTGCATTCCTGTGGTGTTCTGCAGTAACAGGCCAGCAATACCACCTTGGGAGGCTGGGTAGAGAATGCTGTAGCAGGCAGGCCTGTTTATTGTAGTGCTGGTGACCTGAGGCAAGCAGGCGTGCACACACCTTTGAGGCTGAAGCCACAAACACTGCAAAAACAAAGCCAGACAATAACTCTTTCTTTCAGGACAGCACTTGTCTCTTAATTATGGCAAGGTGGGTAGTGTTGCAGTCATTATGGAATTATTTGCTGGCCACCAGAAACTTGAATCCGACTAGGAAGCATATTCTGGTAGATAATGTCACAGGAGTGTTAGGCTTTTATAGCAAATTAAAAATGAATCATCTTTTACCCTGAAAGGTGGCTTTGACAAGCTAATCATTCACTTGGTATTTTAGGCTTCGTTTGAGCACACTGCAAGCCATCCACTCCAAATGTCTTCTTGTTTCTGATGTGCCTGGGTTACCATTTTCTATGCATTAGATAGATTCCACAAATTGAATTTCAGATTAGAAGCAGCTCCTGTTATTACATCAGACAAATTGAATTTGTTTTCATCAAGCACTGTTTTGACGGCTTGGGAGATAACATTAGCGCTGGTTCTTTCATCCCTGGCAGCTCACAGAGCGTGTGGCAGAGCCAGGGGCAGGGAATCTCAGCTGCCTCCAAGCCTTCCTTTGGCCATCTCCTTGCATTAGTGCTTCTTGGCAGCCGCTCTGGTTTTACTCAGCAGCACAAGTATTGGATGTGGCAGGCCTGAAAGCCCAAATAAAGCTTCTTGGCAGATTATAGGAAATTAGTCTGGTGCTGTCACGTGACATTTGTATCATAAAATCCCCCAGTACTGCCAAAAATAGTTCATAAATAGTTTCATACTGACATCCTGAAACATATCCAGGAGCTGTGGACCAGAAGCCCATCAGAACTGATCTCTACACAATCCTCTGCCCCATAAATCAAGGCAGATGAGCACTGTGTGCCTGCTGTAGGAATTCTGTGCTTTGGCAACGCAGGATGCCCTTTCTTCTACAGCTAACAGGAGCATTGCAGTGTCTGCACTGCCCTCTCACTGCAGATGTTCAGGTGGCTGAAGGAGTTCTCTGGGGACCAGCTTTCCCCCACCACAGTGTCCAGTAAGCAGCACACACACAGGGCATGTGACAGGTCCCTCACAGCACCTCAACTGTCTCTACAGCAACCAGATAAAATCTGAATTCCCACTGAATTGTCCCCAGGTCCCTGTGGGAACACAGCAGACACTTTCTGAAACAAACATTGCCTCTGGCTTTTTAATATTTAAGTTTTTTTTTTTTTGTCACTTTTTTAGAAATATAAGTATCCATGGAGCTGTGTAAGAAAAAGCAATTTGTATAGCTAGACATATAAAATCCATGCATCGAGTCCTCAACCACCCTGGGCAGTGTGTGCACGGGGAGGGCTGGGGAGGCAGAGTTGTGCTTTGCATTGCAGAGATATAATTAGTTTTGTAACAAAGTGTGCATAGGACATCCCCTTTCCCTCTGCTGTGGGGATGATACCTTTTCTTGCTTCATCCCTTCCATCCACCCATCCTTCCTAAAGGTCTGCTGGCAGTGAGATATCTCCTGATGGCAGCAGCCTGGCCCAACTCAAGTCTTTACCTGCAGCCTCTGAAGGGCTCAAAACACCAACAGTTTGGAGCAGATTGCAAGGGGTGGGTGGTCTACACTTGAGTGTGTATAAAGAAAGAAGTGTGTATATTATATTTATATATAAAAATACAAGAGTGTGTGTGTGCACCTCTGAAGGTAAAGTCATTCTGCCAGCCTGCCTGTGTGCCACATATCTCATTGCTGCCCTCCACACAAAGCAAACACAACCACATCTCTATTTTCCCAGCTGCATTTCTCATTTCAGGAATTGCACATTTGCCCCCTGCCTGCTCACTCAGCCCCTACCTCTGTCAGCGACTGGAATGGCTTTTTCAGGTCCACCACGTTCAGGTTCCCAATCAGAGGAAGAGGTCGTGGCCCAGGAGGCAAATTGCAAACCGACTTCTTGGAGCTGGAGAGAAAGTAAAGGAGAGCAAACAGCCCTGCTGCCAAACAGAGCAGCAAGCTGGAGCCCATGTACTGCAGGAAACTCTGCACGGCCATGCCCAAAGCCAGGTGAGGGTATGAGCATCTTGGGGTCCCTTTATAGCCCTTCTGTCATTGCCTGGGCACACCTTCTGGGGAAGTGGCTTTACACAGACAAAAGGGCTCTGCAGACTTGTTTATGTCCACTCAGACCAGATGTACTCCATTTTCCTGCCAGATGAAACACCCTCTTTTATTCTGAGCCACGGATTATCGTAATCCGGAGCTCTTATTTCCTCTACAACACTGGGACAAGGTGTTTGTTACCCAGTGAGTGTCTGTGTTATGGGCATGTTCTCTATGTGATTTCAGGGTCAGAACTCAAGGACAGGAGCCATGCTGGACTGCTGCCACTGTGCCAGGTCCCAGGACTCAGCTGGACCACTGGTGATGCAGTGGAGGAAGCAGGACACAGGATGGAAAGCCCACAACAATGCATGGCCCAGGGTGCACCTGGCAAGCAAGCCCTTGGGGAGGACAAGACTGGCCACAGAGAAGCTGGAATGGTGGTTGCATGAAGATGTGCTAATTCAGGATTGCTGACAGGAGCAGATCTATTTACAGGTGACAGTTCTGACTCTTTTTGCTTTCCTGCCACTTCAGTAAAATCACCTCCTTGAGCAAATCACTGTTTTGTATTGCAAGGATTGTTATTGTCTTTGTCCCAAAAATCCCCTACCAGCAATCCCAAAATGTCCCTGACACCATGTCAGTCGCTATTTGGCCGTTTAGGGCCCAGAGAACCATGTGCCTGGATGGCCACGCCTGCCTCAGCAATTGGTGATGATCTTTCTGTTTATGAACAGCTGCATGCCACCCTCTAGGAGAAACCATCCCCTGCAGGCAATCCTGCCTAGATTGGGAAAGAGATCCTGAATCCTTGTAACCTGGGAGGAGCCAGGATCAGACTCTGCAGCTGGCCAGGCAGAGGATGGAGGAGGGAGGCTGCCTGGGCAGCTGCTGCCAAGGACGTGCCAGGCAGGAGGAGCACATGGCAGCAGTTCTGGCCCTGCAGGTACTGAGTCATGTCCCAAGCTAGGGCAGGGTCCTGCAAGAGCCCACGTGCCCAGGTGACAGCTCCAAGAGCCACCCCCACCCTCTGCATCCTTGGGGGATGACAACAAAGCAGATGTGACCAAGAACAGGAAGCCACTTGTATAAATGGTGGCTCTGGGGGAAGGAGCTGATTTGATGCTCTATCCCATATTCTCAAGTGTTTATATTTTATTCCCCAGTTGCAGGTTCTGGCAGATTACTGGGCTCTGCTGCTGTTCAGCCCTTTAAAAATCTTTAGTTTAATAATTCTTTTGCTAGAAGTCTCCAAGGCTCCTACGTGCAGGCTACACTGATGGAAAAATTATGATTATTTATTAATAATAATAAAAGTACATTAGCCAAAGGCAAGGGGAATCAATAAACTCTAACAAGATTGACATGAAAAAGCTGTCTGCACGTCTGCCTGCTCTCCAAGGCTTGTTATCAGGAGTGGAGTTTTTCACAAGGGGGAACTTTCCCTGTGCAGAAGAGGACCAGGCAGGGGGGACAAAGAAAGGAGAGCAATGGATGATGGTCACATCCATCTCAAGATTTGCTGCACAGCTGAGAGGTCTTGGCCTGCATCCTCCTCTCCCAGACATTTCCAAGAATATCCTGTTCTGCCAGATTCTTCTCTGAGCAAATGGTGTGACTACTGGGACTCCTGAGATTTTATAATATGCAGTAAGAGGGAGGGGAAAAACCCTGCATGGGGCCAGTTGGGTACCAAAGGAGGAAATCTGTTGCTGTTTACATAGAGGTCTGTTGGAGTAGAGCTGGCTGCTGCCAGAGCAAGAAAAATCACCTTCCCTAGGACTTCAATCTGTGGTGACAATATAGGGTGAGACCCTTTCTCAAGCAGTGAGCCCATGGACTTGCAGCCTGCTGGACTGATGCCCTGTGAGAAATGAGGGATGAGGAATCTTTGCAGTTTTAAAATAGAGCCAACGTGATGCCCTCACCCCCATTTCTTCCTCACATCCCTCAGCTTGCAGGTGAGGTTCCCACACAGGACTGGGGGAAAACATTGCTCCCAACTCACATCTTTGTCTTTCTACCAGCCCAAGGCAGAACCACCTTCATGTGAGCAGACTTTGTGGGCACAGCTCAGGCGACTCATCAGTTCCTCCTGGACAATGAGCCTGCCTTTAAACACCACAGTAACTCCTGTGTGCTCATCTGGAGAAGGTCACATCACCTTCTAATGGGACACAGGTTAGCAGTGCTACAGTAACTGTAGGATAAAGCAGGGAAAGGGTTGTTATAAGGCCATAATGCAGTCAATGACTGCTGATAATATCATAAACCACGAGAGTGAACACCAAGTGCTTGTGTGCCTTGCAAGGCTCTGCCACTGCTTTACAGCCCCTGGAGATGCCTATCAGCCCATGCATTGTTATCAGGGACATATAAAGCCTGAGCACACCCTATTAAACATTAACATTTTTAAAGACCCAGATGTGTTAAAACTCAGGCTGCTCCTTGCTAATGGATTTTGCTTGCCTTGACAAATGCCAATGCAAAAAGAAATCAAAAGCTTTCCGACTCTGACCTCTTTCAATTTTTCATCGTTATTGCATTGTTTTATTGGATTACGCCCACTTTTTCCCACCCTGCAAATGTGTATTTCTACCCTGTAGTGATCAGTATCTCAAGTGTTCACTTTGCTCATTTTTATACAAATGATTCCTTAATTTCTTTTCATTCATCTGTCAAATCAGTGTGGGTTGCTAATCTACTCTGAGAAGAAAGACTCCTGAAAAAATATTTTTTTAAATCTTTATTTCATGGTAATTAAAACAAAAAAAAATAGATTCCTGGTTTTGTTTTGTTTTGTTTTTTGCTTTTTTTTTTTTTTTTTCATGTTCTGAATTGAAAGATTATATGTGATGAGTCTGGTCACTGGGAGAAGAAAATAAAAAAATATGTGCATGAGATTAGTGCAGAGCCTAAGGTGAGAGTATTTCACACACGTGTTAAGCATTTACCATTCTTGGGAACTTTGCTGCTTTTAAAAGCCTCCTTCTGAATAGACGCCATTCCTTCATGAGTCTCACTCGGTGAGAAAACACATGTGAGATCCTTGGCTTTGCTGCTGGCAATGTACTTTTTAATACGCATATATACAAAAATATTTGCAGTAAAATCCATTGTAACTGTAGCTAGAACCATGATCTTCCAGATCTACATTTACACCAACAAGTCAAGGCAGCCTGACCTGGCAGGTGAGTATTGAGTAGGCTGGTTTATGAAGAGATGATTTTCAAAATACAGCTGATAAATCAAATGCCTCAACACAGCTCCAAGGATTTTTTGTTCTGGGTCTCTGGCTTCTGTCTCTCTCAACAACATATTGCAGAAATTGTGTTAATCCAAGAGAAATTTGAGGCATATCATGAAGGGTGATTAGTTGATATCTACAGAAGCAGGGTCCCAGCATCTTCCTTTTGGGCCCCTCTCTTGATGCAGGTGGAGATGTGGAGTTAGATGTACCAAAATTGCAATAAGCCATTTTAGATGAAGGTTTGTTTCACCTCTCAGTGCAGCATTGCTATTTCTACGTTTCTCTTTAAACTGATGAGGCTTTGGCTCAGTAATAACAGAAAATGAGCTATCACTCTGTACATCTTTATAGAGCAGATAACATATTAAGGCCCTGACCTTATTGGTATGAAACTACAATTTCCCTGTAAGTGCAAAACAATAATATTTCATTAATCATCCACAACAGAAACCCCCATTCCCCAGACTATTCTGGCAATATTCTGCATTTTTGCTTGTCTAGGAACCTGAATTAAAAGGGAGAAAAATGGTTTACAACAGCCTGTGGCAGTGATGGAGCAAGAGGCCTTATGTAAGAGCTGGCGGCGTGCTTGGCTCACGAAGGTGAGGCAGAGGAATGAGTGATCCTGGAAGGATGTTTCTCTGAGGTGTGTTCTTTGCCTGGGCTGGGAACAGCAGTCTCAAGGGCACAAATTCCAGCATCTGAATGTGCTTGGTCTTGTTCAGCTCATTAATTTCCTACAGCTATCCCAAGTCAAGCTACGAAATCCCCTGGTGCTTTACTCTGAGCCTTTCATGGCTTGTCAATAAATTATTTTCCAATTAACTACCTGATAATTTGAGTCTGCAGGCTCTTAAAAGAGGCAGAGGCAAAGAGGTGAGAGAGAGAAAATAATGGAAGTCATGGACATTTCCCTGCCCATAAAATGAATAAAGGCTCTTCTCTGAAGTATTACTTAATTTGGTGCTTCCAAAACATACTGGTGAGTGTGTAATAACTCCTTCTGAGGAGATGTTTGTCCAACTGATGGATAAACACCAGTAGTGGAATAAGTTTTCAGCACTACCTGACAATATTGGAAAAGAACAATTTTACATGTTACTTCAGTCCATAATTAATGATGAAAGGTCTGATTCAAGCAAAGGATTTTAATTTCTTTTTCAGTCTATCAAGCTGTGTAACTTGAAAGGGGAAGAGCCAAGATTTTCCCTAGTTTGGGAAGTCTTCTAATTTGAGCATTCTAATTTTTGGCAAGGGCTCAGGACTCCATACTAGAGATACTGTGAAACACTACGAATTATCTGATCTCTCTTGTATGATGGGCACCCTTTTGCTGAAGCAGCTATTTCAGATTTCCCTGATGCAAAGTCTCTTGCTCCTTTGAAAGAAAATATGTGAAAAGCATTTAATACTTTGTTTGTAGCACTGCTCTTTTTGGCTCTGTTTTTGTTGAGTCCTTTTGGAACTGGTTGGTTTAATCCACAAATGAGGTTTTTTTCCTTCACAATGATTATCTAATGGGGGTTTTATTTGATCTCCTTGGGAAAAATTTATCCTAAGTTGCTGAAGCACGTGTATTAGATTGTAGGAGAACCTGTACCTTTAAAGGAAATTCTAGAAGATACAACTGGCATTTGCAATAAAAACATTAAGTAATCATAACCAAACACCTGCTACTATACCTGACTTGAATTTGAGTAACTACAACATTTAAGACTCCAAAGAAAAACCCTGAGTTAAGGAACAGGTAAAAAAATATACATATATAATAAAATCTACCAAGTTGATGTAGCCTTTGCAGAGAATCATAGAATGATTTAGGTTGGAAAAGACCTTTAAGATCATTGAGCCCAACTGTTCCCCCAGTGCTGCCAAGGCCACCACTAAAATAACTGCGCCAAGTGCCACCTCTACATGGCTTTTAAACACCTCCAGGGATGGGGGCTCCACCAGTGCCCTGGGCAGCCCATGGCAATGCTTGGGGAAGTGAATTTTCCTGATAGCCACACTGACACCCAGCTGGGTGTCATCTACAGCCTTACTGAGGGTGCACCCAATCCCATCACCCAGATCATTGGTAAAGGTGTTGAACAGAACTGGAAAGGGTTGCTGCTGTCTGCCTTGGAGTAATTCCGCTTTTTCCTTTGACTTCTTCCTTCATGGCATGGGAAATCAGCAAGTCAGCCACTGTGACAGAAAGGAAGGAATGTAATTTGGGCAGTTTGCTAAAATCAAGTGCCTTGACACGTCAGCTAAACGTGTTCAGATAAACCAAAGTTACTTCCCTGCTGCTCGGTCGTCTGAAATCTGGGAGAGAGTTTGCTGCATGTATTTATGAAAGAGGAGTATCTCCCTTTTACCATTAAGTGTTATAACGAAGTCAAGTGGAAAAGTGCTATTTACTGTATAATAAAACCCATCTATTGTTCATCGCCCTGAAAACCTAATAATAAAACCTTATATTTCAAGCTGTGCAAACCAGTTGCTTATGTAATAGGACATGGTGTAATTTTCCATTTACAATTTCAATACTGTAATAGGAAAGCAATCAAAGCATAAACAAAAGACACTTTAAATGGAGCTGCAGTTAATATTTCCATAATGGCTGTCCTTAAAAATTGAACCTATCTAATTTCTTTTTTTCCCAGCCTTGAATTCTTTCTGCTTAGCTCAGTCATTTAATTAAAAGAAAACCAACTTAAGAAAGATAAAATACTGTCTTAAACCAATTGCAGCTATGGGCAAAGAAGAAAAAATGCCAGCGTAATGCACGGTTAACACTTGGTGAGTTAAATTAAAGCTATTTCTCATCCTCCTTTCAGAAGGAGATTGTGAATCTGCAGAGTTTGTGCTGTAAACCTGAGGGCAAAAGGAGTGTTTTTCTTTGTTGTACATCTTGAGGATCTGGAAGTTCACCATTTCTCCAGCTTCTGCCAGCACCCCCTTGGTTTTACTGGTGTCCCCCACCATTTGTGCCACACGATGGGAACCCACGTGCTTGTAGCAGGTACAAAATAACTCAGAGCCATCCCCGGGGTTTGTGCACAGCTTAAACCACGAGGATTGATGGGAGATGAGGAACCACATGGTGGCCAGCCTGGGCGGCTGATGGTTGAGCGGAATGGGGATGGCCCATCCAAAATCCTGCTGGGTTTCTAAGGAAGTTCATCCTGCCTTCCTGCCAGTGCCATCCTCAGGGCTCTGGGACCACATGCCAGCCAGAGCTGGGGCCAGAAAATGGGCTGTTAAGTCAGGACCCAGAGCTCAGCAGTGACAGGTGAGGAATTTATTCTTGGGGCAGAAGGGAAGGAGGAGCCTGGCCTCAGCCCTGCACAGAAAAGGGAAAGATTGGACAAGGCTGGATCCTGTGTGAAGGGATTAGCGGACAGCAGGCTCCAAGTTTGGCTCTTTCCTCCTCCATTTCCCAATGCACAAACGCCAAGGACAGACTGTTTTTCCGGGCCCCTCCACAGACAAGCAGCCCACGACCATCACAGCCACCCATTCACAGGAAAGAATCGCAGACTAGAGAATCCCAGAACATCCTGAGTTGGGAGGGACGCACAAGGACCGCAAAGTCCTGCACAGGACAACCCAGAAAACACTGGGAGCACTCGGAGGGGAATTGAGAACAGTGACACGGGCTTTGTGAGGAGGAATCGGTTAATTTCGCAGAGGCCGTCGGAGCCCGGGGCGCAGGGACGGCGGCGACACTCCCGCTCCGTGCCGGGCCCAACATGGCGGCGGGCGCGGTCTCCATGGCGACGAGCACCGCGCTCCGGTTGCCATAGCAACGCCCACGCCGTTTCCATGGCGGCGCGGCCCCGCCCGCTCCGCGCGGCGGCGGTCACGTGACCCGCGCTCGATGCGCTCGGCGCGCGGCTCCCCCCGGCGGCGGGAGCGAGCGGGAGAGAGCGCGCAGGGACCGGGAGCGAGCGGAGAGAGACCGGAGAGGGAGCGGAGAGTGTCCGCACCCCCGGCAGCGACATGTCCACCGCCATGAACTTCAGCAGCAAGAGCTTCACGCCGCGGCCGCCGGACAAGGGCGCGTTCCCGCTGGATCACTTCGGTGCGGTAGCGCGGCCTAGCGCCGGGCCTGCCCCGCGGCCCCGCGCCCCGCCGGCCCGGGGCCGGCCCCGAGCGCGGCGCTAGCGCGGCCCTCGCTGTGTGTTGCAGGGGAGTGCAGCGCCTTCAAGGAGCGCTTCATGGAGTGTCTCCGCCGCAGCGGCTACGAGAGCGCGGCCTGCCGGCAGAGCGCCATGGCCTACCTGGAGTGCCGCATGGACAGGCGAGTGGTGCCGCAGGGGCCGGGAGCCCGCAGCCGCGCAGGACTCCTTGTCCAGGAAGGAGACACATGCTCCGCGTGGCCTCTGCGGGTCGGCTGCCTTGTGGTTTCCCTGTTGTCCAGCCCGTGCGGACGGATAACAGCGAGGCCCGCGCACCTTGCGCCCTGCGCAGCGGCCGCTGTGAAGCTTTTTTTTTTTTTTTTTTTTTTTGTTTACAGCTGTGGTTACAAGTTAAACTTCTAGCTTGTAGCCCATAGTTTGCTCACCTTCTGCGTGGCCTTCTCAATAACAGCTGACTGTGCTCAAGATGCCTACAAGTGTTGTGTATAACTTAGCAATGAATTATCAGAGCCAGTGGTATTTTTCTTGCATACGCTAACGCAATTGAGTCTTAGTTAATTCTGAGTTCAAGTGGAAATAATTTGGCCTGTTAGCCCCTTAGCAATGTGTTTCAAGCAGGCAAGTTAAAAGCTTTTGTACGTCGGTTCAAGTGAAGAAAGTGTTGGTGATTGGTTTTCCAGGGATGTTTCCATTCATGCATTGCTTTGCAATGCTTCCTGTACAAGGCTGAGTCAGGGAACTTTGAAAAATGCACAAATTTCACTGTATCGAGGGAAAGTACACTGCAAATCAAAAACGAGTTTGGAAATCACTATAGCAAAGTCTAATGGCACCACAAAGGCTGTTCTAAACCAGATTCACTTGGAAATGTCAATGGCATTGGTAGAATTTTGGGAAGCTCTTATGCAATGTGGTAATTAAAGATAACCAGGAGTCAGGTCAGTTTCTGACTAAACTCTTATTCAGTACCTAAAATGGGGAAACAACACATTTAATTGGAAAACCACTGTAAAGGGGGAAAAATAATTGCTGAGCGTTGCTTTCCTTAAACTGAATTTTCTGAGGTCTTGTCAAACAGCAGTCACTCTGTATAGGTGTCTTGGATCTGTTTAGGGTAAATAATAGTAAATGAAATAGAAAATGCTGCTGCTCTCTAACCAAGAGAGAGGCTGTGTTCTCTAAAATGTGTTTTATTGTTTTCTTCTTTTTTACTTAGGCAACTTATGGCTAATGAACCGCTGGAAAAATTGGGATTTAAAGACCTGATAAATGAGAAATCAGAAGAAAAACCTGAGAAGTCGTGATGAAGACAGACAACTTTGCTCCTCTTGCAGGGAAAGCATAACTCTGAATGTAGTACATATTGTACATTCTGTTCATATTGCAATAGGAAGTGTTTCCTGAAAGAACCTTTTTTCCAAAGTTTAATTGTCCTAAAATAAGATTTTTCTTTAAATGAGCAAAAAGTACTGCCTTTGTCTGCTTTGCTCAAGCATTTCTTAACTTCTTTCTTTTAATTTCTCTGGAGGCAAAACAGTTACAGCCCAAAGTGTTCTCCCTGTCTCTGTAAGAACAGTGAAGTCTTATTTTAAGGGGGCAAAAACCCAAACCAAACAATCCTTTATTGTGTAGGTCTTGAACTACTGATTAATCTTCTGTGGGCAGTACTGATACGCTCACAGCAGTTACTTGCCAGGTGGAAATAAAGCTGTTGTACTTTAAAATGGATTTTTATTAAATACTGGCATTAGTCCCCATCCCTGGGGTGGTCTCACCCTGCTAGGGAAGCCATTGGGGTCCTGTTTTGAGGTGCAGTGTTTTTTCAGTCATTTCATCTTCCATCATTGTTGGGAGAGTCTTTCTAGTTCCAGACACCAGTCAGGGAGTGATTCTGCTTTTATTTACCATGCCACCAGTGTTTGCCTAATTTTTTCATCATTTCACTGGGAATAGTGGTATTTCTCTTGCATGTTCTAAAGCAGTTCAAGTCTTTCTTAATTACTGTTGAGTTCAAGCAGAAATAATTTGGCCTGTTAGCCCCCTAGAAATGTGTTTCAAGCAGGCAATAAATTTGCAACTCTTCTGGATGTGTTTCCCACTGTATGTTCTGCCCTGTTATCCCTGCTGCTTTTGTTTTTGTTTTTAACCCAGTGAATAATTTCTCTGTGTATCTGGCTCTCTCTGCCAAGGCAGTTCCCTAACGCTCCCCTCTTTATCTGCTGTCCCCTCTCTGATACATCTCACCTCCCCTGCTGCTGCTTTTGCTTCTGCCTCTCTCCCCTGTGCACCTGCTCATACCGAGCTCCAGGGAAGGGTGGAAGAACATTTTCTACTCTTCATGCTGATCATTGGGGCTGAGATTGAAATTGTTGTTCTGTCTAATCTGATGGAACAGAGTGCACACAGCTCAGAGCAGGTCCTGTTTGAAAAGGACATTTGCTTGCTGCTGCATATTTTTATTCCACTTCATTCTACTGTTCAAATTATATTCTTTGGTAAGATTAGTACATTTATAGGAAAGATAGCAGATTGTATTGCTGCAACAGATACTAAAAGACATTATATTAAACCACTGAATAAGAGCTTTCTTTTAGTGATACCAAGTTAGAATTAAAATAATCTCCAGCATCTTCAGAAGAAAGAAATCAAATTTCATGCTTCTGTGCTCCCTGAATATTAGAAGGCGAAGTGAATTCCTGGTAGGTCTGAAAGAACCCCCAATGGTGGGGGAGTAATCTGGGCTCTTACCAGTGGTAGTTTCATTTTTTGGCTGTTACTCTGCACTCTTGTCTTGGCCAAGCAGTTCATCCACCAATTCCATCTGTTTCCCTGAGACATTGATGCCCTGTCCCCCAGGTTGTTCCAAAGTTTTTGAGGTGTTGGGTGATTGCCACCCAAACAAGACTGCGAGGGGGAGAGGTTTGCGCCTTTCACCAGCCCCAAGATCACATCCTCATCCTGTCCAGATCCATGGGCACCTCTCATCCTGCTTCCCAGCACAGTGAGTCAGCTGCTGTCCCCTCGTGCCAGGACAAGGAGAGCTCTGAGTGGATAGCTGAAAATTCAGGGAATGGGCAGAGACATTTCTGTCCTGGCTGTAAGCATTGGCTGCAGAAAAGAATATGTTCAGTGGAGCTTTAAGGGAAGATCAGAGCTGCTGGGGGACATCAGACATTGAGATCTGATGGAGCTGAGAAGTGGTGGGGAAAAAGCCATTAGTGCCAGACCTGGGGTAAAACAGTTTTCCCAATTTGCTCAAGGGGACAAGTCCCTGCAGCACTGGAGTCACCTGGGAGAGTTCCCAGAATGTTCTTCAATTAATTCCTGACAATGTACAAACCATGAATTAAATCTTTCCACTTGAAACCTCTTTATTTTAGTATTGCTGGTGGTATCCAGGTTTGTACTCCTTTAAACTGACAGTGGGGTATAAGCCAAATGAAAGCAGGTTCATACTCAACTTTGCTGTGCTCCAGGAGCCTGTCCTGGAGAGGTTCTGATATACTGATTGGAAAACTCTATTCTGGAAACGCTGAGCTGGGGTGTGTGTGCTCCAGGGGAGGCAGTTTGTCAGGGGCACTGATTTCTAGGTGGAGCTGTTTGGAGCTGATGAGCTGCTGTGCTGTGGGAGTGCATCAATCTCCCTGTGAGGAGCCTGCCAGGTGCTGCCCGTGCCAGCGCTGCCGTGAAGCTCCACCTGCTGACAGATCCTGCGACCTGGAGACAGGCAAACCATTGGGAATCAGCTGGGATTGACGTACAGCCTGCCAGCCTGGGTGTAATTGCACAGGTGTGGAAGGGATGGCCCGAAGCAGGAGAAAGTGGTGACTGTGGTGGAGTGAAGATCTAGGTGAGCTGTTACCATCGCAACAGAAATCAATAAACCAGGGAGGTGCAATTGTCTTTTCTGTAGCTTTTCTGCAGCAAAGCCTCATTCATACCCTAATGAGGCACCCAGCTGCTTGGGATCCGTCCCAGGGAGTCCCCGGAGGGCTCTGGATCAGCAGAGCTTTGCCCACACATTCTTTACTCAGATTAAAATCCACTCAACCACAAAGAGGTTAACCTTGATCACAGCAGTTATTTACAGAGAGAACATTGCTGCAAGTTAACCATCCTTACATCTTCCTGGGAGACCTTGAGCTGTAGGTGTATCTCTCCAAACAACTACACTGACCTGCAGAACCAGGAAGAAAGGGTTTAATAAACATGTCCAGAGCTCTGGGTGTGCTTTTACAGAAAAGCCTACACAAAGAGAGCCTCCTGTTCTTGCTCTGGAAATGGGCCATGGTCCAAAGTCCTTTGTGGCAGCACAATGAGGCTGTGCCTCGGTGCTGGGGAGGGATTGTTGCAGCATCTGCCACCTGCAAGGACATACCTGGCATAGCAGGAGGTCACAGCTGTCAGCACCTGTGGGGTGAATGTTTGGGGCTGGGAGCAGTCAGAGCAGTGGGTGTGGCTGCTGACCTTCACGCTTGGTCCTTCCCCAGAGCATTCTCCCAGGTTGTCCTGCTGGCTTCAAGCCCAAGGAGCTCCTTGTGGCTGGGTGTTTCACATACGCACCAGCTTGGTTTCCCTGGGAGAACACATTGCTGCTGGTGATTATATGCCCTTAGGGGCAGCAATCAAAACAGCTTTTACTTATTGCTGCCTTTGGTTTTGGCTGAACCAGATGAGGTGCAACGAGTTAAAGCACCTCTTAAATTTCACCCCATTGTCTCACTCCAAGAAGAGAACTGAGAGGCAACAACCATTTTCACTGATCCTCTGGAATGAAAGCTGGGTTATAGGAGGCTATGAGAGAAGGAACAGCCTGCTGCCATATAAAAAATGTCTGGAGCATCACTTGTTGCTGCTCTGAGAAGTGCCTTGGATGTTCTGACTCCACTGGAGAGCAGTATTTTTCTACATTTCTCATCCATAATCCCTGGGATGGGCATGATGCTTCTGCTAGTGTGCAGGACTGCTGTCATGTCTGGTAGCATATCTATCCAGAGGACTTAAGTGCTTTTGTACCTGGAGGAGATCCATGCTGGAAGAGATCCTTCTGCTAAATTGGGAATATTGTATATTATATCAGGTTTCCCACAAAAAGCTCTGACTCAGATAAATTAAAAAAAAAAGACTGGAAGTGCACATACAAGGGTATATTTCCTTTCCAAGGGTGTTTCAATGCAAACTGGACATCTGATTAAACTTATCCTGTTTTAATTTTCTTTTTCTTAATGATCTGCTTCTGTAACTGGCAATGTTGCATTTTTGTCAGGATGCAGCAGATTTTCTAGCTTACAGATTTCAAGACAAAATGCCTTCCTTCTGGAATGAAGGTGCCATATGGCTTGAAATGCATAATTGATCACTGCTCAAAATAGGAGCTTCATAGAAAGTCACCTAGAAGTCCAATGAGTGTATGCAGGGGACTTGATAGACCTTGATCCATTTTTTGTTTCCTGGAACTGATGATGATACAGGGACAGGCTTTTATGGCTCTCCCTAGAGGATCTGATGCTTGTGCTCTCTCTCATTATCCAGGAGATTTTGGGATTTGCATTAGCAGGTGCATCAGTCTTATGCTTGCTGACTCCTGCTGGGCTTGGCTGAATGACAAGCTGGCACTCACCATATAGCCCAACAAAGGCCACGGTTCTCTGGGAGGTGAAACAGTTCAGCTGATCAGATCTGTGGGCTGAGTCCCACAGATCCCCACCTGCAGTGGGATGCTCTTCCCACACAGAGTGAGGTAGGTTCCCACTGCTGTGGGAGGGATTTTGGGGTCCATCTGGCCACCTGTCCTGCAATGAGCAACACCATAAACCACCTTGTACTGTGGGTGCTTTTCCATCCAGGTCCTTGTGAGTTATGGTAAACTCGGATAGGAGCAGTGGTGGAAAGCAGCCTGGCAAAGAGAGAGCAGGGGGGTGAAGAAAGCAAGGAGACAGAGTAACCCAGGCTTTTCACTTCACCTTGATGGGTTTAAAAAGCAGGTGGTGGGGGTGCTTTTGCACCCCCTTTGGGCAGCTGAGTCCTTTCCTATTTCAGTAACCTTAGGGGAGATGACAGCTCTGATTTCTGGAGGATTTCTAGTTTTCTTGCTGCTAGCAAGCCCTGCTCAGCAAGAACCTGCTCACACACCCAGTTCTGATCCTGCTTGCAGAGCTGCTGAACAAGGGGAGCACGTGGGAAGGCAGCAGCATGGGAGGGGGTGCTCTGCAAGGGAGTCAGGCCCCGTCGTGTCTCTCAATTTACATTTCTCTGTTATTAAACCATGCTCTGGTTTTCTGCAGTGTTTGGAAGCATCTCTCCTTAGTGGGCAAGGCAGGAGGATGATGGCACTGCTGAATCTGGGACACCAGGATGGCCCTGAGGGTTTGATGTGATGCTGTGTGCTGCAGCCATCTGCTGCCAATCTACCCAGGGCTCTTCTCCTCTGGGTTGCACTGACAGCCCCAGGTAGCAGGGCTGGGTGGATGGAAAGGCATTTCACCACGCTGAGGAAGTCAGTTTTTAGACAGGCAGACCCAGATGGGGAAAAAATATTCCTGCTGCCACTCAGGATTGCAGAGAAGCTGCAGATCAGATCAGTGCTGAGAAAATTGCTGGTAACTCAGGATGCTGAACCAGGCAGGAACAAAACCTCCCACTGATAAATAGGCCTTCATGGCCCCATGAGCAAGCACCAAGTAGGAAATCCCAGGGGTGTCATGAGGCTGGCTCCTTGCTGGGAGCTGAGGTTGCCTCCCTTGGCTTTTGCTCTTTAGTGTGGGGGTGGGAGTTAAGCTGTCCTGACTTCAACCCCTGGATTAGGCAGGTTGTCTTTAGCCCTGTCCTCACCACCCAGCCCATGCACAGCCTCTGGGGTGTGCCTGTTCTTTGGCACATCCCGTGTCCATGTGCATGCTCAGAGTGGTTGCTAAGGCAGCACAAATCTTCTCTATGCTTTCCAATTTCTGTCTGATCCAGAGGTGTAGGTGTACTGCGTCCATGCAGCCTAATCCCAGAGCAGGATCTGTGTGGGAGAGCAGGGGCAGTGCCACGGATCAGGAGTGAACAGTCTGTGTGCACAGACATCACTGGGAGTGGTGCAGGTGGGTGGGCTGTGGGGTTCAGTTTCGTTTCCCCCAACCCCAAGCTGTGCTGCAGAGCCTGGTGGAAAAGAGGGAGTGTCCACTGCCAACAACCAGGATGCAGCATGGAGGGGAACGGCTCTGGCAGGAGGTGCATGCTGACCTCGTGTGAGGGGAGATGCTCAGGCTGTGCAGGGGCAGCAGAGAGGTGTTACAGGAACTGGGCCACTGCAGGGCTGTGCTGACAGGAGGTGCAAGTTCTGGTCAAACAGAGATGCTGAGTTCACTGGCTGCTGAAAAGGAACTAGGTAGGTGAAAAATGAGAGCGTGTCTGGAACATCTACTCCCATCCTTTTACTCAGTCATGGCAGGAGACTTGCAGGTGTGGTGGTGCCAGCTAGAAGGACTCATTTGAGCACAGAGATGTCTGGATTGATGGCTTTATTTCAGTTTAGTTTAGCAAGTAATAGGCAGGGGGGTGATGTTTATCACTGAAACTGGAGCTGGCTGTACTTTAGATCACAGCTCTAATCGGCTGGACTGACTGGGACAGTAAATCACTTCAGCAGCACTAATAACACAGGGTGATGGGTGTAGTAAGCCCTCTATAGCAGCAATAACCTGGTCCTGCTGGTTCTTTCACCCAGGTTGGTGCTTCTGCTCTGCTTTGTTTATTAAATCTCCTTCACAAAAGTCACCTGGGTGACTGCTCCAACTCAGCCATTGCAATGGCTGCTCTCCTGCCATTCCCCAGCCTGGCTTGGGTTCTTTTTATACCCTGCTATAAAACTGTTTATTTTTGCACCTGTTTAGAAAGGCTTTTTGGCCACAGGGGTCTCATGATGTTGTTTTCATGGCTTCTGGAGCAGGGCTGCTCTGTTGTTGCTAGAAATAATTGCTGTTAATTAATTCTTTGCTGATTTTTCTTTGGCAAAGCATACTGAAATAAACAGATAAATGAGCAGCATGCTCTGTATCTCGACGTTGTGGGAGCTTTTAGGAGGCATACAGTGACATCCAAATGATCCCATCAGCAGCCAGAGGAAGGGTGGGGCATGGCCCTCAACTTTGTGTGGACAAAGTTAATTGGGGGGAGGCTGAATTACCATCTCCAGCTGTTTGGCAGCTCTCTTCAGGCCATCATTTTTAATCTCTTTCTAGAGAAAAACCACAGTTTTGTTTCCATCTACTGCTTTATTCAAATCACAGCTGAGCAGTGCTACAGAAGGGGATGTGCTCTCAGCAGCCTGAGCTGGACCAGCAGTCTGTGACACCAGACTGACCACTGGGGCCCGTAACTGCACTGTTTTCTCTCTTCTTCTATGGCCTTTTCAAATGGTTTATCTTTTTTCCTCTGAGGAACTCAGGCTGTGCTGCAGAGACATCCAGACCAGAAGTGAAGTGCTGTGCTCCTGCCTGTAGCACCATCATCCTCTCTGCTCTGTGTCCCTGCCTGGGGCAGCCCCTGGCTCCCAGCACCCAGAGCTGGCAGTAGGTGCGTGGGTCACTTCGGTCTCCACCCTGGAACGTGACATCACACAGCTCAGTCTCCTGCTTCAATGTCTCCAAGCTGTTCCTGGAAGGATGAGCCATTTGAGCCAGGAAGAGATTAAATTATTGGAATAGAGCAAAAGCAATCTCCACGATAAGTGCTGCCCTGCTGTTTGCACACCGAACCCGTCCTGCTGTGTCTCTGACAGACTGAATTGATGACGTCCCGCTCTGAATAATCACTTTGACTTTTTTTTGGAGGAGCTGAGCCCCTGATGTATGAGTGTCATCACACACAGTTTGGCTTTCTCTGTACAGAGATTCCACAGGCCTCAGTCTCTCAATTAGGGTAAATCAGGAGTAATGCTAAAAGCAGTGGTCTGCCACAGACGTAGGTGAACTGTTGACTTCCTTGGACTAATTCCATCTCTGTGTGCAGAAAAGAGCCTGCCATTGGACAATAGAAATCAGCATATCTCCAGCTGGCTCACTGCAGCTGCCATGGAGCCAATTCCCTCAGCTGCCCCCTCCATGTCATATTTTACATCATAGGAAATGGGTTTGGTGCAACAACAGGGCTGTTGCAGAGCTGCTTTTTCTTACACTGAGATTTCCCCAGGTGCCATGGAGCAGACATACAAATATCCAACATCTCCAAGCCATCAATTACCCTCTCTCTCTCTCTCTCTCAGACATATTTTGGCTCCCAACCATGCTGTCTGAGCAACTAAGCAGCCCCTGCAACCACATACTGACCCCCAAACCAGCCCATTGCTGGCCAGAGGCAGGTGGAAAAGAAACTGAAAGAGTGTCCTGAGCACATGACAGGCTTGTGGTTGGAGAAGTTTTGTGGCAGCATGGCTGTGAGAGTGCAGTGATCAGCTCTGGGGTGTTGCAGAAATCTAAAAAAAGGGATTTTGGTCTGACACCCCCCCCCTTTGTCCTCATTTTCCCCAGTTCTGCTTCCCTACAAAGGATCTCAGTGGTCTGGTTTGCATGGTGGTAACTGCATGACTGTTCCATCATGGGAGCAAAGGATTCCTCTTTTTTCACACTGGTGACACTGGGCTGCAATAGAATTAACTACTATGCAAATGGAAAGAAACCCTGATCTACAGATCACTCTGCAGTGAGACACTTTTAGAGCTGCACAACACTTTGAGGGCTGCTGCAGGTGCAGAGCAGCTCTGCAGACACAGGACATCACAGTTCTTTTTCCACCCTCACAGCATTTTCTCCTGCATTATCCTCTTCAACTCAATCCACACATCCTAACCACACAGATGCTGTGAGTGGGCTTTTCCCTGTTCCGCACAAAAAAAAAATCTCACAGGCTCCATACAGCAATTTGCTCAAAATAAGAGAAAGTTGGCATCAGTATTGGATTTTTCGTTCAAGAGTTTTTAAACTGCCCTGCTCTGAGCTCTCTGCTCTGTGGCATTCCTCCCTCCCAGATACACCCACTCTTGATTTAACTGGATAACCCAGAAAACTCTTTCTTTTTAAAAAGAAAAACCTCTGGGATTGGTTTCTTCCTTTTTTCTTTTTCTTTTGAACAGGAAACCAGTACTGCAACGGAAATGAGCTGGTGCTCATTTAACATAGGTGCGGGTGCCAGTGCTGCAGCTTGCTCACACAAACCTCCAGCTGCAAGGGCTGCCTCCCCTGTGGTGCTGAGGAAGCCTATGGAATCCTGCCTGGTGTATCTGCTACTCCAGAGTTTTGCTTGAATGCAGTTGCATGAATTATTGATATTTCTGTTCAGGTTTGCTGTTCACGCAGGAATTTGTAATGCTTCCCCACGTTGTGCTGTGAATGCGCTCCCGGGTCACATCAAGGGTTGTGTTTAACACCCTTTTACTTGCATGGTTGTGACATTGATTTATCCATTTCAGGGCTAGGGCTGCGAAATTAACTAAACCCCAGAGTAAAGAGCCCTTTCCTAACAAAAGGCAGTCTCGGGGTGAAAGGAGCTGATAAGGAAGGGCAAGGAGAACGTATAGTTATGTCTGTGCATTTTCAGGGCGTCACCACAAAGATGATGGAAAGGTTTCTAGGAATTTCTGGGTGTTCTTTGCCCTGACCTCAGTATCTGGCATTTCCAGAGGCTGCCCTTGCTGCCACTGTGCTCAGCACCTCGGCAGTGGCATTAATAACGTCCGTTTCTAAGGCAACAACCTTGTGACTTAGAAAAGACTGAGTTGAAAGTGTGTGTGTTTACAAACAAACACATCTTACACATAAATATGTAAGGATTTACATACATATGGATATGAATTTATGCCAGACCTCCAAGTCACTTAGCAGTGGAGAGACAGGAAGCATCTGAATGAGGGTGATGTATTGACAGCGACGACAAGCCATCTCCAGAGAGTTTGGTCAGAGATTTTGCAAGAAGTAGGAGCAAATTCATTTAAGCATTCCCTGAAAGGTGCTACCCACGGGAAAAGTGTGGGGCAAAGCTCAGAGGAGGGAACAGTGTGACATGGACAAGCCTGAGCAGTGATGCCCATCAGCCTCCTCTAGCCCTACAGGGGCAACCTTTGCTCTTTTTACCCCGTGTGAGATATAAACTCAGATGCAGTCCCTGGTCCACACCAGGAATCGCACTCCTCAGGAGTCAGTGTCCATCAGGAGAACCTCAGTGCCTGCCCTGGATCAACATTGTGCCAACCAACAATGGGGCAATACCCAACCTCTTAACCTTAGATAAACCAGGAGTAAATTTACAGAGATGCCCTTGTGCGTGTGAGGTTGGCTCAAGCCTTTGATTTTCCATTGAACAAAAGTTCATCTTCATTTCTGGCTCATTTAATTCCAACTTTTCTCCCTGACTCTCCACATTCCCTCCACCCATGGGGGCTGTTTGTTTCCCCATGTGAAGTCTGGAGTAATTGTGATGAGATTTAAATGCTGAAGATGCTGTTGATCGACCCTTGCTGGCCCTGCTCTGCCTGTCCTTTATGAAACTCTCCCCTCTCATCATTGACAACAGGCTCTGTTTTATTTGATTTTATTACAAGATATAAATTTCTGTCTGCAGCCCTGGCTTCCAGCACACGGAGGAGAGAGAGGAATTGCCTAGCAACCAGGGGAACAAAAAATTAAGAGAATCAATAAGTCTTAATGGAAAGCTAAACAGAGACTTTCAAACCAAACCCCCTCCCTGCTCCCAGCCCTGGCCCGTGGTAAGTCCATGATGATGTGCAGCATCCTGGCTATTGCATGAAGCATTCAGCAAATGCCTCTTCTGGAAAAGCCAAAGTGCAAATGAAAATCTGGCCTAACTTGGGCTTAGGTAAAGCTCTGATCCTGTAGCATTTACACTGTCAAGCTTGAACACAGCGCAGGTGTGGAGGGTTAAGGTACTCTGCTGAGCTGGTGTCACTCTGAGGGTGTTAGAAGTCAGTGCTCCAGGTAAGTGTTAGTGACTCAGAGGCTGAAGAAGGTGAGGGTCTGGATGCAGCAGCTCAGTTTCCCCACAAAAGGTCTGTGAGGAGGATTATGCCTTTGGTTAGGATGGGAGTGAGTTTCCAGACATTATCAAGCTACGTGTGTAAAACCAGCAAGCCCAGCACGATGCGTGACACCGGGTTGAGTCAGCAAGGAACAGTCCAGCATCCAGTTTAAAACAGAAATAAACCTGGATACAGTCACCTGTCTGGCAGCACAAATGCAAAGGTCATTTAGGAAAATGTATTCCAGGCAAAGAGAGCATTGTAAATGTACCAGGGAATGACTCTGCCTGTATTTAAGGGGCTATTTTCTCCCACAAAGTGTTCTCAGGAACCTGCTCGCATCCTCGTGCTTGCAGGATAAAGATGGTGGTTTGGTTGTGGAAGTTTTCCAGGAGCTACTGGCAGCTTGTGCACACCCTGAATCTCATGGGCAGCATGAATGGCATGAGCTGAGCTTGCAGGAGGGCTCTGCTTTGTTGGAGGAAACAGAGTTGGATGATTTAAATGGGGACTTGCTTTGCAAAACCAAGATTGTTTTTGTAAGCAGAGATTTGTGAACCACAAACAGGGCATTGCAGCATCATAGGTGACCCATACATGAGAAGAAGGTTTCAGCAGGGGTTAAGGAGGCACAGCTCTGAGCCCTTCCTTGGCTAAAAGATTCCCACATCCTGCCCCTGAGTGACACTTTAGTCTTTGACTGGCAAAACAAAGAGTCTTGCCCCACAGGTGGCATGAGATGGACAGCCATGATGGCACAGGGATGTTTTCCCCCCTGATACTACCTGACACCATGGAGGTGTGAAAAATGTGGGAAGATATTGGAGGACAGTCCTGCCAAGACACAGACATGGCAGCTGGTGGTGATGTGCAAGGACAGCAGTGAAGGAGGAGTGTTTTGGAGTGCGTGGGGCTACTGATGAGACCTTCACAAGTAGCCCCAAAAGCTGCTGATGTTAGAGGGACATCCCAAATGTGCTGCTCAGGACCCTGCCAAGGTGCTTGTGTGGCAAGGCCCGGGAGAGCTGGGGGTCGCTGCCACCTCGCACAGGTGAAGCCCCTCGGCTGCCACCAGCGACAGCATCCGCTCCGCGGGCAGGAGCTAAACCAGGAGAGGTACCCCTGAGTGCCGGGGACACCCGGCGGGATGGGATGGATGCCCTGAAGGTCGGGGACCCCCTCGGGGGTAGGGGCCGCCCCGGTGACGCGCTGCCGCTGGAGGTCGCGGGCGAGCGGCGCGGGGACCCGGCAGCGCCCGCTGGAAGCGGAACCGGCGGCACCGGGCGGCTCCGGCAGCGGCGGGCGGGAGGCACCGGGGGCAGGCAGGGCAGGGCAGGGCAGGGCAGGGCAGCACCGCCCCGGCGCGGCGCGTCCCGGCGGCCGGAGGCGCGTTCAGCGTGCGCGGGGCGAGCGGGGCCGAATGGAGCCGCCCGGGCGCCGCCCGCCTCGCCAGCGCCCCCCGCCCGCGCCATGAGGCTGCCGTAGCGCGGCGGAGCGAGCGCAGCCCCGCCAGCCGCCCGCCGCCCCCATGGCGAAGGAGAGGAGCAGGAAGGCGCTGGTGGAGCTGCTCCAGCGGCCGGGGAACGCGGCGTGCGCCGACTGCGCCGCCCCGGGTAAGGGCAGGGGAGGCGGGGGGCGCGGGCGGCGGCTGCACCTGCACCTGTCCGCACCGCACCGCACCGCACGGTACCGCACCGCACGGTACCGCACGGCTCGGCTCGGCTCGGCACGGCAGCGACGGGGCGCGGGGCTCTGCCCTCTCCGGGAGCGGCGGGGGTTGCGCCCCGCCGAGGGTGTGCCCGACCCCCCCTCCCCACCGCGGGGGATGCAGCGGCGATGCTCCGGGGCTGGTGGAGGGATGCGCTGCGCTGCCGCGGTCCCCGCGGACCAGCCCCGGCCGAGGTTTCCCTAATTTCCCCCGGCCCGGCCCGGCTCCTCGCCCGGCCGTGAGCGCTGATGTCATCCCGGCGGGTCCCCGCGGGCTGCAGCGCAGCCGGGGCCGGTAGCCGGGCGGTGGGGGCTCTGCCGGGGTGCCCTGCCTGCGGGGGCGGCGTGTCCTCCGTGTCCCCTCGGCTGCTCCTGCCCTGTCAGTGAGCAAACACATGGGGACAACCGGAGGCAGCGCTGCGGACATCCTGCCCAACAACCTTTGCCCAGCTGCCATCGATGGGTGCCTGCGCAGGGAGCGGGGCTGGAATGTCTGTAGACGTCTTCGTGTGCGGAGGGGAGAAAATCAGGGCTGGGAATGTCTTCTTCGCCTTTTGGATGGTGAATTTTTGGAGTCGGGCCGTGATGCTGTTGCTGAACAGAGTCTGCATGGGGTGGTGGGATCTGTCTTTGAGAACAACCTTAGAAAAAACTGCAGATCAAGTAACTTTCCTGTTTTTAAAAAGAAAAAAAAAATCACCATACAGAAAAACCTAAATTTCTATTAGCTTGAGCAGGATGGCTCTGAGGAGGGGTATAGAAAGGATGTCCTTCTCAGTCTCTGTCATTCCATAGGTTAAAGAAAAACCCAACACTTCAGCTGAGCCCTATTTTCCCAGCTATTGATTTGTTTAGGATGTCAGGATCTATTGGATACCGCTATCCAGCTCATACCATTCCCAGTGGTTTTATATCCCTAATCTGCATCCCAGGACACTGCAGCTCACTTTCAGATGCGTTGTGTCCTCCGGTACCCAGCTGGAAAGGACAAAGAACTTTCGGCACAGCGTGAACGGCTTTGCAGCGCCGCGCTGCTCTGCCTGCTCCCACCCATCTGCTGCCGGCTGCTGCTGTCTGACTGTACCAGCCCACCTCGGAGGTGTCTTGCTGAGCACAGCTTGGGCTCCCCGTGTAGGTGTCCGCCTAAATTGTTCCTTCCTGGAGGAAACTTTACAAACCTGGGCCGTTCAGATTAGCAGGGTGATTCTCCCTCACCTTGTGGGTATAAAACATAAAGCCCCCAGGCAAGATGGGAAGTTTCTCAGCATCACCAGGGTGGAGATGGAGCCGTAGGTCAATAAAATAACTCATATCAGGATAAGAAGGTTGTTGTTAAAGGCACAAAAAGGGCTTGTAAAACAACGAAACCATACTTTGGTTTTGGTGACATTTGCATACAGAGATGTCTTAGTGAATCTGAAAGTCAGAGAGTAGAATTTGGGCCAGTGTCTTTTGTAAGCCAAGATGTGCTATATTAATATCATTCAGCCTCTTCTGCACCCTCATGGCATTACTTCCTTAGGACCACCTCCCCGTTCATCAACCCAATTCCTTTAGTGACTGCTTTGCTTCAGGTTCTTTGGCAAAGGAGAGCTATTCATGGTGCTGTAATGTGCTCGTCTGCCTGGGAGGGACAATAAACTTGAGATGCCCTGGGCTACTTAACATAAGATAATAACTTGTGTCTGTAGGTAGTATAGAAAATATTCAGCCTGAATTCAGTTATTCAGGCTGGGCAGGTGTGGCAGGCCAGCTCTTTCTGGGGATGAGGTAATGCAGCAGAGGCAGGATAAGTGTCCAGGGAGCCTCCAGAAAGGGGTGCAAGAATGTTCTTTGCTGAGAAGTGGGATGCACAAAAAGATAAAGGTGACAGCTGGAACCAGGTGGGCAGCTGACACTGGAAAAGTACCAAAGCAGAGAAAATGAAGTGAGAAGGAAGAGGGAGGGTGTGGAATGAACAGAAGATGAGGGAAGCAGGGCAGACTTGTGCTTTCCCACATGTGAGTATCACCGTAGGGCTGATCTGGTACAGCTGGGGGGAAGCTAAAGATCAGGATTTGTTTCTCAGGTGGATGAGTGCCTTTCCCTGAAATACTCTGTTAGTACAGGATCCATGATAAGAGGGAGCCATTTAGCTCAGGGATGCTTATAACAAAGAATAGGATGGGTTGGAAATTAACAGGAGAAAATTCTGTTAGTCACTTTAATTTGTGTATTTGGAAGCCAGCTGGGTTTTCTTTTTCTTTTGGAAATATTTGTTTGAGAAATCAACCAGCCAGTGAAAGTTTGTTTTTTTTCCTTCCCTGCTGTCAAAAAGGGTTATTTTCTTTTGTTACTGCTTTGGCATGTGGGAGAGGCTCAGTAGCCAGAGCCCTGCAGCTTGTCCCAGGTATTCTGTGTCCTGTCACAAAGCCCTGGTGCAATGGAGCTCTCAGCTTGGCATCGCTGGGCTAAGCTGTGACCATACAAAAGTCAAAGCTGGGGACAGACATGGGGCATCAGGGGAGGCTTTTCCTCCTGGGCTGGGTAAATAACTTCATCCCCAGCAGGATCAGCCCATCTCCTTGGGGACATCTGGGCACAACCTGCTGCTTGCCCGGGGCTGGGCCAGAATTTGCCACTTAATCATGACCGAGGATTATTGGAGTGGCCAAGCCCTGTAAGGCTGCGCTGTTCAAGGTGTGTTTCCCTGGTGTGTGCACAGGGTGTGCACACTTGCACCTGGGTGGAATGGGGTATTGGATGTGGTGCTCAGGAAGGTCAGATCTGGGTCTTCCCCAGGACCTGTGTATATGTCTGGCAAAAAAAAAAAAAAAAATCTCTTGTGCGAAACCAGAGGTTTCAAACAGATTTTGGGGGATGTCTCAGGTGGAGAGAACAGTCTGGCCATGGCAGCTGGGAATGCAGAAAGGATGCTAAAGTAGAAAGTGAAAATCAGAGTGTAAAATAACTGAGAGATTACATTTTTCACATGCAGGTTTTTTTGTGTTTGGAATTTTTCTCTTTAGGTTTTTATTAATTGCATTTTTATAAAACCTTAAATTGCAAAGAGAGGCTGTTTTGAACAAAAGGTATTTCAGTTGCAAAAAATGTCATTGATCTGTAATGCATAACGAGACTGCCTTGGTTACATCTTCGGGACTGAATTCTGGGGCAGGAGCCACTAATAAAGTCATTAGATGGAGCTTTGGGTCCTCTGTCATTACACGCTTCTGTGTCCCGGGTGTTGTGTTTTTTGTGGGTTTAAAGCTGTGCTATGTCAGTGAAGACAGCATGGTAAATGCAGTCTTAAGTGCAAACTGAGCAATGTTACTGAATTGCTGGTGTGTAATGGCTCTCTGTGCATTAGAATAATCTTTTTTTCTCCAAGACTAATGTGGCAGTTCAGCCTTTTCTTTTTCTAAATGATTCTTTGTCTCAGGCAATCTTTCCTCACATCATAAGACGGATGGTTATCTCAGGGCATAACAAGACCTTGAGTATTTCTCTCTTTATTTTCCTATGACTTAGGCTCGTGTTTCCATGGAGTGAGAATTATTTTACATTGTAGGAGGACAGAGAGGCTCTGAAGACAGAAATGGAAATCCCATCAAAGCAGTCCTGCAGTTTAAACCCTCCAGCAGCAGTTTACATGGCTTGTTATCATTTTATCTTTCTTATTTGGGATGGATTACTGGGACATGGATCCTGGCTAACATTGGCCTCTGTGCCTGAGGCCCGAGGGGGTGAAGGATGGAGGAAGAACAGAAGGCTCATGCTGGAGGGGAGTCTGGAATTGGAGCTTTGTGCTGCAGAGCCGAGCAGATCTGGTGTTCTGGTGTAACAGTGCCTCTGGAAGCCTGAGGGTGGCTGAGGTGGTTGTAAACACCTCTTCCTTCTCAGTTCTCCAGCAGGTGAAGCTTTTCCACTCCCTGGATGTCCGCAAGTGAGGGTGGTGATTAGAGGGAGATGCCTGAGCGCTGGGGCTTGCTTGGTTTAAGGATTAAGGAGGGCACTGATTTGATCTCAGCCCTCTCCTTGCTCCCTCCAACCGCTGGTCCTGAAAACCCAGATCGGGAAGGGGACGGAGTCCTGGGGTCCTGCCAGTGCTGCCCTCTGCAGCGGCTCTGCCCATCCCCTCGGGGAGTGATGGGGCTCTGCCTCGCAGCTCTTCCCTCTCTTGCCCCCACTGCCTCCCACTGGAAAGCTGTTCCAGAGCTCTGCTGCTCTAATGGCGTGAAACAGGATTTTCATCTTCCAGCTCAAAGTGGAAACTTGTTCCTGCACCTCCATTGTCCTCTCACTTGAATACTGATTTTTTTTTTATTATTACTTTTTGGTGTCTCTGGGAATTGGCCAGCCCTTCTCCCCAGCTGTAAGCAGAGGGATAAGGAGTAAAAAAATTAAAAAGAAAAAAAAAAAAAAACCCACAGCAGCTGTGTTCAGCTCAGTGCTGCTTTCTGCAGGAAAAAGGGCTTTTTGAAACAAAAGAGGTTTAATGTGATGGTGGTTTTTGTCCAGTCCTGCAGCACAATCGTGGGCTGCAGACAGCGAGAGGGGGCTGCTGGGACCTGCCAGCTGAATTAAAGACCTTGGCAAGTTTAGTGCCTTCACTGAAAATTTTTCCTACTTAGAGAGGAGAGTTGGTGGGAGGTGGTTTGACTTCAGTGTTGACTCTTTTATTGTTATTTTTCAACATGCATGACCAGGATCTGTTTATCAGCCTCCTAATCCTTCCCCAGAGTAAATAACAACAGAACTTCAGTGCTGAACACGAGGTTCTCTGTCTCGGACATGGAGGAAGTGAGCAGCAAGCAGGAAAGGCTTTGTGCTTGTGTGGATTGCACTGAAATCCCTGTGGTTCTACCCTGTATCAACGAGTCACATTTCTAGTGCAGGGTAAAAAAGGTTTTCTTTGCCTGGAGAGGTCTCTTTATCAGCTTAAACAGGAGAGGGTTGAGGAAAATCCACTGAATCTGCATCCCAAGCAAAAACCAGCTCCCACCCAGCTGGAGTGGCAGGGATGCAGCAGGGTCAGGCCATCACGTGTGTGCTGAAGGATGTGTTGAGGATGTGTTGCTGTGCATTGGCCTCAGATGTTTGCCTTGATCATCAGTATTGTGCTATAAGTAGTGGTAAATGTAATTAAGGCAAAAGGTGGAGCAGGAGCATCCAAATTTTGGGACTCTTTGAGTTCTTGCTCTTTTCTACTTTGAGCCTGTTGCTGTTCTGCTTCATGGGATTTTACTTGAGTTGATGGCATCTAGGGATTTTCAAACTGGAACCCCATGTTTATATTCTGGATACAGGAAATGCTGATTTTTATTTTTTTTTTTAATCCATTACCTTCCAGCTTCCAGTCTCTTTGCTTTCTATAAGTTGTTCTGTGTCTTTTGTTGTTTTTTCTTCCATAATATTTTCTGTGTCTAGCCTTCATTTTTTTCCCCCCTAAGTTCAGGAATGCTGGGTTCAAGCTGCGGTGTTCATGGCTCACTGTGCTGGCTTTTCCTGAGGCTTGTGGTGGTAAAAAGGGCTGGGTGGACAAGTTAATTTCTGAATTTAGCTGTGTTGCCCAAGTGTTCTAGTTTTCTTTTGGGTGCTTCTCTAATCTCTGGCTGTGCCTTTGCTTTCAGATGAATGAGATGGGAAAATACCAGCCCAGTGCCCTTCTTCTGAGTTTAGTTTAGCTTTGTTTGTTTCTCTAATTTTTAAAATGAAGCTGACTCACGTCTTTATTTTGAAAGGCATTATGATCTGTTTATAAGTCACCAGGAATCTCTACCACATTGGGCAGTGAAAGCCTTTTAGAGCTGGAATTGGTCATTCAGGGTAAGAGTCTTTCTGCACTTACAGCAGTGTATTTGGTTTAATGTTCCCATTGTTCCTCATTCATTTTTATTCCTTTTGGCTTGAAATAATGGAATAAAGTAATTTGTGTGGAACTTAGGCATGCTGGAGAGTTTTCATGAGGCTTCACTGCTGTTTGCTCAAAATTCTGGAGGCTTAGGAAAAAAAATCATCTTTTTTGAGCACTGCCCAAAAAGCCCAGATTATGACATATTGCCATTTCATTGCACTTTTTTGGCACATGCCCAGACAGAATAATAAAATTACTGAACTCTCAGTAGTGTCCAGCATGGATAACGTGTTCCAGCTGTTGAAGTGTCCAGCAGCAAGGTGGACTTCACCTATCTATGGAGGCCTCAACTTGCCAGCCACGCAGCCTGGGGTCATTGGCCCACTGAATTAATGGTGCTGGCCCAAAATTCACTGTTTTGTGCGAAGACACTTATGAAAATTTATTTTCATGTTTGATAAGATGTTGTCTTATCTCTGGTGCAGTAGTTTGAGGGATTAGGGTCTGTGATAAGCCAAGGCTGGGGATCACTGGTGTTATCCACCATGTCCCTGAGCTGAGAATCTGTGCTGGAGAGCAGAGGGAGGGACCATGATGTGTTTGGGGAGCAACGCAGCCACTGAGAGCCCCAAAGCCCTTAAAAGGCTTTGGAGAAGCATCCCTGCAGCCCTGGCTGGCCACGCTGGGGTGTGTCACCAGTCCCTGCAGAAGATGTGGGGGTGTGGCTGTGTCCTCGCTGGGTTTCTTCAAAAATGGTGTCACGAGTGCAGGGGGTGGGGGAGAAGGGGAAGCAGCGCTGGCAGAGCCCTCCAGAAGCTGGAGCTGAGGAATCCTCCACGCCCTGCTTCCTGTCCACAGGCAGGGCTGTGACACGGGGAGGTCACAGGGGAGCATGAGCCCGAGGGCTCGCATGGCTCTGTAATCCTATGGTTTGTTCAGATGATGCTGAGAAGTTCCTTTTGCCTTTCAGCTAAAGCCTGGGAAAGGCTTGGGCTGCCTTGCTTTCTGTTAGATGTCCTCAGCCAGGAGAGCAAGAGCCATGAGACATCTCAAATTACGGTAACAGTGACATTTCAGAGGGATTTGCCCTGGCAGATCAGTTTGTTCTGGGGGTTCTCACTACCCAGCAATTTTTTGGATGGGGCTAAGTCAGTACCTGAAGCACTTGAACTCTCCTCCTGCCTGGTGTTTCCTTTGGGACTAAACCCAGCTCCCAAATGTGGGTGGTTTTGGGCTGTGACAGGAGAGCATCACACAACCAGCTGAGCAACCACAGTTCTTCCACCTTGCCACGAAAGACATATTTCTAAAACCAGAAGAGCAGTGAGGAGGAAGTTGCTATTAATACCTGGCTGAGATGTGAATGACCGGGGTCAGGTCTGGTGGGGCAGGTGAAATGTGCATCTCTGTCATGGTGCTCCTTGAAATCTGCTGTGTGGGACACTGGTGGTGTTGGATGGACACAGATTTGGGTCTAGGCAGGAGAGGAAATGCTGAAGGGAAGGTGACCAGGAGGAGATAGCTACTGGCTTTATAAGAACAAGCTGAGAGCATCCCTTCCAAGGCTGGGTCACCCCTGACCTTGTTGTCTCTGCTCCTCTGAAGGACTGTCACCTTCTGGCAGCCACAGATGGGTGACCCTGTGTATTTGATGGGATCCAGGTGTGTGTGTGTACCCTGGGATATAATCCAGCTTTTGTTTGCTTAATTAGACAAGGTTTGCCAAGATGTGGGGCAGGGGGAAGCTTGTTTAAGAGTCTGGTCTGAAGAAGATCCTGTTGGTGTAAGAAGAATGCTTTAAAGCCCAGGTGTGACTGAAACCTGTTGCTTGAGGTGCTGTTTGCCCATGCCAAGGAGAGACAGCTTGGATATGAGCTGACTTGGTGGCTACTGGAGTTGGGGTCTCCTCCAGGATCTTCTTGCAGGATGTTCCTCCACCAGAATGTGTCCCCCTCCCAGGCTGGAGGAAGGTGTGCAGTCTGCTGGTCCTGTCACACACGGCAGTGCAGGCAGGGGAGGGCTTAACCTCTTGGGGAGGACTTTGGAAGCCTGACTCCACGAAGCTGCAGACAGCACAAAGAAATCCACCCGCGTGCCTAAGCTAAATCTGGTAACATTAAAGAGGCATTGAGACTCCCAATAAAACATGTTTTATCGGCCAGTGCATACTTTGAAACCTGTTTCCCTGGGTTGGGCGGTGCTTTGATCAGATCTCATTACTCTGGGAAGGATTGAAGCTCAGTTATCCTGGAGTGGCTGTGCTGAGCCCAGGGACCCAGCTCCAAGCTTTGCTGCCACAGCTTCCTCACCACTGCCATGGCTCTGTCCTCTGGACCCTCTTACCATTCCGTGTGTCTGCGTTAAGGTCAGTGATGGCTGTTTGAACACGAGACCCTGGTGCTTTCACCTTGCCTCACTTGCACCCTTTGGGACCCTTCAGCAGTGCTGAACCTTGGGATGTTTTTGTGGCAGGAAGTTTGGAGGGCCCCAGACTTTGATTACAAACGTGTTTGGAGATGAGAGAGGACAATATGATGAGTCAGAGCACAGAAAGTGCCTGAGCATGCAAAACTCCTGATTCTTGCTGCCAACCTACAGCCCGATAACTGGCCACAGTCTTTGAGGTTGGAATGAGTGGGGTGGATGATCTGGGATGGGGTGTGAAGCTGAGTCACCCAGTGCTTGTGGAAGCAGCAGGGTGCTTAGATCAGCACCCTTAGATCAGCCTGACTGGTTTTATACTTGCCAGGCTTGAGTTGTAGTCACTGGGGTCTTGGATGAGGATGGGAGACCATGTGAAATAGAAAAAAACCACCTTTGTGTCTGCTGGTGCACGATGGGACTTGTATCAGCTTGGGAATTTGCTCCCCTGTCCCGTGTGGGCACCCAGCTGTGTCTGATGAGAATCCTCATTTAGCACTGGGGTTTACATCTGAGCAGAGCCACCTCTGGAGAACAGAGCTGGTCTTCCCTGGGGTGTGCTGGGGGAGGCTGGTGGCCGTCCCTGCAGGCAAGGCTGGTGGCAGCCCTTGGTTACCCCTCAGGAGCTGAGCTGCCCCATGCCAGCCTGCTCCCTGCACTGACACAGCCAGAGCATGAAATATGGATCAGGAGGAGGAAGCACATTCCCTTGCCTTTTATAAATAATTGCTGTGCTGTGGGCAGTGAGGGTTCAGGGTAACCACAGCGGGGGAATAAATGGATTTTGAGGGGCTGGGAGAGGGGAAGACCTGCCCTTACCCCCCAACAGCCTGATGCCATGGGCTGGCTGAGGGGCTCCAGCCCTGTGGGTATGGGGAGGACTGGGAGGATTTAGTGTCTGACTGGGTGACCTGCAGTGAAGCTCTTTCTGCTGGGGCGCAGCTGGATCCGCAGGCGCTGACATTTGCCTTGGAGTTCAAACAAAGATCCCTGTATTGGCTTTATTGGCAAGGCAGTGCCAGGGACACTGCTGGATGTGTCCTGCTCCTGGCCCCTGCCCTCCTCCGGTCCCTCTGTCTCCCTGCTTCGGGCAGTGCCTCTCCCAGGGAGGAATTTGGAGGCAAGGGACTCTGTTTACAGTTCTTTGTGTGAGATGTCAGCCCGGGGATGTAAACAGCGCATGGTTTTGCTCAGAGAAAGTACAGAGCCACCACTGGCAGCATTTTTCCATTAAGGCAAGGGCTGGAAACCTCCTGGCATGGAGGGCTGGGCTGCTGGGAGCTGCAGCTGTGGGAGGAAAGTCTCTCTGTGGAGCACATGTAATAAATAAATAAAAAGGGAGCAGCACAGCAGCTTCCCTGAGCTGATGTAGTTTCTGTTCCATGCAGTGTTCAGATGGAATTTCCTCATGAAAGACGGATATTCCTCTGTTCTCTTCATGTGAGCATGGAGTGAGCTGTGGAGGACTCGGGCACATGCAGTTGTTTGTATATTGGGGTTTGGGGAATAGCAGCTTCATTGGGGGTTACAGATCTGGTAATTTTTAGCTTAATTTGTATTTCTATCAATAGAAACATTTATTTTCCATGTCTATTTATCTGATGCCTTTAGACTCAGGGACATCAGACCTGGTGACTCCTGAACTCCCCTGCCATGCCCTGTCTCTGCCTCCTGCTGCCCTGAATCCAAAAGATCAATCAAGTGCAATTCCCTCTTTCCTTCTTGCTTCCAGACCCGGACTGGGCGTCCCACAGCCTCGGGATCTTCATCTGCCTGAACTGTTCAGGCATCCACCGCAACATTCCGCAGGTCAGCAAGGTGAAGTCGGTGCGCCTGGACGACTGGGACGATGCCCAGGTGGAGGTACGTGCACCTGGGCTGGGAGGGTCCCAGCCAGGGGCTTTGGGCTCTTTCCTTTGCAGCCCTTTCTAAAGACGCCGCAAGAAATGGGATTTCAGAAAGTGTGTCTAGATGGTGAATGTGGGAACGAGGCTGTGATGCTGATTGAAGTAGAACACCCATTTTGTGAAGGATTTGTGAGGTTTCCCCACCCCTATAAAGATGTCCGTGAACTAGCATGTAGAAATTACTAATTTTTAATGGATTGTCTTCTCTTGTTTCTTACAGTATCTCTAGTCTAGACTAGACCTCTGGTCTACCACCCTGCCCAGCTCAGCTATCTCTGGCTTTGTTCCTCTTAAATTCACAGTTTGAAAAACCAAACCCTCACAATATAAATTCTCTCTATTTTTGCCCCACACCTGCCTGGATTTGTGTGGTGCTGCTAAAGGCACCCAGGAAACCTTTCTGCTTTGACTACTGGTACCTTCAAAGGCATGAAGAACTCTACCAGTCATTGATTTCTGTCTTCTGTCTGTAGAGTTGAGGTTTTTCTGAAAGCTGCACCTCGTGGAGTTGTGTGTTTTATGAGAACAGGCCTTAGTGTTGCAGGGTTTTTTCCTTCCCTGGTATTTTTTGGGGGGAGTAGATTGAATATGTAAATGCGAGAAATTCAAAACCATGACAGTAATAAAAAAAAAAAAAAAGCTTAGCTGCTTGTTATGTTTGTATGCTTGGTATTTGACACAAAACAAAATGTATTTAGCATGGCTGCCTGGAAAAGGATGGGGTTTTTACACTTATAAAGTGAATTTCAATAAACAAAATACATGAATAAGGAAATAAGTAGTTTTCTTTGCTGAGTTCTCAACCAGCCATTTGTGTATCAGAAGAAAAAGAGGGCTGTCAGGGGAGATAAAAACATTATATATTTATTTATTGGAAGGGAGGACTATCAAAGTAGATAGAACTTTTATATATGTATTTGTTTGTTTATTTGTTTATTTGTCTATCCCTTCAAGCTCCTTCCTGAGGTAGCTGCAATGACTTTGCAAAAACAAACTCATCCTTTTGGCACAAGTGATGTGATCAGAAGCACAGGATGTGTTGTCAGAGGCTATCACCCTGCTGGAGCTTTAACACATGGAGACTAAAAGCCAGTGTGAAGTTTTTCCCTCTGGTTACCTAATCCCCATCTTGGATTCCTGGGATCCATCTGATTCCCATGCCTGAGGGGGAAATGCCACTGTGTGCTGCCTCCTGCTCCTGTGGGGATCATGCAGGTGGCACTGGGACATGTCCTCAGCATCATTTTAAGCTGTGGGATCCCTAGTAATAATAACTAATATTTATTTGCAGCAACCCTTCTGTGCACAGTCCTGGGCAAACCTCTCAGTAAGAGAAGAGGTCCCCCATCCCAATAATTTTATTGCTTTGTAGAAGTAAAAGAGAATAAAAGAGAATGCCATTAACATTTTCTTAATTATTTCTGTTTTTTTCTCTTTTTACAGTTTATGGCCTCGAATGGAAACAATGTAGCAAAAGCAAAATATGAATCTAAAATGCCACCATTTTATTATAAACCAACGTATCTTGACTGCCAGTAAGTAAATACCTCTGCTGGTAAACATCATTTATTTGTTTGTGCAGCTGCAGCCTCTGTAATACATTAGTTTTAGCATAAGACTTTTTTTTGCCACAATGGAGGTTTCATTTATAAAAGGTCCTGAAAATGTTTTTCCTTCTGCAGGCATATGGTAGAGTTTATGCTACGTGTGGGATCTTATTTAATAAGTACAGTTGAGATGATGCAGGGGAGTCAATAGTTTGTCTGTTCCCCAGACTCTTCCAAGTTTCTAGAGCTGCAAGAATGCCAATTTCTACCCATTGATTTCCTCTGTCTTTTCAAATCCCCCTTCTGCATCAAGGCAGAACTTGCTAATCTGCAGTGTCAGATTCTGGGTTATTTGTAATGCAAAAATACCGGGGCTTTGTGTTGGTTTGGTTTCACCTAGATGACAGATAATCTCCCCCATGAAGGAGGAAGGTTAAAGGTTGTGTCTAAGAAACCAAAAGGTTGTGTCTCCTGTGCAGTGTGGAGAACCTCCCTAGTAAGCTGGGGTGGGCTTTGTGGAGCAGGGAGCTGAGCAGCCAGAATGTGCTGGGTGCAAGGGGATGAACTGAATTTGGCTTTTAGGGTCCAGCCCTGCTGTGTACCAAGGTGTTTTTTTATTTTTGTGAGAGTGGAGCTGCCTGGCCTGACAAGAAAAAAACATCCATTTATGCGATGTTCTGAGCTCCAGAATCCCAGCAGTTTGGCTGTGCCATTTTGAGACTTGTATGTGCCTGTCATGTTGGGGTTGGAGAAGCAGGATTGGTAGGAGAAACACAATTCTGGGGGATTTTGATTTTGTTTACTCCCCAAGTCTCAGTTAAGTTCAGTTAGATGCTGCCTATCTGATGATACTCAGGTTGCCCAGGGGCAGAGTCCTGGTTCTTCTCCATGACCTATCCCTGCCCAAGGGGTGCAGAGCTCGTGCTCCTGGCAGGGAGCAGGGCAGGTCCCTCCAGCTTGAGGCGTCCTGAGACCTGGGTGCCAATCACACCTGGCTCCCCTTGCACAGTGAGAGACAGTGGGAGCTGCTCCTGCTCTCAGGCAGCTTGGAGACCAGGAGCATTTCCATTCCTGCTGCTGTGGGGCTGGCAGGAGTGTCTGTGGCTGGTTCTGTGCTCGGGTGGTTTGTCCTGCTGGACTGGTGCAGCTCAGCCTGGCTGCTTCCCTCCCTCCATCCTGCAGAGCTGTGTCACTCTGGGGAGCTCTGCCAGGCAGTGGCTCAGCTCCAGCCACAGCCCTGCCAGGGCTGTTTGAGCTCCCAGGGACCCTGCCAGGGCTGTTTGAGCTCCCAGGGACCCTGCTGGGGCAGCCACTCCATCCACAGCCCATGCCCATGGCTGAAGGAGGGGCACTGTGCTGGGCTGGGAACCTGTGAGGAGCTGGAGCAGGGGATTGAAAGGATTTGTTGTTGTTTGGTTTTGGTTATTTACCGATTCATTGGGAGGATGAGGCAAGGCCAGTCTTCCTGGGAGCAGCTAGAAGATTAATTTCTGACCCTTTTCTGGTCCCAGCTTGTGCCTGTTCTGCACTGGGACTATTACCTGATTCCTGTACTCAGGCTGGAGCTCTGCTCTGGTAGGGCTTCTCTGGACCAGCACTGCTGGGTCCCTGCCATAACAGCAGGATGCAGTGGGGTGGATGTGGCTCTCACAGGAGCAGAAAATGTCCTGACACTGCTGCAGGATCAGCAGCTGTGGGCACATTACACCCTGGGAGCGTCTCAAGGATGCTGTGCCCAGTTGTATTTTTCTGTCTCTAGTTCAGGGCTCTCTGTGCCTCTCAACAGATGCATGCTAAACAAGTGCAGGGGAGTGCTGCTTTTTACAGGGAGGTATATTTAGCTTTTCCCCCGCCTCGCTGCAGTCCAGTCACTGCAATAGCATGAGCTGTTCCCAGCTTGCAGCCCTGGGAAGCATCACCATGGATGACACCTCCATCCAGCACTGGCAATGATTCCAACCACCTTCTGCAGCATCGAGAGGTTTTGGTGCTTCTAATTCCAACAGCAGCACATGCTGGACTGCTGCAGTGCCTGGGCAGCTGCTTGTTCATTTAAGCTTCTTAATTTTATAATGCTGTTTCTGGAATCCCTCTGCTTTGGTTGCATGAATAATTGTGAAGTTCGGGGCAAGAGGGAAGAAGTACTGCAGTGCCAGCTTGTCCTTTTTAATTATTGCCTACAATGTTGTGGTCAGCTCTTTGGGAAATTCATGGTGTTTGCCTGCTGCATTTGGCTCCTGTATCCTTCAAAAGCCCAATTGTAGCTTCCTGGTTCTGCATGACACTTGGCAAAGGTTAGAGAACTTGGAGGGGTGCTCTGAAATTGCCCAGGGAAAGTTCATAGGTGAAAAAATTACCCCACCAAAAAAACCCCAACAAACCCAAAAAACCCAAATAAACAAAAAATCCCCTTCTTTCCTCTCATCTCTGTCTGCCAGCACTGACCCATGCCCCAGGGACAGTGACCAGAGCAGCCAGCTCCTGTTCCTCTGGGGTGTCCCTAACAGTGAAATGAGTCACAGACTCTGGGATGTTCCTACACCACTGCAATATTGGCCCAAAGAGCTTTGGGTGTGGAATTTAAACCACAGAACCTCTCTTTGGATGGTCACAAATGGTCATGGCCCAGCTTGGTACACCACAGCAGCAGACGGAGAGCTGTGAAACAGATTTTTGCGGGGCAGATACATTGCAAGCACGTGGCTGAGTTTTGAGTCACCACTCAGCAGCAGGTACTCACTCTTGAGTAAAAGCAAAGGAAAAAGGCTTTGTTCAGTCCTTGACTTGGCTGAAAACTGATAGAAGAAAGTGAGATAATCTCTTAGTGGGCTTTTGCAGAACTGGAAGTACAATCCTGTCCCTGCCCAATACTTACCAAGGTTTTGTGTTGCTTGATTTGGGAATGCAGAGCCTCATCCTGTGGCATTGCGAATGAGCTGCAGTGCTTTGCTCTGCTCCTCTCTCCGTGCTTGGATAAGTGGGAGCTGCATCTGCTCCTCCTGCAGAACAGTTCAGTGTAGTGACTGTCAGCACAGAAAAATGGGGCAGGATGGGGTGGCATGAGCTGTGCTGGTTGTGTGGTATCTGGAACGAGATGAGCCATCAGTCAGAGAGAGGCACACATCTTGAGGAGTCATCCATGTACTCAGCTAAAGAACAACAGTTATTAGCTGAAGTGACTTTTTGTATTGATGGAGATGTGCAGAGGGAAGATTGCGTGGTAGATCTCTGGATTTTTTTTTTCCTAATCATTTGAGGTTTGGTACATTTGGTAGAGGAGTTGCCAAGCCCACCAGCCCATCACCTCGGACTGGCGTGAGAAGGCCAGCATAGCCTTCTCACCACTTCCTCTGTCACCTGCTTTTGCCAGTACTTCATAGATAATAAAAACTTTATAGACATAAAAACCTTCATTACATAATGTTCACAGGAGTAAAATTGAGATTTGCTCAGGTTCCTAGTCATTAGTAAGCATTTTCAGATCTTACATTCACAGCTCTCAGAAGTGCCTGATGTCTTGGGTGTAAAGTTTGAGGTGCTGCAGTGTGGCCACTGGGAGTGGCTGCTCATCAGTCCATTCCCAAGTGGTGGAGCCTCCTTGGTGGCTCAAATTGGTTGCTCAGGATCAGGAATTCTTTGAGTCACCCAAGTACTGAGATCTGCCCAGTCCTTCAATCCTGATCAGCCATGGGGTTCTCTCTTATTGTTCATTTTCTCTTTGCTGTTAGCTTGTAAAGCTGTTAATTCATATTGATTCCTTTAATTTCCAAAGGAAATTGCTACAAGGTTGAGGTAGTACTGACAGAGGCTGTTTCCTACATGTTTTTAATTGGTGTTTAACCAATGAAAAGTAGTGTTGTGGTGTACTGGACAGTGCATGTAAAGCAATCAAAAGGGGAACCAGTTAGCATTTTATATGAGAATGTTGTGATTTTGCATGCTCAGAATCAGTTTTAGCTTCTCCAAATCCATAATGAAAGGGGTTTATGCCTTGAGAGCCAAACCCCTGTCTTTTTGCTCTCCTCTGGCAGCTTGCTGTGGGGTGCTGCTCTTGGTAGGGGAATGGCACATCAATCCTCAGGCTCTGCAAGCTGAGGTGATGCACAGAGAGCCTGGAAGAAGCCCCCAGCTGTCTCATGCCTCCAAAAAGCTCTTTAAAATCAAGTCCTCACAGCAAGAACTTACTAGATAGGAAAAGAGTGTGAAGCTAGACAGGCTTTTAGTCTATGCTGCAGTGGCTCTCCTTGCAGTCTGAGCAAAGAATTTGGACTCTGACTTAAAATTTCATTAGAGCAGTTGTTTGACAGAAACCTGGCATAGCTGCATCCACCAAGCTGCCTGTGGAAAGCATGTTGCTTTTGCTGGAAAAACCTCTAACAAATTCCAGAAGCTACAAATTTGGCTTCTGGAAATGGTGTTTCTGGATGCCATTCATTTCTTTTGTCTTTCTTGGACTTGGTGGTGCCTCACAAGGATGCAGTTAGGCAGTGGTAGTGTGTGGTGTTTGATGTCTTTTGGGCCACTTTCACCTCTGGCTGGGGTTTCTTGTCTGTCATATGTCTCCAAAAAAGCCACAGCTTCTATGTGCAGCATCTGTGGGTGTGCTCTGGAGTGCATCAGCCCGCCCAGCTGAGAAAAAAATCAGTCTTGGGAAAAAATAAACTGGAGACAGAATTTGGCTGGCCAGCACCTCCTCCACACAGCACACCGAAGCCGTGCAGCCACAGTTTGATATTAAACTGCTTGAGGAGCTTTTCCTGTGGTGCTTTTTGCTGTGAGCTTTGAGTAGGTGGGACCAAGATAAAACTGCTCCAGTGGCTTCATCTGGAACCTTCCTCACTGGCCCCTGGGCAGAGCCCTTGTGTTCATGTGGGTGGTCAGGAAAGCAAACAAGTGCCTCCAATGGTGTTGGCAGTGCTTTGTCAGCCTCTGGACCTGCTGTCCCTCAGTCAAGCTCAGTCCTTTCCCATTTGGGGGATGAATATTTCCCTTAATCTGTTGGAAATGTGGATTTCCTTAGCGTTTTGTTTTGTTTTATTAGTGACGTTTTTTGATTTTCCTCTAGGTTTTTGATGAGTACAAGGACTTTTCTGTTCTAATTGCCAAAAAATGACAAGTTCCCTGTAACCAGCAGCCTGACAGATTTAAGTGGGCTGTTGAAGCTTTTGGAGTTGATCCTGAAAGCTGTGTATCTCCACAGTTTAGGAATGATGCACTTAGATTTTTTTAACAAACACTAATAATTTATTTGCTGATTTGCTGCATTATCCCATCACCAGAAATGCAGAAAAATACCAGGGGGCTGTTACTGCAGTCCTTTCTGGTCACAGAACTCCTTTTGGAGTCAAAAGTGGATTTGGATGGAGGCTCCTGTGCTGGGTATCCCTGGGTTACATACACACATATTCACGCCTGCAAAAGTTCATTTCAGCTGAAACACAGCAACAGATATTTCTAAAGTCCCTGAAGATATACTTAAATTAAGATCAGGTCAGCAGTCTACTGAAAGTGGTGGCTGTTTTCATACAATCCCTGTATAGTTTGAGGGTCTTCTGCCCTGCAATTGCTCTCAGCTCCTGTAAATCCCAGGACACATTCCTGCTCCTGGATGAATTCATCAGAGCTGTGCTGGTGAGACTGGGGTTTAGCACCAGCAGCTTCTTATGGCAGGATTGCATCTAGTCCCTGAGAGTGAATGTGGTCAAAGTCCTGCTCAGCTTCTCTCTTGCAGTGAAGGGAGAGGGTGAACTCCTCGCTGTCCTAGCTGGGTTTTTGTTTTGGTTTCTTTTACTGGAGTTGTTCTGCTTTCTATAAATAACCACTGGAGCAGAAGCTGCAGCTTGTGGCCTTGCACTGAGTTGTCCAAACTGTGAGCTGCTCTTGGTGTGTCTTGGGTTTTGGGAAATTATTGCTGAAAGAGCTTGGGTTTGTGATGATAAGGAAAGGGGAAGAATGTGTGAGGTGCCAGGAAGCTGCTGGGAAGGTGGCACAGCTGGATTCCCACATGCTCTGGGAGTTGCCAGCTCGTGTTCAGGGACTCAGAGCCACTCATGTTCAGGGCCAGATGTTGAGAGAGGCCCCCGGGAGCATTTTGCAGCTCCTCAGGGTTCCCCTTGGGGCGTGGTGCCTGCTGGCTGCCCGGGGGTGCCCTGTTGCACAAGAGCTCCGGAGCCACTGCAGCGGTGCTGGGGCAGTGCTGGGGGCACTCAGGCCCTGCAGGGACGTGTTCCCCCAGGGATGAGCCCTGCAGGGTTTCTGCTGTACGACCTGCATCCTACAGCAGGAGTGTTTTCCCACTGCTGCACATGAACCTGAATTTGTACTGTGTTCAAACCCCCGTGCTGGAAGGCAGAGACTGGGAGCAGCTGCAGCTCCTGCGGAATCCACTGACGTCAGCTGGAGCTGAGGGTGGTGTGAATCTTCTTCCTCCCAGTTCAATCCCTAATCATCTTGTTGAAAAGGTCCAAGTTTGGCTTCAGTGATAGCAAGCAGTCCACAGCAGCTGGCCAGGAAAAATTGCAAGAAGAGTAGTAAATTGAAGTATTGGTGTTTATTTTATGATTAAATTTTGGTAGCTCTGCTGATTAGTGACAGCATTATAGAACAGGCATTTGGGTGCCACCTTTTGGGTCATCAGGCTTCTATGTTTGTGGATATCAGATCCAGAAAAGGCATCCTGCTTGACCCAGAAGAGCCCCCTTGGATGTTGGATGAGGTTTGAGCAACCCCATGGCAGGGGAGCTGGACTTGGATGACCTTTAAGGTCCCTTCCAAGCTTTCTGTGATTGTACAAAGGGCACCTGAACCTCCTGAGGGTGGCTTGCACCCAGACCAGAGCACAGCACGGGATGGCAGCAGAAGGGAGATGGGTGTTCAGAGCTCACAGGCAAACTTGGCAGATGTGTAACAGCTGAAGATCAGTCACGGGAACAGGAGCAGAAGGGGAGAGGCAGACTTGGTGCATTGTTTCTCTTACAGCAGGAGCTCACAGCTGAGTTTTGGGGGCAGGGAAGCAGTGGTGCTCCCCGAGCCTTGGGAAGAAGGCTGGTGCCCCAACCAAGGAGCTGACACAATGGGAGGAACAAAATCTATGTAATTATTTCCTCCTTTATTGCCAGGAAGCCAATCACAGCCACAGTTCTCATTGGGTAGTGTCTTGCAGATTTATTGAATGTGTTTGCTGTACCTGCAGATGAATTTTCATAAGCAGTGTTGGTATGTTTATATTCTTTGAGCATTTCTGGGATGTGCCTGCTGAAAAATACCATTTAGTTTGCATAATCAGCAAAAAAGAAAAGGTGATTAAGCATATGAATAGCTTTCATTGGCAGAGAAGTTGATGTGTTGAAATGTGATGGTTTTACAAAACACACTCAGTGCTGGGGGATCTTTTACTGTCTTCAGTGTAGGCAGCTCCAAAATGTCTGCTGTGAAGCTGGGATAACACATGCCTTTATTTCTGAGTGTGATCTGCCTGCTTGGGCTATTTAGGGTTCTAGGGCAATTAAGAAATAAGTTCAGTTAAAAATGGTTTGAAGCAACTTCCAGCATATTCTAGATCAAAGTTACTTCATTGGTTCAAGCACTCATGCTGCAATAAAATAGCAAAAAAAAAAATCATCTTTGGAGTATTTTTTTCCTTTTTGGAATTTGAGGTATTGGTGTATAAATCATTGGTATAATTTCAGTATTAAAAGTAAAGGACTTTTTAATCATATTTGCTGCCATGCATCATAAACTGCTTTCTTAAACTTGGCAGTATGGGCTGTGAGTTTGGAAGAGCTTGGCCAGATGGGTTTTCAGCACCTTCTGCTTCTGTAGTGATATCTTCAGGGCAGTAATCTCTCTTTTGTACCTAGTTGGGATTTTTCATTTACTCACCCTGTTCATTGAAGAATGTGGCCTGAGAAAATTAGGTCTAAAATGGTTCATATACTGAGGGAATTTTTTACAGAGGCTGATTGGGTGGGTAGCGACAGACTGTTCTGCTAAATCTATGCATTTTTTTAAAAATAAGTTTCCAATAAAATTGGATGTACAAGGAAATTATTTATTGTTGTCCAGCTGCAAGCAGAAGAAACCATCGACTCCAGACTGTACAATGCAATTTTTGGAAGACTTTTAAATCACACTTGTGCTTTCATTGAAGAATTAATGGTTCTGACTTCTTTCTTAGTGTATCTTGGACCATGTTTCCTTTTCTCTGTATTTTTTTTTCCAGACTACTGCGGGAACAGTGGATCAGAGCCAAATATGAACGAAAAGAGTTCATCCACAGTGAGAAGCAGGAGCCTTATTCTGCAGGTAGTGAAAGACACTTTTGGCAGATAAGTTTTTTGATGTCCAGCACCTTCCGTTTTCTTCCTCTCTGTTTATATGTTCTTTATGTTGATTATTGCCTGTATGTCATTAAGTAGGAGAAGTAAGTGTGGTCTTTGCACAAGATCCCTCCTGGCATTCTCTGTATTTGATTTGGAGTATTGGGAATTTGGATACCTGATGGAAACAAATCCAAGACTTTCTGTTGACTTCCACGGGCTGTTCACCAGGAGCAAGTCAGGCCAAGCACCAGTGGGTTTGTTTCTGGGAGCAGGAGGTGTGAAGCTGGATGGAAGTGGAGGTAAAGGATGTTTGTGTCCTCGAGGTGACTTTGGCTTTGGAGAGATGCAGCAGCCCTGCTAGCCTGCTTTGGGTGGTGCTGGGTGTGTGCAGCACCACCCCACCCTGCCAAGGACCCGTCCCTGTCCCTGCAGGATGCTGCAGGTGCAGCAGTGGGAGCTGCTCTCCCTGGGCACAGGCAGTGCTTTGCAGTTGCAAAGGTGCAGCTCGTGTGACAGAGCTCCTTTCAGAGCTCATTCCAGCAGGGTGACAGTGGCCTTGCAAGGGGCTGGGATAGCAGAGCAGTGGCTTGGGTGATTTTCTTGCAGAAGGGCAGGATTTGAAGAGGCGACATGGAGCTCAACCGTGTTTGTTGTGTGGCTGCACCAGCATGAAAGTGCATGAAATTAGCTGGGTATTTCTTTGCTATATGTAAGTGGCATTTAATTTATTCTGCATATTAAGTAGTTGACACCAGCTAGGTGCTTGGATGACTCTGGGATAATTTTATTAGCAAAGACCATGTTACAGATTAAAGGTTAAAATATTATTTTCATGATGCTTTTCAAGACTAATAATATGCAGGTAGCTCCAGCAGTTTGCTGTCATGAAAACCACAATTAAATTGTGATCTCATATATTCTCAATTTATGTTGTGAGCATTTCAGCTCTGCTGTATTGTGTACATGAGGCACACAGTGTGTGGGGAGTATCCATATTCATAGAGAGTACGTTAGGCACATTTTTATTTTAGGTTTTTATAAAAGCTGTCTGCTGGAGTCGGACGTGTTCTATTAACAATAAATACTTTGATTTCTTGGATAATTTTTGAATGTATCTGCCAGTGTGTGTATAATACCCACTCAAGAATAATGTTTCCAATTTCTACTGTGTAACTTCTGGATATAAAAGCTGGGATTCAACCAAGTACTTGAGGAAAACGCATAATTTTAATCACATGATGAGTCCTTTTGACTCTGAGAAGAGTGTGTACCTGGTTAAAGTGAAGTAGGTGCTTCAGTGCTGTGTGGGAAAAAGGGCAGTGTGTTCTGAGCTCTCTGAAAGATATTATGAGAAGAATTCAAAGGGGAGTTTATTTTAGCAGCGTATTTTGTAGGTGTTCTTCAGTAATGTGGGTGCATAATATTTAACTGCATGCTGAAGTGATAGGGTTTTCTCACCTCTCTTTGAAGTTCAAAAGCCATTAAATACAGAATAGAAGAGAAGAGGGTGAGCCATTTTCAGTGAGCAGTGCCCTGGGGAGGAGGAGGGGAAGAGAAGCAGGCTGGTGGGCGTCATGTAAGTGGTGTAGAAGTGATTTTAGGTTGTGAATTGTCTTTGAGAATGGCACTATCTCCAAAGCCCAGCATAGGAGCCACACAAATGACCTGTGCAGCTGGGATGTCATTTGTTGGTTGTTCTGGACAGTAAATTCCAAGGGGAGCTTTGGCCAGGTGGCTCCTCCTTAGGGGAACCAGGCTGATGTTACAACAAAACAAAGCTGGGGATGCACACCCGAAACTCCCAGTGCCAACCTTCCCCTTCTGCTGCACCATCACAGCCCCCAGGTGTAGCTGCCCACCTGTCCTTCACCCTGTGCCAAAAAGAGCTCCTTCTTCCAGCCTGTCCTGCAATTCCAGGACTCAGCTGGGATTCCAGCTCTCAGGCTGGGAGTTGGTTGTTTTCTGGGGTTGTGTCCTGAGAAGGGAGCCCAGGGAAAGCCCTGTGTCCTGTGGAAAAGGAGCATGCTGAACATCACACAGTCATTTAGGTTGTAAAGATCATTGAGTCCAAGCATTAACTCAGCACTGCCAAGGCCATGTCCCCAGCAGAAATGTTCCTGGGTGTGCTGGACAGTTCTTGTACCATTCTGGTGACATGGGGCTGTTTTGTCACTGTGCTGCTCACGGTGCTGAGCCTCCTGTGCCTGCTCCTGCCAGGCTCAGCACAGCTGGGGATGGCAGAGGGTCTGGAATGTTGCTTTTTTCCACTGACCTGAACTGTCTGTGAACAAACCGAGGTGGCAGCGACACCAGGACTCCCTCCTGCCCATCCCACATCCAGTTGTGTCTCACTGGAGTGTACCTCTAGCTCTGTTTCTTCCTAATGCTGTCTCAGACCATTTTTCCTCACCCTCCTGAATTCCCTGGAGCGGTGTCAGGTTACCAGTTTCTAAGCATGAAACATTTTGTTGCTAATAGAAATGTCAGTATCCATTTTCTCATGTTTGCTGGAAGATTTAATTCCATTTTCCAGTCCCGGGGGCTATTTTGCATTCTGATGTTTGTTCAATAATTGCATGAAAAATAAGAAAATGCTATATTGGAATAGTTTTGAGCAACATCCTTTTCCAGGCAGCCTGATGAAACCCTGGTCAGAAATTCAGTGTCTTTCAGAATATCCTTTGGGGAGAGACTGTCTGGAGCCTGTAGATGCCAAGCAGAAGCTATCACAGCTGAACTGCCAGACTCAGGAGAAATGAGCCTCGGGACAGGAGTGTCAGATGTGCAGGTCAGGGCTGAGAGAGTCGTGCAGGGAAGCCTGGCAGGAGGATGCAGCAAACTTCAGCTGCTGGGGAAGGGGATAAACAAGAGGCAGTGTGGGATGCAAAGGCAGCAGCTGCCCCAAAGGGTCTTCCATGTCTCCCAGACTGCTGGGAAACATCTGCCTCATGAGATACAGAGGGATGCCAGGTAGCAGGATCAGAACTGGGAAACAAAGGCACTTCCCATGTGCAGAAATGCCCACTGTGGGCAGTGCTGAGCATTGAAACCAGCTCTTGAGCCAGGCAAGAGCCTGGCTGTGGATCCATGGGTCTTGGTTCAGTCCCCAGATGAGATAGCCCCTCTTGGGGCTGTGCTGTTGTACGTGCAATCACAGCCACTCACCCTCGGTGGGAGATCACATGGGAACTCCTAAAAGGGAGATTTAGAGTTCCTTGCTCCCCTAGGAGGCCTTGGAGCACAAGCCCATGTGCTGTTCCCAGCTTTCAGCTCCTCTGCCCCGTTAGTGTTTCAGCCTGATGGTTCTGTTGTTAATTAGCATATCAGCACCATTGATTGGACAGTTCAGATGAGCTCAGTAAAACTGATTAAATGTTTCAGTGATCCACCATGGATTCTCAGAGACACCCTCTTGTACATCTGAGCTCTTCATTCAGCTGTAGTATGAGCTAAATAATTTGTTTGCCCTAGCCAGACTCCATGAAACAAAACATTATTTACACTCCAGCAATCCTAATTAACACCATGGCCACATCCCTTTCTCTAGCAGTACATTTCTTGTACAACAGCACAGAATGATGCCTGTCTTGAAACACTCACGTGTTTCAGATTGGCTTTATCCCTTCTGGTAAACGAACTGGCAAAATTACTGTCAGTCTCCAGCTAATTGTCCCTCCTAATGGAGTTTAATGGGGCATGGGTGCTGAATTCTCCTAGAAACAGGGGACAGTTGTAATTGTCATCACAGTCTGGATCTGTATCTCAAGGCAATTGCAAGGTTTGATAAATTTTAAAAATATTTTGATCAGTTTTAAAAAGCTTGGTTGTTTTCCACTGCTGTTGCTAGATGGCAGTTCTGGCAAAATCCCAGAGGACCTGCTGAAAGTTAGTTCAGTTGGGTGCTCTTGATTTCTCTTAATCAAAGGGATTTATTTTAGCCAAGGGAGAGGTGGAGGGAGCAAAAGGGAACAGTATTTGCAGGGCTGGAGCACTGTGATGATATAAACTGGTCAAGGTGCAGCTGCTCTGATGCATCTCAGGCTGCAGATGAGAGAATGGGAACGTGGCCAAGGGAGAGGAAAAGAGAATTCTTTCCCTTTGAACTTTGACTTCACTGCTTTCATTCATTGTTCTTGGGAAGCTGGGGCTCCTCAGCTGATAAAAATTGTCATAGGTCCCATGAAAGTGTTGGAGGAAGCCAGATTTGCACCAGGTGAAGGTTTAAACCCTGTCCTGTGGAGTGGAATTTGGAAGACTGGGATTATTTGACTGGTGGTTCCATAGATGGGTTGCAGAGAAAAATAAAGTGCTGCTACAGCAATCTGAAGTGGCCTGTGAGCTTCCACTGGAGCTGCTGAGAAAGCTGGAAGACACAGGCAAAACTTTGGGCATATTAGCAAAGTTAGTGATGCTCGGGGCTTTAGGCTCTGTTGGATTGCATTCCTGTATTTATAGTGCTGTGGGCTGGATCATATTGTCACAATTCAGGTGAGCTGTGGTTTATTCAGGTAGCATTTCTCTGAAAGTGCTTATTTGCTTGTACTGTCTTCTCTCAGTACCCTAAGGATTACTTGGCTTCTGTGTTGTTTCCTATTTGTCTGCAAATATGACGGCAAAATAAATTATGAGACATAAAAGAACACCCTAAAATAGTAAAATCTGTTAATGTGCACTTTCCATTCCATGAGGCTCTTGCATAATTTGGGCAGCAGTTTGAATTAATTTTCCCCTGCACTCACACAGTTGGAAGGAGCTCTGACTGCAAAGCACTGGAGAAAACACAGGGGACACAAAAATGTCCTTTCCCAGTGTGAGGAAGAGACCCTTATTAGCTCAGTGTGACCTGCAGTGATGTAATGCAGTTTATTTTGGGCCTCATCAGACAAACCAGTGAGCAGTGTTGCAGATAAAATCCAATTATTTTAACTGACAGACCTGATCCTCTGCTGCCTCTTACCCCATTTCCTCCAGCCAGTGAGGAGCTGTGGGTGTCAGAGCGACACCAGCTCTGCCGTGGGTTTTTTCACAACCTCAGAAGCAAATTACAGGGCTGAGCAGCACCCAGGGAGCAAACCAGTGCTAATGGCAGCCTCAGAGGACACGGGGTTTTCTGCACATCAGACAGCCCAAAGCACTGAGCAAAGAAATAAAGCATCAGCCTGAGGGCTCCTGGTGCCCTTTGCTGAGCCCTGAGCACTCGTGGTCTTTAAGGAGCTGCTGGTGCAGAAGGGGGTGTGAAGCCACAGCAGAGCCCTCCCCTCCCTTTGCTTTGCACACAAACTTTGCAGTGAAGCCCAGGGGTGGAGGTGGCCTGGGGACAGGAGGTGTGGTGACACTGTGGGTGGGAAGGTGGCTGGCTGGGGACAGGCAGGGTGTCCTGATCTCTGGGTGCCTGCAAGAAGAGAGGGTGAGAGTGGAGAGGGCCTGCAGGCTCAGGGGAGCAGGGCACCTCCTGTGCAGGCTGCAGGTTTTCAGTGCTGCACAGGGTTGGGGTGAAGCCGTGCTGGGGAGTGTGCTGCTCCAGAGGGGTGTTTTCCCCCGGGTCCTGTCACATGCACAGACTTACCTGTGCCAGGGATTCACTGCCCTGCTCGGGCTTGGCTGCAGCTCCTGTGCTGCAGGGAAGGACAGTTGGACCGGGAGAGAAAAGGATGAGAAGGTTTAAATAAAGAGCAAAGGTGAGAAGGTTTAAAGAAATAACAAAGTCCCCATTCAGGGCACTGTAGCAGTGTGAGGGTTGTGGCAACAGAGTGTTCCCAGATTTGGGCTCCCATGAGAGGTGCAAGAGAGACAAAGGTGGGTTGTGTTCTTGGGGTTTCTTTCCTATTTCTTGTGCTAGTTTATGCTGTCTGGAAGTCTTTATGTGGAACACTGCTCCATCCCACTGGACCTGCTCCATGGTCAGAGCATCACCCCTGTGGGAGTGACCTGATAAGGGTGAGACAGAGCTGATGTGTGAAACCAGCTCCTTGCAAGTGGGGAGAAGTGCCATAAGTCCTTCCTGTAGCATCCTTTAACTGCTGACAAGACACTGGACCTGCATCTTAAATAAGAGAGTTAAACCAAGCCTCTATTGCTGAGGTGTTCTCAGCTAAATCAAGAGCTGCTTTTAGCCCTGGGAAGGATTTGAGCCAGCTCATGTGTGTGGTCAGGATGGTAGCCAGCTGCCATCTCAGCTTCTCTCATGCAGACCAGCAGGAAGATTTAGTTCACTGTTGTTTTTTCCCCTAATGCAGCCCACATCCTTGGCTGATGTTCCTCTTTATATTTCCACCAGCTCCAGGGCAGCTCTCCTGGCTTTTCCCAGGTGAGGGTCTGAGCGTGGTGAGGGTGATGCTGTGCAGAGCACTGCACAAACACAGAGCAGGATGGGGGTGTGGCTGGGGGTAAGGTGACAGCAGGGAGATGCCAGCCCCTCACAGAAGGAGAGGCAGTGCCCACCACAAGGGTGGTTCTGCAAAATGCAGGGATGAGGGTTACTTTTTAAATTACCCCATTGCTTTATAAGCGAGAAAGAGAGAGGAGTGTTCAGCAACTACAGGAGCCACATCTGGCTGAAATTATCCAAGATGCTGAGAAGCCAGAGGGAGAGATGGATGAGCAATGCTCACAGAAGCCTTGGTTCCTTAGGAAACAGAGCTCACAGGAGCAATAAGAGAAACCACGAGATAAAAGCAACCATGTTGAGTGTTATCAGCAACATCTCGCCGGGCTTTGTCCAGGCACAATGGGATGTAGGAAAGAGCAGTGGTGCAGAGCAAGGTCACCTGCCTGGGAGCCCTGGGGTGTGCAGAAGCATCCCAGTGCCTTCCAGGGGGTGGGTGGCATTGCCTGCTTTGGGGCTGGTGTGTGTACAAAGCCACCCTCCATCATTTCCACAGCGAGGGCAGGTGTCCCTGGCCACGGTGCGGGGCAGGGCTGTGCCTCCTCTCTGACCTGACAAGGTACAGCAATACTTCAGATCGTCTGGGTTGGGTTTTTTTTTTTTTTCCCTTAAACCTTTTCTCCCTTCCCCCAGTTCCTTATGAGCTTACAACATCTAAAAATAGCCTTTGGTGTGGGAGCAAAGCTGCGGCTCCGCCCGCCCTTTGTTCGGGGGCTGCGGCACCAGCCCGGGGCAGCCCTGCCAGTGTCCGAGGAGTGTCCGAGGAGTGTCCGAGTGTCCAAGGAGTGTCCGAGGAGTGTCCGAGGGCTGTCCGAATGCCTGAGGAGTGTCCGAGGAGTGTCTGAATGTCCGAGGAGTGTCTGAGTGTCCGAGGAGTGTCCGAGTGTCCAAGTGTCCGAATGTCCGGGGAGTGTCCAAGGAGTGTCTGAGTGTCCAAGGAGTGTCCAAGTGTCCGAATGTCCGGGGAGTGTCTGAGTGTCCAAGTGTCCGAGTGTCCGAATGCCCGGGGAGTGTCCAAGGAGTGTCTGAGTGTCCAAGTGTCCGAGTGTCTGAGGCCGGGGCAGCTCCAGCAGCTCGTGTCACTGGTGTTGCAATGGCAGCTCGCAGTGCTTTGTCAATGGGCCCCAGTGCTCTGTTAAACAAAACCAGTTTCTCATCCCCGGTCCCTGCTGGGTGTTCGGAGCGGTGGTGGAATCTCTGCAGAGATTGTGATGTTTGTGCTCCTGTACCCAAACCCGAGCCGCAGCCCTGGAGGTGTTTCTGCTGAGGGCAGTGAGGTTTGAAATGTCACTGTGTAAACACCAGGTCACGTTAGACTCTGAATTCCACAGTAAAAGCTTTAGTGCCACACAGTGCTGCAAATTTATAAATGGCTTTGAAAGCCCTATCTGCATTAGGTGTCTGTAAAGGGAATAATGTCGTGCAAATAGAGTTTATTTTCCCCTCATTCTGCTTTTTTGCTGGCATGTTTCCTGTAATGCCAGTGGCTTGCCTCCTGATTTACACCATATATAGAAATGTAGAAAAAGCCTAATTATAATTGGCTCTTCTAACATTTTGTGAGTTGAACTTCTGAAAATACTGGCTGCATCTTGATCCAAAGGTCTGAGTTTTTCAGAAGTTTCTGTGAGTGTAAATCTCTATTTAACCTCAAGGCAGATGTGGCTGATGGGCAAACAGCTGTCAAAAGCTTTAGCCAGCCTTGATCTTAGTCTATAGAGAGGAATTTTCAATATAAAGAAATAAGTTAATTTATTTCTACTTAATAGCCTCAAAAAGAAGTTGCTGCTTGGCTCTGGCTGCTTTTTAATGTCACTGTTATCTGATGCTGGTTGTAAAATGGATTAAATTCTCTTCTGATGCTTGAAAGGCTCAAGTATTAGAGTAGGGCTTTGAGAGAAGCTCCCTAATTTTCTGCTCTGCCCCTCACTGATGGGAAGCTCTTGTTTTTGTGATTCAGGGCAGCGGTGTGCGTCAGGAAGATGTGGCTGTCACGGGATCTGTGGAGCATCCCTCACTGTGGGATGCTTTTTTGTGCTGTCTTAGCCTCTCTTTCCAATCCCTGTAAGAAGATTCCTCATAGACCTAGAGATGGAAATAAAAAAGTAATAGCAGAGCGTGGTTAAAAAACAGCAAAAATCAGGATAGCCTTGAATTTTGTGGAGAATTCATGTTGGCTTTTGCAAAGCAGAGATGTGGGATGGAGGGGGAGATGCTTTGTGGTAGGGAGTCATGGCACCAGTTCCCTGCAGTGCACGTTGGTGCTTGGAGTGCACACTAGGATTGCATCAGTGGTGCCTTCTGTTAAATCACCATTTCCAGTAAATTCCCAGCAACTGATTCCAGTGTTAGGCTGAATCAAAGCACCGGGTTTGGCTCTCACTGGAGTTCAGCAAAATCGTGTCACAAACCTCTGCACTCAGTCCTGCCCTTGGCTGTAAGGGCTTGGCTGCAGGGTCCCAAAGTCTGCCTGCATTTTCCCTCTTCCCAGCTGACAGCAGGAGCGGCTCCTCTGCTTGGCACTGGGGCACCCAGGCCGTGTGTGGTTGTACCCAGGACAGCTGAAGGTGGGGCTGATCTCTGAGCAGGCTGATCTGGGGCTGAATGAGGAGCCCAGGGCACAGGGATGCTGCACCTCTTTGGCGTGGACCTCTGCCCTGTCTCAGTGTCCCAGAGGATGAAGTGATTGGGCATCACAGCCAGGCAGGGATTGTATCAGGGAGTTTGACTTCTTGGTTGAATTTTGCAGCCTGCTGTGAGCTTGGTGCTGTGCAGGTTTTGCTGATGCTTCTCCTCGTGGTCATTGGAGCAGTGGGGGCATGGCAGGGAGGGATGCAGGATGTCAGGCTAAGTGCCAGTGGGGCTCTGGCCCTCTCCAAAAAGGATGCAGCCTCCACTACTGGCTTTTTAAAGGAGCATTTTAGCATTTCAAGGATGCTCAAGAGCATTTTGTTGCATCCAGTGCTCTGCTGTACAGATGCCCCCAGAAAGCAGCCCCTGTCCAGAGGTTTCCATCAGAGGGCTGGGGGTGCGAGTGCCTGATGGGAATTGCAAACCCTGCAGTTCTCCCAGCCCAGCACCACGGCCACTGGAGGCTGATGTGCTGTTGTCAGGAGTGGGTTAAAGCACGAGCATCCCTCCAGCGAGCAACCTTGCCTGGCACAGAAACCTCCTTCTCCTGCTGCCGAGGCACAGAGCGGCTTCTGTTCTCCAGCCCTGACATCAGCGCCGGCCGGGACGTGAGTCACGCTGGGAGCCAGGCTCGGGGAGCTGCTCCCCCCTCCCCACACCCTCTCGTGGAGGTGAAGCCCCTCTCGGGTGGGTCTGAGCCCCTTCACTCGCTCCTCACCTGTGCAGCACCTGGCGTGTGTCAGGTGTGACGTTGGCAGCCCCAGGAGCAGGGCATGAGCCCAGTGGGGCTGTGTGAAGTCTGGCATCCATGCCTTGGCACTTGTGCTGTGGATTTTGGGTACAAAAAAGGGGGATTAAGGCCTGAGGTTTTTTTTTATTTTCCCCAAAACCTTTTGTCTAATAGGGAGGAAGAGTTTAAGATGAAAGGCTCTGGAGAAAGATTGAAATGATTGAAGGAGGACAGTTTAGAGAGAAGTATGTTCAGCTGAAGCAGATGGGACCCCACTGCTGATGCTCAGTCTCCTTTTCCTGTCTTCCCAGTATAATCCTTTATGCATTTAGCATTACACAACTCCGTGTCAGGACATGCTCCAAGAAACTTTTCCCCATCCTCTCCTTGGAGGTTTGAGGGAAATGCAGTCATTGCTTTAAAACAAATGACTGCTTCTTCTTCTGCCTTGGTGTGCCCTGGCACTGCTACCATGGGGAGTGGATGGGGGGAGATGCTTTGCAGGTCACTTCTGCTCTCTGCAGCCTCACCCAGAGCAAAGCAAAAACTCGCACAGTGAGTGAACAAATATTGAACCAAATTGCCTTGGAAGGAAATTGATCCAATTGAAAAAATCCACTCAAGAAACCAGCAGCAGATCTAAGCCCCAGCCAGACTGACAACAGCCACTGCAGCATCCTCAGTGGCTTTGGGAAGGGCTCTCCTGGAGAGCTGCCTGGGGTGGGCCCAGCCTTGCTCCCTGTCAGCATCTTCACAGTGCAAATGGTGTAAACATCAAACGGGACTTCGCTGCAGAAAAGACAAGGCACATCAAAGGGCTGTTTAACAAACTAAATTCAGGAGGAGGATGCAAGGGGAGATGTCAGCACGGTTTGTCTTACCATTATTTTTTCTTGTGCAAGGGGAGCAGGGCTGTGGCAGGGACCTGCACGTGGCATCGATCCCATGCCAGGATGCGCTGACATTTCCACAGGACTGGCATCATATGACCAGGAGCTGGAGAAGCCTTCCAGTGCCTTTCAGGAGCTGTTTGGAAGTGCTGATTCAGACTTGGTACAAACCCCTCGGAAGGGGTACTGCCGCCTCCTGGGGCTCTGTGGGAATCCAGGGAAGATGCTGCACCACTTCCCAGCCTTGATAAGGAGACACCACACAAAGTCGCCACCAGAAGGCAAAGGAGAGGGCTCCAAATGCAAAAGCTTGTCTTTTAGAGTTAAATTTGGTGCATTTTTCTTTTTTCTATCTCTCTGAGCTATGGCAAGAGGCCAGCGACTGCTGTTATGCTTTCCAGGAAATCCATGAACATTGCAGTGACAAAGTGATGGGGCGGTGATGGATCTTACAGATAGCTGCTGTAGGAAGAAAAACATCTAGCAAAGAGAAATGCTCTGATGTCTTCAACTCCCCTAAAGCAGAAAAGCATTTAGGCAGCCAAAAACTGCAGGTGAGAACCTGTGGGTCTGCACTTAGGGGAGGAGGAGCAGCTGGCCAAGCAAGGCATTGGCAGCCGGCCCTGGGAGGGGGGGTAGCACCACTGTGAGCTAAAGCTACAGCTAGTTTAGGATCCAGCTGTAATTTTAACAGCTGGTTCTGTCAAGCTGCCTTCAGCATAGCTGTGATCCAAGCTTCTATAATTAGCCAAGGAGCAGCAGCTCTCGTGCAAGAAGTGAGGCAGCAGCGATGCTCGATGCAGGGGAAGCAGAGCAGCCTCTGTGTGAGCCTTGCTGAAAGGGATAAGGGTTGCCCTATGAAATTTTAAATAGATGGGGATTTTTTTTTTTTTTCTCCATCTAAGGGCTTTGTGTAAAATATTTCGTTAGGGTTTTTTTTTCCCCCCCTCTCAAAAAAGCACACCTAAGAAATGTTTCATTTTGTGTCATCCTTTAACAGAAACATTTACATTTATCAACTTAAATCAAAAGCATTGCATTTGTGGTCAGTTTTAGGTTGGTTGAATTTGCTGAACTAGTGCAGTTTCTCATGGGTGAGGTGGTCTGAGCCCCTCCAGCCTGTGGCAGCTGAATGTGCTACCTGTGTTTTGGGGTGTGCTCTGGATGCTCCCTGGGGATGCCCTGGGTAGCTCCCAGGAGAGTCAGTCCAGCTGGTGAGGATAGACTATAAAATCAATAAATGTGTGGAACACCCCAACTATAATTATCGTGACTCACTCCTGTCCTTGAGCTTTGCCTATTTGAGGTCAACCAACTTGAATTAGTGCATTTTGATATTGCTCAGGCTGCCTGTTCCTGTAACCTTGAGTTTTTGCAGTCAGTAAATGGACCTATACCAACTGGAGACAGCTGAAGAGAAGTACAAGGCTTTGTTCTCCATGTCTTGGATGATAAACATTTAAGGAAAGACTAGGAGAACCATCCCTTTGTATTTTCTGTGCTTTATGAGGGTAGTTCGTGGTGCTCCAGGTCTGGTGTTTCTCAGTGATTTTATACTCTGCACATTCACATTCCCTGAGTAATGACACAGGACCAAAAAGCTGGGGCATCTTTCTTCCACTAATGAGAAGGGAGCGACTAGGAAGCAATAAGGATAACAAAGAACATGGAAAAGGCTCTTTTCATGGCAACTCATGGTAGCTTAATTCAATTTTTACTAAAGAAAGATCTGTTTTACTTTGGAGACCTGTGCAGCGCTGGGCAGCTTCTGCCTCTCACCAGATAAAGAACATTCTCCAGGGTGAGGTCATGTCTTTTTCTGGAGTTTGCCAGAGATGCAGCTGAGTTAGATCAGCCTCTACTCTGAACCAGAGCATTTGCTGATGCTTCTTTCTTGCCAACACCAGCCCACATCCACCTGCATTTTCCCCCTATAGTGAACTCACCCGAGTTTTCACCTTGAAATCTCCAGTGCAGCAGTGGAGGAGCTGTCCACACCCCACTTCTGAGATGCTTACACTGAAGTGGGACAGGGAGGTGCCTCCCCAGCTGGCTAAATGGGACTGGTTTTACAAATGCTGCTGCTGTTGAGGTGCAGACACAGCAGCCACCTCCAGTTTCATAACCAGGGCAGCCCCTGAGGGACACAGGCATGGCAGTAACAAACAGCATACCCAAAATACCTAAAAGACAATGAGGCTGCTCAGCAGGGAGTGAATTTCAAGCTTTCATGCATTGCAGAGGGTTGAAGAAAATTTTAGCCTAGCTAAGTCAGTATGAATTTTGGCCAATGATTTATTGGGACAGAATTTAGCCTTGGTTTATATAATTCCAGGAGTTCATTAAGTGGGATTATGCTGCTCCAGGGAAGGGGAGGTGATAGTTCTAGAAAAATCAAGGTGTGAAAATGTCCTTGTGCAACCTGGAGGTTGTGGCTGTGCTGCCAAATGCTCCTTCCTTGATAGCACAGCTGCCAGAGCATCGTGTACCAGCTGATTTCTGGGACAGCTGGAACACCAGCAGCCAGGGCAGAAACGAGTCCTAAATTCAAAAGTTCTCCTTTCCTGTATGAAGTTTTCAATGTAAATGCATTGAACACTCAATAAAAGACATTCAGGAGCCAATAGCAGCACTGCAGCAGATCTGCTCCAAGCCATTTGGATTTCTCTTCAAAGCAGAAAAAGAGGAGTGCTACAGGTGAGAATGGCTTTCCAGGATTTGTGACTACATGGAAATGCTGCCTGTGTGGGGGAATGCTTTTTTCTGGGATGCCCCAGAATAGAGAGTCCTAAACTCATCTAAAGTCTGTGGTGAACTTCTCTGCTGACTCCTCTACAGCTCTGTTGGGGGTTTAAATTCATCTCATCCTTGCTTGGATTGATCTGTGTGAGCAGCTGCCTAGCTGAGCTTTTATTTATTGGTGTGGGGAGGGATCCATCAAAAGCTCTTCAGGCTCAGAGACTATTTTAGCCTGATCCCCTAGGTGTGGTTTGAGGATGCCTGTGTAAAATCCAGACCTTCAGGTGGTTCCTGGTGCTCTGGAGGTGTTTTGAGCAGCTGTAGGTTGGTGAAACCCACTGTGGTGTGTGAGGAGGGTGTCAAGGTTTCTTGCCTTCTTTCAGTCTCACCTCTTTGCTTTTTGCATGAGCCATGGCATGTGGAGCTTCAGGTGGGTTCTCCCTCACCTTGCAGGGTCCAGGCAGGACCAGCTCTGTGTGGGCATCCCTGGGCAGGGGTGATGATGGTGTGGGATGGTGGCAGCAGCTCCTCCAGGTGCGGGGAGGGGAGGCTGCAGGACATCTTCCTGTGCAGCTTCTGTGCAGTGACTCACAGTGGCTGCAGCGAGGAGTTTTTGGAATGTTTGTGTCTCGCCCGAGGAGGATCCTTGCCCTGTGGTTTGGGAGTGGTTTGGCTCTCAGAATTCAGCTCCTGCAGGATGTTATTGTGAGTTAGTACCGCGTGCCTGCCCTTAAATGTTTTCTTGCCCGGCTTTCCAGCTAAATCAGGCTTGGAGTGCACTCACTGCTGGTAAGTGGGATGAACATCACACTGGGAACCTCCCACCTTTCATCTGCCTTTTATTATGGAAGACTGGCTTCCAAAGATCAAAACCTGAAGGTTATTTACCTGTAACAGGATTTTTTTCTCCAAGCAGCCAGCGGCTCCCAGGTGGGTGTTGCAGGGATGCCGCTCGAAGAGGAAGCATTTGATTTCCAAGTAAAATTAGATTCCACATTCAATTCTCAGCAATGTAAGTGCAAAGCTTCCAGTAAATACATTTTCTGTAGCAAGGGGTTGTAACATCTCCCAGCAGATACAATCAAATTGTGCTTGCAGCAGCCAGCTGTGGTCTTATCTTTAATATGTAAACACTTGCTCAATAATTAAGTTACCACGGAAGTTGTACTGTATCGATGGTCAATTATAAGATAAACTGATAAAAGGGAGGATGTGGCTGTCTCCTTTATTAAACCTGATATGCCTGCAGCAATCAGGTGAAGACTTGGGAATTGTATAATTTGTTGTTTTCTCCTCATACTTGTTCCCACGCAGCATTTTCAGAGGAGGTGAGTGCTCACAGGGAGATCAATATCACTCTACCAAAAGGAGTTTTTTCTCTGATGAGTGTCCTTTGCACCACCTTACCCTGCAGTTGCTTGCCCAGTGGCTGTCACCCCCTGCTGCCCTGATTTCCCGTTTTTTTTCGCACTGATGGCTTCCCAAGCTCTGCAGAGGCACCTGTGTGTCTGGTTCCTGCTGCACTCAGTCGGCACAAGGGGCAAGGTGATCCCATCTGAGCTCCCTCCCGGGAGTATGAATGACTGTGCTAATGTCTTTGTCACCTGAGAGCTGCTCCGCGGGGAATCGTAACATGTGATTAAAGAAACCAGTTAAAAACAGCTTAGGGAGCTGGATTAGGTACATGATCTCTTATTATGGCTCCTTTTAGCTGACAACCCGGTGAAAGAAGGGGGGTCTGGATTACACGGAGAAACATCAGACTTGACAGGAGTGTTTTCTGGCTGTTCGGCTTAGTGGTGTCATGTACAATTTTAATCAGATTTAAATAGTGGCAAACATCACAGGCTTAATGGATTTCAGCTTCATTATTGGGGCTTTGCTTAGAAGCAGTTTGGATTTTCAGCTGTGAGCCACCAATGCAAGTGTACTCACGATTAAGTGGGACTGGAAACCCGGGGATGGACCTTGCATTTAAATGCCACATGCCTGTGTAGGGGGACAGACCTCGTCTTTTTTCTGTCAGCCTCAGGATCTCGATGTGTAGTTGAGCTCAGCCCCATGATCCTGCCACAGAGATGGTGCATTTGGCTCCGTTTTCCTACTGATCCCAGCAGCTGGGGAGCACCTTCTTCCATTACAAAATCAAGATGACAATATCTTTTTGTAGTGATCTGGAAAATTGGTTTTCCATGCTTGGCTTCAGCCTTGAAGTTGTTCCTCACATGATCTAAAATGATCTCTGTCCTCAGCTTTAGGCATCGTGGGTTGTTCTTGACCTTCCCGTGGTGAGGCTTTGTCTGGTCTCTGCTGTGCCAGTTTGGGGTGATTTGTCTAGAGGAAAAAGTCCCTGAGGACACCTGCATTTCTACAGAGGTGTGGTCCTGCCTCCAAACTGAGTCTTTTCTGGTGTTTTGTTTTGTTGGGTTTTTTTTGTTGGTTTTTTTTTGTTTTGTTTTGTTTTGGTTTTTTTTTGGTTTTTTTTACATTGTGAGAGAAGATGCTGTGGAAGAAATCAGTATGGAAGGTGGTTTTGTAAAACAGTTTGCTCAGAGGACTGGATCTGACTATCAGAGGCAAGTTACCATTTCAGGACCTGCTGGTCATTGAGGTCTGGTCAACTGCTTGGTGCTCTGGGCCCTTCATGAGCAGGAAAAGTAGGAAAAAGGGAACATCAGTCATTGCAAGTTCCCCTTTTATCAGTAAAGAGAAGTGTGTGTTCCTGGTCCCTTGTGTTTTCTGTGCCACCTCACACCACCGACCTGAGGTTTCATCTACTTCCAGCTCTGAGCTGAGCATTACTGAAGATGTTTTGCCTTAGAAGGCCAAGGAGATGTCTGTACATTATCTGAATCATCCACTAAATCCTGGCTTTCTGTCTGCTGTAGCCATTCAAGCGCTAATTGCCTTTGATTAAGCCAATCGTTTGCAGAGCGAGTGGGTTAATTGGGTATTGTGGAAGCAATCAATCTCATCAGCTGCTTGCATCCATAGCTGAAGTGACAATGCAGTGGGACAATAATTGTTTTATGAGCTCCTGGAAGGCAGCAGAGGCAGACTGGATGACAACATGAAACCCTTCTCTGCAAAATGGCCTTTAGGAAAGGTAATTTGGATGCTAAGTGCTCGTTAGGAGAGGACTGATTGATTAGGAGCTGGGAAATGTTGCGCCTCTAAAACGCTGTGCCCAAGAAAATGGTGTGGGTGTCAGGGTGCTACACTTGGGAGTTCTTGGGCTCTTAGGCCTGGCTGGATGAGGTGTGAAGAGGATGTGGTGTCCTAAATGGGGAGAAAAAGCTGTCTTCAGGGAGGTGAAGGGAGATCGTTCCCCTCTCAGCCTGTGCGGGGGAGCGGGACATGCCAGCACCCCCCCTGCTTTAGGTGCACCAAGCACTGACCTCGCCGGTGTCCTGGGGGCTGGAGGATCACTGAACACATCCTCGTTTGCTGCTTGCTGAGGCTGTAAATTCCAAAGAGCTGACCTGTGCAGGGGCAGTAGCAGCTCCTGGTGGCTCCTGAGCTGGTCAGTGCAGGAGGGCTCGAGGGGAGGGATTTCCATCTCGGCATCAGGTCCCTCCTGCCATGGAGGTGCTGAGACATCTCCAGCATGGCTGTATCTGCACTGCTCAGAGTGGGACCAGCAGGAAATGGATTATCCAGAGATGGCTGCAGAGTTACTGCAGGGAACTTCTGAGCTCCTCAGCACAGCTGCAAACAGGCAAAAAAAATCAAGCCAAAAAAGCAATCTGCTGGTGCTGTGCAGGGGAGCAGGGTGCAAGCTCTGAAGTGTTTGAGGACCTGGACCCTGCTTGCGTCTGGGGGATCTGGACAAACTTTTTTGCCATTCCACGAGCAAACTTAATATTCCTTGGTTTATGACTTTTATTGGAATGTAAATTTTTAAAGTATGCAAGTTGAACTCATTGAAATGTCTTGCTTTGATGGTAGCTGAGTGCTGCAGGAAGAAATGTTACAACTTAGAGCAGTCAAACCAAACCATTTACACTGACATGGCTAAACAAGAGGTGCACAGTTGTTTTTGCAACCCTATTCAAAGTCCAGTCTGTAAGGAAAATACAGAATATGCCACCTTCTCCATCCAACCCTGTCACTGTGGGCAGTGGGGTTTATTTCAGAGGAATGTCCTTCAGACTCTTTATTTAAAAAGGAGGTTGTGACACGGGGTCAGAGGTGATGTGTGATGTCAGGGATTCCACACTCAACTGCTCCAGATAATTAGGCAGTTCCTTAACCTCTCAGAAAAGGTGAGCACACCTTGTCCAGTGAGTGCCTATCCCCTGTCCTGCCCTAATTAACACCTTACCGTGCTAATGGAGCAGAGTGCTCAGCTTTGACACTCAGAGCAGTGGCAATGTACAGCCTGCAATTTTAGCAGCAGAGTGAGGGAGGTGGATTTGAATCTTCTCCAAAGCTCTGAATTGGGGTCAACGCACTTTAACTGCTGAGAGGAAGGAAAAATGGTTCCTGTAGGAGGTGCCCTGCCTGAACTCCAGGAAAACGTGATTCTCTTGGATTACATGCACAAGTACATTTTTTTCTCTTATTCAGCCCCCCATGCTTTGTCTTGCAGTGAGAGAAGAAGGCAAGAAACCACACAGTGGTGCATTTGTGTGGTGTTGGATACACTCAGGTTTCTTCTAAAAGCCTGGGACCAGACCTGGTTTTACCACAGCCCTAGAAACATCATGGAAACAAGCAGTTCTGTTACCTCTTTCCAGGTGAAACTGTGAAACAAAGAGCCAAAGAAATCGAAGATCAGACATGGTTTTAATTCCCAGTTTTTAAGGCCTTGCTTAGGATGATAGAAAGAAAAGTCTATGCACGTTGGTTTTTGCAAGCCAGTGGATCTGATTGTCCTCCTTTGAAGATTTTTTCTTCTCTGAGAACAAAGGGTAAAACTAACAAAGTAATTTTGGGTACTTTCTGTAATCCACATTCTCAGAGACCAAACCCCCCATCATTAACTAAGCTCTGCAACAGCTTTTTGAGGTGGGGAAGTAGCAATATCCCTCTTCTTTAAAATGGGGAACTTGAACCAAATGCTGGTAGAAGTCAGATGGAAAGATAGTGGCTACAACAGATGCTCTTTATATAAAATCTTCTCCCTTGCTTCCTCTGCAGGCTCTCAGGCAGGGGAAGGCTGGCTACACTGGAGCACCCAGTGGGTGCTGCCAGTTTTATGTGCCTGAAGGAGCTGCAGCCACCAGCCCACCTGAGCTGGCACAAGGCCATACACTATCTTCTTTTCAGTCAACCCTGTTTTCCTTGCCCCCAGAGTTTTAGCTGTTGGTGACCCTGTTTTCCTTGCCCCCAGAGTTTTAGCTGTTGGGATGAAATGGGTGTGGAAGTGGCAGTTCCTCATTTTACCTTGGAAGCCATGGAACAGGTCAGAAATACCCATCTGGGCTGCGTGGTTGTATCACGTGCCATTTGCTGGTGACTGACACATGTGCTTGGTGGGGCTTTTGCAGGTGTCACAGGTTTGTGCCAGAGCAGCCTGCAACAGCAAGTGATTGATTCTGGTCCTTGGCAGGTGACAGAAGTGATGCAGGAAACGTGACAGCAGCAATGTTGGCTGTGTTAGTGGGATTTCTTTGTCGGTCTTGCCCAGGTAGTGCTTTCTGCACTCATGGTTAGGTGCTGGTGATCCATGGGATGGTGGCAGGTGGTTGCAGCCCTCGTTCTGTGCCTCAGGAGAGGAACAGACATGTTGGTGACATGATGCTGTGTGGTCCAACACAAGCAGTCAGCAGGCGTTGTAGGGCTTGTGGTCGTTCAGCTTCCACCTGAGCAGAGCAGCCCTCACAGAATGCTTTGGGTTGGGAGGGACCTTAAAGATCATCCCATTTCACCCTGCCATGGGCAGGGACACCTTCCACTATGCCAGGTTGCTCCAAGCCCTGTCCAGCCTGGCCCTAGACCCTTCCAGGGAAGCAGCCACAGCTTCTCTGGTCACCTGTGCCAGGGCCTCCCCACCCCTGAGGATCTGAGTGTGACCAGGTGCCTCTAAACACGAAGCTGTTGCTAAGGCAGTGCAGCACATGAGACAAGGAAGAGAGGGTTCATCTTCTGTCTCCAATGCCCTCCAGTGTGAGATCTGTTCCCTGCTCTGCCTGCTGCAGTTCTGTTTCTCAGCACCTTCTCTGGCTGTTTTCACAACCCTTTGGATCAGGGCTTTGAGGACACAACTTGCTGACACACAGTTTGCCCGGGGAACCTGTGTGGGTTCATGTTGGGTTCAAGGGCTGTTCATGGTGCTTTGCACTGATGGGTGTTGACAGGGGTTCAGGTTTGGGCAGAGCAGAGGAGCAGCTCCTGAGGATGCAGCCCTGAAGGGAAGAAAAAAGAAAAAGAAAAGAAGCAAGCAAAAATCTGTACCAAAGTACACTGAAATTAGCAGCTGGCTTTGTCAGAGCAGCCAGGAGCTCTTTTGCTGAAGTGATTGGCCTGGGAAGAGCCAACAGGTGAGTTACAGAATGGGATAACACTTGGTTTTGTTGGGTTTTTGTAATTCTTCCTTGAAGTGAATTTAGATCCTGTGTTTTGACACTATAAGTTGGAAAGAGAACACCAAAATGACGAAATGTCCAATGTAAGAGGGCGGGGAAGACTGGGTTTCCAGGCTGGCTTTGACCCTGGCTCATAGCCTTGTCCTGGGCAGCTCAGCAAACCTCTCTGGGCTTCCTTCTCTTCATATACAGCCATGATGGTGCCCATCTGCCAGGTTAGCAATGATTTGAGATCATCTTTGGGGAGACGCAGAGTAATTTTATTCTCCATCCCTTAAATGCTAAAAAATCAGCGTTGTGGAGCAACGTTGGGGAGCAAGTGCAGCCCGGAATACCTGCAGCATCCTTCACCAATCCTGTGTTTGGAATGGATGAATGAATGGATGAGACCCACAGGCAGGAGCTGCTCCAAGGTGGGGCCACCACGAGCTGAGCTCTGTGTGCTCAGTGTGCTCTGCTGAGCCACACAAAGCCCAGGTGGGGATTCCTGAAGGAAAAGATGGGCTTTCCTGAGGGAAAATATGGGCTTTCCTGCTTTCCTCCTGCATCACTTCACATTTTTATTTGGAGATATCACTGTCCTGTTTGATGTCCTCTCCTCCATGCCAGCTCTCTCCAGCCCCCTACGAGACATCAGAGTTCCTCAAATGCCAGGCACAGAGAGGCTCTGAAACCCTCTCTGCTCTTCAGTGGAATGAATGGCAGTAGCTTTTGAACTACTCTCCTGCTGCTCCGACTGGCTTGGCATTAAAACCCAGCCCCTTTGAGGAACAGAAGCCACTTGTCCTTGGTTCCCAAACCTCACACTCTGAGGCAAAGCTGCTCCACGTGCTGCCACTCAGGGAGCAGTTGGCCATCAGAGCCCCGGCAGCATCTCTGCCTCACGTGAGGCAAACCTGCCACCTTAGAGATGTGGGCACAACCTCCTGCCTGCCTGTCTCCTGCACAGAGACATCGTTCCTGAGCAGCTCCCTCGTGTCCAGCCTGCCACAGGGCACACAGGGGTTTGCTGACAGAGCCTGGCAGGGAGCAGCAGCTGCCCCAGCGTCAGTCAGAGCTGCGGCTCCCCGGCAGTTCTGCTCTGCTGGGGGTACAAGCACAGCAGCCTGGGCTCTTCCTGCTCTGCTCTTGGGTGCAGCTGCCCTTGGCTGGGCTTTGGTTGCTTCCGTGGCTGCTTCCCCTTGCTCAGACTTGGGGTAATCCTGCTTGCTGTGTGTTCTTCTCTTTCCAACGCTTCCAGTGCCCTCCAAAGGGGCTTTTTGCTAGAAGGTTCCTAGCCAGCCCATAGTGGGATAGGGTTGGATTGATGGGCTGAATGAGCTGGGTCTCCTCCTGCCTTTGGGCAAGATTCTCCCAAGCTGGATGGCTGGACCAGAGAAAATAATTAGCCTTGTCATTCCCAGGTGTATCCAGTGTTGGTCCCTGGATACTGGACTGGTGCACACGGGCAATGATGCTCCAGTGGGCTGGAGCACTGGAGGGATGGAGAGGGCTCTGAGGGGAAGGGATTAGGTGGACAGTGGTGTCACCCCCCAGTGCTGGCTGTGGCTGTAGGATAAACGAGGGTTTGGACCATCCCATCTGCATCTCTGGGTGGTGACAGGGTGAGTTTGTGGGAATGCAGGCAGCGGGGGCTGCTGGGTCCCACGGGGACAGAGGGGCACCCTCTGCCTGTGCTGGCTCACCCCAGGACTGAGCTGTAATAATGCACAGGGGGCCTGCAGGCAGCCACTCCTTGGGTGTCAGAGTGGAGATGTCTGAAGCACGGGCTGTTGGCAGAGAATGAGAGCAGAGTGAGAAGGGCAGGTCTGAAGGAGAAGGCCTGTTTCCTTCATGTCCTCAGCAGAACAGCCACACACTTGGTTTGCTTAGTTCTTTTCTTTGTCCCAACACTCTTTTTAAATGCAGCACTTTATCCCTGGTTCTCAGTCATTCCTTTCTGCTGCAGGGTACCGAGAAGGATTTCTGTGGAAGAGAGGACGTGACAATGGGCAGTTCTTGAGCCGAAAATTTGTGTTATCAGAGAGGGAAGGTGCTCTGAAGTACTTCAACAAAAACGATGTGAGTACCTAGGCTTGCTGTGTGCAGATTGCAGCTGTGAGAGCATCCTGGAACATGTAATTCCCAGGGCACCAGATTATTTCTACAATTTCCAAAATCACTGAGTCCCCAGTTGCACCAGGACAAGAGCACCAGGCTCAGCTCACCCTCCTTTTAGGGGGGCTTGCTCTTGCTCCTCCAGCACACTAATGGAGAGATGCCCCACAGGCCTGTTCACACATCCCTGCTCTGTTGCCCTTTAAAGTCCGTGGGGCTTTTCTCAAACCACCAGCAAAGGAGTTTTTCTCAGCTCTGGCTCTGCGTCATCCAGCTAACGTGGGTTTCATATGGATGACGACCTTGTGATGAAGGTGTCACCACCTTGCAGTGGTCACTGGGGTCTGAATCCTCCTGTGCATGGCATGGCAAGCAATCCAGAGGGAAAGCTCCCTGGTGTTCTGTTCCAGTGTCCAGCAGCGTGGAAGTATTTGACTTCTTCCCCAGAGCATGTTTCATTATTGTGAGAAATGGAGCTATTACCATGAAAACTGCATTTGTGATGAGTGGATGGACACTCCACTGTTCAGCACCATGCACTGGAGAAAGCCAAGGTGTTTTTTCTGACCTTTGAGTCTCCCCTGACCATCACAGCTGAGAGCAGCCCAGGCTGAGCCAGCAGCCAGCTTTCCCAAGCAGTTGGTGCAGTTATGGTGCCGTGATGATCCAGAGGATGGGAACATCCATCCTCACTTCTCCGTGGCTTTGACAGCACCATCTTCCCCTTCAGCTTGGTTTGCATCTCATGGAGAAGAGAGAGCCAGTCCTTGCTGAGGGAGAAGTGAAAGTCCCAGCAGTTCCATTCAGTCACTCTTGGCTGCTCTGATAGTTTAAAGCTGCTTTGCCTCATTGTTGACCACAGCTGTGGTGGGAATGGTGCTGTCTAGACATCCTCTCTGCTGGGATATCCCCACCATGGTCACCCTGCAGGGCTGTGTGTCCTCAGGAAGTCCCCAAGTTCCCAGAGCAGCACTGACACCTCTGCACAGTGCTGGGACCATGGCACCACCCCACAGCCTTCTGCTGGCCCTGCTCCAGAACCGGTGTCACCAAGGGGCTGATCGGTGTTTGTTGGGATGGTTCTTTCACTGCTTCTCTTTCACTTCTCAGTGCAGTCCTGGAGGGGTGGCCAACTTCTAGAGACACTTTGTAGGAAGATGAACAGAGCTATGGGGCTGCCACTGAGGGTGCAGGTGGGGCTGGTGCCTGGGGGGGTCTGACCCAGGCTCCCTCTTGGGCTAACCCACCCTAGAGGTGGCTGTAAGGATTATGTTTGTCCCTCTGAAGAGAAAGTTCCCAGTTCAGAAGGCAAGGGAGGAGCAGAGTCAGCAGCCAGTGGCTCACGTGAGAGGATGGACAGACGAGGACATGGACATGGTGCTTCCCAGCCAAGCACCCGGGTTTGTTGTTGGCAAAGGGGATAATCCTCCATCTTTTGGGACAAGGATGAACTATCAGTGGGTGCACAAAGCATCCTGGCCTGTTAGATAGCAGTCTGTCTCTTTTTGTATCCCTGCTGAATTTTGCAGGAGGACAGAGCATTTTTCCAGGCTGGCAGGAAGCGCTCATTGAGCGGAGTCTCGGATATCTCATCACCAGCTGGTTTTGTGGGCTGGCATTCAGGTGCTTTTAGCTAATGGAGGTCTCAAATAGGCCTTCTTTCTGACCAAGTGAACTGTTTTTTGGTTTGAAAACCACTTCTCAGGTGTTTGCTCACTCAGCTGTGCTTTCCAGGCAAAAGAACCCAAAGCAATTATGAAGATCGAACACCTAAATGCCACTTTCCAACCTGCAAAAATCGGGAACCCACACGGACTGCAGATCACTTACTTGAAGGACAATAGCACAAGGAACATCTTTGTCTATCACGAAGATGGCAAGGTGAGGCCCTGGAGGTAATCAGAAGGTTTGGGTTGTGGTCCTGGGGGCTGGTGCTGCCCAGGGCCAGCCTGTGGCACGCCAGGCTCCAGCTGAGCTGGAGTCACTTGGAGGGTGGAAGGGCTACAAGATGCACAGCCAGCTTTGAGAGTGTGTCGTGTTCTTCCAAGCACAAAGGGTGGCAGACTGTATTCTAAATAAACAGATGCAAATGGAAGGAATTGGAAATTTCTTGCTACTTGGAGTCGAGGATTTTTCAAGGCAGGCTCCTTGGAAGCCAGAGAAGGAGACAGCATGGATGGAGCAGTGGAAGATGGGGGGACTCAGTCCAACGACTTGCAAAAGGGGAGCAAACTGGAATGTAGGAGAAGCAGGGAACTGTTGTGGTTCTGCCTGTCTCATAATTCATAAAATGCAGCTATTCATGTTTGTATTGAAATAAATCCCCTTGTTCAGGTGTCTCTGAAGGGAGGTGTGAAGGAGAGGGCCCGTGGGTCTGGGGTGGTCTTTTTGTGGGTCCCAGGGAGCTGCTCCCAAAGTTCCCCTCCATGCCAAGTGCTTGTCAGCAGGTGCTTCTTTAGCCCAGCACAGTGTCACTCCAGCTGCTCTCAGGTACCTCCCTGCTGCAATTTAAACCAGATTAATAAGCAGCAGCTCTTTAGTGGCAAAGTTGCGTCCCACTGTCGTGTCGGTGTCTGTGGTTTGCTGGGCTTTGGTGGTTTGCACAGCACTCAGGGCTGTGGGGTTTGGGTTTCAGCTGCTGAGGTTTCTGCTGGGGCTGGAGGAAGGAGCGGCGTCGCTCCCACGCAGGGCAGGATGTGCTCTGATGAAATCTGATCATGATCTGGCTGAATTCCCTTAAACTTCCCTGAATTTGGTCTGTCTCCTTGGCTGCACAAGGGCTGCAAGAGGATGAACTCCCTGGAGTAAACTCCTGGCCTTCAGGATTGGAGGCTGCCCTGGGACTCACCTGAGGTCTCCTGCTGCCCTTTGCCTCACACTGGTGCTCCCCCAGCAGCCCCAGTGTGTCCTCCTGGAGCCCAGAGGTGCTGCCTCTCCCTGATCTGAAGTGCAGGAGCCTCAGTTAGGCTCCTTCTTACATTTCATAGAATCACAGAATGGTTTGGGTTGGAAAGGACCTTAAATATCATCTTGTTTCACCCTGTTGTGGATGACACCTTCCATTATCCCAGGTGGCTCCAATCCCTGTCCAACCTGGCCTTGCACACTTCCAGGGATGGGGCAACCACAGCTGCTCTGGGCAACCTGTGCCAGGGCCTCAGCACCCTCACAGGGAAGAATTTGGTCAAACCTCATTTGTGTCAATGGATATCAATATCCCAGAAAGCAATTTACTGCTGGAAGTCCGTGAGGGTTTCAGCTTCTGCTTTTCTGCAGGGTGTAACCCTACCTCACATCGTGATCACAGAGAAGACCCACAGGTAAATAAAGAAATCGTATATAACCACCCAGTTGGTGGCTGTATAAGATACCAAATTTTAACATCACAGCTTATTGTTCATTAGCTCCAGCCTGGTTTGGTCATCATTAACTTCAGGAGTGAATTCTTCTCACTGATCCCCTTTGTGATGCTGTCTGGGCTGTCCTTAGCTGCTTAGGGTAGGAAAGCAAATGATAAGTGAGCAAAACCTCAGACAAGTATGTCAGAGTTTTCCAAATCATTGTTTGTCTGTCCTGTTATGTTTTGGGATTTTTTTCCTCTCAACTTGAAGCAGCTTAACAAACCAAAGCAAAGATTTTTAAATTTTGGGAATGGCTATTTGCCACATTAGACCATTTTTGAGATACCCCCAATTCAACTCCTTAAAACTGAGATTTCAGAATTTCATATGAGCCTTTCCTCCTTACCCAGGTAATTTCTAAAGCATAAAAAAATTTAACTCTTAGAGAAGGCCAGCTTCTCCTTTGATACGGTCTTTCCTACACTGCAGCGACCTCACCTGAAAGGGTTTGACAGTGTTTATTTTAGGATTAAGTCTGGCTCACTGAACCTGTCCCTGATCTGATGTGTGAAGCTTCACATGCATTAATGACAGCAAGACAGCTCAGCATCCCTCTCCCTGTGCTCGGTATCCCAGGCAGGGCAGCTCCTAATCTCCCTTCCAACATGCCTTTCCTGGTCCCACATCTCCGACCACAAGGCAGTGTCTGAGTGCTCCCTGTGTGGAACACTTAAAATTAATGTGACATTTCTCAGCAAAACCGTCAGAGACATACTGCACAAGCTGTTGGGTCTTACCAACAGATAGATACAGAGAGATAGATGAATACATGAGTTTAAAAATAAAGAAATTATAAAACAGTTATTTTGTAGGAGGAAAAAAATGGAGGGAGATTTTTGCCAAGGAAAGGGAGAAGTGCCAGAGCTTCTTGGACTTCAGTGTCACTGTGGCTGTCCCTAAAGGACTCACAGACACAGCTGACAGACTGGGATACAAAGATAAAGAGATGTTAAGCTGCTCTTTTAGCAAAACATTGAAGTATGTTGCTGGAATTTGGGTGGGATGCAGGTGCTGCTCAGGTGTCCTGCTGAGGGGTGGGGGGGCAGGTTGCACCAGCCCAGCCGTGCTTGTAGGGTCAGCTCAGTATCTCAAATGCTCTCCTGGGGCTGGTTTTGCCACTTCAGAGATGTTTAAATCCTCCCCTCTGCAGAAAACCCCCCTTGCTGACTGGAAGCTGCAGAGCTCTGTACATGTCTGGCAGCCTGGAACAGCAGCTGAATGTTCCACATCCTTCACCTTTTTGCTGTATTCTGTGTTTTTTAGGATTGCTGCTGCATTGTGCTCTGTCACTGGGGCCAGAGTGACGGGAGAGACGAAACACAGCAGGATCAGGTTATTTTATGTGCAGGCTGCACTCCTCACTCTGCTTTTCTTCCTCATTACTAGGAAATAGTGGATTGGTTCAATGCCATCCGGGCAGCACGTTTCCATTACTTACAAGTGGCATTCCCTGGAGCCAGTGATTCTGATGTGAGTGTTCCTGCAGCACTGCTTGGGTGGGGTTTTTTTCCCCCCCTCACTCATTTTTAGCATCCTGCTAGCAAGCTGGAAGGCTTGGGGATTGCTCCATCCTTCTGAGTGTTCTGCAATTACTGGGCTGAAATGGTTGTGGTGGGATGCTGAGCCCAGCAACGCCAGCACTGCCACACCTGCAGGAGCCCTGAGCATCTCAAAGGCTGCTGCTGTAATAACAAAAGCCAAAACAAAGGCTGGAAGGCAGGAAAGGTGAGGGCAGAAGGATGTCAGTGCCCTGCCTGAGTTCTTCTCTGCAGGTCAGTGCAGCCTGGCTTATAAAGACAGGCCTGTGTTTTCCGGGGGCTGGAGCTGCTAATTGTGTTACCCTGGGCTAATGCAATTCCAGAGGCTGCTCTGACGTGCTGTCAGCCAGGGCTGTGCGCTGCTCTTGGGGTGGAACATCACTGTGGTGGTGCTTGTTGATTACTGATTTTGAAATCTAATTGCATTTCCTGCCTTCTACCCATTATCTGGGAGGGGTCCAGTCGTGGTTCTGCAGGGTGGCTCTGTCCCTGGCTGCCCTGCACCCTGAGGAGTGTGGGAGACTCCCCTGGAGGCTGCTGGCTGTGCTGGGCAGCTGCTCCAAGGTGTTTCATGTTGTAGCTTCCTCTCCTGAGCGCTGTGGAGGAGCAGCACTGGAGCTCTCAGTGAGAGCTGTGGGGTGGGCTCAGGGCTGGGGGCCAGCTCAGTGTGGGTTTTCCTTCCAGTGTCCCCCAGCACAACCAGTGACCCCCAGGTCCCTCCATCTGACACTGCTCTTTTCTGTCCTTTTTGGTTGCTCCAGCTGGTGCCAAAGCTTTCTAGAAACTACCTGAAGGAAGGATACATGGAGAAAACAGGGCCAAAGGTAGGATCTGAAGCATTTTTCAGTCCCTCCAAACACGAATTTTGCCCTGTATGGCCCTGAGAAGGGGTTGCTGGTGGGACAAACCAACCCTTGCCAGAGAGGCAAAGCCATAACTCTGTGAATGTGTTTAATGCACTTTCCTCACCTGGGAGAAACATTAAAAAAATCCAAATCTACATCACAAACCCAATGCCCCTTCCTGGTACAGCTGGCCCAGACCCTGGCTGTGGTGGCCCTGATGGCCCAGAAGCCATCTGTTCCCAACTCCCCCAGCCCATCAGGCTGCTCCGAGTGCTTTGAGACTCCTGGGTCATGCGTGGTTAGAGAGAAGCTGTGCTCTTTCAGTGTGTGATCTGGCATTTTCTGACTCCTCAGCAAACAGAGGGATTCAAGAAGCGATGGTTCACCATGGATGACCGACGGCTCATGTATTTCAAAGATCCCCTGGTAAGATGAAGGTGCCTGGGCTGCCTGTTGGGAATTACCTGCAATACTACTACTAATAATAAGAGTAATAGCAGTAATAATTACAGTAATGGTCTGCAGCAAAATGCAGGCTGGTGGGAGAGCCAAGAGGGCACAACGCTGTCACTGCTTGGTGGCTCTGCCTGGTGTGCAGTAACCCTATAAATACCAAAACCACTTTAAAAGCCCTGTCCACCAGATATTCTGCATCTGGATCTTGGCTCCCTGGTGTTGGTGCTGTATTGTGGGTGCCCCTGGGTGAGGAGCAGGGCTCTGGGTGGTGCTCTTGGGGTTTGGCTGATGGGCTTGTGGCTGCTGCAGGACAAGCTGTCCCGGCAGCCCGGGATGCTGAGCTCCCTTCACCTCACCCCTGCCTGACTGCTCTGCTGTCTCCTAGGATGCCTTTGCTAGAGGGGAGGTTTTTATTGGGAGCAAGGAAAACAGCTACAAGGTGCTGGAAGGGCTCCCACCATCCACGCAGGGGAACCACTGGCAGCACGGCATCACCATCGTCACCCCGGATCGGAAATTCCTCTTCGCCTGCGAGACAGAGGACGACCAGCTGGAGTGGATCACCACCTTTCAGAAAGTCATAAGCCGGCCGATGCTGCCTCAGGAATATGCAGGTGTGTTCCCTGGGGAGGGCTGGATGTCAGCCCTGGCCCCACTGCGTGCCCTGGGCTGGAGGATGGCATGGCTGGAGGGGACTGGGGATCAGGACATCGCTCCCTCCTGTCCTCTGTGAGGCAGCTCTTCACTGCCCAGGGGGATGTAAAGGCTGTTTGAGTGGAGAGGGAGGAGGAGGAGGATGGTATCCTTCCCTCTTTGTGGGAATGTAGGGGAAGGGGAATATTTTTTTGTTTGTTTTGAGGTGTTTTGATTTTTAAGGAAATACTGATTTTGACTTTTATTTATGGAGAAGGCTTTTTAAGCCTTAAAGTAAATTAAAGACTACAAAAGTGTAAAATATATTATAGAGATTGTAGAAAGTAGTTTAGTAGGTTATATAAGTGGGGTTATATATATAATCAAAATTTAGATTTTAAGATTTTTAGTATATTGTAGAAGAGTATAAGATAGAGGGTATAGCATATTGTTTTGAGGTTTTTTTTTTGCCTCTGGTGTGATGTCCATGCTGCTGTATGGTTATAGGGGTAAGTGAAGCCAAGGAGCATCAGCAAGGACCACTGTCAGGGTGGGCTTTTGCCAGACTGTCACCACCTGCCAGTGCTTGCCTTGTTTTAACTTTATCTTCTCTGTTTTTTCCTTTTAGTGGAAGCCCATTTCAAACATAAACCTTAGCTGGGACTGGCTGGGCAGACCTGAGGAGTGAGCTTCTGTTTACAACACAACGTGGTTTTATTTGAAATGTTAAAAATAATTCATAATAACAGTAATAATAATAACAATAATAATACTTCCCTCTCCCCTCATCATTCACTTGATCATGTTGGAAGGGCAGCAGTGGAACATTGCAGAAGATCCTGATCCAACTTGAAATTCAGCTCTGTGGCTGCTCTGTGGGATGGGACGGGTGGTCCTGCCACCCCATCACCCCACACCCGCTGGAAGGGGCACCCAGCTTCTCCAGGATGGCAGAGACTGTTGGTGGCACATCCCGGGGGCAGATGGGGCTTTTCCCCATGCTCAGGTCCCTGGGTGCTGGAGCTGACCGTCCCCACACGTCCAGATGGCTGCCAGCCCTTTGCAGGGGGGCTGCAAGTCCCCAAGGGGTGACATCCCTGTGGGATGGGAAGCAGCCTGGAAACACACGCATGGTGCTGTGCAAAACAGCAGAGCCTGCCATGGTGCCGGGGCAAACAACTAAATTGTCCCCTGGGGACTGGAGGTGATGCTGTACCTGGAGAGGGTCACATAGGATTTAGAAATAGAGGAAATGGGCATCATCAGCCTCGTTAAGTTAATGAAGGGCAGGGAGGAGGGGGCTGCAAGGAAGACACCAACCCGTGGGGTGATGCTGGGGGAGCAGAGCTTTGGGAGCCAGGCCTGTGTCCAGCTCCCTGGGTCATCCCTGTTCCATGGTCTGGGGGCTTTGCCCCATTTGGGGAGCCCGGTATGGAGCTGGGGGGTTGAGCTTTATCTGCAGTTTTGCTGATGGGCACCATCAAAGCCTGTCCCAGCTCACTCCCAGCGGGCACATCCCTTCTCCAGACTTGGTGGTTGCACTTTTTCCCCCAATAATTCAATTTTTTTTGGTTGATTTTTCTTCTCCTGCCCACCCCACCCCCCCACCCCCCAAAAAAAAAAAAAAAAAAAGGAAAAAAAAAATGCTGCTTGAAGTGACGTTTCAGCGCCGTGTTGAGCACTGTAATTCCTGCAGTTAGGGCGGGCGGGCTGGGACCTGCACACCAGGTGCTGGATTTTTACCCAAAAATGAGATTTCTGGCGTGCCCTGAAGGGCCAGCCCCAGCCACGGACCTGCCCGACGCCTTTCTTAGGTTGGTTGTGTAGCTGAGAGCATCTCATCGGCTGTGTGCATTCGTTCTGTCACTGGTAAGACAACTGTGGTACTAAATGTCATTCGAACCAATAAATTATTATTATGTCAGAGCCGTGGCCGTGTGGTGCTGGGGCAGGGGAGGGAGGTGGGGTTAAAAAGCAGCAAATGGAAACAAAGAGGTGCTGCTGCTGGCAGAGCCCCAGGGGTGTGAGACACCTCAAAACCATCTGCCATACCCTGGCACACAATGCGTATCATTTTATCTATTATTTGTGTATATGTGTGTGTTACAGTGCATAATCTGTGTATTTTCTCTATAATTCTTTGTGTGTGCACACACATACACAAAGGATAGCTGGTTCTTGGGAATAGAGAAATAAGCTTTATAAAGGGGTTGTTGGCTATTCAGACAATTATAAACTGCATAGTGGATAGAGTGTAATATATAAAATGTGTGTGTATGTATGAGGTGTTCATATGCACACATTCATGTACAGATGTAGCACTCAGACATATTCAATTTACAAATAGATAAGCTAAATGTATTTTACACACCTGTATATGCATAGACATTTTTATACTTTGTTTTCTAAAATATGTGATTATATAGTATATACACATGTGCATGCTTTATATACATATAATTTATATTTATAAACTTAAGGTGTATGTATTGCATATAAACACACATATCTGTATGCACATGTGTATGCATAACTATAATTATATATTTAACTTACATTTAAAGTATTTATATGTGTATGTTACCCACACACTGTCACTCACATTTACCAACCCAGGCACAGCAGAAGCAGGGAGAGGACAGACTGGGCTCCTTGTTTGTGTTTATAGGTAGCTATAAAAATTGTTTTCTGTGCATGTATAATTAAGAATATTATAAATGATATGTAATACAAGTATATAATTATTATCTATACAAAAGGCTGTTTATATGTGTGTGTGTATACATGTATTTTAAATTCCCAGGTATATATTTTATACACACACACACGTTCTTTATATAGTGTTGTAATTATTGAATATACATTTTGTATATCCACCTGTAGGTACCCCAGACCTGGAGCACTGCCCTCCTGTCAGGGCTGGGGTTTTGGGGTCAGGGCACATGCACAGCTCACAGTGGGGGCTGCAGACAGAGCTGAGGCAAAAACCTCACATTGGGTCACACACAGAGGACACAGCAGGGGACATGTGCTGGATGCCTGTGGACACCTCATGCTGCCTGAGAGGCACATTCCTGGCAGCCAAAAGCAATGAAATGCTGTGGTTCTAAACGTCTGCTGACATCCCAGATCATTTATTAAATGTCTACAGCACCAGCCCGGAGAGGGAGCTCTTCCCTTAACCAGCTGCACAGCAAAGCAACCCCATCTGCTCCAGACATTCCAATACCCCTAGAGAATTACACCTTTACTGCATCAGAGGTGAAGTGCAGCACCGAGGGCTGGATGACCCACAGTGAAATGCAGAGTGAAAAAAATAGCAAGGAATGTAAAGCTCTGCTTGGGAAACTCTTAGAAAGTAGCAGTATAGCACATCCTGGTATAAAGTGTTTATTTGAGACTTCACAATTAACACAAAGTCTTCCTGTCAATGCCTTTTTTTTTTTCATACAGTCAATAAATTTGTATTAATCCCTCCCCCATGCATGATTGCTGTTTATTAATCTAAGCCTTTTTATTTTCATCATGAAAAAATAAAGCGTTTCCCCACCCTTTCACCTGTTCCCTGTACCAGACTGTGCTGCATTACAGAGGAGATGGAGAATGGCTATGCCTACTGCTGGGGGTGAAGTTACTCCATTATTTATTGATTTACTCTTTTTTTAACAGAAAGTGTTAAATGAATCAATCACCCAAGAAAAATAAATATATCATAAAGAACCAGAAGCTCTGCAGTATCCCTTTTCTTGCCATCCAGCCCAGTCCAAACACATACCCTGCCCATGGCAAACTGCTCTGCTCACAGCAATGCTGCCGCCTGCACGTACAGCTGGGAACTTACACTGGCAAAATCTCTTCCAAAGTACAGCCACAAGCCACAGGACGTATTTTAGATGCCAAATTTTTATACCTAGGCAAGAGAGATCCACCTGGAAGCCAATTACCTGCATTCCACTGATGGGCTTTTACTCAAGAGCTATTCAACCTTGTGCTTTTCAGGAAGTATTGGCTAAACATACACATGGGCTCAGCCAGAGCTTGGCCTTGGGGAGAGGGGCAGGCAGTATGAAGGGTGTGCATGTTACTCGTGGCAGTGGAAGCAAGTTCTTGTATCAATGTCTCTTGGATGTGCATCTCAAATTATGCTGCTTGGCTCGTCTCGCAGTACTTTTGGCACCAGCCTCGCAAATCAATTATTCAAGTGCTCCCCCTGCCCTTCGAGATCTTCCTTGGAAGAGGGCAGAGGGCAAGGAGGCTTTCTCAGAACACAGATGGTATTGGGTAGGCCATGAAGGACAAGCCCCATGTTTATGCTTTATTGAAAGACTGTGCAAAAGGGAATACTGCATCAGAAACCGCAGACTATGTTTAATCAGTCCCAGCCACTGGATTGGAAACCCACTAACAACTGCTCCGATTGGTTCGTTTGGCTACTTTTTGTTGGTTTCTTTCTTTTTTTTTTTTACATAAATAATATAGACCGACAGTATAAACATTTCAGCAACCATTTCTAAAAGACCAGAGGAGCCCTTTTAGGAGCCAAGAAACAACTGCAGGATTCAAATTCCAAAAGTGTCTTTGGAGTCATCGAATCATCAGATTTACACGGCACCCAATGACAACAACATTCAGTCGAGCTCAATAGGACTGCTGTCTTCCTGACCATCTTCTGTGTCATCATCTTCCCCAGTTCCCATCAGACTGTTTAAAAGATTTCCTAGAATAAAATACAGGACAGTCAAAATCATTAGTTTTACATTCTCATCTCAAAATCGTTTAACTGATCTTCCATCCTGCTACAGTACAGATTTCTGTAACAAAAAAACCCCAAGAGTTTTGAAGTAGAAGAGTCTCACCAAGACATTAGTAATCCCACACTGGTTTCCATTATGAATATTGATTTGGGAAGCTGTATACTCTTAGCTGTACACTGATACTGTTCCGTCTCCAAGAATACACTTGAAAAACCCAAAGTCACATATTTATGTGCTACAGTTGCACCCTCAGAGGGAAAAAAAACCCAACCAAAAGAGGAAAAAACCTCCAGCAGTGAAACTCTCAAAAAGAAGCCACAGTCTGCATCATGCTGTAAAAAAATTGTCTGAAACTCAGAGGATCAATTTAAAGATGCCCAAATTGCTGAAAAGCAAATTACGGATGGTAAAAACACGATGTTCATGTTTTTCATCAGACTTTGGGTATCAGTGAATTGACATTTGTAGGTAAAGCTTCAAGGCACTTTACAAAGCAGCTTAGTTCTCAGGGAAAACATTAATTTAATTCACACTTTATTCAAGAGCCAGGAAATGAGGGCTGAATGTCTCTATTCCATTTCAGTCCTTGTAGAAGGGCAGCATTAATTTCAGAACTTCCTCTTTGGACACATTCATGTTGTATCAGTACTGATTAGATCTCTACCAAAGCCCCATACTTGGTTTAAGAAAAATCAGTCACTGAACTCTGAGGAAATTAACACCAGTAAGATGCTTTTTTACATTAGGAAGCTATAACATACTGTCAGAAGTTAACCATAGGAGTCTTTTTAGTGCTTCTCCCCTTCTCAGTGATGAAAAGTCTACAAGCTCCCCCAAACTACTTTCACATGCAACCCATTCATCTTGTATTCTACAGCAGGGGCTGTTCCTACAGGCCATGAAAAGAATTATAAATTCCTTAGAACAGATGATCTGTTTCCAACACAGGTGTTTTATCCAGGTCACTGATCAAAGCCTGGAGGTACCTACAAGCAGAGCTTACCTAGCAATCCCCCGTAGGACGAGGTCTGCTTGGGCGGAACTCCGAAGAAAAGCTGTCCTATTCTATCTAGGTACTGGAGGGACACAAGGTGAAAAAAAGGCAATTATTTCATTTACAGGTGGGAATACCAAGGCAAGGTAAAGCACCAGCTCTTATCTACAAAGCTGGAGACAATCAGCCATTATTTCACTCGTTCAGTGAGTTCAATCCTGTTCATGAGTAACTCACCTCATTATACATGGGGTCTCTTTTCAGCGAAGGTTGATACTGTTCACACAACACTGTAAATACTGTTAGTTTTCCTCTAGAAAAGAAACAACCAAAAATGTAATCTCAGTTAACAACTGAAAAGAAAACCAAGAAGGACATGACAGAAATGAGACTGTACCCATCAACTGCCAACAACAGAAACCAGATGAAGTTTAGCAGTGGTTGCACAAAGGGTGGACCCTTCTCTATCGAAGGATGTTTCTGTGTGTACGTCGTAAAAACAACGGATGCGCTGGTCTTATTTTTTAAGCAGAGAAATCTGAAAAAGGAAAGAGAACGGGGCAAGTTAAAAACAAAGGGCAGAGAAATGGTTTCACCATAGAAAAAGGGAAGCTAAAATCTACTTCACTGTGCATAGAGGCCATCTCAGGCTTGAACTGATGGCAAAACAAAACTGTTAGAGATGGACATCTTTGGGGATGGTTTGGCCATCAGCTGAGGAAAGGGAAAATCACTACTAGAACACACTGTGAAATAGGCAGGTTGGGAGGGAAAACAGACATTAAATATTAATAGAATGAGTTTAACCAGGATCTAAGCAGATTGTACAGGACAGTTACTAAAAGAGAGCATCAGTTTGCAAAATGTGGAAAGACTGGCTACCCTGTAATTCACATTAAAATGATATTGCATCAGTGGTCCAGGATTTACTATGCTGAGTTAAAAACTGAATTGAAGACCCATTCATCCCCAAACACATCTCTTTTTAGTATGTATCTGTCAGTATTTGTTGACTCTGTCATTCTATTCCACCTCAACATAATGTGGCATCAGGACCACTAATAGCTTGACACACATGCCTAAAAATCTCATAATAAAGCTGTACTTTGAGCTCCCAAGCCATTTGTCCCCAACAGATCGATCCCTCAAACAGATCAAATCCTTGTTCAGGTCCAGTTAATTTAACTGGCAATCTCTGCAAGTCCCATTGGCCTAACAGGCCTTTTATCTGGGACAAATGCTGTCAGCAAGCCTTAGGAAAGCTGCCACAAGCCATGTTGTTTTTGATGGCAGGCTGGCCTCTAATTCTACCCTCACATGTGCAAGGGCTTGGGGCTGTTTCGCCTCACTGACAGCAAGGAACTGCAATTATTTTCATTAGAGAATAAACCACCATGCAAGAGGATTTAACACAGTATTTGACATGTATGTGAAGGATGCAGTAGAAATGCTGTATAAACACTGAAAAAATAATCTTTTAACTTCTCCACAGAATTTCTCCCCATAAAATTGTTTGAGTCCTGCACATATTGGATTTCCATAAAGGATTTGCTATTGCTCAAAATCACAGCAATCTATAGCAACCAGCTATAGAAAGCAGGACAAATCTGACATGACAGCTCACTGCTGCCAAAAGAGAGACAAACTTGCTCTCACCTCCTCCCTCTCCCCCAACACCTACTCTCTCCCTGATTCCCTGCCACACAGTCCTGTCTCCACCTCCTCCTCAGACTCCTCCGTGAGCTGCCTTCTCTGCCTGAAGAAAGCCATCAGCTGATTAAACACAGTAAAATTGGCTTTGTCAACCTTCATTCTACATGAGCTCTGCAAAAGCACACAATAGCTTGCATTTCTACCTCCTACAAAATAAATGCCTAAAATGAGAGCCAGCAGCAACTCTGTCAAGGCAAGAACCATCAAGCTGCTGCTCACAGACCAGGCTGACCATGACAAGTTGCCTCTTAGGACCTGAGTGAGAGCAAGTTGTATGCTAAATACAGGGCCTGCTTGAGTCCAGTATTTGTGAGAACATACAGATAAGCCCTAACTAGACATAAAGTGGCGTTAATAAAGCTAAGAATTGTGCTTTCAGGGTTAAACAGATTACATTCATTCTTCAGGCAATTAACATAATTTCAGGTCTCGACCTTAATACATTATTTCACATTTTTTCTCCCCAGTCTGATGAATTTAAACACATCGGTTTTCAGACAGTTTTCTCCTGTTGTTCTGACCAGTTTCACGGTTTCTTTTGCAAAGGCTGTGTGGTTAAATTAGGTCCCACACATAATGTCATCTCAGCAAAATGCTTCAGAAGAAGTTTAACACCTACTGTAGTACTGCCTGAGCTACAAACATGTCCACCTCACTGCGGTATCCGCGGGACGAGGAGTATTCCACCAGCATATTTGCACAGCCCTCACCATCTGTCGAGTGCAAGAAGTGATACCGAGATTCACTATAGTTTTGCTCTAGAAAAAGAAAAAGGAAAAGGCTTTTAAGAAATCAGTTCAATGTACCTGAACATAAAACCAAATTTATTAGCCTTGTACTTTATTAGCTGGTAAAAGAACAAGGGTTACAGGTGTGGTATATAAACAAGACAGCTAGTAAAAAGTCTGTAAGTTACAAATAATATATAAAGGGAGATAATAATAAATTTTACTCTAAGCACATTTGAACAACTGCTGATAAATACAGTTTACTCAATTACAGCTACTGCTGACTTGAACTTTGGTTGTATAATTTTATCTAAGTGAATGCTGATACTTGGTGTGCTATCACCAGTGCTCAGGACAGGAATCAAGAAATTCCATATTAGACTATGTGCACCAAGAAGTCAAACAGCACCTTTGGCATCCTTCTTTCATTTCCTCTTTTTAGTTTAGCTCACTCTTGCTACCAAAACTAAAATCACTTCCATATGCTGAACAGAACAGCATACGGAAAAATGGTGTAAGAAGTGGCAATGATTTGTTAGAACCTGAAGCAAAGGATTGTGCAAAATCATTGCAATGACAAAACTGGATAGCTGCTAATCTTTTGAATTTGAAAGCATTGTTTTAAAAATCTGAGCCTTTTGTGATGAAACTCAAAAAGCTACAGACTATGAAAATGTAGGCACTTTGCTCTTCAGGAGAACAGTGAGCAGGCAGCTACAAAATGGGGACTTTTACTTACAGAATGCTTATCCTAATTTATCCCGTTTCTTATTGTAGCAGCCTCTAACTTGAATGCAGTGAGAAGAATCCTCCCTTTCTGGCTGGCAGCAGCCATCAGGCTAACATAAATCCCAGGAGAGCAGCTAGGGAATTGCCTATGGCACACAGAGGCTGCAGCACTGACCATTACTGGGTCAGGGTTGTTACATGAAACCACTGTCACAATTTGGCAGCTACTGAAAAATGTAAAATAAACAATTATCTTGAGAAACCACAGAAAAAATGGCATGTACTCAACTGTTCTCAATCACCTTTGTTATGTTTTGAACACAAGACTGTAAATACTGGCTATCACCCACAAGTACAATAATTATTTAGAGCATTTTGTGTTTTTCTTACATCCCATCACAAGTGATAAAATGGCTCATAAATCAAAGGCAACAGCATTCATTTGGAAATAACCCTGCTGGCCAACTTCTCAAAAAGTACTTAATTACAGTCTGTTTTGGATTCCAGGTGATGTATTTCAATCTTTGTCATGTTTATCCAGGATTTAAAAACAAAAGAACTTGCCAACAGAACATCTTTGCTCCCCGGCAATTTTCCTCCTAATGACACAATCAAACTACGTCAATGTCTAAAGGATCAACCTGCCTTTTACAGAGAGCCTCACAGCAGTTGTGTTTTGGATTTTACACTAATATAGAGCTACAGACCCATTATTTTTCTGTAACATTAGGAAGACATTAATGCAAAAATCAGATAATGGCAGAAGTTAATCAATCATTTCCATTTCAGCCTTCTTAGAATACTCCCAAAGCAGATCTCTTAACACCTTGCTTTCAACATTTTCAAAGGAAAACACAGAAAAGCCAGTTGATTTTTCTTACCTTTCCACAGGGTAATAGCTAGTAACTGGTGTAGTTTTGGATGTCCAAGTTTTCCTGATCCCCCACTGGACCATTTTAGTGCTCTGGATACGAAAGCCACTCTTTCAGGAGAATTTGGATCCATTAAACTAAACAATTTAGCCAAGTTTTCTGGAAGCAATAAGATTGAAAAATATTTAGCACTAAGAAAAATAAGATGATCTGCTGCTTCTAATGCAGCTCTAAGATCCATCTTTAGGACAGGCAGCAATGTTAGTTCTAAGCATGCCCACAGAGTCATCTGGAACCCACAATTCTCTAACAAAGTTTCCCCCAGACCATTCCTATGGGGAAGGTGACCCTTAGCCATGTTGGGAAGGCATCCAGAAAGGATTGCAGCTTTCAAGAGTATTAACAGGTCACTGTGAAGGGAAAGCACAACTAAATGTCACCAAGCCAAGAGCAGAGGTCACCTCACCTAAAAGATCTTCTGCTACTTTTGCATCCGACTTCTCCAAAGACTCCAAAACCAGCATGGACAGATCAGCAGCACTGTTTTGCTACAAAACAGACACATACTGGCAGTGATGAATGTATCAGGGCATAAAAAGAAACATCAACCAGAATTTTGGCAGCAGCAGGTTTAATGCTTTTATCAACAGCTAGGGCACAGTATCAAGTCTCAGCCTTCCTGATAAAAAAATTATAGTAATTTGATGGCATCAAAGAGAAGCCTCCAGGAAAGCAGAACACAGGCATTGTTTGGATGCTCACAAACACTACTGCTGCATGTTCCAGCTTGGCATAATCCTTCTTTGTGGAGAAAGGCTCAACAAAGAGATAAAACAAAAGATTACAAAGCAATTACCCCAAACATTTACCACTGAGAACCCACCATTCATCTCTCAAAATCTTGGGAGTAACAAATCCCTGCCCTCAAGCCACACACACAAAACCAGTGACTTACCTGGTTGTGACTGAAGAACAGTAAAGCCCCTGAATACATTAGTTCTCTTGCTTCTGCATGTTTTCCTTGTGACATATACCTGAAAAAAATACCAAAGCCATGGTAAAAACGACCACTAAGTAAGTTGTGTATGCTTACTTATATTTAAGGGATTAAAAGATGGCTAAAATTTAAAATAACAACAACAAGGAATTTATTTTTAAATCAGGTTAATTTCAATAATGATGTAGCTTGAACTGCAAGTTGCAATTCTCTGCTCCAGACCTGATGGAATAAAATGAAGAATATAAGAACGGAAATTGAGAGAGCTACAAATATGTTTGGGGCTGGAACAAGAAAAGGGAACAAACCCAAGATTTCAACTGAACAAAAGATGCCAATGTACTGAGCCTCTACCAAAGCCATCCCAGTGAAACCATTTTTGGAATACCTCCTGGAGAGCTTGCTGACCCTTCCACTGGTCCAAGTCCCTCTGACCACTACAACTCTGCCAGGGGACATCAGCCTGTCCTAGCCCTCTGCTGAACCAAAGGAGCTCATCTCTCATGGGTCTGAGAGTAAGATAAGCACAGCCAGCAAGATTCACCATGCAACACTTCAAAAGAAACAAAATATAATGCTTCAAAACACACTTGCCACCTTTCCCACCTAAGAGTTAACGAAGAAATAAGGAATTAAAGAATTTGCTCCCAGTGGTTACCTCAGGACCTCTTACCACAGAGCTGTGATTGCAGCCTCCTGCACATCATCACTGTCAGTAACTACAGCTCTTGGAGAGTCACAGCTCTAGCTTATAAACACAGCATTTCCCATAAAAGCAGTTTAGGTGTGGCAGAGTTTCCAAATTCCATTTCTCTTAACTGCTACTCAAAAAGTCTGTGCTCTCAGCAGCTGACTTGCTCATATCACAGAGGTAAGTGTCACTCTACCCTGCTGCTTTAGCACCTGCACTTTGGTTTGTCCCCTGTGACACACCTGGCTGGGCTGTGCCCGTGTCACCCCTTTCTGCTCCTGCAGCCCCAGCGCCCCTCAGGCTGTTCCAAAGCCCGAGAGTGCCCAGGGACAAAGGAGGGGTTGGTGGCTCTGGGGGTGAAGCAGGACAGCGTGGCCATGGGGGTCACACCAAGCAAAGGGACAACCAGAGCATCCCAAACCTCTTGTGCTGTGCCCCAGACTCCTGTCACACGTGTCCCCTACTGGCAACACCACACAGACAACAAACAAGGGATGAGACACTCCTCCCATCCTGCCCATCAACTCTGAGACACGCCAAGGTCTTTTATCCCAAACAGAACTGAAATAATGGAAGGCACGACAGTAGTGTTTTGGAATAATTCTCAACAACTCGGATTTGCAATCACCATGGTAAATGTGAGTCAAATTAATCCATAGCTCCAATGTTTTTACAGTTGGGCTCCCATCCAGTTTTGCTTCTAGGAGTTGGACTCAGCATGGATCCACTTCCACAAATTCTGCTTCCAGTAGATTCACAATGCTATATGGAAGCTCCTAATCTGAGAACTATTAGAGACGATATTAAAAGCTGCTGAAAACAATTTTATGATATAAAATACATTTTAAAGAGCTGAAGATTTTCAAAGAACTTTTATCAGAAAACTTGTTTAATAAAAATAAATATTGATGACATTTCTCTAAATGGTATTAAAAACAAGAGAAGTCCTGGAGCACATAATTTACAACAGAAAAAATTACCTAGAAGGACCAGGGAAATAGAAATGGATGTAACAAGGATATTACACTTTGAAGAATGACTCAGTTGCCAAGTCATGAAGAGAGAAGAGCTCAGCCCAGCCAGCCTGGGGAGTAACAAACACCACCAGCTCAGGTGTATCTGAGGGAGCTCAGGCTTAGGCAGGAACAGCAGTTTTCCACCTGCTCTGTGGATCACAGAGGGATAATAACTCTGCAGGAGGCAGGCTTATGGTAATCTTTCCTCCTCCACTTCTTCCCCTCCTCCAACCTAAAATACATCTCAGTGCATGAAACTGAGTCAGGATTTCAAGTTTACCCTCTGACAGACAAGACAAATGTTTTACAGGCCTGTGTGTTCAAAAGGAATAAGCACTGGCTAACCCAATCACATTTTCAGAGCTCAGGTCATCCCAGTCAGCATTAATGAGTCTGAAAAAATGCTGATTTTTATCACATTTTACAGAGGATTGACAAGACTACCCAGCCATGCAAATGTCACCTTTTCATTTAAATGAACACATCCTTTCACTTGTAATTAAAATGGAAAAGGCAGGATCTTTGATTCCAAATTAATTCAGGGAGGCTTGAATATGTGAGTTAATACATCCAGAAGACTGGAGGAGAAGTGACCTCCTGAGCCAAGACTTCTCACACCACTGCAGACACCACATCACATAATCCCTTCTATAAAATAGGCCAGGCTTTGTCTTAAATTTAGATTTATTCTCAAATACAATTTAAGTCTTAAGGCCTGGATGGTGCCTGGCTGATCCCATCAGAGGGGTTATGGAAGAACAAACTGATTTAATGTGATGGTGCTGGGACACAGGGCAGGGCAGGGCAGGGCAGGCTGTCTGATGTATGCTGGGAGCACAAGCAGGATTATGCACCAAGGACTTTCCTCCCCACTTTCTTGCATGACTGCTATTTTTTCTGTGCTTACTCATAGGCCTGTTCTCCTCCTAACACCGATGAGGGCTGAGGATAGGGGACACAAGACACAGGACAGGGAGGGTGGTGTCCAGTTTTGGACCTCTCACTTCAAGAAAGACACTGAGAGGCTGGAACGTGTCCAGAGAAGGGCAGTGGAGCTGCTGAAGTGTCCAGAGCATGAGTCTGATGAGGAGCAGCTGAGGGAGCTGGGAGAAAAGGAGGCTCAAGGGGAACCCTTCCTCTACAACATCTGAAAGGAGGTTGGAGCCAGGTGCTCCTGGCCAGTGACAGGATGACAGGAAATGGCTTTAACAGGAGGTTCAGGTCAGACACTGGGAGAAATTTCTTCACAGAAGGGGTGGGCCAGCATTGGAACTGGGCCCAGGGAGGTGGTGGAGTCACGTTCCCTAGGAGGGTTCAAGAAACACTTAGTGCCACTGTCCAGCTGACAGGTGATTTGGCTGAAAACCAAAAGTTGGGCCTGATGACATCAGAGGTCTTTTCCAACCTAATTGATTCTGTGAACCCAAATTTCCATCCTGTTCTCCCCCAGCAGAACCACAAGTAAACAAAGCTGGGACCAGCTGAGTAAGCTCCTAGAACAAACACCTTCCTTCTTCTGTGCCCCTGCAAGCAAGGGTCTGCATGTTAAATCTGATGAGAGAAAGGGTGACCCCTGCAAGCTGCAGTGGACATGAAAAATGAAGCCTAAAAATGCTTTTTTGTTTTTTTGCAATAAAAACAATTTCCTTATGACAAAAGAAGCAGTAGTAACATTTCTGAATAAATGCCCTGCTCTACTTAGTCACCGTCACGTACACAAATACTACACCAAGTGGAATTTACTCCAAAAAGCTCCTCCGTGCAGGCGACTCTGGCCACCCTGAGAGCCGCTCCTTTCCGACCGCGGCACCAGGGTGAAACAAAGTAACCCCGCGTCCCGGCGGAGCAACACCCAACCTTGAAACCCTGGACCCTCACTGCGCAGCCACCTGACACTTACAGCGAGCTGCCAGAGCAGGGCTCCGCTCCAGGATGGCCCCGGGACAGGGGGCGAGCCCCGACCCGAGCGCCAGAGGACGCCCGGGGAGACACCCCGAGCCCATCCCGCTGGCCGGGGGGCCTCACTCGGCCTCCCCGGAACGCGGGGCCACCGAGCGGCGCTGGGGGACGGGGGCCGAAACTCCGCTCTGCCCGCGACCTCTGGGCAGCGTGACGCAACACCGCCGGCGCGTCACCGGACAGTGCCGGGGCCGCCGGGGCGCGGACCGGGCCGGAGTGGGGGTTGGCCCCCAAAGGCCGGCGTGCAGCGGCTCCCCCGCCGCCCCGAGCCGCTGACAGAGCCAGCGGTGCCGGGGGCCGTGACGCGGCCGGGCCGGGCCGGGCCGGGCCGGGCCGAGCCTGGGGCCGCATCTCCCCGGCCCGGCCCGAGCCCCGCTTGGGCCGGAGCCGCGCGCCCGCCCCACCCCGCCCCCCCGCGGGCCAATCAGAAAGCGGGCCGCGGAGATGGACGGGCGCGGCGGCCAATGGGGAGCGGCCGTGCGCGCCGCGGGCGGCAGCCGGGGACAGTGCGTGGGAAGGCTCTGGAAGGCCGGGCGGGGGAGGGGCGGCGCGGCGGGCCCGGCGCGGCCCTACCTGAAGAACAGAGTCCGGTACATCTGGTGCGCCTCGTAGTAGTCGCCCTTCTCGACGCTGGCGCGCAGCTTGCCCTCCACGCGCTGCACGCCGCCGCGGTTCCTGCCGCCGCCGCCTTTCGCAGCTTCCTGCTCCGCCGCCATGATCGCCGCCGCCATCAGCGCGGAGGACGGGGAGGGGAGGCGGGAGCCAGGCGCATGCGCACCCAGCCCCGGCGCCCCGCTGCCCGGCTTCCGCCCGTTCGGACGGCGGCCCGCGAGGCTCAGCCCGCGCGGCTGCGCGCCGCGTCCCGGGCGGTAACGGCGGCTGGGCAGGGCGAGAGAGGAACGCCGGGAGTGGAGCCGGGGCACGGCCCGCCCTGGGGCGCACAACGGGAAACCGCAGGATAACCGAGAAGAGTTATAACAATCAAGGAACGGCCGACGGAGCGCGGGCGGTGAGCCCGGCTGAGGCTGCTGTGGCTCAGGGATGCGGGCAGGGCTGAGGGATGCAGCGCCCACCCAGCGGGGCTGTGCCCCAGTGCCACACGCTGCTCCTGGGCCTGCCCGCGTAAAGCCCGAGTGAAACCCTCCCACCCCTGCCCCAGCTCGGGGCAATTTTGGAATCACAATCTTTCCCCACTTATTTAATTAGCTGATTAAAAAAAAAAAAAAAAAAAAGGTTTTATTTCTTGTTTCAAGTATTACATGCACTTTCAAAAATTAAAACTCTTTATTTAAACATCTCAATAGCATCTTGTCAGTTTGGAGGCAGCAAAGAATAACAGACATTTTGAAAAGCATTTACAAAAATACATTGCACAAAGTCCTATCTTGCTTTTTTAAAAATAAGTTAGTGTTATTCAAAATACTCCCCCCCACCTACCTAATTTCAATTTATACAGGATAATTCTAATTTTAAATATGTAACCTATAATATGAAAACATCTGTACACGTGTCACCTACTCCTCTGCGCAGGCCATAGGTTCTGTCTCTAGGTCGAGTGACAAACAGTTCTTCACACGGAGACTTTTTGTATTTCAAACATTCGAGGACTGTTGTGCAACATACATAACTCAATTCAGAAAACCAGTCAGCAGGTCCATGTGTAACAGTTCTGTGTAACTACAAAATGCACTAGAACAGCAAGATAAAAATTCTGCAAACAAGTGAATTTCAGGAATCTTTTCCAAAAAGGATCTTCAAAGCAGCAAAGGCTAAGGGGGGCAATAAGCAGTTTCATCTGGTTTTATGTGAAAGTGTTGTTTCCAGGAGCAACTCTACTCATCTGGTACCCGACTAAGGCTCGTGGGGAGGATCAGGAATGCCCGTGTTTGCACACGGCAGCGCTGAGCTCCAGTCCCTCTTGTAAATGTGACGCAGCGAGAATTACTGCAGGCTTGTTTTCCACACACCTAATTCTCACAGTACATTTATGGAGCGTAACAATCAACCAGTCTAAGGAAATCTTGTCCCATAGAGATCACTTTGGACAAACTAAGGTAGTGCAACTGCTGTACAGCAGTGTTCACTGAGCAATTCAGCAGGCTTATCAGCTCCGAGCCAGTCAGTCAGTACATCAAGGTCGATTTGGGATTGACACTAAAAAAAGAACAAACTGGCCAAGTTGCCATGGTAAAAACCCTTAAAATAACTTCAGTTACTTAAAGTTATCCCTGACTTTTAGAGCAATTCGCGGCCACATATTACAGTAAAGCATTCTCAGTCGCTGGTGTTTAAACTGGTTTTGGTTGTGTTAGCTTTCCCTGACAGTAGTATTTATTGTATTCAATATGTAGCAAAGAAGCCCTTTTGGATCCACCAAAAAGGTTAAAAGCAACTGTCAACTAAAGGACACCTTTAGCCACAGCAGCGTTCAAAATGTACCACAGTTTTTGGCTTATGGTGCCAAGCTAGCAAAAGTATGCAGTTAAGTCCTGGATTAAAAAAGAACAGATTCCTAGTTGCAGAAAGTGTGGTTTATTCTTTTAAAAAAACCTATACATTCATTTGTAATAAAACGTGTGTCACCTGTTTGCCAACTGGGCTTTATGAACCAGAGCTGTTTGCATGCATTATTTCCCTCAGCATGGACACAGAAATATGAAGCGAACTGGCAATTACAAGCTGAGCCTTAGAGCAAATAAAAATTGGCATTTATACATTTCTGCTGACAGTCTTCTGCCTTTATCAGAGGATCAACAGTTCTGCAGTGTGCATCTTGAATCCTCATCCTTTACAGATTCCAGTGTTGTAGGCTTCCCAGTATATACAGATTAGGAACAAAATGTACAAAGCAGCCACCCCCAGCTGTAGTGTGGATTACTCGGCAGGTTTCCCGTGCACTCTGAACCGATAGAGGCAGGTGTACTCTGCATGGCCCCAGTTAGAGAAAATCTTCAGCTCCACTATCTGGAATGCATCTTCATTTTTCTCCTGGAGAAGGAAAAAGCAAACACACAAGCCAATGTCAGGGTTCTAGCATAAACAGCTGCAACTGAAGCTTTCTTAGTTATTAATGACTGCTGGTACTGGCAGGAACCTAAGCTATGCCTTGGGAATTTTCTGTTCCTTTGAACAGAACCTTCCTTGCTGTACAAGTATTTGTGAGTCTGAAGCAGCATGGAACAGACTCTTCCCATGTTTAGCAACTTCCCACCATTTGTGTCCACATAGCAACAAGCCTTCCTCCCCTCTCATCTATTAAGGCCATAGGTTTGAGGCAGAGGTAGATATTTTTTACCTCAGCTTCTACAGTGCCCAGATGAGAACAAGGCCTTTTCCCTTTACTACTCATTGCACACAAGTGTAGAAAATAAAAGTAACTTTCTCCTGACACTTTAAATCTTATAATCCAGACTTACCATCACTGGAAACATCTGCAGTGGTTCTCCATCTTGATCATAGACATACTCTCCTAGAAGCTTGCCTTCTTGATATTCAACATCCAGACCCTGTAACAACAGGATAAAGATTTTTTTCTTCCATCAAATTTCCAATCAAACCCAAACTAGAAGCATGCCTACACAGAGTATCAAGAGACAGCACTTGAAGGATAAGGCCAGGATCAGAATGTTTCCCATGTAATTTAAAGTTCAAGCACAGCTCTGTATTCCAGTTTCCTGCCCTGTAAATAGTTGTGCAGTTTACATGTTCTCATGGTCAAACCCTTTAATTCTCATGGCCAATCCTGTATCACAGTGTACAATATAAGCTGCTCAGGACAAACAGAGAGAACATCAAGGCTGAAGATTCAGATGCTTGCAGGTGACTGTTTAAGCATTTAGAAAAACCTGATAAGAAGTTCTCAGATATCATAACTGTTCTCTGATATACCCTGTGGTCTGTTCTGTTCCAAAATCCTACCTACACAACTGTGGTGCTGGGTAAAATGAACTACAAAAATTATTTAAGGCACATCACAGATAAGGTGCAGAGACAAAATGGAAGGATAGTGGGTGGAGAGAGGAAGAATGGGAAGGAGGATGAAACAAAGTGTATGAAATAACTAGATCAAATAAAAAAACATAATCTCCCTCCGAAAGTGTTTACTACTGTATAGAGCAAGAATAAAGAAATAACTCACCCAAAATTAGTTGCAACACTTCTTACTCAACCTCAAAGCTCACAAACAAAAGCAATTTTTAAAGAACAATGAGTTCTTTAATAAAGAAACAATTTATCATCTTCTTAGCTGTCCTTCCTCAAGTTACTCTCCCCCAAGGTATGTAACACAAATATTCTGTGTACAAACATCAACTTAAATTCAGAGACAGACTTACATATACTGCAAAATTCCTAGGAGCACTGGTGATATTTCCTGTTGGTGAAAGAGTTTTTGGTATGTGTTCCAGGGTAAAGGCAGTTGGATAGATCTTCATGGAAAGTCTCACCACAAGATAGCCCTGTGATCCTTTGAAAGCCCAGCAGTTTCCTGGATACATGTCTGGCTGCACAGAAGGAAGGTGGAGAGAACAAGATGGGACACAACAATAAAAACAATGCTACAGTGTTTTCTAGTTTATTGTAATAAAGAGTTGTAATGAATTCTGAGCTCTTAGGGACACTTTCTAACAGTAAGGTGCAGAAATAATCTCCTTGGTGGAACTCTTCAGGAAGGCAGCACACCCACCTGAGCTACCAGTGGTGTTTTAAAGACCTGCCTGGAGATCAGCTCTCAACAGGAACCCCCCCAGCCCTCACTCTGCACAGGTCCAGTGCACCACCCAAGCTTCCTGAGACTCTCAATTTTGCTAGACTAGAACTTAAGCTGTGTCCAGGGACTCCCAGAAGAATCCCACTCTTGGGAACACAGCTCCAAGTACCTGTGCCCCCAATATATTACAGAGATACACCCAGCACCCAAAGAGACACCCAAACCACTCAACACAAAATAACATTGCTGCATTTGTTTACTTGGCCTTTAATTACCTGAATCACCACTCTGGGAGACTGAGAGAAGTACCACAGAGGAATTCCAAAGAGGCTAATTAATGCTGTCTTGGTCTCATAGGTTTCAGAACAGCGAGTACCCAGAATGCTGCCACCTCAAAAAGACAGATCAGGTTAGCAGAAATAGAAGTCTTCAAGACGGAATGAGTAATTAAGGCAGAGATTTATATAAAGCCTAATGAACATCAGATTAAAGATATTGTTAAGATCTAATAATTTTCTGTGGATACAACGCTTCTATCACATACAAGCTTATTTTAAGAGCAGGTTAAAGGTCTTTCGTTTCTCTCTTATCCAGTTGCAGACATATTGAGAACTATTCTATTTATGTCCAAGCACACTTAGGCTGATGTACAGGCCTGTAAACACAATTGCAATGATCTAATGGTCAGGCAACACACAAAAATGCTCTACTAAGCTTTACTCTTCATTTTAATATTTCTAGTAAATACTACTAAAAGCATGAATAGTAAAATGGTGTTTCCTCTACTATTTACCTCCAGATTCCAAGGCGAAATCCACCATCCCAGTCTTGTCTTGAGAGTAGAGTTTCAGTGCATTATTTACAATAATCTGTGCTTGCTAGAGGTGTACACATACAAGAGAATGGAAGGAAAAATATTTTAGTAATATCAAGTGATAAAATAATTCATATTTATATATCTGTGAAGTTGCAAGCATCTTTCTGAGATGCTGCACTTCATCACAAGTCCTTGAAAGCCTCTATCAAGGCAGAGGCTACTTTTAATGCATGGCTGTCTTAAAATACAAGTTCATACTGCATCTTGACTGCTGGTTTGGGTTTTGTTTTTTTTTTTTTTTTTTTTTTTTTGGAATCTGCATTCCTTCTTCCCAACACCCTGAGCTGCATTTCTTTGGTATACTTGTTTCTTGGGAATGCAATTTTCAAGACAGCACACTTTAAAAAACAATGCAATTGTTGACAACAGGCAACAATCAATGCTGCAAGAATACACTCAATAAAGCATTTTCTGCATTTCTCCTAATTTCAACTGATGTTCTTGACATCTCTTAAAATCATTAACATTTATATTGACAGTCATGCTCCACAAAATGCCCATGAAAGAACTCTTTCCAGTTTTAGTTGAACTTTTGAGACCTTAAAACTCACTCACCGCTTCTGTGATTCCAGAAATCCCTGCATTAGTCACAGCATTTGTAACTACTTCAGATGTTACTTTTTGGTTTGTTACAGACATATGGAGAGTAATATTTTTGAGGATCTGCAACTCAAGATCCCGCAGCAAAGTCTGTAGATCGCTTTTGCTCACAAAATTGGAGGTAAGCCACTGGAGAAGTGATTCAGGCAAGTCTTCTTGTTGATCACCAAAAAGCATTAGCTTGACAGATTCCTTAACCTGGGCATCTACCTAGTAGAAGCCATTAATAATTATAATTATTAGTTTTTATAAATATATATAAAATATACAACAGGTACATAGCTAAACCATTATCACAGGTCATTATTTAGGTAAAAGTTGATAATCCCATCTCAATATTGTTGTATTTTGTTGGCTGTGTTCCAGTCAGACCTTTTAAAAGGCTTCAAAAGAACTCAGGCAGGATTTTTTAGAAATAACTCTCAGATAACAAACCTAACTTGCTTTTACATGAGTTTCTTTTCTGTATTTCCATGGGTTAGCAAAATACATCAACAAAGTACTGTACAGAGAACTGCTACTATGTCATAGCTTCCAAGCAAACCCCTGCCATTGTAGAAAACACGCAATAAACTCCTCTCTAGTAAAGTGTTATGCACTAATGGAAAAATTCACAGTAACCTTACATACAACACTGTCATTCTTTAAGATTAATACTACCCCCATGTTACTGATTGCAGTGTATTTCAAGATAGTTAGTAAACAAAACCAAGTAATATCAAATTTTACTGGGACAGTTAGGGAAGTTGCAGAACCTACTTTTTCATGGATGACATCCATTTTCTCACAACTCGTCTTCACACTTTCCCCAGCTAACAGCTCCGATTTCATAGAAGCCAGCTCTAGTTCTAGCTTTTTAATTTTGGACATAAGTAGACTGTATTGATCATCATCTCTGACAAAAACAAGGAGTCAATTATTAGGAAGGAGTAGTTGGAATCATTCCATCAAATTCCAAAGGTGTGAGAATATACTTGTCTAATACAAAGTGCTCTCCCAGTTCAATTGTTCACCACAATTCACACAGTGAACTTGCACTTGTAACATATTGTTACTTAAGGCATACTTAGAATTAATATATTCAAAGCAAAGTATTTTGAAGTAATGGAAAAATCCAGCAGTGATGACTTCAGATTATCACCAGGCTGACAAGTTAATAACTCAAACATATACAGATTTGGGGGAATTTAATGGCTTCTGGCAAACCAGTCAAACTTTGTGTGAGTTTGCCACTGGTTAGAGTGAGTCTCAGGCTACCTCACTCAAACCAGAGTAACTCCAGAGGCAGTGTTGAGTTACATATAGCAACTCGTATATGACCAATATAGATCAGTGTCCAGTGAATGCTATGGAAAAAGATCTCAACTATCATTCTAAAGCCATTTTACATTTAATTCTAATTTAAATGGCAATTCAGCAAATATGCCAAAAACCAAGAGACAAAAATTAGAATTTATACAGTTCAATAATTTAAATATAAAGCCCATCAAAAGCAGTTACTGTATATTTCACTAAGTGATCTGAAGGAAAATGAATGCATTTATAAGAGGATGAAAAGTCCCTCATTCTCCTATACTATATAAATAGCTTTCTCTAATGAAAGTGTAGTTGTAGCTTGCCCCCACACTGGAGGAGAGTCCCGTGCTGATGTTCAGCACAACTGAAATCCAGTAAAAGACAGAAGTGCTCTTGTTGACAATACAACCCTGCAGGGTCAGGTAACTGACACACGATAAAAATCACTGCCAGGTGGCAACAGGAGTGAAAAAGCAAAATGTATTTGAAAAGTGCTTATACCTCACTGATTTTGATTTGGCTAGGTCAAACTCCTTCTGGATGTCCTAAAAAATACAAAAGATAAGTTTTAACATATATAATGAAATTCAAGTGAAAGAAAGAGGATAAAGAACATTATATGAAAATAAATTTTAGCACCACCTGTATGGTTCTGTGCACACAATTATGTTTGTGCCTCTGATTAACAAGGTTTCATTCCAAATAGAACCTGCCTCAATGGTCAAGGGAATAATTTTTAAACTGTGGAATATAACCCTGTCCAAGAAAGGGGAACCAAAATACAAACAAGTTTTGAGACTTAGGGAACTGTAATAGCCACAGTAAAGGAAACTGCTGTTTGGAACAGCAAATAAAAAAAGTCAGTATGTTTTATCAACAGGTTACAATTAGAACAAATCAGCAAAGCTCACTGCCAATACCTTGGATTCAGCTGAGAGTTTTCTAAGAAGGTCTTCCAGCGTCTGGATGCGCAACTCATGCTCTTTATGTAAAGCCAGGAATTCAGTCTTAAAAAACAGGGAAGAAAAAGGAGGTGTATTTTGTTTTGGAGTACAAATACCATAACTGATATTTTCTGCAAAGTGCACTTTTCATTCCGTTCTGTGAATGTTTAAGCGATTTATCCTGCAGGTAGTGTGAGAAATTACAGAATCTGTAATAAATACAGAAGTCTGATTCAGCTGTAGGAGGGGCTATATACAGGGAAGTTTACCACAAAATCCCTGCTTTGTCACTAGTCCTTCCTATAGTCTTCTTTATCTGTGTAGAAATGAGATAAATCCAGTAGCTTTTCAGTAATGTAGGAATCTACTTTAGGCCACCTGTCTGGAATTAATCCTTTGTCACCAATAACAAAGAAGGAACAAATGCCCACAACTACTCCCTGGCCCTTACTACCTATTGATTACTTCTAGAGCAGAAAAAGAAACCTCCAGTCAAATCACTCACAACCTGCATTTATAAAACAGAACAATCTCTATCAGGAAATATCAATAACTGACTGTCTTACCTTTTCCTCCACTTTCATATCTTTAAGATATTGACTCATCACATTTTTTATTAAATTCAATGTTTCACTTCTGTCACTCATCGTGGCAACCTGATCTTGAAGATTCTGGAGTAGGCTCATCACTTTGTTATATTCTTTGTTTCGGTCATGGCACCTGTCAGACACGAAGGCCATTTGCTTTTCCAGCTCACTTATACGACCAAAGTCAAAGATATTTATGGTATCCTAAAATATAAAGATAATGCTTTAATATATAAAAATCAACTTATCTACATTACTCTTGTGCAACAAGTAGTTATTGCAAAATACTGAAGACATGGAAGTTAAGAGATCTTAAAATATATGCAAGTTCTTCCCTAGACTGTTCTCCCTTACCTTTGGAGGTTGTACAGAACGAAAAGAATCATCTTGCTGTTCAGGAACATGAACAGAATCATCTGTTCTCTGTATTCTGCCAATTCCTGTCCAGTTCAATGGAGGTAATAATGAAATTAAGCCATTAAGCCTCCAGAACCACAAACCTAGAACAGAAACAAAAAGTAACGTGTGTTCAAAGAATTCTCTGTTCCAACTGCTTATATCTACAAATGTCTTTTTAAGGACACAGCTACCTTCAGTTTGCAAGGCAGGTGCCACACAATGGACACTGTTCCAGTCTAAACAAACATCACCACAAAGCCAGCTTTAAAATTTTTACATCAAGCACTCAATAATATTAGGGAACATCCATCAGTCCCACTCACACAGTTGTGAGGCAGGCAACTTGCACTTATATATATCATGGTACAGGCCTAAACTCATCCTACTGCTTCCCAGGCACCTTGGTCACTTTTGCTGATTGAGACAGGCCACATTTTCTGAAGGCAGATGTAAATGCTGGTCTTTGGAAAATATGTTGCATGATAGACTTACTATATATCACATTGCATAAGAGCTAATAAAAGTTGGAAGAAACTTAGGCTTTCATGAGATTACACTTATTTTTGCAATATCTTAGTGGGAAGTAGCATTTTCTACACAGGGTAAATTCTTTCCTTGTTTACCCTTATACAGAGGACTTTGAATCCCCACTGTAATTTTCCAAGAAGCTTCATCTTCTCCACAAAATAGCTACAAGTTTTTAAGACTCACAAAGACATGAAACTGCTTTTCAGAAATGGCCCAGCACTTCTGGTAAATACTTCAATTTGTTTCCTTTCAAAGTTGACAGCTGGCTTGAACGCTGTCTACTACTAACCACTCTAAAGTGAGCAGTATCTTAAGAAACTAAAGCAGGGTCTAGAGCAAAGGAAAGACACTGGATGAGTAGGTAAAAACTTAAACTTTTATAGAGACTGACAAATCTATCAGTACCCAGCCTACTCCTTCACTGCTACTCCTATGAAGGGAAGAAAAAAGGATTTCAGTGCATTTACTCACTCAGCCACTCTTTAGAAAGAGCTCTGTGCAATTAAATCAAGGATATTGCTTTCATGACAAGGGGAAAGCTTGCTGACTTGTTGGTACCCTGGAAGCTTGAATTACTGCCCTGTTCACAAAAAACTTGTTCTTTTTCAGCTCTGCATCTTTTTCATAAATCAACTCAAAATGCTATTTTGGAGCAGCTGTAATAAACACACTGATTTGTATTATAAGTGAACAATTGACATACCTAGTAGAAACAGGAGTGGGATAAGAAACAGTAACCACCTGTAGTTCTTTGGAAGGCATCTACAGAAAGAGAGGACAGTTTACAAGAACACATTTACCATAATTAATCAATTTATATTATAACTGGGTAAATAACTTGCTCACAAAACAATTATTTCAAAGGATACACACCTTCTTACAATAAACACCTTGAGGAAAGACATCAGAGTAACAAGTTGATACCACCCAGTTCTAAGTAACCTGAACATGCCAGAAGCTGCCCTCCCTAGAAGACAAAAGGTGGGAGTGTGAAATGTAATTACTGCAGCACATGTTCAAAGAAACCAAGCAGAGGGACATGCAGCTGTGGCCAACAATGCTTTGCACAGTGAAGAAATGCATGAATAAGGCAATGCATGCAGCTTTTTAACATCTAGATACTACAAGTATGACAGCATTGTAACACCAGCCACTCAACAAGGTCAACAGCCATGCAAAGAGATGAAGTGGTCACTTGTTATGACAATGCTACCTTGCTGGAAATTCAGTATTCATGTCTGAGCACAAGTTATCACACACTGGAGACTTCAGTATGCTCCAGGAAATACACAGATTAGCAGCAGCAGTTTTTGGTAAGAGGAATACCAATATAGCAATTGACTGCCAAACCAAACACACCCCATTATTCTTGACACCCCATATTCAGTGCTATTCACACACTCATTCCCTCTGGTTAGTCGCCTGTGAACAGAAATACACCCTCTCATTAAGCATCTTTTGGCCAATAAAGTAGCACATGCATTTCAAGACACAAAACTACAGCATAAGCACAGCTGAATTAGTGTAAGCCCCTGCAGTCCCCTAATTTGCCAAAAGGAACAGGCAATGCACACACACACAGAGATTAGAATAGTAACCTGGAGAGAGAACGGCCAGCCAAAGTAGAGACAACACCTTCTGCGACACAAGCCATCCCGTCGCTCCCGCTGTTCGCAACACGTGAAGCATAAAGTAACCTGGATTATAACAAATTAACTCCGTGTGGTAACAGCCACAAAGGAGCTGGAGATTCTCTTCAGTCCATGCAGTTAAACAGATTCAATCCCCTGCCCATCACATGTTCTGCAGAATTTTAAACCGTACCTTTCAGTAACCTCAAACTTGGTTCTTCACTACTTTAAAGCAAAGCAAGCCACTAATAAATATGGAGTCAAGTAAAGCCAAGACAGTTTAGAAACTGAATTCTCATGGACAGAGATAAACAGACTGAACACTACCTGTGCAGTTAGAATATCACTTTTCCAAAATCAAAGTTTACATTTTGTAACATGTTTATCTAACAATGCCATGCAAAGTGTAGCAGAGAATAGCAAGAGTACTACCACAAAAACAAGCTTTAAGCACATAATTAATTTAAAAGCATCGTATTTGTTCAAAGTTATACATCAAGTTCATTATCTGGATTACTGTGCAGAAGTGAGATTAAAAATTTAAAATTCTAGTGATGTCTAAGAAATATTGATAAATAATAGAAAGTATTCCCACTTAAAAGTTGCAAGCAGCAAATATACATTAAGCTGAGTGTTCCCAAGGATGTTCAGTAGGACAGTTCTGGATCTCTTAAAGAGAACAAAACTACCACCAACCTCCCCATCCAATGCACTGTAATAAAATGCTGTAACTTAAAGCCTGCTGGGGCCAACAAATACTATGTCCAAGACTAGGACCAATCTTTCTACAGAACAAACTACACCGTATATGTTTAGAAAATAATCCTACATTCTTAGATTAGCAGATATGTCTGGGTTAATCTGAGGGATTATAGATATACCAACCCAATGTTTTGCAAATCATTTAGGTGATTGAAGTGTCTCAAATCATTTTCCTTTGCTGAATAAAGAGCACTCAACAGATCCTTGATGCCTCTGTCATTCAAGCAAGGGAACGCTCATCTCACAGGGTAGATTCTATCCCTATATAAGATTCCTGTAAAAATTGACTATCACTAGAACAAAAATAAAATGTTAAAACCCCTTTATTCAAATAATCTGCATACCAGTATCTCATACCTTGCTTTCATTTAAAGTCAGCTTTTCAACCTAACAAGCATAGAGATCTCCCCAAAGTGCAATAAATTAATCTGATTTTTTCCTTCTGACATACGAGGTGCATGTTATCCTAAACCTTGTTTTCACTAACAGGTAAGCAGCCTGCCAAGCTTGTACAAAAGCCAAAATCAGAGCAAGAATTCAGACTGAAGAGGTGTTAAGGAAGTTAGTTGTCTAGGCACTTTACATTTCTACCCTACTTTGACAGATGAAGGAAGGGAAAAAACTCCAAACACAAAACATGTGTGATTAGCATTGTGAGATTGCGATGCAAAATAAAAGCAAACAAAAATGTCCAAGTCAACCTGCAGAAGAAAAGGTGTGCCAAATGGTCCTTGCTACCCTTTTAGCCCATGAGGACTGCATGTGGTCTGTGGTGTATATTTCAAGATGTTTCTTCCCTTTACAGTCATCACCTGTTGGTTGTGGTAACAGTTGATTAATGGGATAAAGCCAGGATCAAGTCAAGATCTGTTACAAGATAACTTGAACAAGTCTATGCTCACATCATCAGGTATCAACCCAAAAATTGCTAAGCAAACATCAGGGAAGGAAATTTGCCAGGGGAAATACTACAGTACACCAGGGGATCACCATCCCCCCCACATTTAAGTTGCAAACCAAATATTTACTTTGTAGCTTCCACAGTGTCAGGGGCTGTCTGATACTACTGTTACAGCAACAACCTGGTGTAGAGCCCAGGACTGAGACTACATCAATCACTATACTTACATATGGATTCCTCATTCACACCAAGATGATGATCTTCTCTGTAGAACTCCTTTACATTCATGCTTCCACAGTAGTCTGAGTGAGCTGCAACACATCCAAAAAGCATACATAGGTTCTAATTATCAAATTCAAAACCTTTCATAGACAGAGATTTTAGCTAAACTGGCTTGGTTCTCTATTAAAGTCAGATTACTCTAAGGAAACCTGAAAAATTATTGAGGAAGAAGCCTACTCTGTGTAATCTTGTTCTTTCTTCTTCAAATATCAGGAGGCCTCTCAGTTCAAAAAAAATCCTTCTGCTCCTTTTCAGATAGCAAAGTTTGTAAAAAAAAAAAAAAACAAACCAAAAAAAACAAACAACCCCAACCAACCCTCATCAAGTAAGTCCCTGTTCCCAACATTCCATCAAATGAGTCAGCCATTCATTACATATTTGTGTTGATTTTAACAAACTTGTTACAAGAAGGAGAAGAAAGCATTAGGAATTATAAGGCTCTGAGCAGAGAGAAGGAGGAGGACAAAGTTCTACTCACATGCAAAAATCAGTTCCCTTCTGCCTATGGCAATTTAAGTTCACTTGTAGAGCAGGTATTATAGAAGAGAAAGCACCAAAGAAGAAATGAATGTTTTCAGGGAAAACAAGATGTGCTCTAAAGTAGTGCAGAGTGATGAGAGCAGATTGAGTTTTGCAAGACAGATCTAAACAAGCTTTAAGTGTGCAGCAGGTTTAAAGGTGATAAGAGAGAATGAAAGACATTGAAAAATTAGAATTTGACACTATCACCACAGTTTTTAAAAATCAACTTAAATTTCTCAATTCAAAAATTACTCTCTACCAGTTTCTAGTAAAATCAACAGGTGGATCTCATATAAGGGAATCTGGATACTCTCAAAACAGGAAAGGTACAAAACGTGTAGCACAAATGAAGTAATAATAAAAACTGAGAAAGACAGGAGCCAACCAAAAGACTATAGAAGAAGAACATTATAGTGCCAAAGATTAAGTCCATAAGAAAAAAACCCCAATACACAAACTCTGTCTTTGTTTGCAGACCAAGGAAGACAACTGAAAAGGTACCTTTATATTCATAACCCAGCTTCAGCAAAACCATTTGAAATAGTTGCACTAATAGTGATGCAAAAGATGCTGCAGCATTTTTGACCAATCGTAGGATCTTACTCATGTAGAAATATGTTCCTCCTATTGAAAAAAACAGTGTGAATACAAATTATTCATCCATAGAAACACGTACTTCTGTTCTCTGGTCACCATTAGCTTGTCTAAGAGTGAGGACGAAGCAGGAAAAGCCTTTGTTTAGCCAAGAGTATGAAACTCCAGAAAGTGTGGTTTGAAAATTCTGGGTGTATTAGATATAGCATGAAAGCTTTTGTGAGAACAATACACCCTGGATAATGACTTCAAGGCAAAATACATAACTTCAGCAAGAACAGCTTTGCTTAGTGTGAATGCAGAACTCTGAAGAACGATGAATTCCTTGCTCATGGAACTCAGGATTTCTCACTGATGTGAACTGCTGATCCTGATTTTGGGGTCACAGTCCCAAAGAGACACTACAGTGTTATTTTGGATTCAGAAGAATGAGGACTGCTTACCATCTTCCCTGCTGTTACATCAGAGGAAGTTCCTACAGAGGTCTGTCTGAAGTGCTAAAGACACACCCTTCTCCAGAGCCACAGGAACAAAGCCAAAATCCACCACTGCCACTGTTCTAGACTCAGCCACATGCCAAAAACCTGCCATGACTGACTGTGTGCCTTTCCCCGCCCACACACTCCCAAAGTTTGACTCAAACCCCTAGATTAAAGTTCAAACGAATGTACAAAGATGAGGAAAACTCTCGCATGTGAATACGAACTCAAGAGTACAGAAAGTTTCCATGCAGTGCCATTGAAGTAATTGACTGTTCAAGTCAAAAGAATTCCACCCTGTGCTACACACTAACTAAAAACAAATACTCAATTCAAGCATTTGAACTCACATCATATAGCTCAGACAGACTAATTTATTTTTCTTGTACTGAAAACAAGCTTCATTCAAGACTTAACAAACCTACAAAATCTCACAAATGGCTCCTTTCTAATTCAAGGTCATTAAGAAAACAAATCCTTTGTGGTAACTGAGGACTACCAGTAATCAAGAAACTCCAGGTGCAAGAGGCAGGCAGACACAGGCAAGACAACGAGGAAAACAATCCACTGAATGGAGATTGTCTTGGAAAGGCAGAATCTTATTCATAGAGACTCAATTTTTCAAGCTTTTGGAATGTAGTCCCTAGAGTGAGTATTTGGAATCAGTTTTTCCCTTTGGAGTTCAATATTCCATGTAGTTGAGGTTTAGCTTTTAGAAACACTATAAAAAGCTGCAAGGTTAAAAGAGGAGGAAAAAAGGAAGCAGGAAGTAGAAAGCCCTCTCAGACATTCCCTAGATAACACAAGCACTGCAAAGTAACAATTCTGCTCAATCTTGAAAGCTCAAATCACATAAGGGATAAAAAATGGTAAACCAAAAAGCACAGAAAGTTTGTATCTGGAAAGTTTGTATACAGCGTGGGCTGTATCTGGAAGCTATGACCAAATATTTCATAGGCAGAGCCACACAGATCTGATGTCAGATTAGGAGACTTACAATCAGTGCTGGCTGGCCAAATAATTTTATAACTCAAGATACCAGGGCATTTGAATTTTGTAATTATTTGATTCCTACAGCAGCACTGAAAATCACTAGATTATTATATATCAGAATCTGACAAATACATAAAATTTCAACTGATACAGAAAAAGCTATCGCACATAAGCTGATCTCTAGAATTCAGTTATTGGCAAATTCATCAGGGTCAGAGAGATGCTTAAATAACGCTGTAGAAATGAAACACAAGAGAAAGTAACTTACTAGATGCATGTTTCTGGCTCCTGTCTCTAGTGTAGATCCTGGAGGGTGGCACGTGGGAAGGTGAGTAGGCAGTGAGGACCTCCTTCCTCTCTGACAGCATGCTGCAGTCACTGCACGTGTAGCCGTTCAGCGTGGGCTGCAGCTCTGCTGCTGCTATGCCCCCGTTGTCCTGCAGCAGCGTGCTGTCACTGCCTGGAAACACAGAGCACAACACCCGTGTCAGCACTGCCAGCACCGTGCCCACCACACAGAAACGATGCGGAAGGAAAAGCAAAGAGTAGTTACCTTTGGGGTCACCTTCTTCATCAAGGCCTGCAAACGAAAAAAAAAAAAAAAGAAATTGGTCCCAAATATAAGAAAAACCTGAATTGAATTACAGTATCTGACACAAACTCAAGTCTGAAGTCCCACTAATTTTAAGACTTCAAAGAAAGTCTCTTGATGGTTAGCATTTAACATAATTTACAGCCCATCAGAGAAACATTTATCCAGACCTTATTGTAGTAGGGTAATAGTTGTGAAGATCATCCCACCACGGAAGGGGCAGACAATGCAACATAAATGCCAACTGCACCTTGACTTAGTTCCCACAAGAAGTTAAAGCAGCTATTTACAAGCTTACAATGTTTCTGCTGCCTGGTAACTACTTAGATACTACTGTATTTAAAATTCTGTTTTAAGAGCCACCTTATCTAAAATTCAGAATGGGTTCTACTGAGATCGACACAATTCTTCCCACTAGGACTCTGGGAAGGTCACAAGTATTCTGACTGGAAACAAAGAAAGACTCTGAATTGGGAGATATAACAAATTGCTGATCTGGTTGTACACAATGCTTCACATAGACAATGCTTTATATAGACAACTCTCATATTTTCTCTTCATTGAAGAGAAAAGGTTCCAGGAAAGTACATTTTGGTATAGTTAAAAAGCCAAACCAGCCAGCCACACACAAAAACCCTTTTGTGAAATACTGAAAAGTCACTAACTTGAAATTTTCACATTAATGTATGTTAAGAAGAAATACATTTCTGCCTATAAACTAGTAAGAAAATGCTTTTCCTTTGGCTTTTCAAAACCAAGTTACATGTTTACAATTCTTTAAATAGAGAACTCAATGTACATCTTGAAGAAAGCAATGACAGGAGACAATTATGGCATTGCATCACAGAAGTGTTTATGTTTGCTGGCATATTAACTTGAGTGTGCAACATCTTGACATTAACCATACCAGTAAATCAAATTTACACACTGGACCATGAATTTTCAATGGGCATCTTAAGTAGACCCTTACAGCTGAAGTGCAAGTGCACACACATTTGGGGATAGGATGGACAACAGGTGATGCAAAGATCATAAATTTATACACACCAAACCAAACAGTTTGCACAGTTTGATACAAGCAATAGCAATTATTGCCTACCCCAGAAATGATCAACTTCTGTCTGTTCCCGAATCAGAGACTCATCCAATATAGTGGATATCATTGATGTATCACTGGCATGGCTATTGAAACTGCTCTGGCTAAAAATAGATGAGCTGGACAGATTTTTCCTTGGCACATGTCTTCCACTGCCAGACTGCTTGCTCATACTTCTGCGTTGCTTTACCACCCTAGGAAACAAAGGCAAGTAAGACATAGCAATAAAGACACACATTTCTGTTACTCTCTCACTTTATTAATAAATGAATAAACAGTCATTTCAACACTGATGTGACTAAACAGAGCAAACGAAGCTTGAAAGGAAGTCCTCGCCTTCAAGCACCTATAATTTGACAAAGATGTTTGTAAAAAACTGTCATTGCAAAGCACATACTGAACATAAATTTCAGAGTATGGCAGCAAATGCCAAGAATAAAAAATAAGACCTATGGGCAACCTTTTTGCATTATTGTATTCAAAAGTAAGACTCAAGATTTACTAGTGATGACTAAAAGTGCTTACTTAGACTGATCCCTGAAGGACATGTTTCCAGCATAAGAGCTGTCATGAAGGGAATCACTCTGTCCATCATCTGATTTACTGTATCTTCCAGCAGCCAACCGTAAACTACGCCGTGACATTCTGGGTGAATCAAACACTGGATCTATTTTATTCTCTGTCTCAAAATCCAAAGCAGATGAAGAATAACTCGAACTGCAGTAAAATAAGAACAGCAAAGTTACTGAGAGAATTTTCAACCTGGTAACAAACATCTTTTTCAAGCTAGTCCAAGTTTCCATTAAATGCAGTTTATTCACGGTTCTGGTACAATCCCCACAAGATATACCAAATAACCCAAATAATCTAGATATATGTAGATATTCAAGGTTCTCCTAGGCAATTCATATTACAAGTTCTACAACTGAAAGCAAATCACAGAAAGAAACAACCACCATGGAAACCACATATGAAGTTTAGCCAGAGCAAGCACTCATTCTTTTGGGACCAATTTGAGAGTGGAAGCCATTCATGCCACAGTTTCTTCACCAGGCCTAGCAGCAAATTAAAAATGACACACTCCAAGTTGCAAGACAAAGATTAATTTTCAGTCTAAGTTTATTTTTGTCGATTTTCTGTTTGCCAAGTCCTTGTTTTGAGAACTGAGGATCCATATGCCACATTACCCTGAATCTCCACCTTTCAACAAGTAGGAACTTCCTCCCTTGAAGATACTTAGACTTCCCTACTTCAGCTGTTTCAGTTTAACAACCATTACTTGCTTTTAAAAAAGTGGTTTAAAAATATCTCTTAATTTAATGCAAACCATTAGAAATATTTAACTCAGAACTAACAAAAATGTTTAGAGACTTCAATTTGTTTTTCTCCACAGAGGCAAGTTTACACATAGATAGTCTTCACGTCGTTACCCCAGGAACTCCACATTTCAACACGTGATTCTCTCAGAGCCTCCATGAAAACTTACAGTGAAGACAAAGCAGCAACACAAGGCAAACAGATTAAGCTGAGGAGTCTGTAAGAAATAAATTTACCAAAGCAGAAGTTCAGCCTAAAGCAGAATTCTCATACTTACAACCAAAGGAAACATTCAGTTATGTAAGTGAGCAGAGGCTGCTGGCACAGCAGGTCAGGTTCTAGAACTGCTCAGCCCTGTGACCCACAGCATCCAAATGCTAAGTGCTCTAGGCCAGCTTTCATAAGGACTCTGTCCCTTCTTGGGCCACAGGGATATTACAGAGATGTAACAGCACTTCAGCACTCCTGGAAGCTTTGTTTGGTTTTTTAAAAGAGATAAGCAAAGAATTGTTTATGACAGCAGCTCTTTCTCCCCAGACAAAAACAAACAAGCAAATTAGATCTGAATGAGTAGATTCTACTGTGCAACCTGTATTTGAAATGGAAGCTTTCCCTTTAAAAATACATACAAACAGCTACTATAAAATTTATTTGTTTTGTAAATGTATTTAATGGAAATAGTTTTCTCACACCATCATTAAAGATCTCAGAACATCACAAAGTAATAATATGGTAAGTATTGTACTGCTTCAGCATAGAATTACGTTAGCACCAGAAGGCCTTGAAGCTACACTTACAGTAATGATGTAATTCTGACAAGGTGGTGCTTTTGAAATCAGTTTCTTCATTGCTCCTCAACACAAAGTAAAGTATGTAAGATGGGAGCATGTCAACTGCACTTCTTTTGGCTAAAAAACTAACCCAGACAACACACTGCTGGAAAATATCTCATGACTCCAAAACCAGCTGGGCATTCAGCCCATAAGATCAGACCAGAGTCTGTCCAAAGTAGCTGCTTCTATGGCTCAGAGTAGCACAGATTTGATGGCAGGGCTTTGGTTCTGTGTGCTGATCTCACTGGTCTGCCCTGATAACGCTGGCTTGTGCAGTGCAACCCTGTGCAAGGCGGGAAAGAGCCTCAGCACAACTTAACAAACCCAGCATATATACTAAATACATTAGGCTTGTTAATCTTTGCTTTCATTTGGCTGGAAGAGGGAGAAGAAATAATATGTTTTCTCATGTACTCCACCAACTGTAGACTAAAGAGTTTAATCTTTACAGTTTTCAAAAATGCTAAATATAAATTACTCATACTCTGACAGAGATGAAGAGAGAATGTGGGTTAAATGTGGCTCCTCCTGCTGTTATTCTGAAGGGGTCAGAACCACAACAGTTTTCTACTGAGACCCTCCCTAAACAGTTGTTTCAGAACTCAGTTTTGCTATTTACATTTGCCACTATGCATTTGCTTTTCCTCATCTTCACCCTACGTTTCTTACAGATACTCAATTCACAAGAACACAAAGTACACAGAACAAGCTGACAGCTGTGACCAGCCTCAATTTGTTTCTGTTTATGAACACTTGCTGTTACCAAGTATCTCAATAAGCATTTATATCAATGTGGGTTGAATAAATAGTTTGAATTTGAGCTCTACTATCTAAAAAAACCCCAACAAATCATCATGGAATCTTTTCCTCTTTAACAAAAGGGGCTTGTCTCTCACGCAGGGTAACAATTCTCTTCACATTATCTGTCCTCTGGCAGCAGGACAATACCTAAAAGTCTCCTAACTTGCCATCTCACTTCCCATGCTTTGGAATGCAGCCTTTTTTCTTCTACAGAAAAGACTACAGTAAATAAAAAAAACACTGCCTTTCCTTTCAAGGGCCAGAAAGAAACCTGTACATTGATGTCCTCCTATGCAATACGTACAGCTAACCAAGAAACACCTAAAGGTGGGATGCAATTAGCCTACACTCCTGGATGACCTCTGCAAACAGTGAGGACTCTGGTTCCATCCCCCAGCAAACAGCTCCCATGGCTGCTGGCAGAGCTGGTGACTGTAGCTAGTCTTACATTTCCAGCTTCTTGATACTTCCTTCATATGAGCTTCTAGAGAATAAGAATGTCCTAGACTTCAGCAGATTATTTTTCAAGTAAGTGGAATGACAATGAGGTCTGCCAATTTTAGCATGCCTATAGCTTGTCTGAAGGACCTTAAGTGTCATTTGTTTATAAATACTCCTTGGAATGAAATGGGCAGTGATGTTCTTGACTATTCAGGATAGATGTGCATTGCAGGCACATGCAAACCCCTAGAGAACTACAACTGAACAGACATCTTCTAACAAGGACAGACATATAGTCAACACAAAAACATTCACCGGCTTTCTAACCAGGGGCATTACTTACATTAAGTGTCCAAGGACACTACCTTGAAATGTTTAGTTATTTCTTCAGTCAGTTCCAGAACATACTTTAAAACCTCAAAGGATTTTATTCAATTACTGTGCAGAAAATTACATCCCAATTGAATGCTCTGGCACAGAAAAATAAAATCAAACTAAATTTTTATCGATTTAACCCATATTTGTGAAGAAGTGTTAAAGGCACCCAAACTGACAACACAATTCAAAAGATGATGGTGACTAAAAAGAAAGATCAGTCATAAGAGTGGGGTGTAAACTGTGTGTTGACAGGTGGGTGAGATTCACAAGTTTGACTTGCATTTGGAGGAGGATAAAGATTATTTAGGTATATCAGTTAAATGTTTTTCTCATTTGGGCTGGAGGAGTAGAAGCACAAAGTAGAAGCACTACAGCTATGAACACACAGTGATTCCAGTAAGTATTAATATAAGTTCTATTAATAAATCATAGCCAACTCTATTAATAGCTTTGTGGTATCAAACTTCACTGTACTGCTTTCTGCAGGGCTACATCTCAAGCCAATTTCTTTAAAGAAAAGATTCTGTAAAGATTGAATTGTCAAAGGCAGAATAAACCAGATTAGAATATAAGCAAAACAAATACAGGTGAGGGGTAAGAAGGAACAAATTTCAACATGAAAATATTTCTGATTAGCAATTTCCTCAGAGTCTTCAAACATGGTTTGACCCAGAGCAGGAAGAGCTACAATAATAGATGCCATTCTGCACACATATAGCAAGCAGTGGCACAGCAAGAGTCTGCACAAAAGACTGTGGTTTACTCTCCTGACACCCTGAAAGCAGTGTCACATCAGTGTACCAAGTAGTTTGCCCCCATTATTTTAACACTTGGGGCTTCACACAATTTTAAAGAAAGAGCTTGCCAATCCTTGTTTTCTACATAAGGAAGAATTACAATGAATTAATATCAACCTAGTTTAACTATTCTGGCCTTCATTAATTCAGTTATTAAACTTAATCTTACCCAGCTCTACCCATTTCTAAATACCTCTGCATAAGAGTTTAACATAGTGAAATGGCAAGCTGGAAAGTTTCAGGACATATAACCCCTTCACAACTTCTCAGTTTTGCAAAACAGTCTTCACTGCAGCAAGACAAACACTCTGTTGTCCCCTAAATAACCCCCACCAAAGTTATGATTAAATATCCTCCAGATATCCAACAGGATTTATCATTCTGCATCTTCCTTTCTACTTGCCCACTCTTCCACTGGATGAGAATTTTGGACAAGAATACCACAGGAGTTTAACCTGTCAGGAGTTACAATATTTCACCCAATCTCTAAGGTACATTTGCAACACAAAGGTAACTAAACTCACTTGGTAATACAGAATTGAAACTGCTGCTGATCACCTTTCATTACCCAGCATGCTTTTCTTGAAATTAGGAAACTTACTTGTATATAACTAACATTTTATCAATAGTTTTTCATAAAATTCAAGAAAAATTGCAATTGAATTGATGCAACACAAAACATGTCACATTTTGCAACACTACTGACATTAGGCTATAGCTTAAAAAAAAAAAAAAAAAAAAAGCCATGATCCCCAACAGAAAATGGAAATGTACAGTTTTGGAGCACACAAAAGAAGAGAATTAACTCAGTAATCTCTTAATGCTACAGTTTTGCCAACTTCTGTTGCATTGGCAAGCAGCCAAGTATTCTCCTCTCTCTATAATGGATTTTAATAACAACACATAATAATGACGTACAGAGGGAATAGAAAAGCAAATCTCATACTGCATCCTAATAAACAATAATTTTTTAAACTTAAAATCAGCTAAACCAATAACTCAGATCACTAATATATTTTGAAGCAAGTATATATCTCAACTCAACAGCAGGAAAAGCTCAATAGATTAGAACAGCAACAATCTGTTATATTAATAGTAAAAAACTCAAAATAGGCATCACAACACTTATTCTGAATACATACTACAAAAACTACCAAATACTACAGTTAGTTTCCAGAAAACTGAAGTGATTTAAGCAAAACAAAGATACAAGAAAAAAGCAAGATCATTAGCAGATACAAAAAAGATGCAAGGAAAAGCAAATTCATTAGAACAGATTTTACATTCACCAAACAAGCAGCTCTGCTAAAAGAAGTAATCAATATTTTACTTCCAGCCAAGTCCCACACAAGCGGCAATGAGTGTGTAAAAATCAGTGTTTTAAAGCGAAAGTGGTCCCAAGTCACAAAAGAAAGCACACACCGAAGTTACAAGACACAAAACATCGAAGAATTTTGAGGACATATTTATAGAAATCTAACAGTGGTTGTAACTAGGCGGACACAAGTTATTCATAGCAACTAATAAACACTGAGTCATTATCTTAGTCATTGTCCTGTTAGTTCAACATTTTCTTTCTTCCAGTTAGGACACAGCACTTGTTTTCAAACCAGACTAGAAAAAGCCCACTTCTTCAAAGAAGTCAGCTACTTACCATGAAAGCTCAACTCTCCAGATTAGCAACATTCAGAGAACAGACAGTTTGTCTACAAGAAGAAAAGGGTTCTCACCTGAGTGCATATGTATAGCCAGTGTTCTCTGGCAGACATTGGGGAGGGGTGTACGTGTGTAGACGTGAAAAGTCCATGTTGACAGTTTCAAATCATACTGTAAAAGGTGAAAATAAAGTAATGCAATGACTTAAAATTATATAAAGTCAATCTAGGAGCCCTTGCACTGTTCAGCCTGTGTTATTAAGCATTGAAATAGAAGAGCTATTACCAGAAACATGGAGCTCTCAGTAGTGGAGTAGTACTGCTGCTAGTGCCAGGTATCCCTTATCATTACTACAGGAAGCTCAGGGTATTTCTGGCTGTGACCTTCTCTACGATACCCTACTTTCAGCTGTTTCCAAGTTCTCTGGAACACGACAGTTACGAGCCAAACTCTTATCACAACCAAATTACAACACTTCCACAGGAATTACGTTATGCTGGTATCCCCTAAAGAAGCTAAGTACAGAAATCTAAAGAACCACGCTGCAATGCTTCAGAGATCTCTTCAAAACGTATTTTGCTCTGCGTGCCCTCTGAGCAAAGCACATGCTGCTCTGTGCACCAACTAAGGATAATGCAGATGAAACTTGAAAAAGTTTTTACATATAGCCAAATCATTTTACTTTTGAATACCATCCACTAAGCAGTGAGGGAGTATCTTTCATTTCACATAATTTATTCCTGTCATTAAAACCACTGAATACACACCCTAGCAAAAGAGCCAACTGCGAAGTGACTCATAGGGTAGAATTAGGCACATTTTCCAGAGTGCCATCCACTTCCAAAAAAAAACAACAAACCCAAAGCCAAAACTACCGAACCAAAACCACCCAAGCAACATTTGTAAAACTTTCCATGGAGTCTTTGAAAGGTATTATAGCTTTCGGAAGAAAATAAAAACTGATGTTGTCATATCAACAAGCTTGCAGAGCTGCATGGGTGACTACGAGTGGTACTATGAACAATTTGATTTCAATTTCAAAGTATTTGCAAAAAACCTTCAGCCCTCCTCAGTTTTATGAGCCAAAGAAAATTTTTAATTTTGCAGAAAAGATTCTTGGATGATAGCTTATTTGTAGTTAACAAACAGGGATTTGGCTATTCTGGATTTGCACGGTTAGCAAGGCAGAATACTGGCTACTTGCAGATTATCTATGGCTCCTGTTTCAACAGCAGTAAAAGATATTCCACACATCTGTGATGACATATCTGAACCAGGATAAAAATATCCCCAGCTAATTTTCATAATCATAACATCAACAAGCATCTCATTTTGGAGATGCACTTTCCTACGCTGAAATAAGAGTTTTCATTTTGTATAGCTACATATGCATAAGAAATGGGGACCAAAAGCAGGTACAGGCAAAAGCAGCTCAAAAGAAATCTGTACATGTAACATTAAAATGCTCTTAGTCAGTCTACCTGTAGCCTCCAAATCCTGAGGTCAGTAAGGCAGGAGAGTATTTCCATTACTACTGAAGACTTAAAAATATTAAAACTTCTGGGCCTAAGCATCGTAGCTTCCTGAATCCAAGCACGTCCCATGCAAAGTGCAGTTAATGAAAAATAAGGTCTCTCGCTATTTACTTAGTTTTTGTATTACAGAGAACACATTTCCATTAAGTGATCCTCCATGTTCACTTCATTTGCCCCAGAGCCATAATGTTTTCACTAACTTGTACATAAATTTATTGTTTGTTTACAGGAAGCTTAAATCAGTAGTGCGGAAGTATTAGCAAAGCAGTCTCATTCTTTTGCTAGAATGAGCAGCAAATTCTGTTGGAATATGTAACAACTGCTGCCTTACTTTATCAACAAACAGGAGCTCAATTTAGCACATAGGAAATGGGGACCAGAGAGCAATGGCTCGCCAGGAACGAAAGTGGAAAGATTGTGAATTTCAAGATGAGGGATGCTGATAACATCAGAGAGCACTTGTATTAAAGAATAGCAAAACAGGTTTCCCAGACATATGCCTACTGAAGCTGAAAACTATGATTAAGGTTGATCTGTCTGAATTAGTTCATGCCAATAAAGATTTTAACCCCCAAGGTAGAAAAACCTCGTTCAGTTTCCGCTGGAACCGATGCGTGTGCTTAGCACACATAATTTCATCATAAAACCTATTTTTTAACTGGCAACTCGGTAGCTAATCCTTCTGACACCCAGCAATATTTTCCCACATGGAAAGCTCAGCTATGCCAGTGAGCTCTGAGTAGCTCCCCAGCTCCTCCCTGTCTGCACTGCCCATATGGGCAGGGCAACGGCCGAGTTTGAAAAACAACATATTGGCTCCGTTTCTTCCCTGTTCTTTTCCCCTTCACCACCAGTTCTCTCTTTACTTCATTTCTGAATAAATCAAATGCTAGAACATAAATAGTATTTCTTATTTGATAAGGTTTTAATTGTATCATTAAGTTATTATAGATAAAATATGTGCTTGACAAAGGCAGTGCTAACTGCAAAGCCTCAAAGGTACTTAGGCGTAGGTCTATTAATAGCTGGGTTTCATAGCACCGAGCTCTCCAGTGAAGGTATTAGGTTTGCCATCTAAACACCACACTTAGAAATCACTCTTAGAAGATTTAGGGGTTTGGTTTGATTCACTGCTTGTCTGATGCTCTAAAATTAATTCTGACTCGAGAGGAGAAACCTCTACTCAATTTTTCAAAGCAACAAAACAGGCTTAACTGACTTAAAAAGAATTTGAAAGTCATTTTCAGAGATGACCACCAACATTTGCAAAAACGGGCATCTAGAATTTACTATGAAACTGGATTTTTTTTCAAGCCTGACTTTTAGTTCAACAGCTTAATCTTGGTTATCCACATCTTCAAAACAAATGATCAACCCAATTTATTTAGAAATATTCTACATCTGTATTACAAAACAGACAGGGTAGGCAGAGGACGTTGACTCATTCTAATTTGTTCACTCATGTTTAACAGCACCCCACCTTTTGCATATTATCATTCTTCTTGCTTATGAAACTTTCATACACAACTGGAACAGAAAGAGACACGCTAATAAAATATTTTGAAAATTTTAATCACAAAACTTGGCAGAGAACCTGAGAGGTAGGCACTGTACATAGTTCCAGTTTGAACACTTCTGGGTGCCCAACACCTTTCTGCTTTAGGTACCACAGATCTGTCTGGACTCAGTTCCATGTAGACTTTTATTCTCAGCTTTGTTGCAAGATTACCAGGTCCAAACTCCAAAATAGCCTTTCTCCCTTTTGTAGAAGTCCATAAACATCTATTTCTAATACTAAGGTATGTATAGTGCAAGAACCAAGCATGTAGCTGTAAAAAAGCTGTAAAAAAGTAATAAGAACACTTTGATAAGACAGCCCACAGTGAATTAAAGGGAAGCACACAACTCCACTGGAATGCAAGCGGATGCTCCGTGGGCCTCAGCTTCCATGTTCCTGCAGAGGAGACAGCTGGCTTATTTGCCTTTTTTTTGGGAAGCAGATACAACAGTCATCCTAAGCATTATCTCTCCCTTGCAATTAAACTAAATCTGTGTTACAATAAATCAGCACAGCAGAAGGGCAGGAGAAGACAGATTGTGACTCTGTCAGAACACAAGGAAGCTCAGGAACTCCTGTAATCAGTGCAGCAGAATTTACCTGCACACAAGGCCCTTGGCTGTCTCCAAAGGACTTTGAAGCTTCTGAGTGACATGAGGCTGCACCACTAGCTCAGAAATAGAAGTCTGTCTATCTGACAGCCACTTTCACAATCAGCCAGCCTCAACAAAATCCTAGCACCATGGCAGCAAGCTTCCTGGCTTCCAGGGAAGATGATGAAATGCTCCACGAGTGGCCTTTTCACACAGAAGCATCACAAGGCAGAGGGAGCAGCACCAAACACTGACCATGCACTACAAACACCTCACAGGGACAGACACAAACCCTCACTGATGGCTTTTGGGGTACACAGACTTTTACAAACATACTGTCCAGGCAGTTCCTCGTAAAACCCTTTGTAACAAAGGAAGTGGCAAATTGCCATTTCACAAAAGGCACCCTGGCAGAGTAGAAATATTCACCAAAGTTTGTCAGACAATGAGAAAATTCCCAAGACAGCATGTCTTATTTTTTATGTTACAAGGGATAAAAAATGATACAATAAAGTCTTAAATATTGGTAGTACTGCTTCAAATAGAACCTTTACTATCCTCACATTTTAAAGCCAAGTATGTTTAAGTCACTATGACTTAACACCTTTGATGCCACAAATGCTAAACAGATTTAGGCAAACTATTAATAACAATTAATCTGGAACATGCAAACTCCATCAATTTCTGAGAGCAAGCCATTTTTTACTTGTAATTTCAATTTTTATTTTGTTCTATTATTCAGAATAACCAGTAAAATCACTGTTTTTAGTTAAAGAATGCGAATTCCTAAGTATATATACTCCACAAAGGATGTTTCACCATAGCAAGTTAATTACTGGTTTAAACAGGCTGAAGAGCAAAGAGCTCCAAGCTAAATCAACATTAAAACACACATTCATAAAACACATTATTATTCCTTTAAAAGAGCAACCAAAGAGCAAACAAACAAAAAACCCACAAGTAATAAAACCAATATTTTACACTAGATGTTACCATCGAGCATTATGGCACAGATCCCCAAACACATGTGTCAAACTACAGCACTAACAACAAAACCCAGCTTCATCACAAAGCAGCAACACCGCACATTCACATTCTGTACCTCTCGAAACGCTTTTTAAAGGGGAGGCTGACAAGAACCAGGCACACATTCAGCCGCGGTGAAGCCACCAGCGTGCCCGTTCATTGTTTACACACGGGGCCCCGCTGCCAGCGCATCACCTCGGAGCCCGGCCCGCTCGGGCCGTGTCGCACACGCCGCTCGGGGCCTGGCCGGGCCCTGCGCCCCGCAGCCCGAGCTCCGCCATCCGCCGCGGCCCGGGCTCAGGGCGCGCCGGCCGGCGGGCGGCACACGCCGTGCCATCGAGCCAAAATGGCTCCCGGCCCCAACAAAGCCCGCAGCGCCCGCCGGCCCGGCCCCCGCGCCGCCCGTCACTCGCCGAGTTTGAATTCACTGGAGGCGGCGGCACGGCCGAGCCCGCCGCCTTAACCCCTGCGGCTCCGCTCCCCAGCCCGCCGGCGCACAACAAAAGGCGTGTTCCACCTCGCCCGTCACGCTCCTCCTGCCCGATAAAACACCCCCAGTATTAGCGATCAAATTAAACCTCCACATCTTACTCTTTATAAGCGACACCGGAATGCCTAAACGTCCACGCCTTATAAGCACCAAATTACAAGCCAGTCAAGCACCGCAATTTAAGGATATCTATACACCACCACATTTACTAATAGATCAATGCAAAAAGCTTGTCAATAAAAGCTAAGCTTGTCAATAAAACCCTCTGTCCAGCTCACGACGAAAAACACCCTGCAACTCACTTCCACAACATTAGTAAGAAAATCAGCAACTAGTAATTCACCCCCATATGTAAAAGCAAGAATCCGACATTAGCATTCACTGGGAAATTCAACAGAAGCATTTGCCTGGAATAGTCAGTTGCAAAGCAAGGAAACAGAAACATTAAAAAAAAAAAAACAAAAACAAATACTGAACTTCCTTTTTGCGTAATATTAAACTGAAAACCAGATGGTGATTCTGCAAATGCTGCAGAAACCCGGAATTTACTGGCTAATATTTTCATTCCCTATAACATATTACAAACAATATATTTTAAAAATGTGTTTTATTTTAACATAGTATAAATAAGGCAACGTAAAATAAGGAATGTAAAATAAGGCAAACCAAATACTTTTTCTTCCCAGCAGATATAAAACTTAGTGGAACTGTCAGAAAACAGGTGCTGTCTCCAGTGCTCCTGACACTTCTACCCCTGTGGTCACTGAAGGGCAGCCAGACGTGAACATGGCACGAGGAACTCAGCACTATCACCACAAAAGGAGCACAGCACTGAAATTTTTACAGCACATTTTGCTGTAAAAACACGAGCAGTCACTCACTCGACGAGCGATACCAAACTCTTCTACAGTAAACCGGGCTGTTAAACAACACTTTCCCCACAGAAGCAGCTGCCGAGGTGACAGCTGGGGGACAGCGAGGACAGGTCTGTCTACCTGTGCTACCCAGAGCACAACACCCATCACAGCACATTACCTTTGCACCAAGGCTCGGCAGCTGCGGCGAGCGCCGGAACCACCGCGCACTTATCAGCTCTTTCACAATCAGGGCAGAAAGCTGCAGGTTACAGCTTCTTCTGACAAGGAAGCCCTCCAGGTGCCAGGCCCAGAGGGACCGTGGCAGCTGAGGTTTCTCTCTCCTCCCAGCGAACAGAGCCGACAGACAGAACTCCGGGCTAACCAGGGGGCACCGCCTGCCCCACGACTCCAGCCCGCAGCGCCTCACGCCCCGCTGCCTCCCCTGCGCCGCTGCCCGAGCCAGGGACGCCGATCCCCCGCTCGGGGGAGGCCGCAGACCCGAGACACCGCGCCCCGGGGGCTCCCACGCGGGCGGGCGGCCGCCACACGCGGCCCCGGCCCGGCGGGAAGCGGCGGCGGGCGGGCCGGGGCGGGGGCGGGCGGGGGACGGGTGAGCGCGGACGGGGGCGGTTGGCAACGGCCGGGGCGGGCTGAGCCCCGCCGCCTCCAGCCCCGCGCTCCGGGGGCGGCCGGGGGAGCGCGGCCCGGCCCTGCGCGACGGGGAGAGCCGCGGCGGGGGTTACCTGGTGCCGGTGCAGCGAGGGAAAGGCAGAGCCGGCGGCGGCGGCGGCGGCGGCTGAGATTGCCCGGGCCCCGCCCGCTTTGCCGAGGCCGCCGGGAGCCCCCGCCCCGCCCGCGCGGCGCGTGCCGGCAGCGCCCCCTCAGCGCCCGCCCCGCGCGGCCCCTCACACACGGGCACGGGGCTCCTGCTCCGCCTCCGCCTCCTCCTGCTCGGGCCCCGCTCCGGGGCTGCCCCCGCCAGCGGCCGCGGCCCGGCCGCCTCCTGCCTCGCCTTCCCCCTCCGCAAAATGGAGCTGTGGGAGCCTCTGGAGCGAGCAGTGGAGAGGCGAGGAGAGTTAACTCAGATTTTCACTCTATTGCTTGACTCGCTGACTTTCTCTCCCAGTGTTTCCTCTGTTTCCTTCCTACCCGGCCTTTTTGGGATTTTCCTTCCCTTTGATTCGCCCTCCTCCGCTAAGACTTTGGCTCTGGCACAGCCCAGCCAGCCGCTCGGTGGGACTGATGCGCTTCGGCTCCGTGGGGTGCCCAACCAAATCATCGGGCCACAGAAACCTCCGGACAGCCACACGGAAAAGAAATCAGAGAATGGTTTGGCTTGGAACTGACCTTTAAGCCTATCTAGTTACAACTCCCCTGCAATGAGCAGGGACACCTCCCACTACACCAGGTTCCTCCAAGCCCTGTCCAGCCTGGCCTTGAACACTTCCAGGAATGGGACTGACTGGCTCTTGGCAGAGAAGAAACAAGCCCCATTGTTCAAACACTCTGAGAACGTATACAAATACATTCCATGTGGAGCCTGTGCCTGAGTGACTTTTTTTAAGCCTTTAGCCTACCTCCCTCGAGTCCACAGTTCTCTTGTGGGCCCAGCTGTCGGCAGGGATGGTGCAATGTCAGTGAACAGAATACGGAATTTGTCACTTGGGAAAGGCTAACCAGGCCATAAGTTGTTATTTACTTGTGTGTGCAAGAGAAATGACTCAGCTTGCTGTGAAAGACTGGCTAAGAAATATGTAATTATCAAATAATTACATATTTATGTTTGGATACAAAATGAGAGAAGGTAGCTAATCCTTAAGAAACAGAAAATGCAAGATAAACACATTCACTTAAGGTATTAGCTGATATTGATGTAGCACTGATTTTGGGCAATTCCTGTTTCTTTTCAAAGTGCTTTGCTCCAGCTACATGACAGTTTTAAGATGCTGCAGCCAAAATTGAGCTGACCCCAGTAACACTTGGAAGCCAGTGTCTGGTTTGGTCAGATGTGTAGCCCTGCACCAGACTCCTCCTCCCTGCATATGGCTGAGTATTTTGCAGAATCAGTTTTCTGGCCACTCCTTCTCTTTCTGTACTCACTCCACACCTGTTTTCCTGTCTTAAGAGTAGATAATATTTAAAAGCTTAAGATACTCAGGGCAAAATCACCTCTTAGTTTAAATCTCCTTGAAATTCCTTGGTGCTGTGAGGCCAGGCCCTCTCAGGGATGTTTCCCACCCTGTTCCCCGGGAGCCCAGGCAGGGCAGGCAGCACTCAGCCCTGGCAGGACAAGGCATGTCGTTCTCCCAGGGTGCTGCTCCAGCTTCCCGGGCTGCTCTGACTTGTCCTGAGCAGTTGTTTTCCCATCACAACCAGGCCAAGAGGCTGGCTGGAGGGTGATGGCTGAAGCTCAGTTTTCTTTCCACTCCTCAGCTATGAGAGGCAATAGAGCTTTTTTTAATTTTCCAAGATTTAAGGGGAACTTGGTCAGATGTCCTGGTTTTGTTAAAACAAGCTGGTGTGTAGAGGGAGTTACTTTTCCCACATTTCAAAAAAAAACTGCTCTGAGGCAAACAAAAATTCCTTCAAGGTTTCTCAGCCTCAAAAAAATTCTGAATGTAAAGTGGGCTGACAATTTTATTGGTTAAGCTGAAGTGTATAGAGAAAAATGGTCAGTAAGAATAAAAATTGACTACTTTAACAACATTCCATTTTTAACATTGTAGAGGGCACTTAAGAATTTAGAGAAAAAAAAAAACCTTCTTAACTGACACCAGGTATGGGGAAACTGCAATACAGGGCCAAACCAATCCAAGGACCACATTTCTCTAGTTCTTCCCTTCCCTTCCCTTCCCTTCCCTTCCCTTCCCTTCCCTTCCCTTCCCTTCCCTTCCCTTCCCTTCCCTTCCCTTCCCTTCCCTTCCCTTCCCTTCCCTTCCCTTCCCTTCCCTTCCCTTCCCTTCCCTTCCCTTCCCTTCCCTTCCCTTCCCTTCCCTTCCCTTCCCTTCCCTTCCCTTCCCCCACATTATTGCTCCCTTCCCACATGATTCCCATTCCCAGTGCTCTCTTGCAGTCACACCTAGCAAACCTGTTGTGCTCCACATTCTGGTCCTCACTGTCAAAAGGGGCAAATCCCCACAGTGATCAAAGGTACAAACTGAATGTGGCAGAAACCAGTGCAGTCAGGTGTTTCTGACTGGTGGTACTGGGCATGGCATACTGCTGCACAGGATGGGACTGGTGACCTTTGTGTCCATTGCTGGGCAGATCATCATATATATGTAGTAGTATGAAAATCACCTAAAATATCTGTAAATCTGATTTCCTGCTCATTAAAGAAAAGGTTTCTCACCACCTGCATCCCTTTATGGTTAAGCTCAGCAGGGCCCTTTCCCCACACCCCTCAGCCAAAGGCAATGGGTGCTGCATCCAGAGCAATTGGGTTGTCAGGTAAAGGGGGATGCAGAGCACTTCAGCTCAGTTTTGCCACTAGATCTCCGTGGTCCTGACTTACAGGGGATTTCAGACATTAACAAGAAAAGCCGATTACACCCAAGGCAGGCCGGCAGAGCAGCCGTTCTCCTCACAGCTCTCATCTGCTGCTTCAGCTCAGCTCCTGCTTCTCTGGGGGATTGATCCCAGTAAATGGACACAAGCTTGTTAACTGTAATTTTTGTTGATCCTTCAGATGCCTAATAATGAAGATTTTTTCCTTTATTTTTCTTTCTCTCTTAAAAACATGGTTAGAGCTTCACATGGAGGCCTGAGACACAGAGCAGTCCATGATGTATCCAGCAGGACCAGCTCTGATCCACTCTTCTAGCAAACAGTTGCTCACCTTCCCTTGCAGGGATCCTAACAGAGATTCTGCAAATGAAACAGAAACTTGGCTGCTCTCAAGCCAGCAGTTGGCTTTCCAAAGCCAAGATATTACTTTATTTTTGGGGCAGTGCTCTGGTATGTTTGTGTGGTGCAGACAAGGGGCTTCCCCCCAGCAAGATAAAGCCTTTGCAATAGCCCATCAGAACTCTAACCTCTCCATATGGAACTATTATCATATAATTTATTTATAATAAATAAATAAATAGAATAACTTCTACCATAATGACATAAATACCTATTATGGTTATACTGCAGTATAACTGGATAGTTTTATCATAATAGTATGTAGTAAAAGAGTACTATGGACTATACTAATTCTTTCTGGTTACTCTTGGTTTTAACTTATTATACCTTAATAGCTAAATTTCTCTGTGTAGAGATTAGATTAGATTAGAGCTGTGATATGTTATTACAGCCTGTAATAACTTTGCAGTTAGAGCTGGAGGTCAGTGTCTGGGAGCAGATTGCTGACACAAGCAGAGAGGTGCATTAGTGCACCTTCCCCTGGGCTCACATGACCCTGCAGGGCTGGACACCTGCAGAGTGTCTGCAATCTGCCAGAGCATTCCTGAGGAAGTCTGCACATTGCCTGGACGGACTCACACGGATGAGAAGTGGATGGATCTGGAACACACCTAACCACCAGCCTCTCCTAAAATGCTCTCTGATGTAGACCCTGTCTCAAAGTTTAGTTATCTCATTTGTCAGTGCCCTCTCAACATCTAATTAATTCAGTCTATTTAAGGTAGTTAACAAATATATAAAAGATTCTATATTCAGTTAGACAAAAGTATGCACTTACCTAAAAACCTCTGTTTTGCTGAGAATCCAAGTCCCAGGATCCTCCACAACAGGTCTTCTGGCTTACAAGGACGAAGACAGAGGCCCAACTGCTTGTCACAGGAAGGGCAGGGCTAAAGGCTGCTTATCTAAAGTGCCTGAGAGTTTGAGATAACAGCTCTGCTCCCCAAAATTGCCCTAGCTTAAAAGTGACGTAATGCATATGGTGCTAGTGACATTCTGTAACGTGCACTAACTAAATCTAGAAAATAGAAGAGCTGATCTGGCCAAACAGGAAAAAAAACACAAAACATTTTAGTTGAGTTCCTACTGATCCAGTAAAAGATTGAAGATGAAAGCTGAGTCTCAAAGAAAATGACTTTAAAATCCAGACTCATAAAGCATCCACAGAAGACTCAATAACAGTACATTTTTGTAAAAGGATTTAAGAAATTTGGGTTATACAAGTTGAAATATGGTAAATTATAAGCAAGGTTAGCATATTGTTAAGTCCTATGCCCAGAAGACCTAATAAAAGGACATAGTGGCAGATCCCCAGTTTGTCACACAGACACAAACAAGATCAAGCTGGTGTTTAGCATGTCTCTAGAAGGACTATTAGAATATTCATTTTAACAAGCTCTCCTGGCTCTGAAGAAAAAGCTGGTTTGTTGGATAATGTGGAGATTTTTCTTTGTGAGGCATCCCACAACGGACCTCTCCGAAAGATAACAAAATGTTCAACATATGGAGGAAAAAAAATTCCAAGCCTGCTGAAGATATCAAGCTTGATGAATACTTCAGATCTTACTATTTGTGTGCCAGCTTTAGAACATCTTGAAAAACTTTGACTAGATTCCATGTCAACCAAGAATGTTCTTTTCTCTCATCCCACATTTGAAGTTGGGTTTGCAAACATCTCTGCTTTAGATCACAAGAGTAATTAAAAGCACTTGACCAACATTTGTACTGCAGCTATCATGAGGCTGTTAATCAGTGGTAAAGGATCTAAATTTTGTCAACATAAGAAGCTAAAAATATCATGCCTGTAGTAGTATCATTAAGTAGGATTTATTTAGGGGACTTTCAAGGGAACTTCACCATGAGAACTGGGTTCTTGCTGCTGAAGTGAAACTTTAGGTTGTATTGCAGGAAGCTGCTGCTTTGCAGTGCTTTGAAAGGCTATTTTGAGAACAAGATCTCTGCTAGGATAGTTATAGAGTCTATTTCCAGTCTAATTTAATTGGCTTTTTAATAATTGATTAGACTAAGGAAACAATTTCATGGAACCACAGAATAGTCAGGCTGGAAGAGGCCCCGGGAGATGCTGTATGTAGTCCCACTCCTGCCCAACAGGCTCAGGCAGAACAGGTTTCTCAGGGCTGTATTAAGTCAGATTTTGAATATATCCAAGGCTGGAGACTCCACAACCTCTTCACTCTATTTAATGTTTTCTAGGGATTTTTACTTCACTCACATTGCCTTATATGAAATTTTTATTATATATATATTGCCTTGTAAGAATTTTAGTTGCCCCTCCACTTACAGTGAGTTAAATAGTTAATAGTCAATTAAAATGCTGCTCAGTACAGGAACAGCTGTACTTCAGCTTTTCATTAAAAGAAAGCTGAACTTCAAAGACAGTACAAAGGACCTAAAATGAGTATCCTATTCTACAGGAATGCACAATAGCTTTTGGATCCATAAGAAACTCCTCAACTATTCTGTATCATTAGTATTATTGTCCCTTTTTGGAGAATTTTCAAAGCAAGCCAGTGTTTTGTGGAGAAGTGGCCAGAAGTTTGACTTTGCCTTTAAGCCAGGAATAAAACTTGTCTTGTGTGTGTAATCAGTCTCAAATGTTTCTTTGGGAAAGCAAGCAGACATTGCTGTAAACAAATCATGGGTTGGTTAACAACTATGTCACAGGCCTGAAAAGGTAAAGTTAGGTCAGATGGACAAACAAACACGAGCACTTCCTACAGCATAAGGAGCATGAACAACCCCCACTGAGTCTGTTTTTAGACTTGACACAAAGCCAAGGCACTTGGGAATTAGAAGCCAAGGAGTACTTTCTGTCTGTAATACAGATAATTTTAAATACCCACATCAGAATCCTGATTTTCCATGATTTGTGTGTGGAAAAAAAACCCCAGCACCCTACCCCACAATGGTGTACACAAGCATCTAGGAGCTCCCTTTTTTTTATTACATAGCTGAGAATAGAAGATGACACCAAAACTTACACACTACAAAGCTGCTGAAGAAAGCCCAAAGAAACGAAGCTTTAACCTAAAGTCACAGAATTTAATTTCAAAGCAATATGCAAACAAATGTTGCTTGCTTTCCAAGGCACAGTGGCATAAATGTAAAAACTGCAAATGACATATTTAGTACAAAAATATAAATACTGTTCATCTAAATGACAAAATAACAGATTATTTCCATGTATAAAAATTTTAAAAATTCACCTTTACTCTCAGTCATGAAATGTAATACAATAAAAATAAAAACTATTATTTTAGTACCACTTATGTCCCTATTATATCAGCATAAATATGAATATTCAAAACATTATACACTTTGCTGCATTATGAAAGAGAAGTTTGGCTGCTTTTTTTCCCTAAAAAAACTGGTCACCACACACCTGACTGTGAAGTGTTGAAATGCTTTTTGAAAGACTGAATCCTTGTTGTATTATATTAGTTAATTCTGACATTAAATTATTATGTTGTTAAATAATCTAAACATTCCTTCTGTAAAGCCTGTATCTGAAAAACGAATGCAAAGTGAATTAAAACATTGTTTTATTGCTAGGAAATACAAAGAACTGTTCAAACTGCAAAGAACATAGAATTGTGCTAATTTCACTTTCAAATGAGCCAACAGTGAGTTTACAAAGAAAAAACAATCTATTTCTAGCTCAGCCTTTCTTAAGCAAACAAAAATACAAAGATAATCCAAGTCATACAGATTTCACATCAGTTTCCTAAGCAGAATCTCAGCAGTGATTCACAAAGCTGACTCCTTGGCTGACTGAATGTGATGTAGCAGCTGATTACAATAGACCGGTGTTTGATGCTTGTGTACAACCCCTTCAATTCCTCTCACCAGCAGATCTGGATATAAAATGCTTCCTTCCTTTAAAACTTCTGTAAGACAAAAATATGTTTTATAAATCAGTAGCTGCTTTGCGTTTCTCTACCCAAGTTCCTCAAAGTACCTGAAGCAAACCAGGAAATTTTTCTACATGTGATGCAGCGATGACAACACAATTCCTCCCTCCCCATTTGCTGAGGTCCGTATTTTGACATTTATGTTCTTCAACACAGGCTGCTACACTAATAAATTCCAGAGAGCCCCTCCTGCAGGCTGGGATATGGTCACACCCTGCAGTGCTCCATATCATGTTCACCATCTCTAAAGTCTCTGGAGGTTCAGCTGCCCTGCTACCTCCCTGGGGAGCACTGGGCAAAGCATTCATTCTGCACACAGGTGAAAGGTCAGAGCTCATCCACTGAAACCCAAAGGGGAGCTCCAGCCTGGCAGGGTTATCCTCCACCTGTATGTGCTGCTTTCATGAACACTCAAAATGATGGTTTAAAAAACATTGGTAAAAATATACTGAAATATGACTGAAATTCTTACCTAGGACTGCTTTTTGGAGATTTTCATCTGGGTCGTCAAGATGTACCAACAGCTCTTGGTACAGAAACTCAACATGACCTTCCATTGAGGATTTCACATCACTGTCCTTCAAGCACTTAAACCAATTAGCCAAGGTGTGAGCAGCTGCCAGCCGCACATCACATGAGGCATCATCCAGACGCTTTAACACCTCTGAAAAGGAGCAATACCCAACATGCTCTGTGAACACAGGAGGTGGCTTTTGCATTTGAAAAAACCAAATGTATTCTGTCAACATCCAAATTATTGTTGTATTTCTGATGTATTTTTGTCTTTTGAGCATAATAAATACATGTACCACACTGCTCCTAAAAGCTCCGCATTCATTGTTATTGGATGATGTTGTCCAAACATTAATAAAAGGCATATAAAGAAGTATTTAGATTGATTGAACATTATCTAGGACTCCTAGGATGTCCTAAGAACTATGGATGTCTATTTATGCATTACAGAACTACAGAGTTTAAGTATTTCTACTCGTTATAAAGCACAGCATTTCTGTTAATTAGATATTAATTAAATTATTAAATAATATGAATTAATTAAATTATTAAATAGTACTGTTTCAGTGAATTACTGCACTGCAGACTATGTGAATATGCAAGATGCAAAGACATATATACTTTGAGAATTATCTGATCATGTATTTCTCCAAAATAAAAGTGTTTGTAGTTAGATTTCTAGTGTGCCACATAAGAAAAAATATCAGTTGTTAAGATGCTGAGTTAGGGAAAGCCAAATTTATTTGTCTGTATAAGAACACAAAACCTGGGTCAAAGCATAGTCTGTACTTCTGATTCATAGTTTAGCACTTCATCCTAAGAGGCATTACAGCTCCTAGCTCTAATTGGCAATACAAAACTGTAGATTAGAGTTTTCTTCTTTGGATTTTTTTTTTAGATAAAAACCCAACCCACTACCTATTCAGGTCTATTTATGGTACACTGAAGTGGTTTGCTCTTGGCTCTCAAACACAGCACAGAGAACAATGTGACTTCCATTTATACACTGCAGTACTGTGCTGCTCTCACTATACTTAGCACATTATTTCACATAGTCCAAACTCTGAAGCAATGCAGATGAGCTGCTGGCAAGCCCTGCACAAACCAAAGCATTGAGTGAAGTTCCACCTAGTGGTCTGATGGATAATGACGTTGAGAATACTGCTTGGTTCTGCCAAGCCCTTAAAAGTCGAGCAAACTGTGGCACTTTGGGTAAAAAAACAAATGTCAGCATTGCAATCTTGATTAAAACACACAAACAAACCAACAATTCCCTCGCCCCAAGTCTATTAAACCTTCACACATACCTGTGTAAATGTTCTTAAATTTATCTGCATCAAACTGCCTCCCACAGACTTTTAGAAAAACATCAACAATACGACAAGCCATCAGTCGAGTAATTTTAGAGTCTTCATCCATGGAAGCAATAATCTGGGGCATCAGCTCATCTTTCACTTTTAAGATCTACAGTTAATAGGAAAAGCATAGAAAAAATATGCTTAGTGTTACAGCACTTACCATTGGCTGTGCCAGATACTTGTTTGCTTAGTTAAAAAATTAGCTATAAACATTACCCTGAAAATCCCTGAAGTTACAGAGCTCTAATTTTGCCTCTACGTTAGCTTGGAAAATGAAAATCCACCAGTCAATCACCCAGCTCATGAGCACACAGTATACAAGCAGATGAGTTTTATGTAACTCATATGTATGTTCAAGCTTGTAAAAGTTTTAAAACTTACTTGCCTTTAAAAAATAAACCCCAAACTGTCGAGCCTCGGGGCGAGGCGGAGCTGAGCGCTCCGCACAGGAACCAGCAGATGGCGCGCGGACCCCAACGGGAAGCGCCGGGCTGGGATGTGCTGGCAGCTTCGGAATTTGACTTAATTCCGAGTATTTCACATCATCCGTTAATGCGAAATAGGCATTAAGGCACCGATTCAGATAAAAATATTCAGCTAGAACAGTAGCTTCTGATATCAACGTTTCTGTGCACGTGAACTCAACCAGTTATGTGTGTTTAAGCACTTTGTTCAATTAAGGTCTGTTATAAAGACCCAAAAGACTGTGAACATTTAATAACATTTAAATTAAATTTATTTTTTAAAAATGACCCTGTATTTAAAGTATTTCCGGTGTATAATTTCCAAATGGTAATTTTGTTAGCAAAGAAGCTTCAAAAAGACCCCCAGATTCAATTAATCCTTTATCAGGGATGGGTAACAACTCTTCAAGTGCTAGCACTCCAGTCTCTATACAGATTCTTCATGTTCCTTTTCAAGTCCTCCTGTCCTTTCTCAGAATCTTTAGATGTTATTTTTTTTCCCTAAATGGACCTGTGGGCTCCAAGGCAACCAGACAACTTGTCTTTGCCACGTGACAGCACAGCACGTCCTGCTGGCTCCAGTGCTGCTGCACAGGCTCTGCCTCTGGGTCCAGTAATGCCAAGCACCCAGATTGTTGTGTTCACAGTGGTCAGTGCCTTGGGCTACAGAATTGATGATCTGTTAGAAAAAAATGTCTACAAAATTTGATGCTACTCAGTTTTACACCTCAGCATTTTGCTGGCCTCAGATCTCTTACCAGAATGTCACCATCCCTCCACTAGTGATTGTTTCAGTCATTAACATTCAATTATAATTAATAAATTTTATTATGAAGGCTGTATGTCCTTCTGAAAATACTACTTACCCTAAGGATTTATTCTTTTTTCCTCCCCTTGCATTTATTTTGTTTTCCTGCCTAAGATTTCAAAGGATGAGAAAGAGAGAATTTACCTCTTTTGGTGAAAGCATTTCACAGTGGATGAGAGCCCAAAGGCACAATACAGCTGTAGCACGGATGGCAGCTGCTGTTCTTCCAGCATGCCACTGCAGATTAGGAGCCAGGATGTCTTTTATCACAGTCTCAAGGTAGCTAGGGAACAGCCTGAAGCCAAAAATAAGAAAGCAAAATAAAGGTTCATGAGAAAGTGATAAAGAGACTGACAGGATGTAAAAGAGAATTTTCTATCATAGAAACATAGGCAGAAAAGGGGAAAAAAAAGACTCAGTAAAAAAATAAATAACATCTTCTGAGGCAATGTGATTGTAATGTATGTGATAAGCTTTCACAACTTAATTTTTCTAGATAATATTCAAACAAATACCTAACATTCATAGGAAGGAGAGGCTAGACTTTCTCCCACTTCAGGCAATGACCATGACTCAGTGTTATCTTGGTAAACTGCTTACCTTCTCTGTGTCTCACCTTCCCTGCCTGTGCAGTGGAGATAACACCCTGTGCAATGCTGTGAGGATTCTTTAATATCTGTGAGGCCCTTTGAGACTGGCCAGTGAAAAGTATTTACAGTGTGAAAAGTATGAATGCTATTGATGACACTGATACAGCTGGGAGCCTAGACAGAATATTTCAGCTCTCTCTTGGCTCAGAAACTTGTCTCTCCTGAAGATGAGAGGTCTGTAGGATTTTCTGATGGTGCCAGTCCCCACACTAGGGTTTTTTATTACAAACACATAAATCTGTGATGTTTTTGCTGATGCTTTTTCCTCCTCCTCCTCCATTCAATGGGTTGTTATAATGCTAAAAGTTGCTGTGAGTCAGCAATTACAATAGGCAGGATTCCCTCACACTCATTTAGTTACAGCTGAAACAATCTCAAATTAAGAGGGGAAAATTACAAATCTTACAATTAATTAATTAATACTTAATTAATGCTTTGCTGCATCTAAGAGGCATTAGTGTCTGGCTGTGGCTGGTAACTGAGGCTCAGGTTATCCACAGTGCCTGGCAGTGTGCAAACAGACTGAACCTACCCTGACTGTCCCACTGAATTCAGAGCTCTGCTCAAACTGCAGCCCCCTGAGAGCCAAACAGCACATCCCCACCCTGCTGCTTGCTACAGAGGGAACAAGATCTTGTTGACTTTTCTAGGAGTCCTACACTGCCAGGGTGAATGTGGCCCCTTTAGTGATGTGCCAAGAGACAGGAGGAACATAACAGGTCCATGTTAACAACTAACAATTACCAGGGAATACTTTAAAAAGAATCCATGCTGCAGGTAGTCCCTGTTATGCAGGTATTACCTGACTAAAGCACAAGCAGTTGCACTCAGTTATGTGCTGACACACACCTGCAACATTATGGAAATGGATACACCTGGCTGCTGCTTCCCCTTGGCAAGGGAGCCCTTGGACTCTGAAGAAGTCAGAGATCCATCCACTGCTGCTTCTTGTCAGCAGATGGCACTTAAGTAATAACAAGAAATCTGACGTCCCATTAGACACATCTAAATCTGTAAAACCCTTTAGATGTGGAATTTTAAACACATTTTTGAGTACTAATAATTTTCTGTAAAAAAAGTTGTTGGAAAAAAAAATAAAACTAATGATCACCATCATTCCAAATCTCCGTTCAGCTCCAAAGCTAAAAGCAGCTCTGTGCTGTCTGTGCTATCTGATCAGTAGCTGTTTCTGTTTTTAATAAAACCTTCTGTTAAACTGCAGTGAGAAAATGATCTGTCAAAACACAAAGGTAAATTCCATCAGCATTATCTTAACCATGGTGCTGTGCTATTTGTGAGAATGTTTGTTCTGGTGCCTTGAAACAGAATCAGTAAAGCAATATCTGGCAATTATCCAACTCAATCATGTCAGACTCAAACACCATTAGGTGACCACACAACTGTGTTTAACTTAATAACCAAAAGCCTTCCTATCTACACTCTGAGAACCATTTCAAGGAGCTAAACAAATTACTGACAGCAGTGAATATGACACTGCAACTGGAATTATTACTTCCCAACACTATCTTTCATTACCATTACAATTTTATTTTTGCTGTTGCTGATGCAATTAATTTCTCCCTCTTTCCATTTTCAGATCTTGTTGTGAATCTGTGTAACTTAATTCTAAAAGTCAGTCTTTTTCAGGAAAGGATGTACCCTGTCTGCGCTGTTTGTATTTACAGAGCTGATACTTCATTCTCAACTGGATATGAGAGAACTCAAAATCTTGTTAAAAATTACAGAAAGAAAACCAGAAAAGCGGTAGAAGATGGTGGGAAAGTCTTTCTTCTTCCAGCCACGCTCACATGGAGATGGTTATAGGGGTTAAATAACTCCCAAGGTCATTACTTCTTAATGCCACTGGAGTTTTCAAATAGCTGTGTGAAATCAGACCTCCACTTACCCCTGAGAATTGATGGTTTCACTTGCTTTCTGCAACAACTGGGATAAAACAGTGAAAAGCTTTAACCGCATCTGGGGATCTCTGTTTGCCTGGAGACACGTCTTCAGAACCAGAATAAACTCATCCAGAGCTTCACCTATGACAGGACCTAGCAAACAAACACAGAAGGCTTTTTTCAGAATACTAGTAAGTTCTGTTTAGATGTTTCATATGTGAGTGCATTAAAATTCTAATACAAGTGGTATTAAAATAGTCATTAGCCTCCCACTCTTGCATGGCACCTGCTGAGGTATCCATGTGACACCGTATTGGGTGGTGCACAAATCCCCAGGCTGACTCCCCACGGGCTCAGGTACCCCCAGTTTTGGCCAGGACAGCCTGAAGATCAGTTCCTCACATCTCATTTAGTCAGCTTGGCATAGCTGTACTACATTTGCCCAGAGAAGCTGTGGCTGCCCCATCCCTGGCAGTGTCCAAAGCCAGGCTGGATGGAGCTCGGAGCAACCTGGGATAGTGGAAGGTGCTCCTGCCCACGACAGGGATTGAAACTTGATGGTCTTTAAGGCTCCTTCCAACCCAAGCATTCTATCATTTCCTTACTCTGGAATGGTTCTACCCATGACACCCCAGAGTTCCTGGGACTGTCAGTACCAGGGGGCATTTTGGCTGGAGGATTAATGCTCTCCCTTGTAACTCTGCAAGTCTGAGGCTATGCACAAAGCTTTGGTTTTCTTAAACTTAATGAAAAACTACACTGGATCTGGCATGACTCTCACACCTCTGGACACAGCAGCATTAACTACACTTTCTTCTTCTTTCAAGTTTTTCCACAAGCAGCATTTGAGATGTTCATGACTCCCAGAGGCATAGGAAAGGGCCTGTTTGAAAGGATCAGCTTCAAAACTTGGATAATGCAATTACTGCAGCAGCATTCCTTCTCCCTGTTTAAATAATGCTTATTTTCATCTTCTAAGACAATCCAAAATATGATGTATTTTAGAAGATACTTAAAATAAAAATATCTTCTAAATTAACTCTTCAGTTTGTTTATATTTTCACATTCTGTGATAATTTTAAACAATAAACAAACAAACAAAACTGTAAGCCGTTATCCCAGCATTTTAAGAAGCTATTTTCCCACAACTGAGGGAAATTTGTGCCTTTCTCCTTCATAATGACTAACATCTGCCTGCTTATAAAGAGGAAGAGTACATAAAGACTGTACACATGCTTTATTCTGCAAGCTTCTTGCTGTAGAATTCTCTTTCAGCTCTATTTTTGCAATAAACGACTTTCCTTTAGGAACTTCTTCAGCTTTGCATCCTTAAGATGCACATTCCATCCAACTCCACTCGCTCAGAAAACCCTTCCAGAGGAGACACAACACTGGTATTCATGATGACAAGAGTATTCCTCACACATGGGATGGACAGATTGAAGTATTCAAGCTTCCAAAACAAGCTCAATAACATTTAATAATATCTGGAAATTTAATGTTTAAAATAATAATGAAAAAAAACCCAAATTTCACTGTCTAGACTGAAGTAATACAGGGTGTTGAACTGCAGTTTGCTAAATGTCTGTGCCAACAAATAGGTCTTTATTTTCACAGCATTTATTCAAGATGCATTGCTTCATGTGAGTTCTGAGATATTCACAAGATACTACTACTATATCAAAGTGATAACAGCAAATTCAACAGATGGAAAATAAACAAAATAAACTACATGGCTAATTTCAGCTTAAGCATATGCTCCTGAAAAACAGTAAAAACCTCAAAATATGATTTGAGTAAAGCTGATTAAATCGATTAAAAACAACATTATGTGTGGGAATGAAAAGAAAGGAAAAAAAAATAGCTCTAGGAGCTGCTGTGTCAGACAGAAAACACAGACAATAGCATATTACCAGTGTTGGGTGCAAGCCAAAATGTTTGCCCAGACATTTGATGATTTATATAGCATTAAGGAAAACAGAGACAACTGTCTAGAAGTCCCTCAGTCATGGAAATGGGAGCACAAATATACAGAAAAGTTGGCCTCTCAAATCTTGTGCTGAAGTAACTTTTTGTTCTTCCCACAGATGAAAACCAAAAAAAGTACTTATGCTAGTTGCTGTACAAATCAACAAGTGGGTGCTTCACATAGGTTTGATGAGGGGCTTTTTTTGAGATTCAAGATTAAATGCACAAGATACATTCCTTTAAAATATACCTGTCCACATCTATATGTGTGGACAGTAGCAGTGGCCACAGTGATACTTTATTAAGTGACTGTCCCCATCCTTGTTACAACCAACAGAAAGGAAAAAACAAATAAACAGGACTTTTCATTTTAATAATCTTAAAATGGGTGTCTAGGTGGAAAGCTCTGCCTGCCACCATGTCCCCTGCTGCAGATGCCAGCTGGGGAGCTGTGGCAGAGGAGTGCTCACTGTGCAGGACTGAAGGAGTGAGATGTACACCAGGGTGTGTCACTCACCTCTGCACAGCCACGTGCTGGACAGCAACAGTGAGGAACTGTTTGTTAGAGAGACGTGGTGTCCTCTGAAAGACCAGTGAATAGATGGAATAAAAAGATGGATTTTTGGACACAAGCTACATTAATTTGTCTCCCCTTAATCCTCACCTTCTTCATTCACCTGAAAGTGCATTTTCCTTAAGTGCTTTTAGCATTCTCCCTGCAGTCACAGAATCTTTGGGACTATGATCTGCTTCAACATTTCCTTTGCTTTCCATCATGTTCTTGTGAAGGTTCTGAATATCACACTGTTCATTACAAAACACAAGCTGTCTGCAGGCTGTGGAGAGCCTGACAGGATTATTTTTAGAATGAAATAAGTCGTACCTGAATGGGTTGCGATGACCTCGAACTGCAACACTTCTGGGGAATAGCAGGTCCACCCTTCACAGGACACTGCAGCCCACTCCAGCAGCTGGGTTATGTGCTGCTTGTAGAGACAATGAAAACTTTCCAGTTGCTGCACTGCAGCTAATGAAGACATTGTTTTCTCCACCTGTTAGAACAGAGACAGGATACTTAACTGAAACCATTAAAAAGCCCCCAAACATTTAAAACTCATTCTGTAAGAAAAGAAGGGACATGGGAACTTTTTCATAGTTTCTATTAAACCATCAAGGCTGATATTTAATGTCTGTCTATACTACATCCATTAACTTTTATTTGATGTGAAACATTTGTCCTGATTTCAAAATGAAATCATCAGGAACACAGCAAAATAACAGCAAAAGGAGAGAGTCTCTAATCCATGTGCAGACCTATCAAAAAACTAACCACATCATAAAAAAGGCTCTTGGTGGTTTTAAAGATGTAGTGATTTTTCTCCTTAATTTAAGAATGCTTTAAAACATAAACACGGGGAAATTCTCACAATCCCAAGCCATGGTAGCTTCCAGAAACTATTGCTGTTGCAGGTAAGAGAAGACATGGCATTTCCCCTCTTCCCTTTCTCCCCCAAGTTTTAATTATGAAAGATGCTCTCTCTTTGTAGTAGCTGGGCAGGCTCATTTTGAAATTCTCAACTTTTGTTGCTTAGAAGTACCAAAACCCACTGTTACATCAGAAATATTTTCTTCATGTTTAGAGTTAAGACTATCCTATGAGACATGCAAAAAAACATGTACAAATGAAACATGTAACAAGAACTACTAAATGAATTCCAGACATGAGCATGCTTGGCAAGGATGCCTATAGATCTTCCTAATCACTTGCAGCAGATGTGTTTCAAAGCAAATGAAAATTTGCTTTTACAGTTCCTATAGGCTCCTACCAGAAGTATAAAACTTCTCCAAGGAAGAGATTCAAAGCGTGCTGGAAGCAGGATCTGTAGCCTTGGTGATTTCAGTAGACTGTGAATCAAGAATGGGGAGCAAGGCACCGTTGGGAACCTCACTAAGGAATAACATGTGCTGCCAGCAGGGCCAGCTCCAGCAGGGAAAGATGGAGTGCAGTGCTGGGAGTGACATCATTTGACTCCAAGTGCTGCAGTAGAACTACAAATTGTGCTCATATTTTTAATATTTTTAAGCTGAACTCAACCACACAAGTTAGCTCAAACATGTCTAGGACCTTTAGACTCTTCCAGACTAATCACTCGCCCAACAAAGATGTTTTTATGGAAGTACCAGATGTGGAGAAAATAAATGAGAATTCGACGAAAAAAATAAATAAATCAGGATTTGCTAAGGACAAAGGTTACTCTTAAAGCAGGTTTGCCTGCCTCAAGCACAATAGATTTCTCCTTTATGGAAGCATTCTGCCAGACAGCCAAAACAGCTCAGATAAATGAATATTTTACATATAAGTTACTTGTAAATTAATTGTAACATTAAACAGAATGTGTCAGGAAAGAAACTATTCCTCATTTTTAATCCCAGCATAACATATAACACACAAGATTGTTTTCCACTGAACAAGAGACACAAAATATACATTGTTCACATATGATTTAAAGTAAATTCTGTGGTTTCAAGAACACAATTAAAAACAAAAGAAGAGAGAATAAATTAAATATGCCAGCAGACTGATGCATATTTTCTCATTAAGCAGTGTGTCACAGTTAAATAAAAATAATGGTGATTCTCTTTTCTCTATTTGAAAGCTAACAAGTTTAACGACACAACATTTTCCTGCTAATAATCAGTGTGCTGAAAGAAGAGCCAGGATGGCACAGGGCAATGGTAATGAAACAAAACTTTATTTTTAGGTCACCAGTTAAATCCCTGACAAGCTCAAATCATGCCTAACAGACTCCAACTGATACAGCTTCAGTCTCTTTGGGGCTGTGGCCCACCCTGCTCCTGTGCCTCTGCTGTGCTCAGCTGGTGGTCTTGGCCCATTTCCTCAGCCCCAAGCAACCACAAACACAATGGACACAAAGCCAAAAATCAGGCCAGACCTGAGTGTTCACCACCAGGTTACAGCAGCTGTGGTCTCCACTATCTCAGTGGTCTTCTGTCCCCTTACAATAAAGCCTGAATTAAAGTTTTATAATGCAAATTTTGGAATAATTTATGTTTATACTCAAAATTTTTTGAGTCTGAATACATATTTCTTTTCTGGACAAAAAAGAAATTCATACTCATACAGCAGTTGTGATACTTTTGTTCTACATGTTCCTAAACTATTCTAACAGGGACTTCTTGCCTTCTCCAAGCTGTACAGCTCACTTTGAAGTTTTGGAATAATCAGTAACCGGAGAAAAAAAATAAAATTCAAGCCATATTTGTCTTTTTGACAATTTTGAAATATTGCAATTATGTAATCTCACTGCCAGATTTTTTATGTGTCTAGCTGAAAGAAAGGCTAATGAGAAAAAGGATTCTCATCCAAAGTACTGTCAACTTAAAAAAATCATCTGGAACTGCAGGAACATCTTAAACCTTTAATAATCTCAGGAGATTAAGTTTTCCATTTATGAAAATCAGGATTTATCTCCATGAAACTGCTTTCTTCATAGGAGTATGAAGTTGTAAGGTTTTAAATGGACATTGCTGACTTTATAGACCACTGCAGGGATAAACAGGCAAGATACCACAAAACATTCCAAATCCATCTGTCTAAGGCTTACCCAGACCATTTTTTTTGTCTCAAAAAACCCCCAAGCAAACAAACAAAACCTCCAACCCCCCCCCAAATCCCACTCCCATAAAACAGATTATCATCCCACCCCTCTTTGACCTGCAAAGTCTTTTCAATACTTGTTTCAAGCTTTGTTCCACTTTATTTCTTTCCGAAGAGCTTTCTGAGCGAACGCCTCCTCGGAGGCAGCCTGTCAGCTCTGGGGCCATAAATACTGATCCTACCCAGGCCTTTGGAATACCATGCCTGGGAGCAAGGGGAAAGGAAGTGGAATAGCCACTGCACTTAAGGTGTGTGTTTGAAAAAAGACAACTGGGATAGGTCATAATTGTACTGCATGGGGATGGCTCGCTGATTTATATGATATTTAGCTCGGGGAAGAAAGAGGAAGAGAAAAATAAGGGGGTGAGATAATGCTGAGCCAAAAAAGCTCATCTATTATCTGGGCATGTACAGCTGTCCTTGATTTTAAAGCATTCCTGTAACATTTAAACTTTTGTTTCTTGTGGGGAGGTAAAAAGGTCAACTACTGTAAAATCAGTCTGATATTTGGCTAAAGATGAAAAAATCACTATGAAACCATCACATTTTTAAGGCCAGTAGTACTCTTGACCTCTAAGTGAATTGTTCTTTAACAGTCAGAAAATAATGTCAGTTTTCCCTGCATATAACTAAACATTCACAGTGACTTATATCCACTAAAAGGTAAACATCAACAGTTCAACCAGCACCACCAGCATGCCCAAGGCTTTGCAGAATCCAGTACAAACATAAAATCCTTGACACTTCTTGCTCTGAAACTTATACCTAACTGTGGATAGGTGGTTAACACCCACCCAAAAAAAGTGCTCTACTAGGCCCATGGCTGCCCCCATCCAGCTCCAAGATTCCCATGCTCCATTAATGCACCTCAAGCAATCTATTTTGAAACTTAACCTAAACACACTTACAGAAGAAGAAAATTACAGTTGTAACTGCAGCTACAGACCCATACTTGATGCTTTTGACCACAATATAAAACTGAATTCCAGGACCTTTTCTTGGAAAAGAATGCATTTTAACTCTATGAACTTTTAATCAAAGTTATGAAGAAATATAATTCTCCAGGCTCTGCTGTCCCAAATTGTAAATCCAGCTCCAGACTTAATTCTGGTACTAACCCTGTACAGTCTTGTATTGTCAGAGGTGCACAATCTCAGACTAGCCACAAATACTCCACACAAATAATTATGGCTCTGTTTCCACAAAGTGTCTTATCAAAATGAAAAGACAAAAACACAACAAAATATTAAACCAGCTCATAGTTTACCTTTTCTTTAAGGTCCTGAGAAGATGGTATTGCCATTATGGTCACCAAAACTTTCATTAGCTGTGAGCTAATTTCTTTGCAGTCTTCCTGGCACACTTCAATCAATGCTTGTACACAATAAAGCAGCTGCTCCATATAAAAGACCTATTTTTAATAAAAGCACATATTTATTATGTTTTCTTAGCAAATATAAGGTTTTCTTTAAAGGAGAGATATGGGAAATGAAGTAATTAAATCTGAGCACTGTAATCCCTTAGATTGGTAACATATGGGTAATTTCATGTTAGTTCTTCTAATTACCTATATTCTACTTTTTACAGAATATAACATAATCTTCCTCCCACACTGTTTGTTTGTGTTTACCTTGTCCTGTTAACAAAATAAATGACCCTGCTCTTAATCATACAATAGTTCTACTGGTGAATGGTGAATAAAAACATCAAAGCATTTTGGAGTGTTTGCTGATAATACTTTCTCTTTCTCGAGTGCAATTTGTTAATTAATAACGTATTTGCTACAACTCTTTGAAATATTATTCCATGTTTGACTGTCTTGGATGAACAATGACAGCTAAATACATAAACCAAAAAAAACCCTGAGCCTTTGCTTTTATCTCAGCCAATTTATCTCATTTGATGCCATATAGCTCATGTTATCTTGATCCAACTGATACCAGTTCAAGTCAATACTGTTGTCAGTTAGTTTGCCATGATTTCTGTGATAAAGTGCATCAGATATCCATGAAGCTGTCAGGGAACACAAGGGGCCATTGTTACAAATTTACTCCTAAAAAATAAATTGAGTCTAGGAATAAGTTAGCCATAAGTGTTATTAATCTCATGGACATGGTCAATCCTTAGCTAAACAGTGTCTGTGCAGCATTCGCTGGCTAAAATAGAGAGAGATTGTTTTCCAAGACTAAAGGCTGGAACAATTCTGCCAAACTTTCAGCTGCAGATGGATCTGACTCCTGGAGCCAATGCCAAATGGAAGTGGTAAGCCTAAACCTCATAGCAATTTTGCAGCTATACCTCAGGGAATTGTTATTTGAACAATCAGGTTATAGTGCTTCCACTTAGATGAGCTCCTAATCATCACAGGCTTCGTGGAGATTAAGGTTAATTCCTGCATCACTGGTACATATTCCATTAGGGAAGAAACCTAATGAGGGAAGAACTTGAAATATATTTCTTACATTGGCTCAAAAAGACAATTAGGCCTGATTCAGTCTGCACACATGAATAACTGTTTTAAGGGAAGCCTACATCTGACATGAAGTCAGTTTCTCAAGGCACAGCACTGGCCCTTTTTTGGTCATCTTAACAGCAGAGGCCTAACAAACTTCTGGTGGAATGAAAGCCAGGGTTTCACTTGTGGGGAAAACTACAGGGATTCCTCTTGTGCATCTCTAACAGATCTATTTCTACATTTGAACATGGGAAGGAAAAAAAATCCTGCAGGTTAAAAAATATCCATTCTGTGTTTAAGAGAATCTCTCATCTCCTTATATAGCAATCAATGAATATTCTTCAAATGCTAAAATAAAAATGGTCTTTGGGCTCAGCTATTACCTAACGATGCACTTGGAAGTAAACTTCTCATTTACAAAGGTCTTCCTTCTAGACTTTCACTTAAAGAGAAGTAACCAAGCCCAAAAGTTTGCAAAACATGCTCCTAAATATACACATAAAGTGCTGGTACCTGCCTTTTAAAATGGAAAATAAGAATGGAAAACAAAAATCAGATAACATTAAGAGGGAATCTTGGGAAACCTGGCATGCCAATTACAATAGACTATAAAAAATTTTCAGTCATTTTTACTGATGAGGGTTGAAATGCATGATCTTGTTTGGATTGTGAACACAAGGAATTTCAAACCATGGGTTAAACTCTGCCTCAGGACCAGCCAGGGTAGTCCTTTGCTAGTACAGTATTTACTAAACAGCTGCTTCTCTGCCTGCCTTGCCTCTTCATTTTCTTACCACTATATGAAGTCTTTTAGAGCAGTCCTCAAACCTGAACCTACATCTGCTGAGAGGATGGACTGTTGGTAAGTTTTTGAAAGCAGCAGATTGCCCAGGAGACCACAACATGGCCCAGGAAGAATGGGGACACTCCTGTTTTTTCTCAGACACATGTCCACAACTATTTCCTGAGACAGGTGTGCAAGGGAGGGATAGGAATGAGAGTATTTAGGGAGAATAAATGAAAAAGTAGTTTGGTCAAAGCCTGTATCCTAAGTGTGTTTTGCAGCTTTCCTTACCTCTTCAGATCGCTGACAGACTCCAGCCTGTGACAGTGTGTTGCCAAGCTGGGCCACATGAGGCTGTAAGATTTCTTTTGGGCTACCTCGAATCACTGCAGCCAGAACCATCACACAGGAGGCTTTGGGTGTCTGCTCGAAGGCTGGGGTGATTAATTTCAAAGACACCTTAGGGCTGACAAACGTTCCAATCAATTCTGCTGCTTTCACACTCTGAAAAAAGAACAGGAATAACTTGAGGATTTTCCTGAAAACACAAAGACTATTCAACATATCATGGCCTTTTTCTTTTTATGATTCCAGCTGCTATTTTAAATGCTTCAGCAGTTGCCTTGTAGGCCTTTTTCCACTAGCTCAGTAATGATTATATGCATGAAGAAATTTTCTTGACATGTTCAGTAAGCACAAAATAAGGCATTGCAAGCAGCCTTCCCCACATCAGACAAACTTCCATGAGAAAGCAGTGCACAGAAACAAAGTGTACAACTTCATTGTAATAAAGTTTCCAATTTAGAGTAACCAGATGTTACACATTTAGTGGTTTAGCACTTTGTCCCTCAGATACTGTTCTGAGGCTTGCCCTTAATGTATCACCCTGTTTATAAAAAGCTGCAACTATAAAAAATGGAAGGAGGACTTTTTTGTTACTGTACTATACCTTGAAGCTGACATTACAGATCTGCTTAAGTGTGGAAGCAATGCCATGGGGGAACTGCCCACTGCTTTCCATCTTGCTTCCTTAACTGAAAGGCTTAAATTACTGTGTATTCCCCATGACAGTGACACCCTTTGATCCCATTCCTGTCTTGCAGATGTATCAGGATGTTGTATTCCACATGAAATAGCACCACACCAGGGCTTACTGCCTGACTGATGCCCAATGTTTACAATCATGTGCATGAATACAGAAACAATCAACTACTGCAGCACTACCTGTGCAACAGGAACACTTCTTCCAGTCCCACAGATGTAATGGTTGGCTCATTTCCCCAAAGATGAAAGCTTGTCTCCCTCTCTCTATCATTTATAGTCTAGTGATTTAGATATGGCTTTTTTTTTTTTTGCACCTAATTAATACTTGATCATGCTAGTTTTTTTTTTGTCTCAATAGAAGCACATAGTAATGAGTTCTACAGTTTAAATCTGCACTATATAAAGCTGTTTCTTTTTACAAAGATAGGACTCAAAGGACTTGTAACATCCTCTGTGTAGATGTGAACTCCATTCTTCTCCATATTTGCCACAGAGAAAGAAAAAGAGTCTTAATGCTCTGAAAACTGGACAATACAGTTAAAGAGTTCAAAAATGTGATTTCATACATTTGTATGGATCAATTTACTCACTTTAATAGGGGAAAAAATTGAAAAGGTCTCACTTGGTATTACTAGACTGGAGAAAGACATGGACATTTTCCAAGTTGGTGGCTGCTCTGAAATGGGTTCCTACAGTGATAAACTAGAGAAGGTTATCACAGTACCCTGGGAAACTGCATCACTAAGAGATAAAAGGCATCCCAAACCAAAAGTTGCTGAATCTTATGTTTGGCACAAGGAAAAGTACAATTAAATACTGATATAATCTCCTAACTGGGAATAAATCTCTTGGAAGTACCTGTGAGAAGATTAGTGGTGGAATTACAAGAAAGAGACAAGTATGGTCAATAAAACAATAAAAGGCAAGGGACAGCTAATGTGCTCCTTGAACACATACTTTTGAATTTAGATTTATAGCAATAAGCAATTGATAGGAAATTTGACAGGACAGCAGAGCTACATAGCCTTACTGTCTTAATTATTTATGTTTTCTTATAGCCCAGCTGAGAGCAGAAACCTAAAGAAGAGCCTGATTTAGGGTTGAGCTATCTGCATCCAGTAAGCAGAACACATTCTTCCAACTTCCCAAAGCAATAAAATTTGTAACTTTAGAGTAAGTTATGTAGATATATTTTTGTTATACATATGTTCTCTTCCTTGTGTAGGAACAGAAGATTTTATCTTAAAATTGTAGAAGCATTTGTACCACCTGTCTTTCTTTTGCTAAATTTATCACATGCCTTCAACTGCATCTGCTTTACTGGTTTGTTGATCAAAGTGTTGAAAGAATCAAGTGTTAGTAAAAATCAAACTAATTATTCCTCACAACCCCCCACCCCGCATTTTCCAAGCATTAAGTCAAGGATTCAAACACTGAATATGGATATCACATGGAATAAACATACCTCAATATATGGTTGGATTATGGAGCAGGGGGAGGTAAGTGAAATTAACCTGAAAGGGCATGACCTGCACATTTTTTTACACTGAATTTGTTGCCCCAAGGCTTTTACACTTTAATCCACTGCTTATAATTTTCAGAGAGATTATTATCAGTGCTTCATGGGGTTGGCATACAAACTAAACAGTATTTAAATAACTTTACTATTGGCTTTCATAACATTAATAGAGGAATACATTTATTTTAACAGATTAGTGAAGTATAATGTGCACATGTTTTTAACATCCATATAAACCTGAGCCTGATCCTTCACTCATGGGCAATTTCCAGTGACCTAAGGTAAAGTCAACCTGCAGAACACAGACTGAAGACTATAAAATCTTTATTCAGTGTACAACAGCTACTTTAACAGATCAAACTTACATTTTTAACCACTTCACTTTCTTCATCTGAGCATGCTTGGTACAAAGTTCTCAGCAGCAGCTCCATGTGTTGGGTGATGTGATCCTCTGCATGCAGCAATAATGTGTACAGGAGCTGGGATGCTTTGATTCTTGTGCTTCCAAGCCAGTCTGTGATATCATGACAGAGACCTGGGAGAATTTTGGAGAGGTTTCTTGACACAAGTTCCCGACAACCCAGTCCGGGTCGAGTCTCTAGAAAAAACAAAAACAACCCAAAAAGAAATATCAAAGGAAAAGCCCATGCATAAAAATCTCAGAAAAGTTTAAAAGCTGTGAGGTAAGAGCTCTGGGTGTCTGCTTCAGCAAAGAAAAAATACTCCAAATGCTGCTGAGGAATTTACCTGCGCAAGTTGCATTTCCTTGCAATATATATTGCAGAATTAAAATTGCAGAATTAAATATTGGAGAATTAAAACTCCACACAGCTCTTTGAATATTTATATATTTATTATTGGATAGTGATTTAGATTTCATGTTTTAAAATGTTTGCAGAAGGAGAAGAGAAATGAATGCATGTCTTTACCCACTTTGGAAAACACAGCTTAATAAATCCCTTTTAATTTTGATAGCAACACAAATCCCATGAAAAATAAACTGAAACACACACAGATAAAGAGAAGAAAGACTTTTGCATGCAAATGCTGAGCTCAATATAATTTGGAGGAGGAAAGAAGGTAGAAGGCACAAACAGTACAGAAGTCATGAGCTGCAGTAAAACAGTGTCAACTGTGCTCTCTAAAGGAAAAGGTTAAAAGTGGATCTGGCAAATTGAAGGCAGAAAGGGCACAGAATTATGGCTTGTACAGATGCTGTGTAATAGATCAGGCCAACAAATTGATAGTGTTTGAAAAATCACAGCTATTATATAATCTCCTTTCTAAGGCTTTTCCAGGAGAAGTAGGTCACTGATGTGCCTCTTCAATGTTTCAAAACCGGAATAATACATTGAAAATTATGATAGGGGAGTTGGGAGGGATATATTTTTTTTTTCTTAAGACTGAATTTAATTTGTAATGACTTTGTGGAAAATAGTTTTTGTGGTTATCTTTTGATTTCAAACAGAACCCAAAAGGGTTACAAATATATATTCCCTGCCTCAAAAAAATGATGAAGATTTTTGGATAACTAACAAACTTACCTTTTCCAACAAATGCCTACTGTACTGTCTTGGTAATCACTACATTTACTTGTTAGTTAATTTATAAATCACTGAGATTCAGAAGAGCAACTTGACCAATATCACAAACATCTAACAAACATTCTGTTCTGTACTTTGCAGATAAAGCTGTGACAGCCCTTTCCAAAAAACAGCAATAAACTTTTTTAGAGATTTTTTCTGCAGTCTGTTTTCTTTTCTAAACACAGTATATGTTTATACAAACAAAATCTGAAAAGTTGTTCTTTGAGAAGCACAATTTCATAATTGCCACTCACAATGTTCACATGCTGTTTGAAGAAAGAGACATCATTCATTATGAGGTGTCAAAATACACTGAATGTGTGAGTACATTTTTTATTTCTGATACAGAGTTCTGTAAATGCTCAGAAAATGACTGAGCTGTCTCAGGATATTTTCCTGCACTGACCTGTGTAACTACAAATGCTAAAAGGAAAACTGACTAAAGTAAATTGTCTGAGGATACAAAAGGCTTAGAAATACCTCTGAAATACCTAACTAGGGAAAAAAAATAAAATTCAAGCATCAGGACATGAATTGCTGCTTTTGTCAATGGAGGAAACATTCTGGATTATGAAAGCTGACAATGAGTAGCAAAAGGTCAAATAAAGAAATCAACTTGAGACAGCAAATACAGACTGGCATCCCACTGGACCCGAGGCAGAATTTTGTTTGAAGAATTTGGACCATTCTTTATCAGCAATTCCTTCATTTCAGATGTTCAAATGCAGGCATTTATCCCTGTAGCTACTGCTGTCAAAGACTTCCCTGCTATAAACTGTCTGCACCTGTATCCTGAGGCAACGAGTGCTGGGGCTCAGTGCAAGCTGAGCAGTGCCTGGATGACACCAGGTCTCCCTCTGGTCCCCTCTGACCTGCAGGATCTGTCACAGGGAGATCAAAGCAGGGCTCCTGTGGCAGGTCCATTAGTCTGACAGCTGGACAAAGCTACTTAAGTAAAACCTACTACAGACTCACAGTTGGAAAAAAAAATATTCCACTACACTAAAGTCACAAGAAATGGCAACAAAGTAATAAAACACACCAACAGAAACCCTCCTCCCAAAAAACCAAACCAATCAAATGTTCATGGAGGGCAAACAGAAAGGACACAGATAATAACAATCATCCATATGCAGGCTGTGGTAGGACACCACATAAGGTATATTAGTGTCTCTGATAAAGTTTTGTATCTGTAGGATTAAGCAGCCAATCATCCTTTCCTCTGATTTTTCTTCTATTTGTCACATCAAGCCTGACTGTTAATAAGACATACAACTTGGAAGTAAAGATAAACAGCAAGAAATGATACCTAAAACTCACCATTAACTTGGGACTCAAGTCCAAAATTATCAGGCCATTTCTTTAAAATATTCTTTAGTACGTGCACATATATAAATACACACATATATGTCACATTCAAGCCTTAACTGCATCATTCTACCAAGAAAAACGCATGAAAATTCAATTCAATGTGGGGCTGGAATGTTGCCCAAATTCATGAGGCATATTTACTGTGCAAAGGAGATTATTTAGGAGATCACATTTAATTATGAAGTAATTGGTAGATGTCACTTTCTAAAAAGCCCCAGAACAGCTTACACACACAAACCACAACACACACCTAGACAAAACTAACCAAGGTAACCCCATCAGCTGTACAAATGGTAATCACTGCTCCAAGACAATGAAATTAAACCTTTTATGACCTTCACTACATCACAGTCATTGCAAAATAAGTGACTGGAGCTTAGACACTCAACTTCATCAGTTTGTGTCTGTTAAAAGATTCTCTGACTGCCAGGAGAAGAAATATGTTTCTGCCATGACTAGTGGAAGTAAAAGCGTTCTTTAGCATTTCCAAATCCCTAAGGTAAAATCATATCTAAAATAAGGAGGAAAGAAAAAAGATTGGGAAGGATGACAGATCAACTTGCCTGCCTTCAAAGCTAAACAGTTCTGTCAAACCAGTCACCATTATGAAGCACTTCCCCTTTCATTCAAGCATTACTGAGTAAAACAACTTTAAAGAAAAAAAAAAAAAAGAAGTGTAATTTCAAAGAAGAAAGAACTCCGGAACCCAATGTCATGGAAAGGATTTTGCTGCTGGGTATTCTGTGATGTGATTGTCATGTAGGCACAAGTCAAGCATGAACCTGTTCTTTCACACCAAAAGAGTTTTTGTTCAGTTAAATATGAGTATAGAGATCAATAAATGAGCCAGTTAAACTCTCTCTTCCCCAACTCCCATATGCATATTTTTAAACATTAACTTTGTGAACCCAAGACAGGAAACAAGCTTCAAGCTACTGCAAACACAATGTTTGAAAACCACCTATAAATCATATGTTACTAAAAAGTAAACTATCCATTCTGCATATCTTGGGGCTTTTGTGCATAATAAAGGAAATTACTCTGTTCCCACATTCTTCATGTACACTGGCAGATTTTAGGGAGCTTCCCAGTGTCTCACAGAGAAGTCTGAAATAATTTCATTGCAAATTTTTCTTCAGCACCAATTATGTGGATCATTAATGCTGTGACCTGCACCCATTATTCAAGGACTTAGGTCATGGGTTCTTTTCTCCTGCGTTTCTTTCCAGTCATTTCTGTGCCCACTGTGCACCTGGCTGCTGGTTGATGTAGAACTTACTGCTGTTTCTGCACCACTGCTTTTTTTCAGCATAGGCAGCCTCATTTACTTTCTCCAAAATGAATTTTTGGATTAAAAAAAAAAAAAAAAAAAAAAGAGGTTACTGAACAATCACTTTTTAAAATTTATATTTAATTATTTAAATAATTTTATATATATATATTATATGTGCTACCTCTCTACATTAATATTACATATTGTAATGAATATTACATATCCTGCTCTGCTGTCAGTACTGCACTGCAGCTCTTGGAGATTATTCACAAAGCAAAAAACCACTTTCAGTGCAACATTTACCTCCTTTGGGATAATGAGATGGTGAAACACTAAAATCCATCTTATCCTTCAAATCTTCTTCATTCTCTTTCTCCCATTGCAAGCCTATCTTTTCCCAGTAGGTCCAAGCCAGTTTCCTAGATATAAAATAAGAGTTTTATACCACCATGCTCCCATATAAAAATACTTTAAAATGAAACTTCTGAAAAGCTGACTACTTGAGTTCAGCTGGAAGGATGGGAAGCATTCCTGCCACTTAACCTAGGCACACTAAGTTGAGAGTTTATATTTATTTTGTACTCAGTGACAGAGGCCCCTTCTCCCAAGGGATAATTCTGTCTCTGTCCACTCCTGTCTTTGTCTCTCTCACATTTAATTGAACGGAGAATGAAAGGAGACTATAACAAAAGTTACTGAAGACAATGCTAACATTTTCACTCTAAGAAAAAACAAACTAACTGACAAGCAGAAGTGGAGGTTTTGCCCTCCAAGCAAGACATCTGTGAACTTAGGAACACTTCTTTGATATCTATTTAAGGAAGGGGGGAAAAGACTAAATGCTCCTCTTACGCATTTTCAGGAATTTCATCAGTAAAGCTGCCAAGTAACAGAGGGATCAACTTGTGAAAATATGAGTATCTGTCTCGTAGGTGCAACAACCATTCTCCAATGACAGTTGTTACAGCGTGCCGTACCTACAGGGAGACAAAAAAATATTATAAAGGAGTCAGGAAAATAACAGAAAAATAATAAAATCAGTATTTGCTTTCTGTATCTAGGACATGGTGAAGCACATCAATACACTCAGAAGAAATTACAGGAATCCAGCATTTCCTCACTTGCAGGAAGCATCTTAAGGAACACACAAGGAATCACATTCTCATCTTTCACTCTGGCTTAGCCAGTCTTAGACTGTTTGCTGAACAAAAGCACAGCTCTGAGAGGAAGACAAGACACAGATCAAACACAGAAAACTAAATTCTCATGGTTAATTCCTTCCTGAGAATTTAAGAAATTTCTCTGGAATTTGTAGCTTTCCAAGCACATCTCCTGAAGAAAATTTTCTCTGTTCACTACAAAAGAAAGATTAATTTTAAAATTACTGCTTCAGTTGCATCTTATAAAGGGACCCATACCATGCTTGTTAAGCATCTGAAAAGGCCAGAGAATGAAGGGCCAGAGAGATGTGACAGAGAATTTAAGACAGAATTGAAGGCACCCATTAGAACAAAATCCTCTGAAGCCTGCTGAACTAGACAGCAGTCACCAGCATTGGTTTGGGATAGAGTACAACTGATACAGGCTGGGTGGGACATTGTCCTGGTTTCAGCTGGGACAGAGTTCATCTTAGCAGCTGGTATGGTGCTATCTTTTAGATTTAGTGTGAGAACAATGCTGATAACACTCTGATGTTTACTTGTTGCTAAGCAGAGTGTACCCTAAGTCAAGGACTTTGGGGTGTCTCAAGCTCTGCTAGTGAGGAGCTGCACAAACAGCTGAGGGAGCAATGCCAGGACAGGTGACACGAGCTGGGAGTGAGCAAGGGGCTGTGTGGTCCTTAATTCCCATCTGGGATTAACCCATGACAGACACATTTACAGAGCTCAGCTGAATGCAAGACAGCTGAAAACGGGGAAAAGCAGGGAGAGAAACACCAAGAAACACACGCCATGGGGATGGGTTTTAAACAGATTTAAAATAAATGCCAAAAAAGAAGGAAGAAAAGCACACCTTGGGAATCTCATCAAATAACCTCTGGGCCAGATGAGACAGGACATCATCCACAGACTTTCCATTCCCAAACTGTATCACTGCTCCAGTAGCCTGAATCACATCAACACGAACTCTGTAGTGTTGGTGGGAAATTGTCTGCATTAGGGGTTTTATCAGAGACTCTGACTGCATATGGAAGTGCTCTGTTAGGGCAGAAAGACAGAAACATCAACCATGTGAGTTCCCAGAGTAGGCAGGATCCCTGTCCATGGTAGAGGGCTGGAACCAGATGATCTTTAAGGTCCCTTCAAACCCAAACCACTCTCTGATTCTATGTAGCATGGATATATCCACGACACCCAACAGTTGTTGGGGCCAGCAGTACAAGATGATTTTGGATGGACTAATGCATTTGGGGGGGTGAGGGGGGTTAATGCTGTTCCGTAATTCTATTTCTTTCTCTACACGGGTAACAGATCTGGAGCAACGTGATTTCTGTAGCACTATGAACAGCAGCCTGACTAATGTTGCTGTGCTCATGGAGCAGGCAGCTTCAGCTTTATACAGTATCAGAGCTGAACGCTGCCCACAAACCCTCCCCTCGCCCCTCCTCCTGCTGCTACCCACACGTAACAGCTCAGCCTACACTCCCGGCATGGCTCTTGTCCAACAGACCCCCCAAACCCTGTAGAGCCCACCTGTGAGGGCGTGTGCGACCTCTCATCTCTGTCCTGCCAGCATCCCTGTTCCCTCCTATGGTCCCTTCCTCGGCCCCCAGCACATCATCCCAGCGCTGCCCATCCCTCAGCCCCACCTGGCACGGCCCTGGCGCAGGCCACGGCACACCTGCAACTCTCCCGCCTGACCTCGGCATAGTGGTCGAGGAGGGTGGCCTGGAGGACGCGGGCGATGTCGCCGAGGTAGGGGGCCGTGGAGGCGCCGCAGCGCTGCAGCAGGAGGCTCAGCAGCTGCACCAGGCCGAGCCGCAGCTCCTCGCTGGGCTCCGCGCCCTGCGGCGGGCAGAGCCGCTGGGCCAGGGCCGGCAGGAGCACGGGCAGCGCCTCGCAGGGCCGCTCGCCCTGGCTGAGCCCGTGGCGGAGCAGCTGCAGGGCGAGCTCCCGGCACCGCTCCGCCGCGTCCCCCGCCAGGCAGCGCGACAGCGGCCGCAGCAGCCGCGCCGCGAACACCTCCTGCAGCACCGCGCCCGGCAGCGGCCGGCCCTGCAGCTGGGCGCGGATGTCCTCCAGCGCCCGCAGCCGCGCCGCCCGGCCGCAGTCGGGCTGCTGGAGCAGGCTGAGGGGCCGGGCCAGCGCCTGCGACAGCTCGGCCGCCGCCGCCTCGGCCGCCGCCGCCGCCGCCATGTTCCCGGCACCGCGGGGCCGCCGCGTCGCCAGGGACGCGCGGGGCGTTTGCGACGGCGGGAGCGCGCTTTACGGCCGTGCCCGGCAGTGCGCGAGGGACAGCGCGGAGAGAGGGACGGGGACAGGGACGGGGACACGGGGAAAGGGACAGGGATAGGGACACGGGGAAAGGGACGGGGACAGGGACGGGGACATGGGGAAAGGGACAGGGACGGGGACACGGGGAAAGGGACAGGGACATGGGGAAAGGGACAGGGATAGGGACACGGGGAAAGGGACAGGGACATGGGGAAAGGGACAGGGATAGGGACAGGGACATGGGGAAAGGGACAGGGACAGGGACACGGGGAAAGGGACAGGGACATGGGGAAAGGGACAGGGATAGGGACATGGGTAAAGGGACAGGGACAGGGACACGGGGAAAGGGACATGGGGAAAGGGACAGGGACACGGGGAAAGGGACAGGGACATGGGTAAAGGGACAGGGACACGGGGACAGGGACAGGGACATGGGGAAAGGGACAGGGACATGGGGAAAGGGACAGAGACAGGGACGGGGACATGGGGAAAGGGACAGGGACACGGGGAAAGGGACAGGGATAGGGTTAGGGACAGGGACATGGGTAAAGGGACAGGGACGGGGACAGGGACGGGAACATGGACACGGGGAAAGGGACACGGGGACAGGGATAGGGACAGAGATAGGGACACGGGGAAAGGGACGGGGAAAGGGACAGGGATAGGGACAGGGACAGAGACAGGGATAGGGACAGGGACACGGGGACAGAGACAGGGACAGGGACACGGGGACAGGGACACGGGGACAGAGAGTGGGACAGGGATAGGGATAGGGATAGGGATAGGGATAGGGATAGAGACAAGGACAGGGACGAGCACAGGGATGAGGACAGAGAGGGGGACAGGGACAGAGCGGGACAGAGGGACAGAGACGGTGACAGGGATTTAGCCAGGGGAAACCAAACAGAATGGGGGACAGGGACAGAGCGGGGGACAGGGACAGAGCGGGGGACAGGGACAGGGCAGGGGACAGGGACAGGGCAGGGTGACAGCGCTGCGGGCACGGCCGGGCCCTCGGCAGAGCCGGGGGGGAAGGCGGGTCCGGGGCCGGGCCGGTACCGGCAGGACGGAGCCGCTGCCGGGGCCCGCGGGGAACGAGCGGTGCCAGCCCGGGAGAACGGGAAGGGGACAGCGCCGGGGGCTCCGTGCCCGGCCACTTTCACATGTGCCACTTCCCCCGCTGTTTCTTTGAAGGGATCAAAGCACGGGCAGGAAGGGGTCAGTTTCTGTAACAGCGCTGTATACTTTTTAATGTTTATTTGTATCAGCTAATGTGTATATACATTGTGTTTATGTTGTACTTCTGGGTACTTTACACAACTTCATGTTTTGTGTTCTCCTCTGACGACCGCAAGGAACAGACATCAAAAAGATTCTCACGGTCCTTTTCTTGAGTGATCGTACCGAATCTAAAGTTTAATAAACCGCAGAACTAATTCAAATTATTTTGAAATAGCCCCGTGTTTACCAGCAGAGTTTATTCTCTTGTTGCCCTTCTCCTAGCTTGACTGTGATCTTTTGGAGTCCTGTTGCACCCTTAATTCAATGGGAGCCATGGATGTGAATTTCCTGGCAACAGAAGGAATACAAGCGTGCACTGGGGTATTCCTGACAGCATGTGCTGGCCCATGGCTGAATGCCAGCTGTGACCACACTCCTCCTGGCCTTGCACAGAGGTGCTGCTGGCTGGGATGGCTTTGCTCTAAATACCCCCGGGCAGAGCTGGTGAGCTGTCCTTCCCAGCCCTGCCCAGCCCTTCCCAGCCCTTCCCAGCCCTGCCCAGCCCTGCCCGAGCTGTGGGTGCTCAGCAGAGCTGGCAGCTCCCGTGCCACAGGCAGCGCTGTGCCCGCCGTGCGCCTGCCTTGGCTCAGCAGCCTGTCCTGCACGGCCAGCCCATCACCCGTGATGGTCAGGACATGTTTCATGGCCAGCTTGTCCTCTGTGCCCAAGCCGGGCCATGTGTCACAGCCAGGCTACTGTCCTTCATGGCCATGCCCATCCTTCATGGTGTGGCCGCTTCACACATCCAGACTGGCCCTCGTGGCCAGGCCTGTTCTTAATGGCCAGACCACTGTCCCTTGTGGCCAGGCTCGTCTTCCTTCGCGAGCCTGTCCTCAGGCCGGCGGTGCGGAGCCGCCAGGCCAGGTCCCGCCATCCCCCGTGGGTCCGTGCGGTGCAGAGAGCTGCAGAGCGGCTCCGTGCGCTGCGGTTCGGAGCGGAGGGGTCGGTGCCTCCCGGAGCAGAGGGGTCGGTGCCGCTCGGTTCGGAGCGGAGGGCTCCGTGCCGCTCGGTTCGGAGCGGAGGGGCCGGTGCCGCTCGGTTCGGAGCGGAGGGGCCGGTGCCGCTCGGTTCGGAGCGGAGGGCTCCGTGCCGCCTCTCGGCGGAGGCGGCGGTGGAGGCCGCGCCCGCCGGGGAGTGACGGCGGCGGCACTTCCTGCGGGCGAGCGGCGGCGGAGCCGGAGCCTTTGTGCGGGAGCGGGAGGAGGGTCCCCGCGGCGCCCCGCGGCCCCGGGCGGGCAGGCAGGAGCGGAGGCGGCGGCGGCTGCAGTGCGGATACCGGCAGGGGAGCCGCTTCCCCCGCCTCCACCGCCGGCGAGGACAGAGGAGGCGCCGCCGCTCAGCCGGCTCCGGCCACCAGGTATTTACCGGCCCCTCCGTTCTCCGGGCCCGGCCGGGCGCGGAGCGTGCGGCGGGGCAGGGGCAGGGGCAGGGGCAGGGACAGGGACAGGGGCAGGGGCAGGGACAGGGACAGGGACAGGGACAGGGACAGGGACAGGGACAGGGGCAGGGACAGCGGCGGCAGATCCGCCCGGCCGGGCCCGGGGGATGCGCTGCCTCCCGGCCGGGCCCGGGGCACTTCCTCGGTGCTCGGAGCCTCCCGGGGCCTGCCCCGCACAGCCCCGCACAGCTCCGCACAGTCCCCCACATCCACGGACCCGAGCAGAGAGGCCGGGGCCGGGGTAAAGCTGCCCCGGCGTTCTGGGCTCACAACGGAGCGGTCATATCCCCGCTGGGGGAAATAAAGAGGGTTTGGGGCTGTTCTCCACCCAGGTCATCAAACTTCCCTTCGGGGAACTCATTTCCCTTCGGGGGGCTCTGCCCACTCCTCCCCAGCTTCCCCGGGGCCGCCGAGGGTCGCTGGCTGGGAAAGGGAGAGATGCTAAAATTGCCCAAAAATCTCCATAGCAAGAAGCTGGGTTTCTAGTGACAGGAGCGAGTCGCCACAGGGAGAGCAAAGCAAGGCTTTGCGCCGTCATTTAGTAGTGTTTTTGAAACTCCTTGCTTTGTAGGTTAATTTCACTGGTTTGTTGTTTTTTTTCCAAAGATCGCTCACAATCTAGGAGTTAAAATCCTCTTTGTGTACTTGGTGGGATGTTGATACAAAGATGACACAGTTCAGCATTTCCACATACAACCCCAGAGCACTAAAACATTCAAATTGAATAGGTCCTCAATAGGCAACAGGCAATATTAAAATGTCTTTGCTCATCAGATCTCTCTGACAAAGGATTTGGGAACTGTCTCTTATCTCTTTCTTGCACCATTTTCTTACCTAGGTTGTGTTTTCTGTTTACAAGCCTGAAGATGGCTGCTGCTGCTTCCTGCAATGTGGAAGAAGATGAGAGCCTGAAGGGATGTGAACTCTATGTTCAGAAACACAACATCCAACAAATTCTAAAAGAATGCATTGTAAACCTCTGTATAGCAAAGCCAGACCGACCCATGAAGTTCCTCAGAGAGCACTTTGAAAAATTAGAAAAGGTCAGTGATTTTCAGGTGACTTTATATATTCCATTTATAAAATGAAAAAGATTGTTTAAAGATTTCAAATGTTTTGGTACTTTTTTTTTTTTTTAATGACCACACAACTGTGAAAATGTGAACTGTTAACAGAAAAAAGCCCCAGCCCTTCATTTGTGGATGGCTACTATAGCATTGGCTGTAGTTTAGAATTTTTTGTGCATAACACCAAGATTATAATATCTCAGGAAACTGCATTTGTTAAAAATGACCCAAATTGTTTGTGAGGCATGGTACCCTGAACTTTCATCTCTTGGAAGAACCTGCCTATGGGTGCAAAAGATGTTGTTTATTCCAGTGTGGGGTTGTTGTTTATTACGTGGTGGGGTTTTCCCTTCCCCTAAAACTGACCAAAATCAGGGAACCAGCAAGTTCTCTAAATCTTTGAGCAGTTTGCTATTGAATTTCACTGCTCTCTCCTGTGCAGTGCCTATCCCAGCATCCTCTGACAGGGATGCATTAAGAGACACCTCACTTACTGTGACTGCCTTCAAAAGCAGTGTAGAGAGGGGGAAACATTTTAGAGCATTCCCAGACAAATTCTTTCTAAAGCCTAGGGGTGTCTTTGCAGGAAGAGCACGTTGTGTGAGCAAGTGTTGTTGTAGGCTTTAGAGAAAAGGTTTAGTAGTTTCTTCCTTCAGGAGTGAATAATACATAAGGCTGATACATCACCAGTGATGTAAAACATTTAATACATCTCACTCTCTGCTTTTCAGATTCGTTTTTCTGTAGGTGAGTATATGCCAAATTCGTGTAGTTTTAAAAAAATGCAAACATTGCATGTTGGTAGCAGCCTGGGACATCAGAGAAGGGTAGAAAGTACAAGGTGATTTCTAATTGTATTTGATTATTGTGAAAAAGAAACAGTCTCTTAATTCTGTATATTCTAAACTTCTGACAGCCAAGACCCATTGTGAGAGACTCAAAATGGTTGGATTTCCTTCACTGTGTTGTGAATTATTATTCATCATAACATGTGGAATTTTGGGCTTTTTGAAAAGCAGGATAAACACCATTCTTGAAAAAATCCCATTAAAATATGCTGTGGTATTATGGAATATATCCCTCCATTGCTGGAGGGATTTCTTGAGGAGCTGTACTGGGGGAGTTTGGTTTTGTTGATGTTAACACAGCACACACACCTGAGACAGGAGGGCAGCTCCTACCCTTGAGAAGTGGCATCTTCTTTCATGTGATCTCCCATTATTTCCCAAAGAACAGCAGATCCCAGAATTCTGTAGGACATCAATCAGGATGCCAGCACAGGAGCTGATGGATATCACTTGTCTCAAAATGGAAGATGATTTAGAAAACATCAAGGCATCAACTGCAGGGAATATTGTGCTTGCTGTGGGAGGACACAATCTTGGCACTGCCTCTCTAGAGCAGCCTGGGGGCCGAGCCTGCTGAGCCTGGAGGCTTTAGGCTCCTTCTGGAGGTTTCCAGCACTGTCATTCTTGTTCCTACAGCAGTTTGACTCCCTTGTTGCCCAAACATCTCCGAGGACTTTCTTGGGATAAATTGCATGTGAAGGATTTTCTGCTGTAGAATAATATTTTGACTTAGTTGGTTGCATGAGAACAGTTGAAAGGAAGACTTCTAAAGATAGAAAAATCTTTCAATAAGTTTTATTCTGTTTTTATACACTTGTCATATACAGGTAGTTTGAAGAATCCTAATGGAATTGTGAATTTAGCAATTGTTCATTAGCTTTTTGTAAATGTGCAATACTGACGTGGCACATTTGCTATTACCTCCTTAAATTTGGTCGTGTGTAGGGAGAGGAGTGAAAATCTTTGGGTTTAATAATGATTTTGTAAACTAAAGTCATGCATTTTTCCACCTAAGTGTGGTATTGTGGGGTTATTTTCCAAACTCATTAAGATAAACAACACATTCCACTGAAGAAAGCAGTAGAAGAACAGTTTATCTGTCAAAAGCACATGTAGGAAGTTTAGAGATGAAGTGTAGGATATTTTTCAAGTGGTTAAAAATGAGCTTGTGGAAAACAAGTAGAGCCTGATCCACATCAATGTATTGGAGCTACCTCAGAAGTGAACAAAAAGAAGAGTGTGTTTAATTTTGCTAATTCTTAACTCCATCTCATAAAATCAACTCATAAAAGCAAGATTTATTATGATATGCAAGATCATAAATGCTTCTCACCTTCTGATGACATCAGAGTTGGGTCCATTGCCTTCAGCCTGCTGCTAAATGAGAATGGGTGAGGGACTGACCCCTGACCCCAGCACTCTCACTGGCCCCAGGTGTCATTCTTAGGTCTGACACGTCAGGAGCAGGTTTGCTTTGGCAGGAATTGGCCCCAGCAGCTGAGAGCAGAGCCAGCAATGAGGTAATGCTCGAGGGATGTGGACTGTCCTGGGCTAGTGTTCAGCTCTGGGGCTGGGCCACTCTTTATTCACAGCATGGACAAGGCCTGAGAGGGCTGTAAAGGGAGAACATGAATAAATAATTCTGAATAAAGTACTGGAGACTGAGGTTTGATGTTTGATGTTTAATTCTGAAGGAGTGCCAATGTTAGAAAGAACACTCCTCCCAAAGCCTTTCTAAATGCATCTTATTTGTATCAAGTACAATATCAAAAACCCTTACTCTGAAAATAATTGTGGGAAAACTTTAATACACATTTTTCTGTTCACTTAATACTGGCAGGACTTGCTTAAGTTGCCAGTAATTGCTTGGAATCATCCTATGTTTCTATATTCTGAAGTTTGCAAGTCACTTTTATATGCTGTGACCTATGGACGTCAAGATGACATCTACTCTGATCACATTAACAGTTACTTTGTAAAAATCTGTAACATGCCCTTGAGCACAGAAAATAGCTGAAAACAGTTTAGATACTTTAGATTTTTAAAACCTGTGATATTTCCTTTGACCAATTTATTTTACATTTCCCTCTGACTGCATAGATCTTGGTGGATGGAGTGAGGAAAGTCTCTCCCTTAGGGATTGTAATTGGATTTTTTTGGAGTGAGGGAATAGATGTTAGCTAAGAAACTGTGGCATTATTTTAACAGCTGTAATTAAGTCCTGTTTACTTGAGGACTAAAGGAGTCATAGCAGAAAAAAAACAGGGAACCCATATTTTATCTCTGGTTCTTACATTATGTGAAAAAGTCAATTACTGAGAAATTACAGGCAATGCTTTGTATTTTTAGCCATACTGAGACTGTAAAAATTTCATAGTGTCAGGCTGTTTAGTGCCACGATTATATGATCAAAGCTGTAGTTGTCTTGCCAGGCTAAGCTCAGCTGTTCCACAGCATAGAATTAGAATAAAGAATAGAACTAATCAAGAAAATGGCACAAAAGAAGAGGAAGCAGCAGGAAACCACAGGATGTGTTTAACATGGCTTTGCTGAAGCCATTTCAATGTGGGGTGTTTTGGAGCAGGGCTGAGCTGGGCTTTGCTGGTACTTTCTGGACCTGAGCTCTCTCCAGGCCCCTTTTGCTGCCCTTAGCACAAGCAGGAAACACTGCTTTCCTCTAATAAATGAGGAAAGAAATGGTGCCAGCGGATGGGCAGCGTTCTTTGGGCTCCAGGCTGATGCCACACGCCTTGCGGCGCCGTCGGAAGGAGAATTTTGGGCTCAAACCCCGCGGATTTGGGAGCTCGAATTCCACGGTTTTGGGAGCTCGAACCCCGCGGTTTTGGGAGGTCAAACCTCGAGGTGTTGGGAACCCAAACCCCGCGGTTTTGGGAGCTCACACCCCGCGGTTTTGGGGGCTCACACCCCGCGGTTTTGGGAGCCCGAACCCCGCGGTTTTGGGGGCTCACACCCCGCGGTTTTGGGAGCCCGAACCCCGCGGTTTTGGGGGCTCACACCCCGCGGTTTTGGGAGGTCGAACCCCGCGGTTTTGGGAGCTCACACCCCGCGGTTTTGGGTGCTCACACCCCGCGGTTTTGGGAGCCCGAACCCCGCGGTTTTGGGAGCCCGAACCCCGCGGTTTTGGGAGCTCACACCCCGCGGTTTTGGGTGCTCACACCCCGCGGTTTTGGGAGCTCACACCCCGCGGTTTTGGGGGCTCACACCCCGCGGTTTTGGGAGCTCGAACCCCGCGGTTTTGGGGGCTCACACCCCGCGGTTTTGGGAGCCCGAACCCCGCGGTTTTGGGAGCTCACACCCCGCGGTTTTGGGGGCTCACACCCCGCGGTTTTGGGAGCCCGAACCCCGCGGTTTTGGGAGCTCACACCCCGCGGTTTTGGGGGCTCACACCCCGCGGTTTTGGGAACCCGAACCCCGCGGTTTTGGGGGCTCACACCCCGCGGTTTTGGGAGGTCGAACCCCGCGGTTTTGGGGGCTCACACCCCGCGGTTTTGGGAGCTCACACCCCGCCGTTTTGGGGGCTCACACCCCGCGGTTTTGGGGGCTCACACCCCGCGGTTCGGGCGCGCTGCCCCCCGCGGCCCCGCCTGGCGGCGCCGGGCGGAATTGCACCCGGCCGTGCCGGGACCTGCCTTGGAGAGAAAAGTGTGGAACAAACCACAAATGCACCTCTGTTAGCAAAATACACTTTGTTCACTTACCACAGAGAGTTTCAGAACCAAAGGTGCTCGAGCATCAAAGTTTGGGCACCAAGCTCTTTTTCTGCGGCAGTATTCTCTGCCAGTATTTGTATTTTATCACAGAAAGGAATCCTTCGATCAATAATTTCCACCAGAGCCTGTCTAAACTGATGAAATTAATTCTTAAAAGTACGGGTTGTTATTATGCAAAGAATAACTCACTGCTTTCAGATAAGCTGGCGAGAGGTTATGGATTTGAAGCAAAATCACACAGGGAAAAAGCTATAGAAAAAATGCATTACCCAAGCAGTTTTATAAAGCCTAATAATAATGTTGTTCAAAGCTTGCCAAGAAGTTGGGTGGTATCTCCGTGGTGGTCAGAAATGTTGGTAAAGCATGCAGGAACATACCTGAGATGCTGATAGAAGCACAAGAGTGGGAGCACCAGGTGCCCTGGATGTGTGACTGCACTTCTGAGCAGGCTTGGGCAGCCTCTGTCCTGCCTCTCCCCTGAGATCAGCACTGGGAAGAGCTGGATGAAAAGCAGCTCAGGTGGGACCTCTGTAATTGCCAGTCAGCCCCAGGCAGTGCTGTGAGAGGTGACAGTTTTCTTGGAAGAGGTAAAGGAAAACAAGGTGAATTTTTAAAGCCCCCCCTGGCAAACTCTCCTGCATTCAGGGAAGGATGGAGGATAAAGAGAATAAGAGCAGAAAGAGAAAAAAAGCTTTTTCCATAAGAAATAAAATTAGTTATAAGCAAACCCATGCTCTTATGAGCTTGTATGGAACATATTAGAGCTGAGCTCCCTGTTTACTTTGTGTGTCCACAAGTATGAGTGGTTTTCCCAGTCTAAAAACCGAAACCTAACAAAACCAGAGTGCAGTGATGGAACACGGAGGGAATTCTGCCTGGAAGACGTCTTTGTTTCACATCTCAAGCTCCCCTGTTTTACATTCATCAGGTTACTTAATCCACTTTTATGTGGGCTTGTCTCTTCTTACACAAGCTATGCGTGCATACATTGTTATTTGGCTGGATTTTAAGAATCAGAAGTGTTGGCTATGATTCTCGTTGATTATATAAGCTTTTAAGTATCAAAAATAGGGTCTGTGTTTTGTAACATAACCTCTCACTTGGCTGTGAGGCGTGTGTAAGAAAGTAGGGAAGAGGTGGTGATGGATTGAGATGCTGAAGACACTGGTGGGGGGAAGACAAGAAGTGTGAAGTTGCAGGAGGTAAAACAATGGGTCTGAGGAAGGTCAGCCATGCAGTTGGAGTGTCATCAGAGTAGGTGGATTTTTGGCAGGAGAATTTTGCCTAGATTGGAAATTGGGAAAGAACAGAGATGCAGAGAGGCCACGGAGGATGCAGAAATAGTAATCAAAGTGGAGGATAACTATGGAGGGGGTAAATGCCTTGGTAGGATAGTAGGGAGTGCATTTAAAGATATTTCTTAGAATTGCTGTAGAAGAAAAGGTAGCATGGAACAAGGGGAAGGCAGTGGAACAATAATTGGGATTGTGTGAATAACAAGGCTGAATTGATCATAAAGATTGTCTGTCCTGGCAAAGATAAGACTGGAAAGAACATTAAGATCTCCCAGATTTTTTCTGCTTTTAGTGATGGCATCAGTCAGTCCCATGCTTCCAGCAAAATGAACTGCTTTGCCTTTGGCCTTTATTGGTTGCTGTAAATCATCAGCCCCAAGGAGTGGTGGGGGGTGTTAGAAACCCTCCTGGACTGAGAGCATCTCCTCTGGGTCAATTCCAGTGCAAAGAGAGATTAGTTACCTGTGCATGAACCTTCCTGCACATTTTCTGTGAATAATCCAGGTCTGTCAGGCAGGAAAGTTTATGAATGTGCTTGAGGGAAAAAAAAAACCAAACCCAAACATTTAGAGTGTACTTGGTGGTGTTGTTTTTGAATGCAATGTATACATTGTAGGAAGCAGAGCAGAGGTACTGAGCTTTGATATCAAATGTCTGACTCACTTTTAAAAGTCTTTTTGGGATGTTGTTTTAAGGCTGCACAGTGATTTGGAGCTCCCTTAGGTGCTTTCCTTCCTTCAGCTCATCTGAGTTTTCAGGTAGTGACAAAGCCTGAAAGGAGAGACTGGGAGAGGAAGTGAATTTCTGTTTAGAAATGCTCCAGCTGACAGGGAAGAAAGCTTCTGGGTCAGGAAGTGTGTGTCCTCTTGAGCAGTGGTCTGAAAGGAAGGGTAAACCTAAAAACTGTCTCAGCATTGTGGCTGCTTCACTTGCAGTGCTTAAACTCATTAAAAATTCATGGAAGCATTATCTGGGGTAAATGCTGAGGACAATATGCTAAATTCCTGTGGTTTATACCTCAGCCTCTTGTAGCTGAAAGTGGATATTCAAAAGATAAATTGTTTACTGCAATTGTATTTATTGGTTCTTGTTTCAGTTTGAGGCAGTGATCAAAGGCAGTTACACTGCCTTGCTGTTGTGCCTTCCATGTGTTTTCTCATTTGAAGGTGGACATAATTGGGCAATATGATTATGAATTATCAGTGCCATCCAAAGAGAGAGAGAGAGAGAGAAAAAACCACTTGTTGTCATGACAACAAAAGATGATGTGGTGTTTACTTGAAAGTGAGTTCTGCACAAGGATTCACATCAAGCTGCATCTGAAGATCGGTGTTTGAGGAACTCTTCTTGACACAGCTCATTCCTCCTTTCAAACATTTGCTGCATTTGTGCAGTTTTACCCCAGGATATGTGGAAGACATCTCTCTGAAAGCTCAGCCCAGGACAGAGCAAACTCTTTGATTTGCAAAAGGCACGCTCTAGTTCAGGAATGGGGATCCTTCCCAGACTGCAGATAGCGGCGTATGGAAAAGCCAGCCAGCCAACTGCCTGCTGTTTATGTAAAAGGAGTTTGTAGTGAAGAGACTTCCTTTTAAAATGAATCACACCGTAACTCACTTTTATAATCCTTTAAAATCTTTTTGGCTTCTAAAAGTATTTGAGTTTAAGAGCATGCTTTGTAGTATTAATTTTATCTCACTGAGCTTCCTTTTGTATATAAATCTCTGCTGGGGCGGGGGAGATATTATTTATTGATTCCTTGGAAGTGGCTTTTATGCAATGTGTACTGAAGAGAGAAGAGTGTATTTTATATTCGAATGTGGTAAACTACTACTCTTCTCTCTGAGTCAATATGCTCTGTATAAAAAGAACTGTGTAAGTGCTGCACACCATTAGTTACCCCACTGCCCTCTTGTTGTACTTGCCTTTTAGTTAAATTTTAGCTGCTATTCTTCAGAAGGGTCTTTACTACCTTTCAGTTAAGCCCATGAAGAAGGTGCATTTGGTTGTGTTCATTTAATATAGTCAGAGACCACTAACACTATCAGAGATAGGCAGTCAGAATGTTATTTGAAATTCTTCAGTCACAGCTTTCATTTTTAAAGACTTGATATTAAATATAATTGTAATATGTAGCACACATTTGTAGTTGTAATATTTTGCTTGATTGTAGTTTAGGAATCTAGAGACAGAGAAGAATAAGGAAGAAGTTGATAAGAATGCTGAAATAGGATTTGCAGTTCTTACACTGTAGGAAAATCTAATGGAGTCATTTTTTACATAGCTAGTGCTGCTATTTGAATGTGAAATTAAGAAGTTTCAGTAAGGATTTAATACATCTGAAATTCTGTTTTTTTGGTTACAGTGCTGAGGTCAGCTGTATTGTGGCCTGGGAGTTTTGGGGTTGTAAGCCAAATTTAAACCCCAAATGATCTCAGAAAGAACTTGGCACTTTTTGAGGCAGGTCAAGATCTTGAAAAGTCTGATCTTCAGCCAGCCCTCTACATTTTATCTCTGATCTTGTCCCCTAAATATTTTAGTAATGCTTTCTTCAAAACAAGAATGTGTGACTTGTTACTTTGAGTCATGCAGCATGGGAAATACTGTTCAGTTATTTATTTCAAGTAGCAATAGTGCATCAAAACTGGTGTCAGAGAGGGGCAGTGTCAGTGATGGTGCAGGAATTGACTGGAATAAAACCAAAAAAGACAGGTGGCATGATGGATTTGATGTAAACACCAATGGCAAAACATATATGAATCGTACATTTTTCTTGCAAGCTTGAAAGTTGTGAGCTTGTGCCAGTTTTCTGTACTGCCCTTTTCTGGTGCCATACCTGATGAGCTGTGGATAAGTCACTTCCTCTGTCAGTGGGACCAGCTGGTGATGTTGGTGATCTGCCACTCGTGCTGGTGCTCCCAGATGCTCCCTCCTCCACTCACTCCCGTCCTAGCTCTGAATGGAAAGTCTCGCTGGAAATTTCCTGTAGGACAGAGGCCAGGTCCTGGCATCCCTGTGGGAGGAATGTACGTTTATGGGGTGTGCAAGGAGCTCAGCATTGCTGTGTTTTCTTTTGGGTAGCCTGCAATGCTGCTGAGCTGAGTTCTCTGAAAAATCCTGGGTTTGTTGGGGGAATCATGAGGTGATGGCTACGTGTACATCCCTCAGCATGGCACTGGGGCTACCAGGCTCTGGGGTTTGCCTACACAGAGGAGGTGACAGCAGATGAAACACTGGGCTACTGCTGCAGCAGCCAGCTTGCCTCCTTACAGTGCCTGTGTTCCCCCTGCTCATGCCCTCTGGTTTCCTGCACCAGGGAACAGAACATGTGGTCCACCCCATCCCCAGTTCTCCCCTGCCTTTAGGCAGGATCAGTGGGGATTGGGATGAGACAGCCCCAAAGGCTCTGGGGAAGCAGCAGGGGCAGTGAGTGTGCTGTGGCTGTGCCAGGGGGTGAGGAGGAGGGCTGGGTCTGAGCAGGCAGCCCCTGTTCCTTTGACTGACAGACATGGATGATGCAAAGGGAATTTTACTCCTTTATGCTTTCCCTTGAGTCCCAGGAAGCTGAGGGATAGAACATGGGGCTCTGGGAAAATACTATAATTTTGGGTAATCTGGTTTGTCTTTATCCTTTGGAAGTCAAATTCAGTGTATGAATTGACAATCTTGCAACTCTGACCTCCTTTCTTAAAGGTTTTCTGTACTGTTTTCTGCTCTTATTACTCTCTCTTCAGGGATTCCCTTTCCTATGTTATTCTCTGTTCCACAAGCATGAAATTTGGAGAATAACCTCCCTATTGGCCAGCTGGTGCTAGGCCAGCCACCATCCTTCATAGTCCTCTGGAGCCTACCTTGGATCTTATTTGCTTGGAAGGAGTCCCATTGATTATAAATCAGTTGTATGGCAGAAATTATGGAGTAGGGAGCATCTTTGTTGTTTGTGGTGATAGTAAGCTTGCAAAGCAGAGCAAGATGAAGAAACCTATCTAATATATCAATGTGTGACTTCTGACACGTTTTCTGTACTAGAGACAACGACATGTACAAGCCAACTGAGAAAATAACAGCTGTGATGATGGAGACTAAGCCAAAGAAGTTTTGCTTTCTCAACAAGGAGTAGCTGCAAAGATGTGCCTGCACTTTATATACATTGGTTGCCATGATGTGTAAGAAAGAGCTGAACAGGTCAGATGCCTGTGCACACGTTGCAGTTAATGCTATTCTCATTAAATCTGTAATTTTTTTTCAGCAGTGCGAAATGACAGTCACCCAAACATAGACATGAAAGGGTTGCTGATAGCCATAAAAGAAGGGCGAATTGACTAAATCCACGAGTGAGAGCTGTTTCATTGTCTCTTTTTGCCTTGCAGGAAGAATGCAAGCAAATCCTGGCCCGGCAGAAATCCAGCTCCCAGTCGGATTCTCACGACGACGAGATTTCCCCTCCGCCCCCCAACCCGGTGGTGAAGGCGCGGCGCAGGAGGGGGGGGGTCAGTGCAGAGGTGTACACTGAGGAAGATGCTGTTTCCTACGTCAGAAAGGTAAACTGGCACCATCTCTCTGCCTCTGAGATCTACAAGACAATTGAGTGATTCATGTTTTGTCCCTAATTTGGGCTCCTGGGCCAGTCCTCGTGCTGGCATGAGCAGGGCCTGACCATCTTCACACTCAAGGTCTTTTTTTGTCTCCTTGACTGAAGACTTTCCCCATCAATGGGATTTCAGCATCACTGTTCCTTCTTTTTTGAGATGTGCTGCTCATCTAACAGGGTCAGTAATTCTCAGCCATTTTCTTGATAATCACTGGCTTCAGCATCTTCTGAGTTTGATCAGAACCTCTCATGATCAGAAGACAGCTTTTCTATTGCTACATTTCCTGTGGTTTTTTTTTTTTTTTGTTTTTTTTTTTTTTTTTTTTTTTTTTTTGTTTCCAAAAGTCAGATCAGCCTCAAGTTTTCTTTACTCTAGGTTTCCTAGACTGCTCAGGCACATGTTTCCCATGTTGTCTAGGTAGCACTTAACCCACTGAATTTTGGAAGTCTCTTGACCATACTTGGGTGATGTTGTGTGACCACTGTCTTTGAAGAAATGCCAATCCCAAATTAGATAATTTCTTCACTAGGAGCTTTATTTTGAGCTTCCCTCTTTTTAACTGCCTTTTTCCACAAAAATATCTAGCTATCTTTGATATCTCTTAATAACTCGGCATTTTTTTGACACTGGCTAAATCTTTCAAAGATTATTGGATGAGAGACATTACAATAGCATATGTCATGTTTGTTTAGGGAGCCTGGCTGAAAATGTATTTCATAAAGTTGACAGATGCTACTAATGTGCTTTTGTGCATGCCTGGAGTAGCTTTAACTCAAAGAGCTTTTTCTTTATGGGAATGCATTTTGTCAGTCACTGTTTTTTGGCAGAATGCTTTTTGCCTTTGCAGTCAGATGCACTTTTGTCATCTGCTTATGATACAAGTTCACTGGCTGCTCTGGGGATTTCTGTCCCAAGAAAAAAAGAATTAGGAGAACCATTTATCCTAAAAACAAGTGTGTAAGAGTATTCTTGTGGCACTTAAATAATGTTTGCAAGTGTGTGGTAAATTTTAACAGCACTGTGGTCAAGCCATTAATGAATGCCCTGCACTGTTAAAAAACTTGTGTGATACTTCAGAAGCCACTTTAAAACACTTTTCCTTCTGTCCATTTTGCAATATCCCCTAAAAAACTAAAAAAGATCCCATTTGTACCTGCTTATTATGGGTTCCATCTGACTCTTCTGAAAATCAAAGGAAACATCCCTTCCCACCCCCCTGAGTAATTCTTTTATGTTTATAATGGAACCTGAAGTAAACTTTGTTTTCTTCATTTCTCAACAGTGATGTCAGTGAGCCCTGACAGTAGTATGAGTAGGCAAGAACCAGAAGCAGCAATACAGATAATATTCTGTGTGTTCTGTGACTATCCCTGTTGTGATTTTAATTTCCTAGGAACTGACTGATCTTAAATAACAGTAATTTAGGGGATAGTTTCTTGTACAACTACAGATGCTGGAAGGAATACAGAACTAGCACTGGGAGGATTTGTGTCAGTGCTTTGTCTTCTGCCATAAGCAAACAAATCCCATGGTGAAACCCATGGATATGTGTTTGTGACAGATTTCTAGAACACAGAAATAAAAGGTGGCACTGAAAGGACAAATTATGGAACAAATTTAAAAGAGTAAAAAGCAAGGCAAAGGTTGTGTTAGACTATTGCAAACAGATGGAATTTTAGATAGTAGTCAGGAAGAACTGCTGGCTTGAATTCAGGTGTTGGATAGAAGCACATCTGGGTTATAAGCCAGTTTGAAGGATCCCTTGAAGGGGTGAGCTATAGCATGAGTAGTGCTAGAGGCAGTGAAATGAGTTATGTCCCAGGAGAGAAAATCAAAAGAGATTTAGCTCTGTGATTTGAGCAAGCACATGGCATGGCTTCATTCCGGGGAAGATCTCTGTGGAGGGTTAGTTCATCCTTGAACTAGAGAAAGCAATATTTGTCAACACATCTGACAACACAGTTAACAACTAACAGAACAGGAATCTTGCTCTAAAGAGGGTTATCAGCTTGAAGAGGACATTCAGTGATTATTTGGAAGAGTGATGTAAGAAATGTCCAAGTGATTCTTACCAGCAGTTGACTTTGGTCAGATGCCTGGTCACACCTAGAGAATCTCTCCTCTGTTTTCTGTGTCCCTGCCCCAACAAACCCACAAAACCCTGTGGCTTTCACTGCTGCAAATTTACACTGAGAAAGGCTAGTCAGTGCTATTTCATAATCAGACAGAAAGGCTGGAGTTGAGTGTCTTACTGATCTGATTATTTACCCTTTGGCTCATCAGCAGTAAGCTGAGCTGGTGTATTCTTAATAGAGCAAGGGTTCAGGCCTGCAATTCAATCCAGTGTTCCTCTAATAGGGTAAAAACCAAGAAAAAGATGCTGGCTGAATTTAACACTGAGAAATGTAAGCTTTTAGATCAATTAGATCAGGTTTCACTCTGATACAAGCATGCAGTACATGTATACTTCTCTAGACTTAATTTGGGTAATCTGATGGCTGCAGCAGTCAATACAAGAGAGGTCTGAAGCCAGTTTAACTTTAGATATTCACAGTGCAGCATTTTCCTGTGAAATAAATCTTGATAATTCTTTGTGGGAACTGGTTCTACATCACTTTTACCCTTTGAGACATCCTTCTTTTGGTTGGATGGGTAGTTCCTGCCTTTCTAGGAAGAGGGAAGGGAAGTACTTGCACATCAACACAGGTAGTAACTCGAAACAGACAGATACACTACTTCTATCATAAGAAAATGTGAGAGCTAAATGCCCCTCATCAGACCTTTACTGTGCAGTAATTGAGACTGACAAATAGATTTTAATTTTCAGATTGCAGTAAGGTTTATTTAATACTTAAAACTTCTGCTATGCTTGATTCTGTCCTGTTATAATTAAACTATTATGGAAAATCACATTATCAAACACAATGGATATCTTTGACAGTCATAGTCTTGTTACAAATTACTTGTGTCTCTCCTAATCTTGGAGTCTCTGACTGGTAGAAGAAGATAATTGGTAAATAGAGAGATACATTATCTTCTGATATCTTACCTAAATGGTTACCAAAATGGAAAGCTTAGCTTTCCAAAGTGGAAATACACCTGAATTTCAACTTTTATTTTAAGCAAATTCATGCACAACAGGACTTTTGACATCTCTCTAGTTAACAAATAAAGACCTCTTCAATCTCAAATGGAAATTCTGCTTGTTTGCCATGAAGCCAAGGCACAGGATTTTGACTCAAGTGGGCCTATCAGGAGCTTGGTTCCTTATACCACAGGCAATACTGAAAAATATGAAGTAATCATACATTTTCACCTTTTTCCTAAAGAAATGTTGCTATTTTCACAGTTTTAAAAGTAGGCTGCTTCTGATATGGGTTGGAGGGAAGAGGAACATAAAATACATTTTCCTCAGTCCAAGATATTTGAAAGGAGACTACACAGCTGCCAGTACCTCCTAATTACAGTATTTCATGGATATCCTTCTCCCCAGTCATCCCTGATTTTATATTTCCTGAGTGTCATTTTGAGAACAAAACTTCTTATCCTCACATTATCAAAACTGTAATTTATTACTTTCTTAGTGACTTTATATTATAGCCTAATCCTGTCTCAGTGCCTGCAATCAAATTACATCCATTTTCTTGAATAGTGGAATTTTTCTGTAGATTTCATGATTTGTGAGGAAATACAACGAGTCTTGTAATTACCTTTCATTCTTTTCTCTACAGGTTATTCCAAAGGACTATAAAACTATGACTGCTCTGGCCAAGGCCATCTCCAAGAACGTGCTCTTTGCTCATCTTGATGACAATGAACGAAGGTATGAGGGGCTTTATGATTCAAGGGAACTCATAGCTTGGTGTGAGGACAAGAAATTAGATTAAATTTCATCTCAGGGTCCAGAACAGCTCTCACGGATGCACTTGAGTCACACTAGATGCACCCTCAAACATGCTCATGGTATTATGACAGAGGGTAAAATCTCAGGGTAAAAAAGGACAAGAACAGGTTAGAGTGTATTCAGGCATATTTAATATTTTCAGAACAGATGGGCTTGATAAACTTTATTCTAGATTACTTGATTAGCTAAAGCAATCTCAGAAGCATTTGTCATTACTTCTGAAACTCAGGCAAGACAGGTCAAGTGCTGAATGAGTGGGAAAGAAAAAGCATAATGTCTGTAAAGAGATAAAAGGGAATGACAGGTAAATTGTTTTGCTCTTGGAAAAACTGGAGCAAACAAATTATGTATAAGCACCTGAAGGAGACCAAGGAGTTCAGTAACAGCCAGTGTGACTTTTAAAGACATTAAAATGTCTTTCCAGAACTGATAGCAAGCTGTACACCTGGGGAGGCACAAAGGAGGCCAAATAGCTCAACTTCCAGTAATGTTTTTGACATTAATGTTTATGATGTTTCATAAAGAAAAACCAGGGAAGTGTGTCTTCAGTGAAACCGTGTGGAGTCTGTGCAACACTGATGGAATTATACCAAATAGCAGGTATTCCAGTGGAAAGGTATATTGAAGGGGTTGTTCTGCTTTTCACCATTATTGTCATTAGTAGCCTCAGTGGGACAGGCTATGAGTGTTGAATTTTTAGCTGACATGAAGATGGGAAGGGCTGCTAAAACACTGGGAGACAAGGGCAGCATTCAGAATTAGGCTGACAGGTTGAAGGCATGTTCTGGTAAAAGCAGGATGGATTGACACTGAGCCAAGTGCACAGAAGTATTCCTTAGGCAGGAAAAAACACCTTTATGGCTATAACACAGTTTTGCAGTTTTGGTAGCTCCTTGAAAAGCTATGGAGGACTTACTGTGGCTCATGGTCTGAATAATAGTCACTAATGTCAAGCTTTTTTTTGAAAATACTAATGTTTTTCTGGGGTAACTGAACAGAACATGCAAGATGTCCCAGTTTTGGAGAGATTTCAGCTGGAACACAGTGTCCAGTTTGGGCACTGCACTTCAAGGAAAAATGGAGGAAATTTCTGGAGCAGTGGTGGGAATGATCACAGACCTAGATAACATCACTTCTGAGGGAAGAATGGGATTACTTGGCCTGCAGAATAAAAGTTGGGACAGAGGGATACAATAATAGCTTATAACTGCATGTGAATAATGCTATATGAGTGATAAACTGCTCTGTGGGCCAGAGGGTAAAGAAAAACAATTTTAACGTGCAGTGGGAGAGAGTCAAGTGAGATCCAAGAAGAGGTCTCTGCTTGCTTGGGTAGGTTGTGGAGTCTCCACCACTTGAGGCCATGAGGACAGATTAGGCTGTGGTCTGCCAGGAATGACAAGATCAGCCCTGCCTTGCAGCAGATGAGGCTCAGTCAGGTCAGGAACTCCTCACCAACTCCACTTTTCCGTGCTTCCATGGTTAGAAAAGACAAAAACTTTCTCTACACTGGTGGTTTTAGTTCTGGCAGAACATCAGCAGCACAGTCCCTCACTGGGGCTACTCAAATGCCTGCAGTCAAAGCACGTTCCAAGAGTGCAAATTTTGCTCCCTCTTGCAGATGTTTACACAGTTTAATTACTTTGCAATCTTAATGATGTCATATTAACATGCAGATTTCTGGAGTAATTAGAAGAGGATGAAGTTTGCACATTTCTTCTAGCTTTTTCACCCACAGAGGAGAATTCTTGTACAGAACTGCTGTAAATCCTGATTATGCTGTCAGCATGCTGATGTGACAGGCACTGAAAGGATAGATTTTAGGGCTGGAAAAAAGGACATTTCAGTAAGTTGTTATCAAAAGAGGGTGAGAGACAAAATCTGAAGGACAAGTGCTTTGTCTTACACTGTGCTGATTGCACATCATGATCATGGTCTCTCCTATCTGTTCCCTGTGTCCCATTTTCCTCTGTCCTGTCATGGATATGTGGTAGGCATGAAGAGACCTGCACAGGCTCCCATGTGCGTGCTGCAGGTGCATTGTGGACTCTGCTTTTGCAAACTATGGCTTGGCCAGGTGTGTTCTGCCTCTGCTGTCAAAAGATTCAGAAGCTCCTGGGTTGTGCACTGGAGCATGGTCAGGTACAGACCATTTCCCTGCTCAGGGATGTGTCCAGAGGCCTCGTTTGAGCCTCATGATGAGCACAGCAGGCTATAGCTGACATCAGGAAAAAGAAAAGGAGCTCACAGAAGGATGCATATTCTGCTCTGCAGACAAGGTTGAAATGAAGGAATAAATTGACATCATGCTCTTACCCTTGTCTGGTTGCATTTGTCAAGTGTGGAGAAGTCAGCAAGTCAGAGCATACCATTGCCATCACTTCCAGTCTGCATCTTCTTAATGTAAATATGTAGTTCAGTGAAGTAAGTGGTGAATTACTTCATTTAGGCTCTTGGAATGGTGGAAAGCTGGTTAAGGTTATTTTGTTTTCTGTGCTGCAGTGGTGGTGTTTATTGGCTCATGCTTGTTTTCCTCAGTGCTTTCTACACTGAAGATATTATCATTGTTTTATCTAATTTAATGTTTGACCAAAATGTAGGAGGTGTTCAGGTGGGGGAAGGATTGACTAGCAATTTCTCATTTACAATGGATGACTCTTACATTTTTTCTTTCTTCAAAAAGATATTTCTGTTAGCTTGCTCTGACTTGTGTTGCACTTGCTGCTGGGCAACTGTGAAACTTAAACCCTTATTTATAAAGGCACAGTGTAGCATATTATCTCTGTGTCAGATATTCCATATGAAGGGTTGGTTGCATGAGAAATCATGCTGAAGTTAAGGTAAACAAGTATCTTTTTGCACTGGTGTTGGAAATACTTTTCTTCAAGTCATATTTTAGAGCACATCTTTCCCTGTGCCATGCTTCAAACGGGGCTGCCATCTATGTCCTACACACACAGAGTCTCTGGTGTAAAATTATACTGAAAAGTGCAATGAAAGGGAAATGTAACTGCAACAGTACCAAAAGCAGCAGAGCTAGTTATCAGCAGCTTTTGCCAAGATGTTTGAGTTGCTAACATTGCAGAGAACAGTGCAGCTCTGCAAACTGACGTGGCAGTCCACTGTTTTCTCATGGGACTTGGTTAAACTCTGCAGTAAGGTCCTGGATCTCTCAAAGCCAGTGGCAAAATGCCCACTCTGAAGTAGGAATGTGGTTTTAGCTGCGAGGAGCTGCTGTTCTTATTTGAATAACCGGGAATGTGTGGTTTGTCTCGAGGGGAATTTCCTTGCTGATCGTATCCCTTCTGGTTCTAAGGCGATCTCATCATTCAGACCCGCTCTGAAGATGATTTAGGGTTTGCACCAACTTCCCCCCTTCTTTTGGCCAGTGCTGCCTGGGAGTTTTGCCTGTGGGTGAGGCTGGTGAGGCCAGTGCTGTGCCACTGCCCTGCTGCTCTGCCTCTGCAGCCACTGAAGGATTTCATTCTATGCACAGATAGAATTGCACCCATAACTTGGCAGCGCTCTATTTCCTCTCCCACTCCTGGATATCCAGTACATTAACATCCTCCAAGGCCTCCTAGTTGTGAAATGGTGTATAAAGTCAAAATTGGTGACAAGGGGCCAGTCTGATTGACCTTTTTCTGACCTCTTCTGATTAGTCTCTTCTAACCCAGCAGTGTAGCTATGAAGATTTTTCATGGTTCATCACGTAATGCTGGAATACAAGCACACCCACTTGGCTCTTTCCTGATATTGAATCAAGAAGGAAGCAAGGGGAAGAAATTATTCATTTTTCTACTGTGGATAAAAATAAAAAGTAACTTTTCATCATGTCATTGGCAGGATGTTGTGTCTCTACTGGACAGGGGCAGCCACTGAGAGGGGGGCAGTGGGGAAGTTCAGAGGTGAGCTGCTGTGGGAATGGAGGTTGGACCCAAAGTTGATGATTGCCAAGGAGGAGGAGGAAATATAACTGAAATAACCAGTAGGGGAGAGAGCAGGGCTGAGAGCAGCAGGAGTATCACTTCCAGGATGTCACCAGTGCCAGTCTGCTCTGCTGAGCCACATCTGTCAGTCCCTGTGCAGAAGCTTGGTGGCCTCCTGACCACATAAAGAAGTGGAAAGGTTAAATGTTCACCATATCTGTGTGCAAATGCTATGTCAAACTCGTTCATCAAGGAGTAAAGATTAACGTTTAGCTAATGCAATCTTTGGAAGCATTTGTTACTAATGTACAGGCAGCTGTAAAGCTTAAAACAGCTTTCAGAATATTTTTGTGTATTTTGTTACTCATGTTATTAATAAATTGGTTCCTTTGAACAGTATAATGGTGTGAAGCAGCTTTGAAAGCAAGAGGCACAAAATGGTATTTTACTAAAATGTTGAGCTCTTATAAAGACACAAAAAAGTACCAAGAAATGAACTTGAAGACTCTGTATTTATTTCAGCAGTATACAGTGTTGTATTTACTCTTGTGTGTTCCCTGCATGGCAAAGGTGGGAGGATAAAGAGCATTTTTTAATCCCTGTGCTTGTTGGGACCAAGACGTACAGATGAATGTTGGCACTTTGCAGACCAGGTTCCTCAGCCTACTTACCATTCTTTGGTTATTCTTTCCTCTCCCCAGTTGCTCCATGTCTTGCTTGTTTCTTTAAATTTTTCACAGCAATGGGATATTTTTGAGTCCTATTTAGGATGTGATCACTATAATCAGTGGCTTCTTTCCTGAAAAAGTGCTACTTTGGCCATGAATCTTCACCATGTATTTATGCTGTTGGTCACCTCTCCCCTAATATTCTTAGCTGTTTTGTCTTTACTTTCAGTGTATCGATTTTCTCAGACTATTTCTTCAATTTGTAATCATTTTACAGCCTAAAGTTTTTTTGAAGTGCTTGCAGCTCCTTTGCAGCAAGGTATTCTTTTCAAATTCAGAAAACACCCTTTTCATCTGGGTCACTAATGACTTGGGGTTTCCTTCCGTACAGGCATAATTTATCATGAGAAAAGTGGCCTTCCATAGCTAACAAGTGAATTTTAGTTGTTCTCCTGTTGATCTCATATTGAAATCTTCTTGAAACCTCTGGTGATTAGTGAATTTCAAGGACATTATTATTGCCATCAGCTTTATTCACTTCTGCATAATACCATGTTTTATTAAAGCACTGGCTGCAGGCCAGCTGGAAAGCCTCATACATGTGGAAGAAACCTAAGACAGCACCATTCAGGAGCAAGATATTTTAGAAACAGGATGCCACAGCTATGACATATTCCTTACACATCCTGTGTTTGCCTTGCATTTGTAACTTAAGTCTTTTGTCAAAAAACAAACACAGATTTAGCTTCTGCCTGTGCTTTGTATATGCCTACAGTGTGCAGAACAGTGCAAGAAAAATTCCACCTTAGGTAGAAAACTCAGGGTATGGTTTCACCATTGATTTAAGCTGAATTCTGAGCCGGTACCAAAGGATGAAGTAACAGTGAGTGCCAGACCTTGGTTGCAAGTTCCTGTTGCTCTCCTGGCCAGGTGAGCCAGAGCAGCTCTCTGAAAACCCTCCCCTGCAGGGTTATTTTCAGTCAGAGCAGGTCCTTCCTTTCACCCTGTGCCTGGCCACCAGAATGCTTTGGCAAGGGGAAGGATGGAGTGGGCAGGGCAGGATCTCCCCTTATGGCAGCAGCAGGGGCCCAAATCAAACTAAGTGCTGGCAAAACTGCACCTTAATTTCCATACTAGTCACTGGACAAAGCTAAGGATGGAAATAGATGTGTGGATACCTCTTAAATAAGCCTTGCCAAGAATGCCCAAGATCTTGAGCTAAACCACTGGGAAGATGAGAGGTGAAAAGAAAGAATAAGAGATGAGATAGAGATTGCACAGCGAGGCATGGCACTGGGGCCCAAAGGGCTTTGTTGATCCATGCCGTGGCTTCCTTGAGCTACATTAGGATTTTTTTTAGTGACCAGAGTTGGATGGGATCCTTCACCCTCCTTTTTGGGGGTAGCAGAAGAGAGAGGAGATGCAGCATGATCCCAGTGTTGTGCAGATGCATCCCATGAGGGTTTGTAAAGGTGTGAATGCCCACCTGTGCTGGATCTTGCCAGCAGACAGTGGTGGCCGGGGGACAGAGGAGGTGTGACTATGCAAGAAATATTATGCAGGTGTAACAGGTCTGGTACTGAAGAAACTGGAGCAAATCTCCTCACTGTGTGGGAGATTTTTTTCCTGATCATCAGTGGTACTGGATGATTAGCCTGTCCTGTGAATTCTAGTTGTAAACAACCAAAAAGAGGAAACTCAGATTTAACAAGGCACACTAAACAAAGCTTTTCTTCCTTGGGTAACACCAAGCTATTTTCCAGGTAAACTGCCTTGCAGTCCAGCTTTTCTTTGTGCCTTTTGTGCCTTGTTTATAGCCTTGATTCCTCATGGTGTTTAAAAGTGTGTTGTTTAATTGTGAGTTGTTCCATTGGCTGGCTGTGGATGTCAAAGGAACTATTCATGTATTTAAATGGAAGCACACTCAGTCTTGCTGAATTGGAGCTTGCCAATGAGGAATACTACTTAAGCTAGAAAAAATTACAGATTTTGGAGACAAGAATCATCTGGCAGCAGAGATGGAAATGAAACCAGGTAGAGTTGCCCAGCCATTTGGAAAATAAACGATCCAATTCTCCATTGAAGGATTAGCTGTGAATTTAGCACTGACTTTATTTTCCAGTACATCCATCTCATTTGTCCAAGAATTATTGTCTTTAATTACCACTGTGGTGCCTGCAGGCAGCAGTCTTTAAATTAGTTATGCAAAGTTGTGCTCTCAGCAGTCACCCAGAGATTGTATCTGCTTTGGTATCAAACCCCTTACAGCAGCCTGACAGCGTCAGCAGACTGTACTTTTTGTGATGTCAGGATTTGGCCTGGTAGGTAAGCTACTCTCTTAAACAAAACTAAAAGCACACACATTTGGTATTTATGGATATTTTTATCTCAAGAAACAAATACTGTCAGTTCGTAGCTTTTTAGGGGTTGTGATTCACCCTCAGTGTTTTGTTAGACAGTTTATATTCTTCATCACAAATACTGGCGGCGCCATGCCTAATGGGGGTTATTTTTAATTCTGCATAAAGCACTGGTTTACATATGGGCAGTATGTCACCCATTCTGAAAAACAGAGTTAAAGCAGAGAAGTTATTTACATAAATCCTTTTTAGATCTAGAAAAAATAGCCTGAGGCAAATAGTATTCATGCATGATCGTGAAACAATCTTGAGTCTAAACTTATCTCTCTATATATAAAACAGAAAAACTATGCCTACTGCTGAATTTAACAGGCCTTGTAAAATTTTCTACCACTGCAGTATACACGACTGTGCCTTTGTGTGCTTCTTTACACAACAATTAGCTGGCAGTGGCTCTGCAAATACATTACTCAGTGCTAAGGCTTTCCAGAATTAAACACAAAGGTTAAATAAAAGAGCATCCACTCTTCTCAGCAAGTCCTTGTCTTCTGCATCAGAGCAGCTGGAAGCAGTAATTTGTCCTTGTGCAGGGACAAACAAGGGTTTATTTCAACTAAAGCTCTTTTAAATGCTGCTTCCTTTCTTTCCCCCCTCCCAGAAGGGTTGTAGGTAACCTGTCACCAGTTACTCCTGCTCTCATGAGTCTTCATGAGGTGACTGATTCTGCAACCTTGCACAGCTGTGAGAGCCTGGTGCCTTCAAGTGGGATGTGACTGGTACTGGAGGATCAACTCTGTGATTCAGTTGCTTTGTTATGCATTTAGAGGAGGATGTTCAAAGAGCTTAAAGGAACTGGATATTCCCACTGATTGATATGTAGTGGGAAGTGAATGTTTAACTCCTCTAAGGTTCTCTTGAAAATCCCCACCTTACATTCTGAATGGTTAGACCTGTGCACTTCCATGATGAGGTGACATCTGCTTAGTAACACTGTGTTTGGAAAGGCAGGAACTGCCCTTCAAACAACAAAAAATCCTCTAATACTACAAGATTTAGTAGTGGGATTTTTCTTCTGTATAGAAGGAGAGAATTCAACTCAACAACCAGATGAAATTTCTCTGTCATTCCAGTGCACTTAATGGGAATACCAAGTGTAAGTTTTTTGACTGTTAGGCTGCTAACTCTCTTTTAATGAAAAAAAAACCCTGACAAACCCAAACAATGATTTAGTTCTTGTTTTACAAGTTCCTTACTAAAGACTTTGACCTGAAGTACATTGCATCTTGTGAGGTAACAGCTGGTCTATCATTGTCTTCGGAAAAAAGTAACAGTTGCTAAGATTTCGAGAAACAAAGATGGTCTTTGAATCAACTGGAACAGCTGTAAGAGACTGACACACCATGCACTGTCAGCTGCTAAATTCAGATATTCAGACTGCCTGAAACAGGATACTTTAACCCTTGGGCACCACCAGATTCCTTTTCTCTCTTTTTTTCTTTTTTTAAAAAAAGCAGGAAAAGAAATTGTGTTTTCAATCTGCCTTTTGCTTTCAGAAATTAAAAACCAAAACAAAACAAAATCCGCCAAACTATCACTTTCTTTGTAGGGAAGTTGTCTTTTTTGTATTTATTTGAGCTCTGATTTATAAATCATCCAAAGACATGCTTGTTGACAGCTGAAATTTACATCAGAAAAGTATAACGTGCTTCTCTGTGTGGTGCATTAAAATGAAAATATAATAGTGCATACCCAAAAAACAGCATCAGATGCTATTTTAAGGCACTCAGCATCTTCCCACTTTTGTATGTGGAGACTGTATTTAGTTAATTGAAGCAGAATGAAGGTGAATTTATCATGTCTGGGAGGGAAAGGTAAGTGATAGCAACAACCTCTTTAAAAGATGCATGTTAGATCCATGTGAGATCCAAAAGCTGGTGGCTGAAGCTGGGCACATTCAGACTGGAAAAGTTTGGTTTCTCTTTTTAGAGCAATCAGGGAACTGATCCATAATTTAAATTAGCTTGGGATGTGGCAGATTTTTCCATTGCTTGAAACCTTCAGATCAAACTTGGCTCTCTGCTCTTGCTGGTCCTCGCAGTACGTTCTCAAGTGCTCCAGAATATTGTGAGGGTTTTTTGGGTTTTCTTTTCAAAGATGGCAAAATGTGATGACATGAAAATTTATTTCACTTAAAGAAGAGTCAGCAGCCATCTCTTGCTAACAAAACACTTGTATGACTTGTATCCTGAAAGCCAAGCTCTTACAACTTGGAGCCCAGCTGATTTTTGGATGTCTGAAGCAGGCACACACTGGGACTCTTGCTAGGCTATTGTTTCAGCTCAGTTACAAAGGATGGGGTTTTATTTAGGAGCCTCTGTAGCTGGTGTTAGATGGTGTCAGGGAAGCTGAGCATGGCCTGGCTCCTCTTGTTGCAGATGGAGAGGGTGAAGCACCCAGTAGAGGTACCCAGAGCTCCACTGGTGAGGAGCTCTGCTGCCCAGCCCAGGAGTCCAGTGCTCAGCACTGAACACTCTGTTTTCTTACCCAAACAGCCATACTGGCTCAAGCCATTTTCGTCAGTATTTCCCAGTTTGGCTTCTTCCAAAAACTCTTCCTGATCACATCTAACCTATTTCCATGTGTCCTGCACTCCTAAGTCCTGATCCTGCACCATCTGAATAACTAAAAGATTGGCAATTATCATCACTGCTTGCAGGATCAAGCTTAGGTTATTCTGTTTATGGATATAACCAAGTGAAAAAAGTAGATTTGCACCATGACCCCAGAGGATTTGAAATTTTGAAACTTTGCTCATGTGAGTGAATGTCCTAGAATAAAGGCTGAGACATGAATTGAATCATTTTCCAGATGTGATAATTGAGGTAAGCAGAATAAACTGCTCAGTCTAGAGCTTTAATTCTAATCAATAGGAAAACACTTGATAGTCTGTTACATATTTACAGTTACTACAAGATCCACATAAAGGCTAGAGCTCCTGACGTCCCTCTCTGAATTTGCAATGAAAGGCCAAGTCTGCTGTCATTAAGCCAAATTCCAGCTCTGTTTTCCACATCTCTGTATTTTTCATGTCTGACAGTCTGAGATCTATTTGTAGTGAAAGTCAGGGAGAAACAAGAGAAACAAAACAGATTTACATATATTCTGAATTCAATTTCTTCTCATACTATTAATTGTTGAAAATATTTTTAAGGAGACTTTGCTGCTACCTTTGGATTGCTTGCTTTTCTTTTCCCTAACAGAGGCACATCATTATTGTATGAGTGAATGGGAATTACTTTTCAGTATCCAGAAATAGACTTTGGCCTTTTGACATCCTAATAATTCCCAGAACAGCCAACTGAACCTTCACCATGATAGACTGGATTTGCTATATTAAAATATTGTAGCAGTGCCCTGGTTTCAAGTCCTGACAGTTTAATCACTGCAGTTGACCCATGTTCCTCATGCAGCTGCTTTCTGCAATGTGGTTACAACATCCATGCAGATTCTCCTTTGCTTTTAGAAACCTGGTTTAAAATAGTGAACTTGTTTCGTCCAAGTTTACCTACTGTTCTTTAATGCTATGAAATGTGTCATATTTCTTCTCTTATTTATTAAATCCTGTGCTTTGACTAGAACTTATTTCCAAGAATATTAAATTATTGTTCTATTATTAGAGCAGAAGGTTTGATTCCTTGACAGGTTGACAAGAGCTCTGGAACACTTTGCAGGAGCAGCCCTTCCTAATCAAAACTGTCCTCAGCAGCACCAGTCAGTTTACCCTGGTACCAAAATATAGTTGAAATGAAGCTGCTCAGTTGCTCCAGCAGCGTGTTGTGGAATTTGGGACTTAGTGCTGTCTTTTTCACAGTCACCCCTCCCTCTACACTGAAGTCACATCCAGAGCAGCAGCTACCAACACTCTGCAGTGCCTGATGCCTTGCACACAAATCCTGATTGAGCTGCTCAGACATTCCAACATCTCTCAGGTTTCTTGGCCATCACATACCACATTGATATAGGCTCATGGGCATGTGTCTCCTGCCATTTGCTAGTAATTAAGTAGATTGCATTTAGACTACAAAGACAATAAACCTACTAATTTAGTGCACCTTGGAATCTTCCTTGTACTGCAGGGTTATTTTTTCTCAGCCTTCTGAGTGCTTTAATTTACTGTGCTCTTTGGCTCCTTGGCTTCTTTCCTCTTCTGGTTTAGGATTTTAACCAAGCACTCAAGATCACTTTAACATGCTCAGTTTGGCTCTTTTTAATTACCTGAGCTATGTGCCATTATGTCAGAAGATTTCGAATTCTTTTGCAGCAATTTGCTGTGAAAAAAGCTACCTTACAAATACAGTTATTTTGTCTGTGAACTATGTGCTTTTAGAATAGTTTAATTTTCAAAGGTTGCTTTTATGGAAAACAAGGTGAAATTAAGTGGGGACAATGGATATTCTGCAAACTAATAGGTAGTTCCTTTCTTCCTTCCAAGACTTAGTGTTAGAAATCAGATTAGAGAACCAGAGATACAGGGAAAAAAAAAAGAAAATCCAGAGTGATGTTGTATCCAGACTCCAGAAGCATGTTCTGAAAGCCCACAGGTGAGCTGATGAATAATTGATGTGAAGGTTACAAAGAACTAATTTCTGGTAGGTTTCTCCACATTTCTTGTTTATCAGTTTTATTTGTTTGGTTGCTTTGTCCCAGTGCCGTAGTGACACCCTCTGGCAATGGCAGGATAGTTTCATTGCCATTAGGGAGCTCTTCAGCAGCAATCAGCGAGCAGCCTCATGGGACAGGCATTGCTGTGCCCTGTCCTTCCTTCCCTCAGAGCTGGTTTGGCTCAAGATTAAAATTCACACAAGTAAACTTAAAGTTAGCATTGAACATGATGGGTAATTGATACAAAATTCAAGTACCATGTAATAAATAGCGTTGGACATTTTTTTTTTCTGGTGAGTTGGACCTTTCTTCTGGTGAGAAGCTTGAAAAGTTTCCCTTTGTACTTAAATTAATTTGTTTACATCAACTCTAAAGCACACTCTCCTCTTCTGGAGCACAGGCTCTGAGCAAAGCCTTACCAATGCTCTGGCTGTGGTGTGGCTCTCACCAGAGCTGAGAAGACTCACTGATCCCTTCTACTGGGAAATAACACACATTTTTAAAGATGGAAAGGCTGATGGGAGCTGTCTACCAACTGTTAATTTTTTATATTGCATTGGCAATGCTTTTATTTGTGCTGTCTTAAATGATGGGTCACAAAATGCAAACTTCCTGCAGTTGACATTTTTTCCAGGCAGTAAAAAGAAAAACCAGTGAGCTTTTGAGGCATTTGGAGCAGCAAAGTGGGGCAGATGAGGCTTGGAGAAAGTCATTAAGGTACCTAGGTTCTATTAAAATCAAGATGTTGGAAAATACTTAATGCTTTTTGTCATATCTAGGTCTGTGTCTCGTTTTGATAAGCAACCTTGTGCATGCCTGTGGAGCAAGCTGGTAATACAGAATTATGAGTTGGGGCAAAGCAACTGCCTGGCTGTGCCAGGTCCCTCCCTGGGCCTCTCAGCAACCTGAACTAGCCCAGATACAGAAGTTTGTGCTGCTGGGCTCCAGCAAATTTAAGGAGTTATTAGGGAGGCTTCCATGGATAAATGAGTGGAGGTTCTGAGATGAGAACCTTTGATTGCTCTGTCCCACAGGGACTTGTATTGACCTGCTTGGAATGAGCCCTCTCCAGTCCCATGGCAGCATCTGAGCTGTCCTGGACGGATTCTGGGGACTCTGGGTTGGCACACAGGGGCTTCTCAGCATCGGGATGAAATGTGAAGGTCTGTCTCAGCTTCTGAGAGCAGCCGTGGTTGTCTCTGCCACCTGGGGTCACTGTGATCAAGGTTATTAAAAACGAGAGGTATGAAGTAACAAAGAAAATAGAAGCAGTAAAAAACATGCTTCCCAACCCTAACCCCTGGAGGCTAAAATTGAGATTACCACAAGTATACAAATTAGTTGAAATTTTTATTGTGTGTGAGAAAATGATGCCCTATACTTCAGCATGTAAACAACTCTACTTTAGCAGGTCAGGGAATTGTATAAAGCAAGACATGGACTATCACAAGAAAAGTGTTGCCTCTTGTACACTTTTCTTATTGCATTTTTATCTCTTCTGCCTGTTGGCTCCTACAGTGTGTTACAACTGACTTTGGAGGTCCTTGTAGCTGTGTAGTTTTGTGGCTGAGAAACATTCTGTGGTCTTGATGCTGATCTGGTTTAATCCTGAAACTGCTTCAAAATCTCGGTGCCTGTTCCTGTTATTTACACATGTGAGATTATAGGGGAGTCTAATAAATATTTTAAATCTGTACGTATCTTACAGAATTTCTCAAGTGTGCTATTAGTGAAACCTTTGTCTCAGCTAACCCCCCATGATATATTATGTCCCAGCAGTACTTCTTAAAAGCATTTTGCCCGAATTTTCAAGCTGGCTAGGCTTAAAGTTGTCAAATTATGTATTTATGTTAAAACTCCCCTAAATGCTGTGGGGATGTAAATCTTTCTGTGGAGGTGCTGCCTTGTGAGAGAGGAAAGGCTGTTTGTGCACTGGCAAAAGAAGAAACCCCAGATGATGCAAATTCAACTTCCAAGGCCATTTCTTGTCAGAGCAGCACTGCAGTGTGGGAGCTGCTCAAAGCTGGGCATCCCTGCAGCTCTCTGAGCTGTCTCTAACACAGCTGCAAAATTGCTGCCTAGTGCTCTGAAAGCCTAAGCTAAAGCAGTAAGACATAGAAACCCTTTTTACACTCTCTTCTGTTCACAGATCCTTTTATAAAGGCCTGTAGGTACCCAGAGAACAGAATTCTACTGCTGTACCTGCAGTGGGTGGCCACCACTGGAGCTGAAGGAGTTAATGCACATCTGTGGAGTGCACCTTTTAGCTAAACATTGCTGGAACTTCTAGACAATGGGGTTGTTCAAGACATTGCATGGAATTCAGTCAGTTCTTTAGCAGGAAAAATCGGTAAATCAGTTTTTTTAACCTTTTTTTGTCCTTACTAAATGACAAGTGTATCATAGAATCAAAGAATGGTTTAGGTTGGAAGGGACCTTCAATATAATTTTGTTCCACCCCCCCTGCCATGGGCAGGGACACCTTCCTCTATCCCAGCCTGCTCCAAGCTCCACCCAACTTGGCCTTGGACACTTCCAGGGATGGGGCAGCCACAGCTTCTCTGGGCAACCTGTGCCAGGGCCTCAAAACCCTCATAGAAAAGAATTCCTGTATAATTTCCTTATAATGTGTGTAATTTTCTTAATGCTTTTGTTGACATATCTGTGCATTTGATTAGATAAGAAGTACTTCAGTTACAGGTATAGTTGAAGGAGAGCAGGGTGGAAAAAGAGTAGTAGTGTTCATAGTAGTGCTCCTTCACAGCTCTTTGCAAGTGGAAAACATCCATTCCCTGCAATACTGGAGGACTGTATAGTCAAACTGCCTTACTCCTGTGCCTTTTCAAATGAACTTTGCATCACTGGCACCACCTCTAAATAAAACTGCTTAGCATCTTTTGTAGTTACATGATATTCAAAGCATCTCTCAGTACCACATTTTAGTGCTATTATAATCAGTGTTCTTTGGAGTAATTAATTATGTATCCCATCACGAGGTCAGAATCAGAACATTATGTTTTCATCTCTTATAGTGAGATAGCTCCTCATACAGGCTATCGTGCTGCTGCACACATAATTAGTGCTATATGAAGAATATAAATTAACATGTTAGTTTCGATGGGAATGTTGATGAGGTTGGAAAGGCGTCATTAATACGCTCCATAATGCAAAATAATACTTCTGATTTTAGCTTCCTTTGCTTTTCCTTTCAACTGGTTAAGCTAAAAATACTGCACAGCTGCTTTCCCTTTACACATGTGGAAATGTGTGGAATGTGAAGTAAGGAAGAGAATTGCAAGCCTTTGGGTGAGAAAACATGAGGTTCAGCGCTGAGGCACCAGGCTGTGCCTCGACAGGGAGCCAAAGGAGGGCTTGGGGCTGCCACTGTGGCTGCAGGATGGATGGGCTGCTCCTCCTGGACAGCATCACTGTGGGACCCACAGCAGGGTGGGCTCTGTCCTGGCTGGTTGGGGTCTGGATAAATTCTGACTCCCCATGCAGATGCCACTGCACTTCCTTCTCTAAGGCCCCAGTGGCTTTAGGCACTGTAGAACTCGAGCAGTCCCTCAGATGCACGTGGTCAGCCCACAGTTAACGGGTCAGACAGCAGATTCAGGCAGAGGCAGAAGATCCTTATGGATGCAAATCAATACTTATCAATCACATCTCGCTGTGTCAGCTCTCAGGGCAAAGGAGAATCCAGCTGTAGGATCTGATCTGCAGCTTGATAGAAACTCTATGCACCAGAGAAGTAGAAAGGATGAATGGCAGCGAAAAGCAAACCATGGAAAGCTTTGTGAAGTATATTTATTTTAATATTAGTTGGCTCTTAAAAGGTGCTCTTTGCCTGTTTTGCTCTGGGCTTTTTATTAAGAAGGATAAGCAGCTATTATCTATGTTGAACACTTTTTGGATGTCCTTTGCTATTGTGGCTGATGAATACAATTACAAAGCGAGTATCTGATCCCAAAAGTTGATCTCTGCAAACAAATTTTTATAAACTGGAGGAGCTCTGTGGACGTCAGTGGGAGCTGCTACAGGAAGGAGGATTAATCAATATTAAATTGGTGGCCAAAGTAAAGGAGCTGTTGACAGGGAGCAAAACAACAGAAAATATTGGTAGGAGAGAACTAAATTGTGCTATTAGATGGCTCTTTTGTGGAACTAAATCAGAAGATTGCTAATTAGTTTTTACAAATTCTGAGAGTTGTTTAAACTTGGCTGCCTTTCATTGTTACTAGAAGTTTCACATAAAGTCAAGTAGATTTCTAATGTGATTGAATTAATGTTTTCCCATTAGTGGAGTCTTCTTTTTCCTTTCCTTATTTTTATTGATTTAAAATGCAGGAGTATAATATTGCATCAATGCAACCTTGCATGGATTGCAAGCATCTAACTTTAAACCCAGAAATTTTCCTAATGGTTATTTTTGAGAATTTCCATCTTTCCTTTTAGTTTTCTTTGGTGTTTTTTAGTTCTTTGCTCCCAGATTCATCTTCTTGGTAGTGACCCAGCTTTCCAGTCACAGAGGCATGAAAAATCAGCATAATTAAAAATCATATATTAAAGCAAATTTTATAACAGTTTCCTTTTCTGAAATGCAAATGACAGATAAGAGAAGACTCACCCATGCTTGCTCTGTGTGTTGCTTGAAAAAAATCCATCTACTGCACTTGGAGACGTGGTGCTGGTAGGATATTGCAGTTACTTTTATTGAAAACTCAGGGTTTAACTCAGACAACGCTCTTAGTTCCTGACTCACAATGCTGATTATAATTTCTGGTCAACTTTTATTCTCTTTCTATCTCTATTCCCATGGAATTCACAGTGATGCCACTCTGCCTTTCTCTCTTAAATCCATTGGGTTTACATTCTGGTAATTTTCCACTTTTCTTCTCCTCCCGGCCCTCGGCGCATTGCCTCACAGCTCTCTTCCACTTTGCAATTTCTGATTTATTTCTGGCATATGTTCAATTTCAGAAAAAAAAAATCTAGCCCATGAGTCTTGAAAGGAAATATAAATTCCATTTTTATCAACATTCGTCAATTAAAATCCAATACTGCAAAGCCTGTTTATAAATAACTTGACTATTCCAAATTTATGTTGATAATACCTCACACCATTCATGCCATATATATAACACTTTCATATGGCAGATGAGGAGAGGTGTTTCTGTGAGACTATATAAATTTACAAGTACAGAAATAAAATCCATTGACTACACCCCAGTGTCACACTTGCTGTGTGTACATTCACACTCACACACTTGTGCATCTAAGTTGCTTTGAAAGATGAACTTGTATGTGATTATCTGGTGAGATATAAAACTGAAGCCTGAAATCTGATCTCTTGAGTTTTGGTTAAGGGCCAAATTCTGGAAAAATGGTTTGAGTTCTGATTCAGGCAAAATCCCCTGAATATGTTTTTCTGGCAATATTTTTGAGAACAGCTGATCTTTTCACATTTTTTCCATTTGGGTTAGAAATCTTAAGAGAGTAACCAAGATGCCACTGAAATACTGATGTTTGCTGCTCACTGGAAGGAAAGTGCAGCCCATATACATGGAGCCATCATTCTGGCATTTTTCTCTGGTGTGTTTCAAAGCTCTAGATGATAGATAATGACATTAAGGAGAGTGAGTTGAAGTTAATTGCAAAGCATTGCTTATTAGGTTTGAAAGAGATATAATCACAGGGCATTCTAATTCCTTAAGACACTGATTAATATAACAGCTACAGAGAAAAAACTGGCAGGGAATACGTTTCCAGGGAGTTTGCAGGATTGCTGGTTTATGCATTTTCTTTTACAGCCTACACAGTTGGAGATAATTCAGAATCTTACTGTTTAAGAGTAAGCCAAGTATCTAAAATCTTGTGACCATATTTAGGGATGGATGAAATGTTTTTGTTAAAATAGCTCACACTCCCTCACACATGCCCGTATTTCTGTCCGGCCTTCAGGCCGGTGAAAGGAAGAAACAGGAGACCTCAGAGATTTCCTTTGCCTTTCTTGTGATCCATCAGCTGGGTGTTAATGATCTCACACTGCTTATTCCAGTACCCAAACATCTGCCTTCCCTCTGGGCTTGGTTGAATCACCCGGTGCCTTTACCAGTTGCTGTGTTCATCTGCAGCTCTGTTTTGGTTTAATCATCCCATTAGATGAAGCTGAAGAAACACTTTGTGGCAAGTGGCACTGGTTTGTTCTGCATTTCATCCAGCAGGATGCTGGGCTGTGCCACGTTGGGTGTGCCACCTGGCAAGGGTGGAAGACTAGGGGGAAAATTCAGAAGTTATGGGGACGATAGCATTATTTGGGGATGACATGTTTTTTTCCTGCTGTCCCACTGGTACTGATCTTTTCCCATCATCCCCTGCCTACCCAGCCTGTTTGTCTGGATAAAGGCTGTCTGTATCTCTGGTGGGAACGTGCAAAATATGGAAAGTACTAGAGCAGTGTAAAAATAACATTTATTAGCGGAGAGATTAAAGGCTGAAGAAGGATGTTTGGGGGAACAGCAAGAAAGGCAGTCTCAAGCTACATCTTTAACAATGAAATTCTTGCAGCAGACTCAGACAATCTGTTCCCAGAATGTACCAGGACACAGAGCATTACCCATGGCTGCGCCAAGAGCCTGAGCTCCGCACAGCTCCTGAGAGTCCCTAATTCTGTTCAGCACGTGCACTGAGATCGATCCTCCGGCTCTAACTGGAATTAGAGGATGCCTGAAAAACTCCAAAAGAAGGGAGATTTAGACAGGCTGTACAGGAGGTGGTTTCTGAAAGCCACCAGTGGCAGAATTGGGAGATTGTTTTTGGAGAACGAGATGTCTCATTCCTGACCCCGTCACCTTCCGTGCGAGCCAGGGGGAGAGCGCTGGTGCCAATCCAATAGGCATGCTCAGCAGATGGCCAAGGCTCTGGTTTATATCCAGTGATACTAAAGGTTGTTTATAAAGGCAAGACGTTATTGTTTTGAGTGTTTGGCACTGCCTCTCATCTTTTAAAAAGTCGAGAGGAACAAGTCTGATGAGGTTCCCAGCTATTTTGTCTCGGTTACAAGAATAGGCTGTCAGGAATCAGTGTGTTTTCTCTGACAGTGATCCTGCACTTGTTTTACTCTTCATTGTCCTGCTAGGAAACATATTTTTTCTTGTCCTTGGAAATACAGTCTGAAAGGATTCTCTTGAGTCACCGAGTTCAGCCATCTGATAACTGTATAAAAACCCAGTTGTATGATCCCTCATATAACCTAAATGAAGCTGTTTCTGTTTTCTCCTGTTTATTGGGCTACAGTTGTTGGAAAGCTGCTGCACATTACTTCTCCCATGGCAAGAGAGCATTTCACTGCCTGCCTGAATGTTTATGTGTTGATTTTTCATGGCCTCATTGTCCATCAGTTAAAGTAACTCCTTTTCAACTCTGTTGTTCAGCCTAACGCTTGCCTTTCATCCCTATGTACTTATAAATTAAAATTATATCTGTTCTTTCCTTATTTTACTGCAGTAAATGTTTGGTTCTCTTTTCTTTTTTTAATAAAAGATAGACTCTTCATTACCCTTATCACATCAGAATACCTTTTTCTGCATCTTTTTTGAATCAAGTGCATCTTGTTTCTCTGTTTCTTTTGCATGCGTTTGATGAGAATTATGCCCAGTATTGAAGTGAGATCATTTACTACAGAAGTGCTTTTTACAATGGCATTAACCCTTCCTTGCTCATTTGAAAGTGGCCCAGTTTGTACTGATGTAGGGTGGGTTTGCCTTCTTCCCAGTCACGGGTAAAAAGGGTGGCTTGCAGTTACCCAGTGGTTTAATGAATTCAGATTAAAGTAGAAATTGTTGCTGTGACTCCAACATGCATGGCCTTTCATGTTAGATTACTGAATTTCATTCCAACTTTATTACTTCAGTCATCAAAAGCATCCTCTGTGCAATCCATCCGAACACAGCATCTCCTCCTGTCAGGACTGGGCCTCGAAATATCCTTAATAAAATGACCCCCGGGTTTGTTCTTCCACTTCCAATATCAACTGCTGTTAATCTACCTTAAATTATTGCCTTAAACACATTATGGTTCTTCTTCCTAATCAACTTTCCCATTTTACCCAGCAGCTTGCCTCTTAGCCCTGAACCTGCTTGCTTAAAGAATTGATTGATTTATTTTCTGTAGAATCTCAGTTATCAAATAAAGGGAGAGAGCAGATATTCCAGTGTGCCTCATTTTCCAATTACCCCTCTGACTTTCATTATTTCTGGCTTAAAAATTTGTTTTCAAACCTTGCATGGTCGAGGTTGGACTAATGGTGAATCTACAGCTGCCCAGGTTACCTTGAGATGACATCGATATACAGACATCAAAGATGATGAACAAAGTGCCTTTTAATGCAGGCTTTTCTCAGTTGATTAAAAAAAGGTCAGACATTTGTGCTGCACTCCTGATTTCACATCAGGAAAAAGATACCTTCCCGAGCCTTTCACAATGAGAATTTCAGATTGTGGCATGTCTGACAAATGTAGTTTTCAACTGCATGAAAATTAACAGCTAGGCTGTGTCCCCCTTGGAATACAGAGTATTTTTTAGAAATCTCTATTTCTAATTAAAACAAATGAAACTGAAAGTGGTTTATGCTTTTCTATTTTTTCCCCCAGCAGGTCACTGAGTCACTACTTCTCTTAAAATCTCTTCCAAAACTTTCCTCATTATTTCCTCATAATTTTGTATGCTGTGAAACAATTACCATATAAAATATTTTGGCATATAAATGAGTTCACCATATAAAATATATATGGTATTGCATTAAGAATTCATAGTTGGATCTTCACAGCAGCTTTTAGAACTCAATTTTTAAGGGATTTTTTGGCACCACTTCAAAGAGAAAATGACATTAAATGTAAATATTCTGAATATTGTAATTGTTTTCACCATTCACTGAAAGCCCCTTTTAGAGCATCCTCAGAGGGGTAAATAGTTTGCAAGAAACAAAATCTCCCTGTTCTGGACACAAATTCTGTTCAAAGGAGACAGCAGTCCTTTTGCTGAACATTTCAAGGTTGTGCTTAACTAATTGAGCCTATTTTGGCATCGTATTTTTCCTGAACAGGACTATTCTGAAATTATCAGTTCTTCTGAAAAGCCATAAATGTGGATTTTTGGCTTCTAATTTTAAAAATCTTGGCTATAAGTTTTATATAGTGATTCTGTCTGTCGAGAGAACACTTAGCCTCATATCTCATCTGGATTTAGAAGACAGAGTACAAAGACATTTTGTCTTTTGCTTGTCGGTTTATTATTTTTCATGTTCCAATTTTGCTACAGCTGAAAATGGCTTTTCCTTTCTTTGCAAGCTAACAAATAAATCCTTAAGAGTGCAGCCATTCTGCCATTCCTTGAATTACTAAGAACATTAATAAAATTCAGTGAAATACAAAGTGTTCATATTAATGAGAGTTCAGAGGCTTCTAAAATATTCAGAGCAATAATATTTCATGGATTATGTTGGAGTACTTCTGTAGAGGTCAACTGTGATATGATCACTGGAACCTGTGGCTGTGCTGTAGCCTTAGGAAAGCTGTGTGAAAATAAACCACATGGCTTTGATGGACCAAAGCAGCCAGCAGGAAATAAGGGCAGAGCCATCCACTCACTGCTGAACACTGATGGCATGAGAGAGGCCATTAAAACAAATAATATAAATGAGCCTGAGCTGGCTATAAGACCTTCAAGGTGATTAATGCCTGTGGTGACAAGTTGGAGGCATAGGAGGAGATTAAAGATTAAGTTAAAGGTAAGAGTGCTAACAGGCCTTTTCCTGCCCAGCGCTTCTAATTGCTCTTCCTTCCTGCAAACCCAGTGGCCAGCACTGTCTGTGCAGCACCACATTCCTTTTGTGGGACTTGTCAGGCTGGTAGATAAATGAAATACTTCTTTTCAAACACTTTCTTCTGTCTTTTCTTCGTTGTTTTTTTAAAAAAAATTGTTATTTCCTCCTATTTTTCCTTTTTTTCTATATTCTTTTTAGCTCTGTCAGCCCTTCAGAAGCCAAGCTGTTGCTGTTGGCTTTGGGCAGTGTCCAGCACGGGGACTTTAGGTGTAGGTTGGTCCAGACCAGCCTCCAGCTGCCCAAACTGCTGCAGTGGGCAGAGAAGGGGCCACCAGGAAGACTAGGCAAGGACTGCAGATTTCTCTTACTTGATTTTCCAAAACAATTGTTCAAAGAACAAGAAAAACCCCGAGTATCAAAGAGCCCAATCCCCTGACCCGCTAAGACTCAGTTGTAGTATGTCTACTGCCTTATTTGCAGGAGGTTTTAACACTTGACCTGAAAAGTCAACAAAAGAATCACCATCTCCCATCTTAATAAATTAAGTTCTATCTTCTCTAATCACTTCCTACAAACACACAAAGTCATCTGTTTCCTTTTGGCTTAGATCTCGTATAATGTTTGGAGGAAGAAGGTCTACTTTTGTCAGCACCCCTGTTAAATTTATTTGCTTTTCTAGTTCAAGGAAAAAGCCTATAACTCTAAAAGTCATCCAATGCTCTTATTTATTTATTTTTCTCAGTTTGATTGATACATCTTTGTTCTGAGCTTATACAAAATTGACCACAACTCCAGTAAAAGTGCCTCTTGTTAAAACACTTGCAGAATATCCACGTGTTCCCCTCCTGTGCTTGTCCTGTGTGGGGAGAAACTTGACCTTTGGTGGAGGTACAATGAATTCAGAAGAGCTCCATCAGAAATCTTTCTGGCTGATAAGTCCAGAGCTTGATAATTATTCAGACTGCTTTGCTGCATGTAACTCTGCTTCTTGAGTTACAAGCAAGGGTTCTCAAGCTGAGATGGAAATAGGGCAGTTAGATTGACTTCCCTTTGTGGCTTTTCTTTCACCCGGCTCAGTGGGCAAAGGAGTCACTTGGAGAAGCAGAAATGTCACCCTAAGGTATCACCAGTGCAAACATACACAAACAGATGCCTCTTAGCACTGTTTCATAATTGTTCATTGGTTCTCCCTGGAATAATTAGGAGAACAAGCTGTAAAAGATGAAGTTGATGATCGTTTGTGTAAATATCAGTATGAATGCTTGTGTCTATGAATGTGTATATATACGTATATATTTATTTATTTCATGTTTCATGGGCCACCAAGATTTATTGTCCTTTGTAGTAAATATTGACCTTGGATTTATCTCAGTCAATGTTTACCTCTTAAGCCAATAAATCTTGAGGTTCACCTTAACAGAAGTCAATATCTGCTTAGTGTTCAGCTCCATCATTAATATAAATATTTTAGTGACCTTTGCATGTATTAGTCTATTTTTTAAAGTCAACCTAGTGTTACCAATCCCATAGCACATCAGTAGTTTATTTTTCAGTTGCTTATTCCTGGTAAGATTTTTATAATTTCTGATATTCCTGTTGAGGTGTTGCAGACAGTATTTTTTGAGGAGAATCTCAGGAATGTGAGTGCAAGTTGCTGTTTCCAGTGGGGAGGGATGAGTCCACAGCAGCCCTGTATATCTGTGTGGTTCATCACGTATTTACCTACTACCAGGGTCCAAGCATTGCTTTGATTGCTGCTTCTTTTCTGGGAGTTTTTCAAGACATTCTTTGTATGAGCAAATCTTTCTGAGATCAAGTGTTTGCTTTTCTGTATCTGTCACTGAGTTTAGGGTTAACAGGGACCTTTAGACCACCTAGTCTGACCTTTTATCTCCTGCCATCTTTATCTCCTCCATTTAAGAAGCACTTTTTGCCGCCTTCCACCTCCCCTTTCTTTTGACCCTCACCGAGTGAAATCTCTCTGCAGTGTCCTTATTAAAGTTTTCCTTTTTAATTGCATGTGATTGGGTGTGCTAACATCTCAGTCTCGATTCACACTGAAGCGTCCCAAAGGAGCGTTGCTCTCAATCTCTCTGGGCTGCCGTCCTGCAGCACATGCAGGCATTGCCCTTTCATGCCTGGAGATTTAGGCAGGAACATTGCATATAAATGTTACCTCGAGCCATTCAGGCGTGGCTGGGGTCCCTCTTGATGTCCTCCCCCTAAAAGTGAGATTCAAAGTGGCATCTAAATGCTTATGACCTCTTCCCACCTCCTCTGGCCACAGGAACAGGTAAAGAAAGCTATGATTTAGCCCATGAGTTGTGAAATCCTCTCTTTAAAATAAAGCTGTCTGAAGGCTCCAGGGCAGTTACTTAATTCAGGCACCAAGCTCAAGATTCTCCTCGTTATTATTGTTACTGCACCACAAAGCACACATAGAATACTCGTGATTACAAACCACTTCACCAGCACAGATAAGAGAGATGCTCATCCCAGAACATTCTCACCCCCAGTCCCTGATTCTACCACCCCCTTTTCATTAAATTACTCCTTTTATTCCAACTTAGAGTGCTGAATGTTCACGTAGATAAAAGCTTGCAGGGTTAAACCCTTTGTGAGCCTATAGAAAACGTTCTGTGCATGTGGAGAGGTTTTTATTATTTGTTATAAAGGTGCTGCTGCAGTAAATGGTTTAAAAACATTGTGCTATGGAGAGTTCTGATCCCTGTCACATGAAACAGCATAAATGTCAGACCAGGGATTTATATGAATATTTCTTGAAGAGAAGCAAAGACAAGGAATTAGTTGTTCTCTTGTCCTATTTATTCCCTTTAATTGGATTTATTTTTAAGGGGGCTTTAGTATAAAAATTTCTGCTTCATTTCTTTATTGTATATTGGAATTTCATATCAACAGAGATAAAGCCTGATTGCCCTACATTAAAAAAAAATCTATTTAAACCAGTGGAGGTATGTTCCTTCAACAGCAAAATAATTTTTCTTTTAAACTACTTTTTAAACCTAACCTAAATCAGTTCTCAGGCAGAGTATTTTAAGGTGCTGGTGTTGGAGCAGTTCACAGCAGCAAACAGGGCCAGGATTCAAGATTCAGAGCAATTGTAGCTGCTGATACCTCAGGTCCTCGAGAGGGATGTGTGTGCTACAGGCCAGAGCGTAGCTGGGCTGTGCAGGAGACCTGACAGAGCAAGTACAGCACTGGGCTGGTTTTGGGTGCATGCCTCCAAGTCAGACTGAGGAGCTGCTCACTGTTGTCAACCTTTGATTCATAGAGTTGTGTAAATGGGCAAAAAATTCCTTTCTGTCATGCCAGAGGCCAAATTAAACAGAAACCTCTAGACTGGGAGGGTTATTTAGTTGGGAGGAAGCAACATGAGTCGTGTGATAATGTACTCCTGAAGGTTTTTGGGTTTTTTTCGCAATTTGTTTCAGAGCTGGGTATGTCCTGGTTTATTTAATGCCATAAAATATCATTCTTTCTGCTGAGAAATTGCTTCAAAACTATACCAGCATGAAATCAAACATGGAATTAGCAGAGCCAAGCAAAGTTGTTTGAAGGTTTGGACTAAGAGTGACCACAAATGTCTGGGTTAATACTGACCCACCAGCCTGCCCAGCGAATTCTTCATGTCCCCTTTCAACCAGGCATTTAAAAAATGTACTGCAGATATGCAGGAAGGCATATATTGCTTTTTCTCCTCTCCCATCCCAGCTATGCTAATGAAAGCCCAGCATAGCTGAGGTTTCCAGATCTGCTATCACTGTGCAGAGATGAAAGTAGGCTCGTGCATGTTACATTGCAGAATTGAACACTGGGCACTCGTGATTTTTGTAATGTTTGCAGCAGACTGGAGAATAAAGAGGTGAGTGCAGAGTCTGCTGGGCAGGATTTAAAAACACACTGAACTGCTGGGGAAAGGGTGCTGGGAGGCTGGAAGGAGCAGGTGTTGCTGCCAGGGATATTGCTGGGACACTTCAAGATGCCTTTGATGTACATTGCAGTGGTTAGTGAAGACTTGGAAAGAAAATTGCTAAGAAAGATGGAATGAAGCAATGTAACAGCGTCTGAATTTATTTCCATAGGTATGAGGAAAGCGTGCCCTTAGGTCTGTGTTTGGGCATCTACAGATTTAAGCTTTTCATGCTTAAAAAGCTCCCTTTCCTTCGGAGCCCTGCAAACACAGACCACTTAAGAAAACATGCATGTTTCTTCTGATCTAATCAATCTCTATTTTCTTCTTCTTTGAATTATAGTGGAGCTGTAAAAAATGGAACTGCTTAATTGCGATAGTTCACTAAGAACTCCTACAAAAGAAGTATTTGTTGTCTGGGGAAATTTTATCTCCAGTTCGTTTTATTGTAGAAGATTCTATCTCGGAAATGCTGTGAATCAGAGATGAAGGGGAGTAATGATGAACTTCAGGAAAACACAAGGAAAATGTGTGGGTGTATGAGTTTGCACATGTCTGTAAGCTATAATAGATATGCAAATAGAAAAGCAAGTGCTTGTGGACATGTGGTTTTGCATTAGATGTGAATTTTATTCATCAGCTCTTTAAAACTAGATTTACACACTTTTAAAAAACCATTCTGACTCATTCCAGAGAACCTTTATCAGCTATTTTCTAATGATTTCATTTACCGATCCAATTATAAACGAAATTGAGCCCTATCTGCTAACACAGGTTAAAATGTTTTTATTATAGGCAGCTGTTTGATATCTGCAGGTGTGGGAGCACACAACAGAGATGGAAATTAATTAAGCAAGATGTGGGAGATGGCTGCAGCCGAGTGCTCTGAGCTTGTCAGCCAGGGGAGACACGTGTCAAACACTCCGTGATTAGTTGCAGGACACGTTCCTGTCTCGCAGCAGGCACTGCTCAGGGACTCAGAGCTACAGCTCTGCAGAGCTTGGCTTTGCTCTCTCACTGCTCCCGAGCTGTTCCAGTGGCCCCACATATTGATATTATCAGAATAACCCAAGGAATTTCCTGATGTACTAAATTATTGTACATAAACAAACCCCCTCTCACTGCACTTGTATTGAGCACCTTGTCCTTCTTTAGTGTTGTGTTATTCTTTAACATCTTTAGCATCCTTGCAGTATTCTGATTTTTGTGTTAATGACAAGGACCACCAGGTGTGGAAGTGTAAAGATTTTAGCCTAATACCTAATAGCTCTTATCTATTTTTGTGCTGATACAGTTGCCAGGCAGAGGTGCTGTCTTGTGGCACTCAAGGCTCACAAGCTATAGTCATAAAAATAGTGTGTAGGAGCAGTAAGTACATAATTTGAAGGAACAATTGTAATTATTGAATACAATTTTATTTTCCTATATTTATAGAAAACTGTTAAAAGTGATTCCTTCAGAAAATGGGGGTAAAAAGTAAGTTGATAAATATCATGTTCGTGTCCAAGTTTCACAACCACAACAGTTTGTGTGTAACCGTGTTCTGGATAGAAAAATTGGGTGAATTATTAGAATAAAACTTTCTCTGGCAACAAGTTTCTAATCATGGGGATGCAAGAAAATGTAAATGTATGTATATATATTTATTTATTTATTTATATATATAAACTTCATTTTCATGAAAGAATGCCCTAAGTATTAAAGGAAAAAGCTATTACTATTGGGGGGGAAGATGTTCCTCTTCACTGCAAAATGTGAACTGTAAGGTAATGTGCATAGCATGGTTTTGTTCATATTTACTTATGTACGTGTGAAATATGATTTTTTCTAGTTTCTTATTGAAAATAAAGTCCTATATCCCTATACAGGGATATCCTCAGGGATATGTGTTCCACGTGCCTGTGTTGAGGGACATCTCCACCATCATCTACTCCAAGAGGTCACAGAATAGTGCATTTCCAATTGCAGCCCTCTGGCAGCTCTTGAAATCTCCGCGTGCTCTGTTACATTTTCAGATCCCTTCAGCTGTAGTACCCATGAGCTTGGGCCACAGTGATCACCTCTATCAGTGCCACTTGCCAAGGGCTTCCTCAGCTGCATTACCTGGTTCCTGAAGCCAGGATGAGGAGTGCACAGTGGCTCTCCAGCTTCATTGGGATAGTCCAGAAGAGGGAGCTTGAAATTAAAGAGTGAAGGGATTTAAAAGTACCAGAAGGAAATAAATTGTTCAAATATGGGGACTTTGTTGTGGTTGCCCTTTATCACTGGTGGAATTTGCTTCATATTCACAACAACAGAGCCTTGTTTTGGGGGGTGATGGTTATTCTTGTGGTGGTGTGTTTCAGTCCAACCGGCAGCAATTTTCTTTCAGTAAGTTAAAACACTTATTTGTTCAAGTATTAAGTTGAAATACTTATTTTTTCAGCATGGTATCATCCATTGCTTTTCCAGATTTTTTGAGAAAGTAATTAATTGTGGGGAAAATGAAAAATCATGAACTTGTGTGGGACTTAAAGGCCCATTCTTGTGTTTAGTCAGCTCAAATACTCCAATCTCATTTCAGTGACACCAGGCATGAATTTGGCCCACATGGTCTGAAGTTCATGGTTTGTTGTTATGCTGAGCCTTTCCCTGGGTCACTTCTACTATGCCCATGCATACAAATAACACCTTTGAATTTGTTACAGTGCCCTTTTCTGCTTCAAATAATGATGCATTTGGGACTTCTCTAGATAAAAGTTTCAGCAGAGTGTGCTTGCAGCAGTGCTGGGTTTTTATAGTGCATAATCTCCATAAATGTATCTGTCTTTGCATTAGATCCAGTACCTGCAGGCCAAGGAAAGAGTTCCTAAGCACTGTACTGTACCTACTAAACCAGAAAGAAGCCTGTGCAGTTTACTATTTGTGTTTCTCTATACCTGTATATATATACTTGTACATTTTATCAACTAGAAAGTGTATTTTATTGACCCAAGCTCCTCTGGACTTTTGTTTTTGCTTGTTTGTTTTCCTTTTGTCATTTAAATCCATCCCTCATCTTGAATCCTAGTTCCAAGATGAAAATCTTGAGAATGCTCACACAAGAAAACAAGAGAACAAATGTGATTATATTCAACTGAAATCAACAATGCCTTCTTTTGATTTTAGCTTTTCACTAAGAAATGTTCTTTTGAAGTAATTTCATCATGAGAAGTGGTTCCTCTGCAGTTATCACAGTAGGACAATTAGACAGTTTCAAAACTTTTGAAGCATTTTAAATGGGGAAATGACATCAGCCATTTTCGACAGAATATTCAGTTTCAGCAAACTTTTTTTCCCCCGAGAAAAATCATGTTGCCCAATTCCTCCTCAAGGCCTCCTGGTATGCACAGACTTTGTTGGTGAGCAGTGGTATTAGTGATGGGAAGTTGGGACCCAGCCTCTTTGCAATTATTCACGCAGAAGGGCAGATATCCCTCCACCAGTGCACAGGGAGCATATTTTCCGTGCATTATGCGTGGGATTTGCTCCAGCTGGCCTCTGACTCACGCTCCCCTGCCTCCCCCGTGTCTGCGGCCGGGGCCGGGACCACCTCATCCCTCCCACTGGGAGCAGCTCCGTGCCAAGCCCGGGCTCCCGGCAGGTGGACAGACAGACATCCCTGCTCCCAGCTCCTGCTCCCAGCCAGGCTGCGCAGAGCTGGCTGCTCTCACCCAGAGCCTTGCCCAGCTTGGAAACAATCCCCTTCCCTGGGCCTCTCTTCAGGGTCTGACCACCCTCATCGGGATTTTTTTCCCCCCTCTTGATCAGGTGGTAATTTCCTCTGTTCCCATTTGTGCCTGTTGTCTTAACAGCAATGAGATCTCCCTGATCCTCTTTTCAGAAGAGACCAAACACAGTTCTCCCCCTTCTCTTCATCTGCTCCAAGCCCTGGGCCATTTTGATGGCCACTGTGGACTTGCTCCAGTTTGTCAGTGTCTTTCTGGTATGGGGGAGCCCAAAACTGGCCATGGTACTCCAGGCTGTCCAAGAGGGAGAAAATAAATCCCTTCAACCTGCTGGCTACAGTCCTGGAGATACAGCCCAGCCTGCAGTTGTTCTTGAACTGCAGATTATTGAAACCTATGGATCTGGTCTACTGTGAAAGGCTCTGGGGAGCTGGGGCTGCTCAAAGGGGTGTCCTGTGCCTTTGGGCACCAGGTGGGATGGAGCTGAACTTCAGCACTGTGCAACATTCCTCCAGCACCCTGTGCCTGCTCTGCCACAGGGCTTCTTGGGCAGCTGAGGATGGGGCTGCTGAAGGAGCCATGGGTCTTCCCTCAGCTGTGGGAAAGGTTAGGGGAAGCTGATAGCAAGAAGGGGACCTGAGTTATATTTCCACCAAGCCCTGCCTCTCGGACAGGTGTGGTACAAGCAAGGCTTGGCAGTGAGACGTCAATGAAGTGATGCTTCGAGGGATGGGTGAGAGGAAAAGCAGGGTGTGGGATTGGGCCCTGTCCTTGAGCCACAGTGTTTGTTCCCTTTTTTACCTCTTCTTGCACTAGTCCATGGCAGACAGCTTTCCAGATGAAGATCCCTGCAGAAGCTCTCTCTGGAAGCTGCTGTTAACATGTGGAAGATGAAGTGACCCATTGGCACATAGATGTACAGGGCCTGTAAAATGAACTGATGCTCTGCCCATAAAGCTGTACTCTGTTCATTGGGAGTAATAATTAATGAACCTATAAAGGGACTTTATAAAACAGTAAAAATGGAAATACTTCACAGAAATAGAAGATGATAAATTTTTATTTCTTTCTGCTTCATGTGTCTGTTAGTTATGTGGACCTGTGACTTAATACATGTTATGGAATTAGACATGGACTTTAGTGTTAACCTGCCATTCACAATGTCCTCTCATGTCCAATTTTTATTATCATTATGGTAAAATCAATGCATGTCTTAATTGTAATAATAGCTAATCATCAGCCATTTAAATGAAGTAATTAAATATTCTAAATTGTTAATAACTTTGGATGCTGCTATAATTAATTTGTTGCTGCCCTAACAGGGAAAGAAATTAACAGAAGCAGATGGGTAATGTTTTTGTTAAGGCTTCAGTACTGACTCTTTCTTAGGTACGTGCCTGCCACACCACATATTTGATTATAGCAATTGTAACCTCAGGGCAGTTAATTTTAAATACCTCTAAAAAGGAATTCTTTTATTTTACCTGGCTGCAATGCTTTTATTCTCAGTAGTCAGTAAATCATAGTAATGACTCCTGGTGGTTCCAGTATTGTACTTTAGCAAGGACTTGCAGCATTCCTAGGAACAAGGAGTATGGATTGGAGCCTTGTACTTACACATAGCAGAGACCCTTGCAAATTATTCAGTGGTAAAGTACTGTGTTTATTCCCTCACTGTACAGATGTTTATTGAAGCCAGTCTGGTTTAAATTTTGTGCTCTTCATCCTTATAGAGTAGGAGGAACTGTTGTTAGAACAATTGCTAGAAAGATGTTGTCTTTTCAGGAAATGAATCACAAGAAAATCTCAGAAGTACATAAGAAGACCCCATACAGCCCCACCTCCTACCCCCCTGATTTTGAAATCTTAAAATAGTACCCTGATAGTACCCAAAGCTACAGCTAAAGGGAGGTGGAGTTACTATCAACTCTGTTTACTAAACCTTAAAGGTATGTAAGTAGGAAAAGTTTAAAATACTTGAATCTTGCTCCTAGGGCAGCCTCATTCCGAGAAAATGTTGCGTGTCTTTTGTTGAATTATGCCAGAACAGCTCCATATCTTTTAAAGCTCTCCTCAACAACACAGGGCTGGCTTTGTTTTGCTAGAGACATAGCAAAAGAAGGAAAAACTGCATAGCACAAACATTGAAAGCTTTCTGAGGCTGCCTGCACAATGAAATTGTTCTGATTGAACTCTTGACAAATTATAACCTGCAGGTACAGTGAGGATTTTCCATTTTTGCCTAACACGTATACATTTTGTCTCTTCCATTTTTCCTTCCCTGCAATGCATTCAGCACAGCAAGGGCTGGAAAGAAATCTGATTGTGAAACTGATAAATTGTCTTACATAGTTTCCCTATTTTGGCCATTGCCATGGTCTGGTTCTGAAAGTGCTTGGAATTCTCTTTCTCTCGTTTTGTTTTAACAAGCTTCTTCTCAGTTGCCTATTGCCAGTGCTATATTACCCACAGAGCACATCATTTTTTTTTTTCTATCCCCTATTCTACGTCGACTCCAAGAGGCCTCGGTGTAAAAGCAGATGAGATGATTTATTTTTATCACTCACTTTTTCTCGTGAGAAAGAGAACCCCTTGGCCCTGCCTTCTTCACTGGCTTCCTCTTAGCACAGGCATTTGCTTCTTGGCAAATGGGGTCCATAAAATGCTACTGAATGCAACCAGCAATGTATTTCATTATATTTACTCTGCAATCACCGTGATAGATCCTTTTCTGGTCGAAATAGGTGCAGTCTCACTGGTTTGAGGGCAGTTTGCTTTCTTGGCATCAGGAGGGAATTGGCTCAACCTGGCCAGGTTGCCAGGAGTCATCAGAGATGCCAGAGAGCAGAGGATCAGCCCCTGTGATTCCAGATCTGATTGCAGTTGTTTGCAATTCCATGTACACTCATGGAAGACACTTTATGTGTTAAAACTTGCTGCAAGCCTTTGATATCTTTGACCTTTTAAAAAAAGTCTTCTAAATTTTGATATTCCCTAAGCAGACAGCTGGTATTTTTTGATTGAATAGATAGAGATTTCATGTCTAAACGCATTTCTTGGTTTCACTTTGCTGGATTAATTCACTGCTCCTTGTATGTTCTCTGCTGCTCACAATCTTTTCTTGTGATTTGTTTTTGAGTGATACTATCAAAAGGTTGCAAAGAATTAAAGGGGCAGAAATGTCCCTGGAAAACCTTACTGGTGTCCTGCTCGTGTCTCCCTTTGGATCTAAACATGGATATTTGGGTACATACAGTCCCACCTGCAGCTACACACAAATTTCCCCCTGATACCTTCTGATTGGAACAAATACTTGGCTCCCAAGAGCCACGAGCACCAGATATAGATCCTCTGGGAGGAGGTGGGGAAGGCTTAAAAAAATGGCAAAGCCTGTCAAAATCTTTGGCTGTGGAGAGGGTGGAAAAGGTCCCTCCAAATGCTGATGCTGAGCCCAGGACACGCTGGGTGCAGCGCAGCTCTCTTGGTTGCAGCCTCATGAAACAACAGCTTAAAACACCAGGACTGGTGCCCTACTTTCTTCATCTGCCACCTGAGTAAGTCATCTGGAAAGAGGGCAAATGATACGTGGTCAACAAAATAAAGAAATCCCTCTGAGCAGTTCTCCTTTACAGCACAATCATAAAATTCCTGGCAGAAAATCAAACCATTTCCATATCAGTTGAGCACACAGCATTGCGAGCACGGTCAGTGTCAACAGTGCAGGGCCAGGAGACAGAGGCTGCTGTGTTCTTGGTGCTGCAGCTCAGACAGAAGATGAAATCATGGTAGTTCAACATTTGGAGACTTAACTACTGATTTTCTGGCTTTCTGTTTGTGCTAGAATAAAACTTGCTTGTGCTTGAAAAAATAAATTTGGTTGTTAGGAATGTGTCTGCATGTGTTTGGCCATAATTATTTAAAAAAAACCTTCAAACACTAGAAAACACCTACTTTTGCAGAGCTGTAGTTACAGTCTCTGCTTGGTGGTGGGATGGTTGCAGCACTGTGTTTGTAAGGGCTGTTTTTTGCTGTAATGACCAGAGAATGATTTTGGATGTCTTATAAACAAGTGCGTGGTACAGGGAAAAACAGCAGACCATATTTTTGGCCTTGGCTGTATTGTTTATGCCTTTAGCAAGCACCACTTACTCAACTTATTCAGTATTTAAAGCTTGTTTTCTCTGCATGGTACAGGCCCAGGAACACATGGCTTGAACTAAATATGCCAGCATCAGACCTTTATTGGGGGGATGGAAAATAGGTCTGGTTCTTTGCAGTTTCAGATATGACTTGGTTCAGGAACAAATACTTCAGATTTTTGAAGTATTTTGGTATATTGATCCTTGTGACATTTTTGTGTTTATTTCAGACACTGAAGATAGAGGGAATAAAAATTTCCAAACCCATTCTACACTTAGTCTGAACTGATTCAAAAGCCAGATTTCCTACAGGGATCTTCAGCACTTGGTATTTAAGAGGTGATAATTTCCAGAAGGGTGGTTTTCTTTGGTGCCATTCTGAAGGCCCAGTTCTTGGCTGAGAAACTTTGGGGCAGCCTGCTGATCCATATCATTGGAGATCTGAGTGTGTTTAATGAATCTCAAATTGAGCATCCAAAAGCAGAAACACTTCAACTCATTAATTGCTGTGAGTGATCCTGGCCTGACAATATCAATTAAAAGCAGTAATTATCCAACAGAAAAGGAACACGGTAGTGTGTTTTCAGTGACAGTTGTGATATTACTGATTGCTTACATTTATATTAAAGACATGCCCTGGTTTCACTTTGGAGTTGTAAATCAACATCACCATAACTTTGGGTGTGTTGCATGTCTCTCTGTTCAGATGTACTTCAGAATAATTTTTGATGACATGTCCTTCAAAGGTCTCTTTAAAAATCCATGTCTTGGCCTAATAAGATTAAGACTTCACTGAAATAAGATTAAGATTTTACCCCATCACATATGGGGGTACTAGAATATTTACACTAATATTCTGCTACACAGCAGAGTATTGGGGTAAATCTGCTGTTGCTGCTAATAGACTTTGGGTGCATTACACTGTCAAATTAAACTTTTAGTCTGTGAGTTTCAAAGAAGTTTTTTTTTTTTCTGATAAAATTAAAAGGTGATGTAGAAATAAAATGTGGAACATTTTGGAGAAGGGTGCAGTGCTATACATAATTTATTGGGCACTGTTTGTACAGTCAATTGTTAAGTTATAAATAAAATAGAGGATTAACACAAGGATGAAAGGGTGAAACTGCAGGTAGTTATCTCCTCTGTATTTCTATGAAAAAAAAGGAACTTTCCAAGATTGCTCAAACAGCACATTTTGGTTTGGTTATTGATATTCACTGTTTTGTACCTATTTTTGGATGTATCACATTGGAGACTTTGTGTCTCACAGAGTGCCTTTTCCTCAGTAAATGTTCTGCAGGCTGCAGAACTGTTCTCAGAGCTCGGCGAGGAGCCCCAAGGTGAAACCAGAGGGAGGCAAACGAGCCTCTGTCACACTGAATTCCCAGTCCCAGAGCTGCTGGAGAGCAACTGGACTTCCCTCATGGACACAAAGTCCCTTGGGGCTGTTCCAGCTTGGCACCCACCTGTGTGGCTGTTTCCCCATCCCGCTGGAACCTCAGCCCCCAGTTCCAGCTGGAGCATTGGCACAGGGACCAGCTCCAGAGATCTGTCTGTACCAGGCAGATGGTTTCTGCCAGCAGAGAAATCCCTTGAAGTGGAGAAATGCTGAACCTAAGTAAGATCACAAAAATGAGCTTAGTGGATTTAAGAATAAGATCCACAGGCTTTTCAAAATAATTTGTTGTAGGTCTTTGCGTTGGTGCTCAGAATGAGGTGAGGAAGAAGTTTCTCCTGGATGCCTCAGAGCAGGCTTTGTATCCATGGTGGAGGTGTTTCCTGAGTGTGAATAGGAACAGCACGGAGTGGGCCTGATGAAAACAACAGGAGTAAAATATATCATTTTGTTATATATAGGCCATGGGCTGAGCATCCCTTGCAGGTGCTGCAGGAGGTGCCTGGTTTGAAATCTCCCAGTTCTCCTACTGGGAGTGGTGCTGACGCAGAGCTGTGATCCTGAGCAAAAACATTCAGACTGATGAAGAGGAAAGACATGAGCAATTTGAACTTAGGAGTGAAACATTTCCTAGAACTGAGCCTGAATAAAGTCTGGAACAGTTGAACAGGAAATAAGCTAATAATGGGATTTTACAATATGCATTTCCCATATAAGGCATTGAAATGTAGCATAGGTTTCACAGATTTGGTGGCTGATCTTCTGCCTGTTTTGATGAAGATCTTAGGTTTCTTCCCTGTTTGTGTAGTTGTGTGTGTGAGGTCCTTTCTCCACTCCAGGCTGAAGTGTTTCATCTCACCACTGGTCCCTGGATGGGCCATTCTAGGCCAGACCAGGGAAGAGAGCAGTTAACAATCCCCTCTTGCTGCCTTTTGTTTTTTGTTGGGGAGCTATTTCCTTTAGCCCTTGAGGCTGATGCATAGGAAGGGGAAGAGAGGTGGGGAGTGCCCGTCTTGATGTGGTTCATGCTTCTGAAAATAAGTTCCCCAAAATCTGATGTGGGGAAAGGAAGCCCTGGCTCCACCGAGCCTGCTGTCTCCCTCAATAAACAAAGGACTGGCTTTGGGCACGTTGCCCGAAGTGTTGGTGCAGGGTGTGTTCCCATCCCCACTGCTCTGCCTGGCCTTTTAAGGCGATGTGACAGCGAGCTGGAGACATGGAAAGGTGTGTAATTCAGCCGTGATTAATGAGCACGAGGCTCTTCTGCAGCTTCCCTCTTTCTGTAGCATCGCTTGGATTCCTTCTCACAAGTAACTCGCTGAGATTTTCAGAGTTTGGCTTCTTCTGCACTGTCAGTGCAATCTCCTGCCAGCTCGTATGCTGCATTAATTTAGAGCCAACTACCTTTCCAAATGTGCTCTGTACTGTGGAACAGGTTTTGCTTGTAAATGCAAGGCCAGATGTTCAGAAGAGGAGAGCTCCTGTTTGGGCATCTGGCAGTCACTGCTGGGCCACAAACCCATCACAGCTGAAAATCAGAAATCTCTCTGCTTAGACAACACAGTGCTCAGGCTGGCCAGTTTGTGCACTGCTGTAAGTGGTGTCTTTCTCCATATAGTCCAGGAGCTCTTTCAAAACAACACACACCAAGTCATGGTCTCAGTTTTAAACCACAGCTGGTGCCTAACAAGTTATTTTGATTTCTTGCCGAGCAGGGGTTCACTTTCCAGTTATAGCTAATGTTTTCCTTTCCTTTTTCTGCAAAATCCGTTAACAAAGGCTAAAGAAACAATGAAGGTAGGTCTACTGGCTAGATAAGAAATAGGTCTGATTTATTAAGAAATGTTTCTTTTTTTTTTTCCAGTGACATATTCGATGCCATGTTCCCTGTCACACACATCGCAGGAGAAACAGTCATACAACAGGGTAATTCCTCCTGTCATTTTTCCTCCTGTGTGTTTGCTAGGGTCCTGTAATTCACATCTCTCCATTTGAGATTTCACCCTCTTTGCTCCATGGGAAGATTAACCATATTCCAAAGGCCTCCATGTGTGCAGCTATATGATAAGTTCATGGATGTAAGTCTCTGCTACACATGCAGAGAACCTCAATCTGGTGGATCTCCAGGGTTTCAAAGTGCTACAGTTAAATGTAGATAAACAGCACTTCAAATTAAAATGCTCTTTCCTTAACTGAAGATAGTCAGGAAGTAAACCCCAGATCAGGATGCCTAAGGGTGGCACAGGCAAGCTGAGAGTAATTAGAGATGGAAAATATTTTTATGGTTGTTGGGAATATTCAACACCTCATTGTGCTGTATCACAGTTATCACACTTGGCAACTTACCTGCATGCCTGCAGCACGTCGTGGAGGACTTCATTACCCTCAGGCTATATTAAAATCTCTTGAGTGTTTACCCTGAATGAAGTATTGAATCAATCAAAAGAGGTAAATTAATTCAATTGAAAGGTATTAATAGCAAGAAATCATAGCAATACTTTGATTTATTTTAAGGCAAATTAAGGCAAATTTTAAGGCAAATTTATTTGAAGGCAAATAAGCAAGGATGTTTCAGAAAATTAATCTCTCTGTAACTAATCTGGTGTACAAACCTGTGCAAATATGTACAAGATTAAATAGAGGGACAGGAAGTTATTGAATATCTTTGCAGACCTTCAGGAAACAATCACCTTTTGTATTTTGCTTCCAGGTGATGAGGGAGACAACTTCTATGTGATTGACCAAGGCGAGGTGGATGTAAGTATGCTCTTGCAGTATAATATTTATTTTGAAGCTACAGAATAAAACTGTGTGCTTTGGCAGAGAGCTTGAGCCAGCCACGTGCTGCGGGTCTGTCTCCTTTCTTCTTGAACTAGATTCCACAGGATTGGTTTCATTACTTTGCTTTTGTTGTGTTAAGTTATTTGTTCATAGTTTTAAATTTGGCATGTGTTACATCCTAGCTTATTTGTCCATTCCAAGCAGGAAATCAAAACCAAGCAAATGACATTATCTTCAGAGCCCTAACCACACCTGGAGGTGTGCAGTGTTTGGCAGAGCAGGCCACCATGCTGGAATGCACCTGAGGGTTCAGATCAACCATAACGAAAATATTTTCTTTAATCGGTTAGCTTAGCTCATGTGTTGTTTGTTTTTGTTTTGCTTTTTTTTTTTTTTTCCCAGAAATTGAGATACAGCTTCAGGCAGTGAGTTTCATCTTAGAAACCTTAATTTGCTTTTAAAATTAGGTCGAAATATAAGAACAATGCAGCATATTAATAAAGCAAGGATTACTATAAGTGTAAAGTGATCTGTCAGACCACAAAATGTTTACAGGAGTATGCAGTGGTTTAATCAGCAAGTCTTTGAAAAGAAGCTTCTTTCTCAACCTGCCTTCCAAATCATAAACTATTCCCCTCCTATCATTTCTCCCCTGTATGAAACTCACTCTTTTGCAGTTTTGCTGCAAGCATGTATCCAAAGGAATTGGGTAGGACAGACTTTCTCATTAGCAACTTTACCCTTCAGATACCCACATGAGTTTGGTTTGGCATATTTAAAGAAGAAGGTGATTTATTTTAAATCCAGGCAGGAGGCACAGAGTTATTTTAGTGAAAGTTATTTTCTTTTAGCACTCTGTTTGTGTCAGGAGACCATCTAATTGGTATTGTTGGGAATTGAGAAACCTCACATGCTGCCTCTGCCTCTGGAAGTTGCTCCTCAGGAAATCCGTCTGACTCACTGTTCCTATCAGACAACCCTCTCAACAGCAAACACTGCCACATCCACAGGGCCAGAAAATAAAAGGGCAATATTTATAGAACAGTGTTAAAATTTAGTTTTAAAATAATTGGCTTGGGACCGATAGGGAGCTAAATGAGTTCACTGGCTTTGAATCAGACCCGCAAACACGCAAATGCACATGTTGAAGTTATAGATTAATCCTCTTTAAAAATAATTTGTCCTCTCTCAACACCTTTAGGAAAGCTTTCTTCGGTGTTCAGCTCAGGGATGGTGAGGGACTGAATGGCATCGGAAAACATTTTGCAAACCCCTTGCAATTACTTGCAAAAGAATTAATATTCTACATGCACATACTGGTCTTAAAGAACAGTCACAAGGTAGGGTTTCACTGAGCAGATTGTAACTTTGATTTCATGAGCATTATCATTCCCTACTCCCCTAAAATCAGCCTGTAGCTGCAAGGACTAATTAAAATGGACATATCCACCACAATGTCACCCTAACACTTACCAGAGACATGTACAGACATCACCTGTGGGACAAATACTTCCTAACAAGACATAAAAATGTAATTTGGACTGTGCTTGTCCAGAGACCAGCACAGCTTCTGACCATCTGTGTCTGACCAAACCCTCTTGTGACCAGCTCTCACACTGCCCCACCTCAGCACCCCCTAAGCTGCCTCCTGATGCACCTTTCCACTGCTCTCCTCATCTTGCTCAGCATGGTTCTTTCTCCTTCCTAAGCTTTTCCTAAAACTTCATCCAAAACACCCCCTGAATTCCAGTGCAAGGTGCTGTGCAAGGCAGGAGGCGTCTGCTCATGCAGGAGCCACAGGCTGGAAGTTGCCTGCCTTAACTGGAAAGCTGCAGGGAGGTGAGCCCAGACTAGGGAGATGAGCCCAGCTTAGGGAGGTGATCCCAGCTTCCCCCTCAGAGCAAAGTCTGTTCCAGGGCAGCAGGGCAGGGTGAGCTGCTCCTGTGTAGGGCAGCAGCTCCCAGAGCCCCGGGCGGGCACCGTCACCCCGTCCGTGGTGCTCCCCAGAAGAGTTCTGCCGCTCTCTGGGCAGAGCTGCTGAAATCCTTGCTGTCTGAGGAAACCCCAGGGCACTAGTAAGCGAGCTGCTGTTCATTTAAGCCTTGCCAGATACTTTTTTGGCGTGCTTCCATGCTTCTCCAAGAAAGAAAAGTGACTTGGAGTGGAGACAATTGACCCTGAGACTCAGAGCCTCGAGCCATTTTCTGCCTGGTTCAGCTGGTGTTGGCACGTGCACAGAGGCTTTAACCCCTGGCCAGGGTCTCTGCTGCCATTCCCTGATCTGCTTGGGAGTGGCAGGAATACCAGGAGTGGTGGATTCAAGGAGCAGTTTACTCTGGAATCATCGTGACTGATAAGCTCCCAGGTTTTCCATACGCAGACATAAAGGAGGTCGCAAGTGTCATCATAAAATCCCTACTCATGGAAGAAAGTCATGACAAAATGGAAAAAAAAGCCCAATAAAGTCTATCAACCAAGCAACCAAAACCAAACAGAAACCACCAACAAAGTGAAAATAACAAAATCAATGTGTGTTGTTTTGAGTTTAAAAAGCTGCAGCATGTAAAAGTAATTTTTGTTTGAGTTTTGGCACAGGCACCCCACAGACTAAGTAAGAACTTTCTAAAATTTTCCCTTACAAAATAATCTGAGTCAAATTAGAAGCACCATAAAATATTTTTTTAATATAATAGCACTTCAGTCTCAACTCTTACATTTTCTTAGAGTATAAACAAGCCATGTTGGCACAGAATAAAATACCTGCACATTTTCTTCTGTGGGCCAAGGGAAGGGCACAAATTTTCGTAGGTGAAAGAAGGATTTTACAATGAGGAAGAGGTAGGCCATGGAAAACATGAGGTTTTTCTCTCTTCTACTAGGTACACTTTCACCAAAGCTGGCATTATTATATTATCAGAGTTTTCCTCCTTAGCACATCAGGGTTGAGGAGAATTTTATCTCATGGCTGTCCCTGCAGATGGGTACAGGGCACACAAGGTAGATGATGGCAGAAACTTTGAAGTCTGAGAGGTCACTTGTCTACTGGAAGCTTTCCTGCTCAGACAAGTGGGAGCATGTGCCAAAAAGGAGCTGGCAGAACTTAAATTATAGTTTCCAGTAAAGATGTTGAAAGTACCTGCTAAAATATGACTTGCAAAAATCTCTAATCCATATTTCTAAGTATAAAGTGACTTCCTGTTTGTTATTTTAATCTCATAACCTCACATTTTTTTACTTCAAAAAGCACCATAGACTGCCCTTTTCAAACAGATGTATTTTTTTTTTAGACCCAGCAACTTCCTATTCTATTTAATGTCACAGCAACTTTCTCTACAGGCGTTCTCAGGTTTTCTTCTTGTAAGACAACAGCAGCCAAGCTGTTGTATGGTGAAAATCAAAATGAAAACTTTTCAGTGTTTTTTTCTTTAATTTCTGTATTTACTGTATAAATCTCTATGTGAAGGTATACATGAATACTGTGGACAATAGATTATTTCTTGATTGTAGGTCAAATCTTCCTGGAGCCCTTATTTGTATATACAAACTGTCTAACTTGTGTATACAAAGATGAAAATTACACAGTGTTTTATGTGAGAATACTGATAGATTTTAAAACCAGTTATATTTAATGGTTAGATTCTGTAGATTGCCTCTAGTTTAAATTCTTCCATTATCAATGATTTTTCTAATATTGGAAGGTTGCCTTTTGAAATTTGAAGCAGAACATTTTAAAGTTTGGAGTTTTTCAACTTGAACTTTTAAGGATTCTTAAGGCAATCTCCAAGTTCATATGTTCAAATTCAAACTTACAAATAATACACTGTCTTTGAGAAATCTACCCACATTAAAATACCCTTCATGTCTAAGGCTTGTTCATTTTTCCAAGAATAAATAAAACTCATCTTCATTTTTGGAGAACAAATATTAAGGCTTGACAAGACACAAAGCACACAAATTATTACAAACAGATACGAGGGAGAGAATTTAAGACAAGAATTACCATGCCTGGAACAAATTAGATTGTCTACATAGATCAGAAAGTGGCAGCACAAAAAAAAATTAAAAATGCTATAAGTTAAATTGAAATCAGCAATACAAGATTAAAGGAAAGATAAATTCACTCCAGTGAAGCTCAGAGATAGATATTCCTATCCTGCCTTGAAGGTAAAATGCTCATGGCAAGGTTCCTTTCTGCATCTCCAGAGAAAGAACACAAAGGTGAGTGAGGCCCAGATTTATTCCTGTGCCACTGAATGTTGTATGACTCTGCAACTTCTCCCACAGTTACTGCCCTTGGATATCACAGCCCATTTGCCTCCTAAAAAGATAATAAAATGAACCAAATTGTGTGATCCTCAAGCCCCCAGAAATTGCAGTGTTCATATTAGATGATGGAAACCAATAGAAACCTAAAGTACTTTTGCTCTGTGAAAAGTAGATGGTCCTGATGGCTTGGTCATATTTGGGCATCTGCACTTCTACTTTTCCTCTTCAGCTGCATGAAAGAAGGTTCCAGCTGTTATGGATCTGTGACTGGCAGGTCAAGTGACAATTAGGAATAATTCATTTATGTACTCACCACTTTGGTGAGAGTTCACAAATGCCTAAAACTGGCTCAGCCAAAACCTCAGCCCAGCATTTTTTAGGACAAATAGGGAGATCATCTGAGCTGCTGCCATATAAAATCGACTTTCATAAGCTGTTCTGAGCCTAAAATAGCTCTGCTTCCCACACCTTACAAACAGAACTTCTTTCCTTTCCAAATCTATTTTAAAGGGATTTATAGTGGAGCTGAACTCTGTTAAAGGGCAGGATGGCTTTGTAGTGTGCCATCAATGCACTTTAACTTCATCACAAACACAGAAGTTGAGTGTTGGCTTAGGCCTTTGCAGAAAATGAAGTCCAATGGTTTTGCTTCTAGCAAACAACTTATTCTCTAACTGTTTTCTTTTTCAGAGACTGATATTCAAAATGACATTTTATTGGGGGAGTGAGTGCTGGGCCCAATGACTGTCAGATCAGTGATTTGGTTTCACCTCAGAGCACTTTAAACCTGACACCCTTAGGGTGGAGGAATGACCATTTGCATAAACTGTTTAAGGCGAGATGTCAAACATGTTTTGTACAGTCTTGTCAAGTAAGACAGCAAAATGAAAGGAGTCTTAGAGCAGTTCAGTAGCAGCCTCTCTAAATAACGACTGTGCAACATGAAATGTCCATCCTTCACTTGCTCAGTCTTGAGTTTTACCAGCATAATTCCCCTCTCTGGGCTGCAGTCACATCCTGCACACTGCTTTAACAAGAAATGTCACCATGTTGCTTAAAAAATATGTGTTGGAATAAGTTTCTTTTCCTACTTATAATTCAGACCCTTCTACAGTAACAAAATCTGTGTTGTTCAACAGAAGAGCATGTACTCTACACATACACATGTATTTTTGGTGTGCTGAAAAGAGTCAAGGGTACCATGTCAGTTGACATTCAGGATGTGATCCAAAACCCATTGGAATTTAGATTTTCCCCACCATCCCTGAGACTTTTTACTGAGAACACATGGATTACTGTAGTGTAGCAAACCCCGTGACCCCATCCAGTGAAATTCCCACAGAAGGAGGGTGTCTCTACAGTTAAATATGCATCTGGGCAATTTTGCAATGAACCAGTAGAGTTTAGAAATGTTCATGCATTCTCACTATGTTACAAGCCTTTCAGAATCCTCATTTTATTCAACCATTTCTCCTGCTTGTCTCACAAAAAAAAAAAAAAAAAAAAAAAAGGAAACCACAGAATTACCTGCTCGTTTCTCCAGGAAACTGCTTGGGTTTGCCTGGCTTTTTTAAAACTTCTTTTTTTGCTTTCATTTTTTCATCATGAGGAGAATCAAAAGTAGATTCAATGTTCTGTGAGATTTTCTTTCTGTGGTGAGTGTGAAAGTTTGAAAGGGAAGGCTGTTGCTGTTCTCTTGTGTGATATTCTCCTGGGTGACATTCATCCTGTCATGGTGATGAAATGAAGCTTTAGCTTTTGTGACTTCAGCTTTTTCTTGGCAGTCTGCAACCACCTGCCTGTTTGGGATTATTTTTACCCTTTATTTTTAAGCCCCTTGATCCTCAGATGTTCCAGGAGCACCAGGAGCCACCACATTGCCTGGAGTTCAGCTGCTCCTTTTCAGCTGATACCCAAGAGGTCTCTTGATCACCTGAACTGCTTCGTGGCCTCATCCATCTCCTACTGAACCAGCATTTCACTGGCCTCAGTAGGAGCTGGAGCAAATCTTAATTGAATATTGTGAAGATAAATTGGGATGGATTCCAGCTGTATTTTGTATTATGCCTTTTCATCATAAAATGAAGATGGAATTAAAATTATTACTGACAGGTTGTTGAGTTTTGACCCCAGTTCATTTATTTTGGTCACCATCTTTTCTCATGCCCAGCTTGAGCACAGCTCTAATTCATGCATTTTTAAAAAACTGCTGGTTTATTACTCACTAATTGGTGTCAGGTTATGGACTTTGCAATACTTTTCTGCTTAAGATGAGAATACCTGCCCCTTTTTTTTCATATTATTTTTCTTCACAGAACTTCCAAGCCAATGAAATGAATACTGGTTGATTTCTGCTGTTACTGATCTGTAACAGGTTGGGGTATATTCTGCCCTGAGTAAATGCACCCAGTCTTTCCTGCCCTCCAAACTCATGGGCACAGTGACAGAATTGAAAGGGTTTATTGTGCAGTTTATAGCAAGCTGCAGAATGCACGGCCCACAGCAGCCTTTGCATGCACTCCTATGGCTCATGAGCAGCATTGTTCATGAATAAATAGTGAGGAAAAAGCTGCCCAGCAGAAAACACCTGCATGAGTCCCCTTCCTCCAGGGAAGATGTCACATAGCACTCAAGTACAGGAATTCTTCTCAAATTGAACATCATCCAGGAAAAACATGGCAATAGTGGCATCAATCCCCAACCATGTTCCAAGAGGATATAGTACCTAATTAGGATGTGGGTCAAACTCTGCTTCCTGAGTTCTCTAGAGTTGATGTTAAAGGGTCATTCTGCTTAGAGCTTCTCAAGTCCAAAGCCGTTAGTCATCTTCACTAAGGGACATCTGTATAGTTACATTTAAATGGGTTTTGGAGGCACTAGGCTTAGGGAAGAAAAAGAAAAATGTTCCTTTTCAAAAGATATTTCCTTGTTTTGACTGTTTTTCATTTCATGGCCATGGCACATTTCAGTAATCCTCATTACACATATCAACAAACCTCCTTCCTTTCAAGTCTGGCAGTGTTAATAAAAAGCCAAAGTTGTGACAGTTCTGCTTGTTGACTGCCTGAGCCTTGAACACAAGGGGAAAAACATGATGCCAGCTAACCATGGGAGCTGAAAACCCAGAGAGTAAATAAAGTCATTGTACTGAAGCAAGACAACTTGAAATTCTGTCCACAGAGCAGGTTGCTCCCCTCTTTGGGGACCAACTGTCGGAAGTGTCACGCTCTTGTTTTCCTTCTGTGTCCCCAACACTGACAATTAGAAAGGAAATTGCTAACAGCCTTTTGGATAACTGGCAGTTAGGAGGAGAACTCCAACTAAGTGCCTAAACTGCTTTTGCTTCTTTTGTCTTGTGCTGTGGTAGGTTTATGTCAACGGGGAGTGGGTGACCAGCATCGGGGAAGGAGGCAGCTTCGGGGAGCTGGCGCTGATCTACGGAACCCCCCGGGCTGCCACCGTCAAGGCCAAGACTGACCTGAAGCTCTGGGGCATCGACAGAGACAGCTACAGACGCATCTTGATGGTGAGTTCATGGGGAAGGGCTTCCTTGTGGAGTTGGTATTTTTCACTTTGTTTTGCAGGTCTGTGCTCAGAGTACTCTGGTGCTTCCACGTGAAAGAGAGCAGACATGACAAAATCACTGAGTAACCGAATGAAGTGAACTGAAAGAAAAGGGGACAGGATTCGGCAGAAAGGCGCTGAGTCAGAAATGCAATTGAGAAACATTATGCATAACTGTTCTGTGAATGAAAACCTCAGGAGGCCTCTGTTACCCACCAAAGCTATGCAAATCCTCTCCTTATCATAAGCCTGGAAATATCTCTCAGCAGCACCCCTTGCCTGTGAAGTCTTTGTCTGATCTTGTATTACATTCCTCAAGGCAGGTGATAGAAAGTAAATCCAGCTCCACTAAAATAATAAAAAGTCTTGCTTGGACTGTGCCCTCCATCTTTGTTAGCCAGCACCCAGGCACACATACCATGGGGTTGTAGCTGCTAATGATTCATTGCTCTGCTCCTTACAAACTCCCTCATCCCCGCAGCAAAGCTCTGCAGACCTTTGTGGCACCTGGGGCGTGTGCTAGCTTATGGATTTGCTGTTGGTTCTTCAGTGGTGAGTTATAATGGAAACTTTGACAGATAATTAACTTCACCAAAGTCATAACTTTTTTTATGAGTTTGTTTCCAATGTCCATGTGCATATCTTCCTTCTCCGTAAAATATTCCTTTCTTTTTGATAATTAACAGACATTACTCTGTGTAAAGCTTATTTCTCAATAGGACTTGTCTCTAAGAGCTGCATTGTTCCATTCTGCTCTGAAGGAAATGACATTGTGCTCTCAGACTAACACTTTTGAGATCATCTGTATTTCCAGTGGGTGTTACGGAAAACAGAAAAAACAGCAAAAGAACTGAGTAAAATCTACTTAAATGATTAATTCTTAAGCAGCAGGGTAAAAGTGATCTTTGTTTACCCTCTGTGATGGCTGTTGGGTGGCTGTATGAGCACTGCTGGTGTTCACTCCCTATTCTATGAGCTGAGTTCAGTGCCACATAAACAAACATCACACTGGCATTTAGGAGGATACAGCTGATGGAAATTTATTCTATCCCAAAATATTCAGCCTGATGGCTCCAAGACAAAATAGGGGAATAATTATGAAAAGAAGTTTTGTCTTCTCTCTTGTGGGTAAGCAGGATGAATAATTTTGAAAGGTTCCCAGTGTAGGCAAGCAGGCAGAGGTACTTCTAAAACTCAGAGCAGAAGAATTTCTAAGGAGATGTAAGAGGCACACCCAGCTTATTTGTCCCATGCCCTACAAGGGTGCAGTGGAGGGGTGTCTGGGATAACTGGTGTGATGAACCTGCAAGCTACAAGGAAGAACCCAAAATTCAAAAGCAAAGGAATGTAGGAGGGAAATAAATGTCAGGACAAGGCACATATTCCTTGGCTTTTTAAGCAGAGCTTTCTGTTCACAGGCTTTGCAGCCTGGAGGTGACTTCAGTGTTGGTGTTGATGGAACTAGAAGTGCCTAAAATCAGCCAGCCCTGTGAGATGTCAAGTTTGGTCATGTGTCCATTATCACCTGATAGCACACTTCAGAAGATGAATATTTGATGCAGGGACAGGACTTTGCTGAAAGGACTTAAAGTCCCAAGTGGGAAAGACTGTGTTTTTAATGCTAGTTTGGGTCGTACATACAAGCTGAATATTATGGTCGTACTTCTGTTTGATTCTAGTGTAGTGCTAAGTGCTTTTCAAATTAATTTATGTGTTCTCTGGACCAGTGCCTCCTGTACCCTGCCCAGCAAGCTCAGTTTCTGCAGTCGATGAGACCTTTTGATTTACATGGATGTATTTCTCTCCGTCTCTTGCTTCTTGTGTTTTTTTTTTCACAGTTGAGGCCATTAAAAATTGGTGGTCTGTTGCACTGTGTTAGATACCCAGACAGCATTATTAGTACTGAGATAGGAAATATTTCATGGTAAATTATTTGCTGCAGGTGTAGAAAAAGTCCAATTTTAAATGCAGTCCATGGTGAAAATGCAATTTACCTGTCCACGCTGAATGAATCCTGTCACCTTCCCATTTATTTGTAGGTGCAGGGTGGATAACTTTGTTGCTGTAGGTGAAATGAGACACCTGTCTTTGTGCAGTCGTGTGAGGGCAGGTTATAGTGGCTCTCTGCACATTTCCTCGAGCCTAAGAATTAATTACATCATGTTTAGTGGCTGCATTTCATACTTGAAGCTGACTCCACCATTATGGGGCTGCTTTTGCTGTGCTCAGTTCAAGTGTAGTAGTGGCTGCCTCTCAACTCCCAGAAACATGGTTCTGTGCCATTTAGCCTCTAACTGGGTATTGTGAATGCAGAAATTCTTCTTTAAATAAGGATTAGTAATGCTTAGGGTACCTTTCGAAGTGTATCATTTAAGATGGTTTCAAAACTTGGGAGCAAGCAGGTTTCTCTTTTCTTATTTTCTGGTTGCAAATCATTTTGTCCAAGGAATAAATGACCTTTTTCTGCCAAAGATTTTTGCTGTAGTCAGATAAAGCCCCTCCATAACCCCAGATAGTTATTTCTCTCGTCTGCATTCCTTCCCTACCATGACCAGCTCCGTGTTTTCTCAGTCAAGTGTTGAAATTTTATTTGAGTTGTAAATATTTATTTGCAAATCATGCCTTCAGAGACACACTTGCCAAAAAGATTTTATCCTTCATGAGACACTTGACTCTCCACCTCATTTCTCCTTGCAGGCACTATTTTGGTCCTTCACTTTGCATTTAATAATTTCTTGTTTTTACTTCTGCTTAGTGTCATTTTCCCCACTTACGTGTCTCATTGATCCTGACTGGTTTATGACATGAATAAAGTGTATCTCAGGAGGTTTGGAGTTTGGGGTTTTCTTTTTATGGATGGACAAAGCCTGATGCAGAAAGTTCCTGCTGGCTTTTTGTTACAGTTGTCATCCATTTATTATTTAGCCTGTCCCAGAGGAAGTTAGTTGAAACAGATATATTTCTTTATATCTCATCGTCTCAGCTTAGGTACCCTGATGGCTTGAAGGTCACATTCAAGTTTGTTTTAGCAGCTGTGATGATTGTAAATGTTGGGATAGGTCTTTTTGTCAGAATGTGCAGTGAAACTGCAGTCCTTGACAAAGTATAACACCATGAAATTCATTGTATTGGGTGGGGTACAAAAACCACTTCAACACATTCCCTCTGTGATACACTCACAAATTATCTGTCCATCTGGGTGTTCCATTTATTTCATAGACTCATCTCTGCTGGGTTACATACTTTTCACTCTGTTGCAAATTCTTTTATGTATATGTTCTCTGTGTGTGTGCACACGGGCACAGACACACACACTTGTGTATATATTCAACATTTATTTACTTACATTCTTCTGGGACAGAGCAAGGGATTTTTTTTTCTGCCATAGGCTTCTCATGGAATTCAGTTTCTGCCCTCTTCTTTGCAATTTGGATTCGAGAGCATCACGGAATGGGGAACATCCCAGGGTAGTACAATATTTGTATTCTAAATATAGCAAATACCACAAATACCAGAGAAGCAAATGTCTGTATCCCAACATCAGATTGATCCCCTAGACAATTCAGTTCCCAGACCGAGAAAATCTGAAGTATTAATTTCTTACAATTTCTTCTTTAGGAGGACTTGATCCAGGATAATTTAACTCTAGTTTCCATGGTTCCAAGATACCTGGCTCTGAGAGTGGACCTGTGTGGGATTCAATACATTTGGTCTATTTGGCAAACTGCTCACAGAAAGTGAGTTATTGGTTTGTAACTTGTGACAAATCAAGGATAGTCAGTTCCTAATGTTATACTTCATTTTATTTGTGCTATTTGGGTTTCTTCCACCATCTTTTTACAAATTTGAACCTGAGAAGAAATTCTTTAACAAGCAGGGTTTTTTTTCAGCTGAGATAAAATAAAGTCAGGAGGATTTTGGGTTGCCATAAAATGTAGGCTGTGTGGTGGGCAAAGCATAAAGCAACTCCAAGGGCTGCAATCCACCTGACATCTGTGGCATAGAGCACCAGGACCGTGTGGGCTGCTTGGTGTCCATGGCCAGAATGCACAGGAGCTCTTTCTTTCATGCTCCAGCAGGAATGTACACCCAAAGCATCATTCAGGAGCAGCTTAAGCAGGGATTAAATGGGGCTGTGCAGTCCTGAAGTCCATTCCGGCACCTCCTGCCAGGATAACTCTTCCTTTGAAACTTGAGTCATGCTTTGCTTCTCAGTAGACATTTGTTTGGCTTCTTACTGAAGGTGGGGATTTCCAGTAAGGACTCAATCAGCTCCACCTGAGAAAAATGAATTGGAAACAAGACACAAAGAGTGCTGGAGGGACAAAGAAAGATTGGACTGGAGGAATGAGAAGGAAAAATGGAAGAAAAGAGGGAAAAGGCAGTTGGAAATGGGATGAAACAGATGCTGAATAGGTCAACAGGACCTGTTACAATCTCTGGGGTATTTGTTATCCCCAGCCTGTGTATTGCTTAAGCTAAGCCTAGGGCTTGCAACATTAAATGGTCCTAAAAATGGCTTTGAGGCCTTTTCTGTGTGGATTTGACGAATGAGAGTGATCTTTTTTCTCCTAGGGACTGTCTCAGGGAGGAGCACTGTAGCTTAGAATATTAACGAGGCTTTGTAGTTAATGGGAGCCACTGCCTTTAAGGAGATGAGCTTGTGCCTGACAGCTCAGAACCAGGGAGAAAGTGAACAAAGGAGAAGGGGGAGAGGGAGAAGCAGAGACTATTGAAATAAGATATTAATAGGATAGAAAAAAGCAGCATTAATAAAGACTTTTTAAAACATGCCATCAAGAGCCTTGCCAGTGCAGAATTATTCATGTACATTTACTATTGTTTTTATCTGGCTTAAGCTGTAAGATTTCTACCGCTTCCCTTGGGAAACTTTTCTGTGAGAGAATAATTCCTTCATTGGAAAACTTTTTTGATATTGATCTTAAATTAGATTTTCTTGATTTTCTCCCATTACTTTGAGTTATGTCAAGTTATGCTGTACTGAATTGCCCTCTCTTTCTGTCATATATCTGTAGATAATTATCACTGTCTACTTAAAACCCCTGCCACAGTTCATGCTGGCTATGAGGATGACATACCTATGATCCCAGTGCTGAGCCAACAAATACAGGCTGGAATTGTTTTGCTCCTTCCTTATCAGCTCTCCCCGAGTGTTTTAGCATTTCTTCAAGCTCTGTTGGATTTGGGAGCACATTTCTGGAGAAGAGGTACTGAGACAGAATGTAGCACACCAGGCGCCGTCACATCTGAGCCATGGAGATGGAGCCTCTAAACTTCATTCCTGGATGATATCTTTGCCTGTGCAGACCAAAATAGCCTTGGCTGTGTTCTTGTTGCAGTCTGATGCAGGTCTCACCTCCTGTCTGTGAATCTCTTTCAGTTTTACTACTTGCAGGTCTTCTGTATATCAAATATCTCTGCTTTGGAATTTTTTTAATTAGTTATATTTTCCAAATGGATGCTCATTCTATTATTTTCTAGCCCCATTTCTAACATCTCCAGATCCTTTTTGGTTATTTTCCTGCTCTGGTGAACTTTTAGCATCTCATAGTCTGTAAATGTTGGTACTGTCTTAATTGCTGCAGCTTCTATAAGATGCATGAAAATATTGCATGAGGACAGACCCAGCACCCAGGGAATGCACAGGCTGGCACTTCTGCAGAGGGTACCTGAAGGGTAGGAGAGGAGATTGTGATGCTGAGACCCCTGGCCTCAGCAATTTGGGTAAAGCAACTAAAGAAAACAATTGTAAAAAGGACATCAGAAGTCAGAGGTGACATTATGCCTGGGAGGGGATGACAGAGGAATATCAGGCTGGCCAAAGTAGGCTTAAAGGAGCTAAAGATGATCTTTAAGGTCCCTTCCAACCCAAGCCACCCTATGAGTCTGTGATTCTGTGTTGTCTCTCTGTTTCATGGGAGAAAAGACGGTTAATACCAATAGAAATAAACACATGGTTGGTTGGCTATAATTCCACTGCTGGGTTGTTTTTAGCTTGCACTACAGTACTGATCTCTCAAAATCCTTCTCCTTACTCTGTTTGTGAGAGCTGGAGCAGGAAAACACACTCAGGTAAGATAAATGTGCATAAGGGTGAGCCAGGCTTCTCCTTCCTGGAAGTGAATTTGGGATTTGGTTGTGCCAACCTGGATCCAGCCTCAGATGCTCTGGAAAAGCAAGGAAAGCTCCTGTGCCTGCCTGGGCACCCTGAGGTGAAGCTCTGCCACCCCAGAGGCTGCTGTTAGTCTTCTCGAGGAGAGAGGGAGGGAGGGATGGATGGAGCCATCCTGCAGGATGACTCAGGAGCCATCAGCTGGGTCACCTTGGGTTTCAGTGCATGTGCTGGCAAACAGCAGCCCTAAGCCCCAGTTCTTCCCTGGGCCCATGTTCTCCCTTACCCCTGTGGGATCATTCTGACAGGGGATATTTAAGTCAGTGTAGCTATGCATTAAGAGGGGTTCTAGATAATATGACAATACAAAAAATGGCAACAGCACATTTAATTAACTATTTTCACTTCAGTTTTGCTCTTGCACTTGCCTTTGCTGTGGGTTCCGTACTGCTGCCCTGGCTTAGTTTAGCCAAGGCACAACACACCTGTGTTCCTGTAGGAAGTGGTGGGTTCTTTCTGAGCCTGGTGGGATGGCTGCAATTCCCACCTTCCTGGGTCTTGTCTGCATCTCTAAATACTCAAAGCTGTGGTCAGGCATCACTTATGGCTACTGATTACTGCTTCTTAAAATTCATCTGTGTCCACAAGTCATTTAAAAAGCATTTTCCACATCTGTCCCTGGGTGTCCCAGCCCATCAAACTAAACCACCAATCTGGTTTTCCACAGCTGTCAATTTTGCTGCTCTCGTTTCCACTCGATTGCAGGGAGGAAAGCAACAACTGTGCAGTGTCCAGTTTTCCATTCTTTGTCTCCCAGTGAGCTGTCAGAAGCTGGCGTGGTTTGCAGAGCCTCCTGTGTTTGAAGTTCTCTACTTTTTTTCTTTCTGGCACTTCAAATGCTGCCGGGCCCCCCCGAGGTTGAGAACCAAGTTTGTCAGACAGAGGGGTCAGAGGAGGGTTAGCGATGCTATCGCTGAGCAGAACTGTCATCACCAGCCCGGAGTTACGGCCGGGGTGTGCAGGGGGAGCCTCGGGAGCTGCTGCTGCTGATCCACACCTACCTGGGAAGAGTGGCAGCTCCTGCTGCTGCTGTGGCTCTTTGGGAGCAGGGGTGATCCCAGGACAGGGGCACAAATGGGAGATGTCCCCAGAGGAGAGCACCTGGCAGCTCCAGCTGGTGCTGTGGTCCCAAGTTGGAGCCGAAACCTGTTGGTGCTGCTGGAAGGATTCGTGGTGCTTTGGGGGTTGTTGCAGCCCCACCTGCACAGCACATGTAGGAAGAGGGATGATATTTAATTCTTGAATACATCAGCTATTCCCGTTTTCATACCCAAAACACTTCTGAATGCTTTCACACCCGAGGGCAAAATGTTTCTTCTCATTTTCCCTTCTCTATCCTCACTTTCCCAGCACCCACATGTGGTCACTTGGAGAAGGAGGAACAGAGAAATGGCTTTTTCTATGGCAGACACTGACATTTGCTTCCATCCTCTCTGCCCAGTCTATGAATAAATGGCATCTTTGTTTTCCTTTTCTTGAGAGGATCAATGTGTCACCCTTGTGTTGTGCCTTGTAGATTTGAGTAGGAGGCACCAGGCAGCCTTTGACGTCCCCAGGAGCAATTTGGGGTGTCATCATTGTGGAACAAACTGCACAGGATCAAGGCAGACCCTGGAGTTCCTCTTTGGTACCTGGGAAGAATTTCTTTACGAGACTTTCATGTCACTGTAGAAGGAATTAAGGAAGCATTCATTATTTTTGTATTGGTAAAATTTAATCATAATTATTCCTACATGAATCACCTTCAAAAGTGCATGCTGGAACAGCAACTTGTGGTTTCTGTCTTGCTGATCAAACACTGTGTAAGGAGAAGGTGTCTTAGAAATTTATCACACAACAAAATCTGAGTAGTGTGGGAATGACTGTGCTGGTGGCTGCACATACATTGATGGATTGTCTGCCCCCAAATGCTTAAGTCTTGTTTAAATGGTAATATGAATGGATTGCTCTGCATAACAATAGATACAGCACTGTACAGAATACTAACCAGGTTTACAGATAAACATTTGGCATTGAAGAGTTTTTAACCTAAAAGGATAGGATCTACGAGGGCGACATTTTCAGTTTTATCCTACTTTGTAATTGCAAAGACCCTCATTGGCAACAAGATATATACATTGAATTAGCTAAACAGTTAATTGATGAAGTTCAGGCTTTAAAATGAATGTCTGTAAATGGATGCAATTCATCTGCAGAGTCCAGTAACACCAGTGAAGTCAGTGAAATTACAGCAGGATTAAATTTGAGTCCTTCTGCCTTTGCTTATCAGCAATACAACTTGCCCAGACATTTGATGGGGAAACGTTTGCCTGAGGCTGTTTACACTGGCTATGCTTAAGATTTGGAAAGGGAGGGGGAAAAAAAATGAGCAGCTGTAGGAAGAAATCACAAAAATACTTTGTGTAATGCTCTGCCTCCTTTTTCTCTCTCCTGTAATAACAGGGCAGCACTCTGAGGAAGCGGAAGATGTACGAAGAATTCCTGAGCAAGGTCTCCATTTTGGGTCAGTTGCCCTTTGGAACTTGGCTGTTGGTTTCTCTGTTATTCACGTTGGCAGAATGAATTTTGATCTTTGATGGCACGATGAAAGGAGCAGTGCTCAGACAGAAGGTCTCACATTGTGTTGTTTCTGAAGGAATGAAAGTGTAAAGGGCCCTTTTTGTTTTTCTTGTTCTTTCCTGTGTGCTGCCCATGTGTTTGGAGCACGTACTAAAGGTGGAGCAGGCACACACTGGTACTTTCAGTAGCTGCTGCTGAGTAAAGATCATGTGGATAGAGCAGAAAGCAGTGCAGAGATATGAATTTCTCATAAAGTCCAGTTGCATCCTCCCAGGGAACAGGTGAGATGCTTTTTCCTGCAAGAATACAGTGTTTGTGTGCACTAAACAAACCAACCTTACAAATCAAACCGGACTGATCTTTTTTCTTCTGTGCATTTTACAGCCCCTGTCTCACATTCTTAAAACATCTGTTTAGCTTCTTGTCCTTGGATTTTGTTTCCCTTTGATTAATGTGATAGCCACGAAATTTGGACATGTTCTTGATGGCCTTCAGTAGGAAAAACAACAAACCCATAATGCCTGACCAATCAATCACCATTAGGAGAACAAAAGCCTCTAATAAGGAGGACAGTGTTAGACAGTACAATGAGTTGTTGATTCTGTAGGAGAAACATCATGTTTTTGCTGGGGCTGTTTGGAAAAAAACAGTTCAGGATTTATTTGCTGTATAATTAAAGTATTTAAATTTCTACTTATTTTTTTTCTGGTTGTTTTTTCACCTACCATTCAAGCCGAGGTACCTGAAATATGAGAGTGTCTCAGTGAAAGTATACTTGAACTTCTGAGAGGTGCTATCCATGAGATTTTCAATTATATTTGTATGCTTAAAATGAGGCCAAGTATGTTGCTCACTTATTAATGAAGTTTTCATCATTAAAATCCTTCTTTTATGCTTAATTTAAATCTTCCTAAATTAAGAGCACAAATTATACCAAATTACAATGAGTATTTAAAGAAAAAAATAATCTGTGCACCTGCACTAATGAGGAGCAATTACAACAATGAGACATCTCAAAACAATTTCGGAGTAGAAAGGTTATTCAGAGATGTGCTTCCTTAAACACTTTCCTTCATTGTGGTTGGCATTGTAATTAGAGCCTAATTTGTAGTGTGGCTTTTGAATCTTGGTTCAAAAAAAAGGGGAAGGACTTTAAGATTTGAACCTTTTTTAAGTACAGAAAAGCAGTGAACAAAATAACACATCATTGCAGGAACATGGAAATTTAGGTGAAACGTGTAAGGATCTCTTTGACATGTCTAAAAAGTAGATGACACCTGTGAAGCAGAAAGATATTTTAGAAATCTCAAAACAGCACTGAAAAGTCAACTTCACTTTATCCCTTACTGTGGTCAGAACTCAGTGATTTCCTGGTGGAAAAACCTCTACCTGCTTCTTATGTTTCTTTTTTCCAAGGTCTGTCCAGTGTCTGTAATTAGCTGTATAATTGCAAGAGTCACATATTTTTTAAAACTATGGATTTTTTTTAGATTATCAGTAGTTGCTTATGAAAGAAGTGATTGTTTTTAATTTTTCTTCTGGAGTTTAATTAAATATAAAGTAATTAATAGATATGTACAATTAAGGCATTGGTCTAATTTATCTGATACTTCAACTCTGCAACTAAAACATGTAGAATATTCTATATAATGCTCTGTTTGCAACATTTATTAACCAATGTATTTGTAGTGGTACAGTTCCCTTAGACAAAGAGAGACACTTCGTGACTAGAGCTAGAATTAGCTTTGAATTTTTCATAAAGCCAACTGAAGAAGTTTCAAGAGGCTCTTTCTTTTCATTGTTAATTACTGAGTTCTTTAAAAAAAAAAAAAAGAAAATGTCTTCTCTACTCTGTATGAAAGAGTTCTATGCTTATTTTTAATCAATCAGAGCAGTTTTTGAATGTTGCATTGACAATATGGGCTTGGTCTTTGACGTTCTTCTGCAGCAAAGGTCACAAACACACCAGGAAAGTGCTTTAGGTGGGGAAAATGTTAGAAACAATGAATTTCCTAAGCAGCAACAAGAAAGTGGCATAAAAACATGAAGCTGTGTCGGTCAACTCAAAATTTACCTTTGGTGCTTTGAACACTTTGGTCTGGTTTTGTTACCAGGCTCAGGGTGTCCTTTTGAGCTCAGCCTAAAGGCATTTTAACTTTAAGGAACTTCCTTTCACCCTCACACAATCCTTCTAAGTAATATTTTGAAAAAAAAGTTGGGAAACCAGAGTCTGATGGAATGGCACACATCTAATCCTGGTGTCAGAAACTGTATCTTGACTTACATTAGTTCAATAATTCATAGAAAGTAGGAATCAGCAGAGCTCTGGGACATGAATTTCAGCCCAGCTTTTTGAGGCAGTGAAGGCTAAATCATCGTATTATCTGTTGCTTTTAATAACTTTTAAACCTGTAATTTTTCAGTCAAATCTGATCAAAGTACAAAAGTTCAAGTACAATTCACTCTCGAATTCTCATGCAAATGTGTGTTGGAGGGAGACACAGGTGGCACCTCCTCTCCGAGGGCAGGACAGGTGGAATCTGTCCCTTAGCAAAGGCAGGGGAGGGCACTGGGACACTGAGCAGCCCTGGATGTGCCCTGTGCAGGCTGTCCCTTGCCACGGGGGGGATTTGGGGCAGGTGCAGGTGGGTGATGAGGACCCCTATCACAGGTTGCATTTGGTTTGTTAATCCTAAAACAGGCCTGTCATTTTTAATTATGGAATTTTTTTGGAATTTTGATAACTTTTATCCCTTAAGCGAGGGAATGAAAAGGAAAACACTTTGCAGGCCATCCTGCTGGCAAACAAAGAAGAGGTGCCATTTCAAACATCCATAAACCTGGATGCCTCTGTTCTCCTGCTGCTCGTGCCACCAGGGTCTGGCCATTGGCTCTGGTGGTCTCACCCATCCTTGAGATGGACACTCTGCATCACCCACCCTGCAGCCCCCCAGGAACTGGGAGCAGATCTGAAATGAAAACACTGTAGGACTTGTCCTGACACCTGGTGTGGGATGTGGTGAGGGAATCTCAGGTGCTCCCATATCTCCAGGCAGCTCCTCAGCTGCTCCAGGCTGTGGCAGCACCAGGGCAGTGCAAGGAACCAGAGCCAACTTTTCCTGTCCAACCTTTAAGATTGCTATCTGGGTGATTACTGATGGCTGGGACACAATGAATAAATACATTCATGTTTCCCAACTGGAGGTTCGTGCAAAGTGCCTGGACGAAAGAAATGTTTCTTTTATAACAGAACCAGGCACGGCAGAGCTGTCAGTTTAGATATGAATCTTCAGCCAAAGTTGGAGTGTTTTTATAATATAGCTTTATGATCTTCAATATTTTAGAGTCCCTGGACAAATGGGAGCGGCTGACAGTGGCTGATGCACTGGAACCTGTTCAGTTTGAAGATGGAGAAAAAATTGTTGTGCAGGGAGAGCCTGGTGATGACTTCTTCATTATTACAGAGGTAAGATTGGCAACCTGATAAGCTCTGCCATTTCCTGGTAAAGATCAAGGCTTTGCATTAAAGACATTTGGGTTCAGTTCAATCTCTTACTTCAGCATAAATCTAATTCCACTTAAACCAGGAGACCTACTCAAAATTCAAATTAATTCAGAAACCAGTTCCATGGAATTGTCTTAAGTGGGACAATCTTCTTTCCAGTAAACTGAAAATGCAGAGTAATTTTGAGGTGTGTCTGGTGTCTTTACTGTTTGAAGGTTTGTTTACTATGGGAGATTTTTCTAGTTCCAAATTTCTGATACTTCAACAGGGCTGGTCAGCCACAGAATGCATTGATTGTTGTTCCCAAAGGGACTTACAGGGGATATCATAAATGGCCATCTGAAAACTGGAGCAGGAGACCTGATCAGAAGATGGATAATTTGTTCTTTGTTTTGCCTTAAACTCAGTCCTAATGGCTGAGCCATCTTTTTGTTTACTCTGACACAGGCAGACAGATCTGTCAGGCAGCTGAAAATGCTGACATCTTTTTGGGAGATTATCTGACACTTCAGTTCCACCATCTCACTTCTGCAAACAGATGCTGACGGAGTTCCCCCCCCCCCGACATAAATTTTTGGATCCCTGGTATCTCACACAAGTACCAAGGCACTGTGATATAACAAACTACAAAGAAGTATTAGAGACTCAGACTGAGTAACAGGGATAGGGATAGGATTGTCTATGGATTGTGAGTGTTCCTATGCAAATATACAGACCAGAAATAGCCAACATATGGCTGTGGTGACAGCTCCAGTGCACACACCAGGCCAGGTGTTTCATGACCAGCAATGAGTTCCAGTGGTGGCACAGCAACTGGGAGGGAACTGGAACCTCTCAGTGTGGGTCAGAGGGGTGTAGGAAGCTGGTCATGGTGTGGCCTTGGGATCCAGTTGTATGCACACAGAATGCATCCCAGGCTTTGCTTTGCTTGCTCTATATCTGGGGATTTTTGGACAGGTGCCTCTATGCAAAGCAGCCAGAATTTGGTTCATAATCAATATCTGACATTTAAAATTCCATCCTTCCTTCCTCTTGAGTGTTGGAAATATGTATTTTATTTATGAACATCGTTTTTCTTTAATGCTCACAAAATTGTTAGTGCAAGTAACTACACCTGTCTATCATACAGGGAGACAATTCAGGAACTTTAAATATGTGACAAGCAGTGTCCCATCAGCAGTGTTAGAATAAATGAGACTAGATATTAGATAGGGAATCTTTTTTATTAAGAAGATATTTAGTATATAAGAAAAATTCAGGAAACAGAAGTTTTTTCAGAAATATGGAATTTTTATTGCTCCTAGTATTTTTGAATGTGCTGTTATTCCTTGCAGCAGCAGGAGACTAGGAAAATCTAATTTTCTTAGACATTGAATCCCATGTGGAAAATTGGCAGCTTGCTTAAGAGTTACCAAGGGCCTTTATTTTCCCCCTCTTGCTGAAACAGCTGTTAAGACTCGAATGGGTAGAAAAGCATTAACACTGCATTCTGTAGAAAGTATCTGCTCACCGCACCCTTCCACTGCAAATCTGACTTAGTTTCTTACTTTGGAAATTGCCTATATTTTTTTACTTCAAAGAATGAACATCTAGTTTCAACTATTTCTTGAGCTGCAGCAGTATTTCTGCCTCCTCACACAGAGTTTAAGCTTTGTATTTTAAACACGATTTTTACAGGAGTTCACATCTTTGATTTTAAGCTTTTCTGTAGGAAAAATTGCTGCAAGTCACCAGGAACACATTATTCTACAACCTGCTTGAAAGTAGTTTTGGCTGGTTTGTTGTCACAATATGTTGAAAAGCCATTAGCTTCTTTCATATGCTTTTTGATGTTTGTGGTCTTCTAATCCAAACCACTAGAAATGTAGCCAAGTTGTTTGGCTGCTGGATATGCAGAAAACCATTTCATATATCACTAAAATGCAGCCTCCTTTGGAGCACAGCGTGTCCAGTACTACAAAGCTAACTTGGCCACATGATTTCTGGACAAGGTACTGATTTACCTTTTTATTTACTCATTTTACATTCCATGCAGCCCAGAAAGCCAGTTGTGTCCTGGGCTGCTTCAGAAGCAGCGTGGCAGCAAGTCAAGGGAGGTGATGCTGCTCCTCTGCTCTGCTCTCTGAGTCCAGCTCTGGGGTCCCCTCCCCAGGGGAGGCCACTGAGATGATCAGAGGGATGGAGCCCCTCTCCTGGGAGGAAAGGCACAGAGAACTGGGATTGCTCAGCCTGGAGAGGGCTCCAGGGTAATCTAACTGTGGCCTTCCAACACCTGAAGGGAGCCTGCAGGAAAGATGGAGAGACTATTTGCAAGAGCTGGAGTGACAGGACAGGGAAATGGCTTCTAAAGAAAGAGAGTAGCTTTAGATTAGATATCAGGAAGAAACTCTCCCCTGTGAGGGTGAGGAGCCCCTGGCACAGGGTGCTCAGAGAAAGCTGCCCCATCCCTGGAGGTGTTCAAGGCCAGGTTGGATGGGGCTTGGAGCAACCTGAACTACTAGAAGGTGTCCCTGCCCATGGCAGAAGGTGGAACGAGGTGATCTTTAAGGTCACATCCGACCCAAACCATTCTATGATTTATCATAAACCATGATCATTCATACCATGCCTTAGACAAATGAGTTATCACTTTATAAAGCTTTGGTGCATCCCAGATACTGGTTCCAAGTGGAATCTTGTGACTCCTGGCATAAAAACTTCTCTGAGGCACCCAGGACTCACATATGGATTTAGACTTGTTGAAATTCATAGATAAGTCATTCATTTCTGGTTAACGTGCCCTGCTGCCTTGCTCTGTGCCATCCCTTTGGGACATTGTAAGGACATTGGTCCTGCCCAAGGACACAGCCTGTGAGTGGATTGGCACCTTCAGGATTTGCAGACTGAAGAGAAACCACTGAAATCTTTTGAAAGGGAGACTGATGATCAGAACAACAATTCCTGCTTTAAACCAGGAATATCATCCTAGTTAGTATGGATAAGTCTAATTAGTCTCCTCCTTCTATCAAATAAACACATTCACCTTTTCCCTGTATTTCTTACTATAACCTTTTTGTCATGGCTTTCTGTCCACCTTCCTAGCTCCAGTGTTGCACAGTTTATTTGGGGTGCAGGTTATTTGAGGTGCAGGCTGTGTGCATGGAAATGCTGCAGCTCCTCTTGGAAAGTGAGGCTGCAGCAGGAGCTCAGCCAAATTATTAGAATAACAGAAAATGTGCACAGGGAAGAATCACAGGAAACCAGAGCTTTTTAAGTTCACTGCTCACCAAGCTGTTTATGGTTCATTTTTTGCTAAAAAGTCTAATGAGAAAAGTGTATACCCTGAGATTCCAGGACAGCTACAGTTTTTCTGCCATCCTAAATCTTCACAGGCACCAGTAAGATGTTTACTTGCAGTAGTTTGGGTTCTTGTCTGTTTAAATATCAAGCAGCCTTCAACAAGATTTAGTTCTAATATTTAAAGGTTGTGGGTTTTTTTTTCCCAGAGATAGAATTATTGTAATGTTTATACCATATTCCTTAATGTGGAGATAGGATCAGATGTGAATGTCTGCTTATAAAAGCAAAGTAATGACTTCCGTGAGATTGATTTACTGCACTTGAAACTAGTAATTAAAAAATAAATAAATAAAAAAAGAAGCAGCCCTGCAGTTTCTGTATTTTCAGATATTTCCAGGTCTTACTTTCCCACTATGGTTTTCACACAACAAACTCAGGCTTTCCCAGACCAGACAGATGTGGAATGTATCTGCTGGATTCCAAGGTCATGGAATTATCCCATGTGAGATTCCTGGCACAGAGGTGAAAAACTTTAAGCACCATGAAACAATTGTTGCCATAAAGAATTATATTTTGGCAAGCGTAAATCATAACAGATGTACGGTTTCTAACAAATAAATTTGCAGTTGTGTCGTGCACTGCCACACTGTGTACCCAGCAGTGGGGAGGATTTATTCATCTGACTTCAGATAACGCAAATATTTTTAGCCAGCATTTTAAAGTGGTGGATGCAAAGGCATGTGAGCTTTGTGGAGTTAAAAGTCCCTTTGAATGAAATGCCAGTTGAACAGGGGCTGGTTTTATTCCCAACTTGTGCTTTGCCACTGACTCCAGCTCAAACAGTAGCTCAAACCAGTGTAGTAGTGCTCTGAAACTGGAAAGAAAAGAGGTTTTTGCTGTTGTCTAGGTTACTGAGAAAGGTAGCGACAATAGTATTAAAAATAGTGGTTATGATCCTGTACCGCTCTCTTAAGTTCACCTTCCAGCTTGGCTGGGTGGCACAGTACCTCGAAGTCTGTAAGGCAGCTGCCAAAAATGCAGGGACCTGCAGCCTGCTGGGATTTCCAGCTGCCAGCCCTCCCCTCTCGGATCACTGGCATCGCTTGTCACGAGCGGGCGCCGTGTCCGGCGCACCCAGCCTGTCACGGGACACCCGCTGTGCCAGGGACTCTTTGGATCTCAGCTGCACTCTCAGAGCTTGCTGAGCTGCTGCCATATGGCCCTAATACTCATAAAGTTTGACATGGTTTAAGAAAAATGTGTGCACAGGCACAAACGTGTGCAGGTGGAGGAGGAGAGAACAGCAAAAGGTTTCTGACAGGGCCACGGAGAGCCTGAAGAACACAGCTTGTGGCTGCCCTTTATGTGTACAGCCTGTCATCTGCTCCTAGGACAGGCTGGTTGAAGTGGTGCAGAATGCATAGAAATAAATCTGCATGAGAAGTAAAACATTTCCAATTAATAGCTGGTTGAGCTGCCCAGCAATTGCATGCAGCAGACTAAAAATAAAAACCCTAAAAATAGAAGATAATTCACAGGAGACAATTCAAGGAGAAATGGACCCATGGTATCAAGGAGTTTGGCATTGAATTTTTGTTTTTAGCTTTAAAACACAGTATAGTTAATTGCAGATTTGTGGTAAGTTACAAAGGGTACTCCTCTGCAACTCCTTTGTGAAAAGCACTTATAAAAATCTGGGGATTTGTATTCTTCCTTATTACCCTGCTGGTTAGAGAGGAGGCGTGGTCAGGGCATCTGATTTTCAGTCTCACCTGTTCAGTCTGTGGGCAGAACATTGCCCTCCCTGTTTCCCCAACAGTGGGAACAACCCTAATGACACTTCTTAAAGGTGAGGAAAAGCTTAATGGGAAAAGGCATAAATATCTGTCACTACTGAAACCAGGCAATGGGAATAGCAAAATCACCAAATAAGAGAAAAAAACCCCACTGATAGTGCAGAAGGCCTTTCAGAATTAATACGTAGAGCTGTCTTATTGAAAGGAATGAGTGAAATTAATTGGTAGTGATTATTTTTCCAGCACTATCCTTGGCTGATCACATTGGAAACAGCCCAGTAGTCCTCAGTGGGGGCTGTTCCTTCCGTGCTTGCTGTTGACATTTCAAGTCAGGGCCACAAACTGGCTCCGGTCTGGGCAGGATCCGCTGTGAGTTCTTGATGAGAGTGTACTTGAGATAGTGTCCTGTAGGTGAAATCAGTGTTTCCAGCCCTGCTGACACTCCTGGCACGCTCTGGAGCGTCTCTGCACAGATGCAGTTCAAAGCCTGTAGGTGGAACAGTGTTTGTAAACTCTTCCTGCCATGGTAACCTCAGAAGGGCACCTGGTCCTACACAGAATTGGGCCTTTCTGTAGGAAAACTCAACTTGAGTCTTAAATTACACAATGAGCATCTGAAGATTTATGATTTAAAAGCTCCTTAAGAAGGAAAAGAAAAAAAGAAAAAAGAAAAATAATAGCCCAATTGTTTCCTGCCCTAAATCGTTGCTCTTTGACATTCTAACCTAAGAGAGACCCCTTTGGCACCTACCCCTGCGACAGGCAGGAGAACTACAAAGTAAACTCCTTCCATAGGGATAATGAAGTCACTGCCTTAGGCACACTCTGCTATCACACCTGATAATCTCTTTAAAACACAGTGCGATTAATTATTAATTAGGAAGATGAATGTTGTCTAGAAAAGGAGTTTCAAAGGCTACAAATCTGAACTGCTTAGTGTTACCAGGATTTTGTTGATACCGAAAATGTTTGTCAAAGGCAGTCTGCAGCGACTCCTAATGTACCCAATAAACAAAATATCCTGAATAAACAGAGCCAGCAGGCACCAGGGCTCTGTACTCTGCTTATTTTTAACTGCTCAGACATTGTTTCCCACAGAGCTCTTACAGGAAGGGGACGTTCGATTTTCTTGGTATCACCCAGTTGTGCTGGGGCAGCAGCATTTCCATTGGCCCTGCTACAGAGTTCCTCTGTGTTCAGGATCCATTTTTAATGGCCAGTTGACGTCAAAGATGGAAAGTTGGGTGTGTGACTGGGTCCCATCCTGAGAGGGATGGAGGTGAAGTATTTTGCTGAGTCAAAGAGACTAAAATGTCAGCTCAGTCCAGCTCTTGTTAAACTCAATCTAACTTCCATGGGCAGTGGATCAGGCTGTATATCCATGGGATAATGCTTCATAGGAAGCAAATGGCTGCTCCCTTTCTTCTTCCTACCAGCCATGCTGTCAGTGACTGCAGCTTTTGGCCTTTCCTTCCAACTCTTTCTCCAGCCCCACCAGTAACCACTGCAGTGCAGTCACCTCTGGTGAATTCTGCAAAACATGAAACCTCAGAAGTGATGTACGAGGGAGCATTTTCCTAACAATTTTGTGAAATTTCAGATTAGCCACTATTTCTAGTCTATTTTAAAGCTTTGCAGATTTTGTTCCTCATTTGTGGCAGAAACCAGGACAACTGTATGTAAATGCCGTGAGTTGCTATGAACCCAGAGAGTGGAGAATAATATATAATAGTTTAAAAATGTACAGTTAAAAAATACTGTCAAACCCAGTCATGACTCAATCTTGAGTCCGCAACCAAAATCAAGTCCTCTTGCTTCATCCTTCTGCAAGACCATTAATGCCAGATAGCTTTTTTATTAGGAAAACTAGTATTTTTGAAAAAGAGGTCTGATGGAGAGGAAAATAGTGTAAAAGCAACATGCACAGCCAATAGTTTGTGATGGAAAAGAGTTTTCACCTGGATTTGGCCCGTCCATATAGTATGAGATAATAATTTTATAATTAAACATTTGTAAGAGTTTTAATAATTGTGGTCCTTTTAATGTAACCTTTTAACCAGCTCATTCCTTCTTTCTTGCATGAACATCTCATGAAGGTCACAGGGTTTTTATCCTCACCACACCTTCTCATGAGGTGTGTGAAGCAACCTCTGTGTTGCATGGTGTGATCTGAAGCAGAGAGCACAAGAATTGGGATAGTTCTTCATTCCTGAAAAAACAAATGATGGGAATTAAACACCTCGAAGGACCTACATGATTTTGTTTATGGAAGATCTAAGGCAGAGAAACAATGGGAACCTGTGGACAGCACCCCATCATTAGTGGACCATCCTTATTCCTTTAGGTTAAATGTTACCACCCAAAAATGATGGGTGTTATTTTATACTGCAGGTTCTGTGGAAGTCACTTGCACTTTGTATTGGCAGAAATGCCTTGATTTCTTCCCTTGTTTTTGTAGAAAGGTCTCTTTCATAAATCAAAGGTTGGCAAATAATAAAAACCCAAGATTATTTACTGGCTAAAGGAATATTTGCAGTGTCTTTGGCTACATAGTTCAAAGGATTTTTCTTCTTTTGGAAAGTAGCCCTAGAACTGCTGATCCTTAGCTCTAACATAAAAGCTGTCCCAGGAATGATGCTATCAGCAGTCCCTGAGGGCTGAAATGGCAGCTGAGGAGTGATGTGCTGGTGGTCTTCCAGGACACTGCGAGTGAGGACATTGCTTATGTCAGCACCACGATGTACACACAGGACCTGCTGTGTTACTCTGTCTTTGGGATATTGATAAATCTACCTCTTCAAACACAATTCCCAGGAGGATGCAGTGCAGCCATACTGTTCCCAAAGGCTTAAAAGTAGTTTTCCCAGCCTCTTTTTCCACATGCTGTACCCAGCATAAAAAAAATATGTATAAATGTTTCCCTGGTTCACTTTTGACATGACAACTTGTGTAGGAGTCTCCAGTCTCATTCAGCTGTAATTTAAAACATCTGATCTGTAAACCCATAAAATTGAAGTTTATGCTGGAATGACAGACACACCCTGGCCCTGCACCACTATGGGATATGTGGAAATCAGGGAAATCATTTGGTGTGCAGAGAAGTAAACCCCAAAGCTAGTAATTGGCAGTTTCATTCTTAATATATACATGCCCCATTTGAATTTGCATAAAAATTGGAGTGCAGGATTTTCTGTGTATTCAAAGCAGCCTGTGACTTCTTCCTGAACTAATACCACTTTAGGGTATGGTTGGTGCTCTTTAGTCCTGTCCAGTAGTGTCTTCCTACCAGGGCAGTCTGCAAATGCATTGGAGGTTCACAGGGAATGAAAAGCCTCTCCATGGGAATAAGGAGAGCAGCACAGGCTGTTTACCCCTCAAGGTTTTCAGGATCCCCATAAGCTCCTTTGGCACTGGAGCCTGAGCTCACAAGCCCTGATTCAAAGCACTTAGTCAAGGTGAGCAAAAACTTTATGGCCTCAGGCATGTTAAATCTGAACTGACATTAAAGGCATCTGCTGTGTCAGGAGCTGGGAGCTTCTCTGTCTTCAAGCAAAAACACTTCAGTGTAAACAAGACCTGAAATATGGTGGTGCTCAACCTAGAGGAAGAGAAATGGAGAACTTCCCAATCCCTGCTGGAGTTTATCCCTTTCTCTGGATCATGTTAAAGCTGTTCCTTAGTGGAATAGCTTTTGTCTCTCCTCTGCAAAGATATCATAGAGTTGACTGCAGATTTGCTGCAAGAATATAGCCCTTAGGGCTCCTTCATTAGCTGTGCAGTGTGGGTTTTCTGGAGCACGCAAGACCCTTCTCAGTGTGCTTCAGAATGAGGCAGTTTTGAGTTTGTGAGGTTTTTTCTTCTGAATTTCAGGATTTGGTCCTTTGGATACACAAGATTCACCAACTGAGAGAGCTTTCGATGGGGGATTTTCCCAATCTCTGTAATAAACTCTCTTCTCTCCTTCCTCCAGTTTACTCCAAGTTTTATTTCTTGCTCAGAAGCTGCTGCCCTCGCTGGCCACAGCTGCTCTCCCAGCTCTGGTCACAGCATTAGTTATGAGACTTTAATGACAATGTCTGCCTCAGCCTTTTGCTTGGTCTGGTTACTTCAGCATCTACAGAATGTTTTCACAAAGAAGCAGATGGTGGTAGGAGTAATTGGGCTGTAAAACAGCATTAGCAGCTAAAAACGATTTTCACCAGAAAGGATTCTGCGGGCAGGGTGAGGGAGGTTCAGCACTGTTTTCGTGTTTTCTCTCCCATACATTCACCCCTGCCCTGGCTGTAGGTGGTAGCTCTCTGCTTCCAGGAGATGAGCCCTGTCAGGTCAGTCACAAATATGAACAGTTGATGAATAACCCATTATAAAGTCACTTTTATGTTGACTCAGTGGACGTTTCCTGGCTTCAGAGAGAGGCAAGATAATGGCTAGCTTTGTAGAAAGAAAGAATCTCTAAAATGCAACATTTTTTTCCCTTTGTGACTTTTATTGCTTTGTACACTGACATGTCTGAGGGAGGAAAACAGGGCCTTGTTGCCAATAATCCACAGCGCTTGGCACAGACGATCTTTAAAATCTGGCACCGAGATGAATATTAATTCAGTTGTTTTCCCACAGAAGCTACTGATTAGTCAAGGCCAAGTATCCCTGAGATGATTCATTAAAACCAACATCTGAGCCCACCTTTACTGAGTAGCTCTGCTTCTTGTCACCCCTGGAACAGGTGATGGAATGTGTAATAGAAGGGGCGACCAAAGTCCCAGAACAGAGTAAAGATAAAAATGCTGAGAAACCCCAAAGGCTATGGTGCAATCACTTCCCAGTTTTCTGGGCATGGAGCCAGGACAACTAGCCAAGGGGGATCACACCCCAGGCAAGGGATTCCTCCCATGGCTCAGAGCTTGTATCCTTATTCCTCTGTCACCATCCCCTTGCTCCCAGGCGTCCCAGTCCCAGTTGGCAGCTGGTGGTTTGAAGAAGAGTGGCACTACTGTGGCAGTGGTGCTGCGGTGTCCCTCTGTCTGATGATGGGGGATGATGATGATGATGGTGATGATGATGAAGTCATGAGTGCCCCAACATGTGATATGCCTCTACTGGACACCTGCGTGGTCTAGGCTGATGGTAGCTCGGCTGCTGTGGCTCAAGGGCAAGAATTTGAAGTCAATATATACTATAAAACTTAAAGTCTTTCAACAGACAATGCTTAACAAAACAAGAAATCTCATTTTTTACTTCTTTGTGCAAAACCCATTTTATTTCACCTGAGTATTGCAGGGGTCTTCATGCACAAAGCAAATTGCAGCTGGTACAATTTCTTTTAGCTTTTCACTGTGTTTACTGGTCTCTCTCTGTGTGAATCTTGACTTCTTCCATTTAATAACAGCATTTCTTTTACCTCAAGAAGAATACATAGGTACAGCACAGGTTTAAGGCAGGCTATATCAAAGAAACACTGAAGGGAAAGATTGTCTGAGGTACTGCAGTAGGAGGATGAACAAAATGACTGAAAGGTCTTCCCATGTCAGACATCTATGATTTTAAATACTGAACGATCAAGACAAAGGCATTTCCTGGTGATTAATGATGGGCTGGGTGTAGTCATGTCTGGGCCTTAACCCTGGCCTCCTGTATATCCCTAGGAAATGCCCTGTGGCTTAGTTCTTTCTGCTGTTTTAAGCTACACTTGGCTTATGATTGATTGTCGTCTTTAAAAGTACCTTAATGTTTGTGGCTATTTTGGTGACTGCTCTAGACAGCTTTGTTCCTCTCTCCCGGGTCTGGGTGTTATTCCTAAACCCATAGTCCTAAACTAATATAAACATGTCTGAATAGCAGAGAGCTGGGAGTTTAGGCCTATGTAGGGCAGTTTAATGCAGGTGTGATATAAAACACACAGCAACCTGCAGGTTGTTTGGTATCAGTGGTGGCTGTAGAGATGATGTCCAGGACTTCTGCCAGCTGGGCAGTGACAGGTGCTTTCCATCTCTGCTAAAATTTGATGTGCTGTTGGGAATGATGGCCAATAAGATGAACGTTATATTGACAATGTAGTGATGATCACTGACAGTGTCAAGGTGCTTTTGGCAGCACTGCTCTCTTAAGGAGACTGAGTGAGTATCAGGGTGCAGAGCTTGTTACTCTAACATTGCCTTTAGAGTTCCTTTGACTTTGTATTATTAATCCTGACCCAATTGCCAACGTGTTGGCTTCCTAAAAATCTCATTAAATCAATGCAACTCCAAATGTACTGAGTCACAACCAAATTAAAAAAGCTGGATGTGTAAAATGTTGCATATTTGTTCTCAAAAGCTCTCAGCAGCTCATTGTTTTGGGCATTGCCTTGTGCTGTATTTATAGTGAATTCTAGTGGAAGCAGAAAATAACTGACTTGCTCAAGATAAGCAAAGCAAACAGCCACCACTTTTCCAGTCAGTGAAAACCTGGGGCTGCTCTGGCAGCCTGTTCCCACCATCAAAACTGGCTCATCAGGAGGGATAGCCAAGAAGGGAGAGTTTTCCAAACTGGACCAAATTTGCTTGACAAGTGAACTGATTTGTATGACCCTTTTTTGAAGTGGAGGGTGAAGCATTGGCTGACAGGCCTCCCAGATTCACCAGGCAATCACTGTTTCATAGAATCATAGAATGGTTTGGCTCAAAGGGGCCTTAAATATCAACTAGTTCCAGCTCCCAGGAATTTCCAGGAAATTTTGAGCTTTTGGCTCTCCTTAAATTAAGTTAATGATTTGGAGATGGAAGCAGATATGATTAAGTAAGATGCAACTTAATATTGTTGTAGCTGTTATAGTGTAAGAACATGGCCCATACAGTGTTTGCAGACAGGTGAATGGTGGATTTTATTAGATTTACCTGTGGAAATAGGCAACCTGAAGACAGACATGTGCCCGAGAGCTCTTGTCCCTTTTTCTAGCTCTGCTTGTTGATCTAATAAAATATATTACTTCCACAAACCTCATCTTGCCTGCAATTAAATGAAATCCTCCCAGAATCATACTGTGTGACAGATCTTTTAATTCATTTCAGACCCGCTGCAGCTCCATCCAGTCCCTCTGCTTCGCCATGGGAGCAGCAGTGTTTTGTGCCACTGCACAGCCCCTTGCTTCTCCTTTTGTAGTAACTGTGCACAGATTTGATAGCAACACATTAATGAGGATTTGTGTGGCTGTGGAGAGAGGGGAAACTTATCTTTTGAACGTGTGAATTATGGAGTGTGCGGGTTAACAAAGTGAGAAAGAGCAAAGGTATGTTCAGAGCTGCCATTGATGGAGTTAATGGCAATCGCAGATGATCAGCCTGACCTTTCCATCTCTAATTCCATACACTACACTGCCCTTTGTGCTGGGTGGTGAAGAGGAAAATAAAATAGGCTAGAAAAACTTTCTAAGCTCAAAACTAGGATAAAAATGTCACATTTCGAGGCCATGGGAGAAAAAATGTCACCTGTGCTTTTTTAGAAAAAGCAGAAAGTAAAAAAAGTATGAAATAAAATTGGAAATATAAAGTAGTAACCTCCTGATTATGAAAATTGAAGCTATTTTCTTATAATTTTAATAACATCTTCTTTTTAATAATTATCCTTTACCCCAGGTGGAGCCTCACTATATTCTTTATTTATGACTATATCTTTAAAATGGGTGGTTAGAACAAGAAAACCAAACAATCAGTATGACTGACTTTTAAACAAAAAAGTTTCTGAAACAGTGCAGTTTCTCATCCCACCTCCTGCCCCTGGTGAAGCCCATCCTGCACTGCCTGAACCACCCAGGGGTAACACGAGCTGCCACATTCTGCCTTGTGCTGCCTAGGAGTGAATAGAGGAAAAAAATACAGGATTTCAGTTTTTAGCACCATGAATCATACTTGCCTTTTGTAACCAGGCTCTTTAGGCCAACTGCTGGCTATAGGATTCATACTTAAATATAAAAACAGGGCTCTTGAAGCAATTAGTGCTTGTAAGTACCTGCAGGATAAGGCCTGAGAATCCCAGTGTTGATCCAGATGGGCCACACTCTAGAATGTCTCCCTCATCTATCTGTAGGGTGTGAGAATTTAAAAGCGAAACATCTATCAAAATCTCATTACTTTAGAGAGGATGGGAGCTCATGGATTATAAACCTTAATTTATTTTTTATATCTTAAATCATGGTGCCATATCTAAGGCATAAATTTTTGCAAAACAAACTGCTGAAGCATTTTGAAGGAGTTAAATAAACACTCCCGGCACTGCTCCGGAGCAGTGCCAGAGGGAACAGGCAGGTGCGTGGGGTGAGGATGGCAGAGAGGTGCTGATGGCACAGTGCTTTGGGAACTCCTACTCTTGTTGTTTTTGCAATTGGAGGCTTGTATTTACTCAGAGGGGAGGAGAGAAGGTTAATGCTATCAGTTTCTGGGAATACAGGCACTCCCCAGTGACTGAAAGAGAATATTCCTGGATCCCTCAAAGACCATAATTTCACTCCCAAGTGTCTGCTAGCAGAAAGACATGCCTGTCTGCCTTCAGTTTAATATCATCACAAAGGGCTGATTTATTTAATGGTGTCAAGCTTCCCGACAGCCTTCGAGTTCGTGCTCTGTAGGGTTTGCTTGGTGGTGTAGGAGGCTGAAATGGGTATCAGTGTACAAGGCAGCATTTTAAGTTGAGCAGCACTAAGCAGCCTGATCCTGCAAATCTAGGATCATGAAGCTTGTTTCAGAGATTCATCTTGCCAAGTTTTGTGTGTCATTTAAGGAGAAGTCTTTCCAATAGAGACAAAATGCATTTGGGAGTGAGAGTGATGAGCTCCTGAACCCTTGTTAGAAAATGCCCTTACCTCCTGGGACAGGGCCCAGAGGATTTACTCAGTCCTATCATCTGTGGGAGGTGGGGGATCCTAAAGCACAAGAAAGACGGAAAAATCAAAAACTCTACCACAAGTATGTGACAAGTAAAATGAAGTTAAAAACAGCCACAAAACATGGGATGAGGGCAAGGTTAGGGGTCAAAACTGAATTCATGACAACTTTATCAGATATATGGTTAATGAAGGACTGCTTCTGTAATATTTTATTCTGCATTATTTTATTTTGTAATATTTTATTTTGTTCTTTATTATTTTATTTCTGTAGTATTTTTGCCCTATTTACAATGTTTGGCTACAACTGGACTCCTCCTCTACTAGAGTCAGAATAGTGCTGATTCCAGAGATAAGACACACAAAGTGAAGGTGATAAAGACAGGCAATTATAAAAGCATCTTTGTTTCCCAGGGTGGACAGCCTTCCCCTGAAGGTCACTCTGACAATGTTCCAGGATGTACTTGTGGAGCTGGTGGCTGCTGCAGGAGGGGCCAGGCAGTGTAATCAGAGCTGACATCTGGGTGCTCTCTGTCAGGGCTTCAGGAAGCTTGTTTTGCTCTGAGATAGACCTGCTCTCACTGGGCAACGGGAAAAGCCAATGTGACTGTTAAAACAAGAGTGGAAAAAATATGGATCTGGAATATGCACTGCTTTATCCTGCCAAGCCAAGTGTTTATTGTGGAGGCCAGACACATCTGCCCTTCTCCAGCAGATATGGTGTTTCTTGGATTAAAAAGGCTGACCGTAGTGGAACAGTGGAAGAAATTGCTTCAGAAGGCTGACTTATTGGAGTCCTATATCACATGGACCCTGTCAGAAAAATATTAGCCACAATAAAGGCTGACACTCAGGGAGATGAAAGCAATATTGCTTGATATTGTGATTACCTTTATAGCAACATGCTGAAGGTGAGCAGTGGGGAATTGAGTCCTTTCTTCATTTGACCTGGGTGGTCACTATGATTACTTCTGGGACTTTTTTTTTGTTTTATGTAATAAAACATCTGTAATAAAAGATTTTTTTAAAAATTAGTTTTAGGAAAGGAACGGATTGCAGGCAGCTATTTGGGTCAAGGGGTTCAGTTTTTGCCAGGCTCCAGATGGAGATGAGAGGAGGATAGGGGCTGGAAGTGACTCTGAAGCTGAATCCATCTACACTGTAAAAGCAATGAGAACAACATCAATTTACTGAGCTGCACCTGATCCAAAGTTTGGCAAGAAAGGGATGGATGCAGGCATTATTCCCTGTGTGGGGTATTTCTGAGAATGCTGCTTGTGAATGTGGGTCTGCTCTGAAAGCTGCAGCAAGTGTGAATGACAACGCTCATCACGCTATCTCTGCATTTTCATGCCCTTGCAGATTTACTGGAAGATCTTGGGAAACTGCAGTGTTGGTGGAACAATTTAGTTATATCAAGGAAAAGGATTTTTTTTTGGAAACTTGACAAAAGAAATAAAATCTACCTACTGGAGGGGTGCACAAGTTTCTTTTGGTGGAAGGACACTGCAGGATATTTGCAGACAGTGAATGTTCACTGAACACTCTGCACTGGAGGGAGGTTTATTTTTTTCAGTTAAAATCAAAATATGTTAACATTTGGCCTTTCCCTATGCTTTGGTTTGGACTCAGAAGATATTCTCATATGCTGCTGTAATTTTTTTCCAGAAAAGCAGATACCTTCCCTGTTCCTCTACAAAAGCTTTATGCCACAATAATTTAAGATTTCCTCCAGGTCAGAATATTTCTGCATGTAAAACTCTTTGAAGGTTTAAATAGATTGTAACTGAGTTTTGACATGTATTAGCACGTGTCAGGTACAGCAGTTATTAAGGGTAGTGGAGACAAGGCACATTCCATCTCTCCAGAGACTGACTTGCAGGTGTCCAGATCACTACAGGCCACAAGCGGGCAAAGCCTCTAAAAAAAAATCACCCTTTGTTACAACAAGCATTAAAAATGTCATTTGCCACCCATTTCAGCAATAGGTCAGGTGAGGAATAAGCTCTAGTTGCTCTTACAAAATCATGTTCCAGGATTATTATTGGGAAAATTTCCTTTTTATTTCTTTTAATGTAAATATTTTCTGTGTGTGTCTCTCTCTCTAAGGTTCTGCATCCACACAGAACATATTTTTAAATTATATTAAAGTATACATTTATGTTAAAGCATGATGCACTTTGTTCCTGGGTTCTATCCTGTTCTTCTCCTCTTTATGAGCTGAACATGTCTGCATCCAAACAATTCATAACAGAGAAATTGTTTGATGGATTTTTTTTTTTTTTGATCCTTTAATTCCTTTCAATCATATATCAGGAAGGAGTGGGATATGCAAAAGGAAATACTCAGGCCTGGGTACTTTTTTAAACAGAACATGTTTGAGCAAAGCCAACTGACTCCCTGCCCTTCTCTTCCCAGGGCACAGCCTCCGTCCTGCAGCGCAGGTCTGACAATGAGGAGTACGTTGAAGTTGGAAGACTTGGTCCCTCAGATTATTTTGGTAAGAAAATTCAGCTAAGCATGGTTCAGAAAGACAGGCACGTCTGGGTCAAGCACTTATTGTCTTAATTAGTGTTCCACTCTTACATGCGAGGGGTTGTGCACAGGTCAGCCGCTGCTCTCAGCGATGCTCTGAGATTTCAGGGAAGCTGAATCCATTCCATGGTTTACACCAGCGTAGCTGACAGGAGACAGATCCCAAATCAGCAAAACAGTCTGAAAGCATTTGTTTTCAAAGGCATTTTACACACATGCATTATGCATGTGTAATGCATTTGTACTGTCAGCAGAATTATGTAAAGTGTCTATCAAGAGATATATAAAGGGAGATGTTCTACTAGCAGAGCAATGGGATGGTGCAATATGCACCCTCTGAAAGAGAGGAGGGCATGTGGCAGTGTGTTGTCTCTTTTCCAGGTGAGATAGCCTTGCTGCTCAACCGGCCCCGGGCAGCCACGGTGGTGGCACGTGGACCCCTCAAGTGTGTGAAGCTGGACCGGCCCCGCTTCGAACGAGTGCTCGGCCCCTGCTCCGAGATCCTCAAGAGAAACATTCAGAGATACAACAGCTTCATTTCGCTCACTGTCTAAATGATTCCTCTGGAAAGCTGCCTTCATGTGACCTTGTGCACTTAAAATTTGCTCTGTGCAGCTCCACAGCTTTATGAAGAAAAAAAAAAGAAGTTTGCATTTTATGTGTATTTTTTTCTGTTTATGTCACCTAGTGGATGTCAGCTCAAATCTCATGTATCATGGAAATGGAACAATAACTGGGTAAGACTAGCTTTGAGGAAGATTGGGGCTCTTTTGGGCTCTTGGCTTGCAGACAAGATTTTTACCCATTGTTGGTTCATATTGGTTAAAACTGTGGGTTCAACTATTTAAAATACATATTAATTTCTGTTTTCTTTATTATCTTTAAAGCTGGTCTTACTCAACTTTTCTCAAGGTTCTTTGATCGTGTGATGTGAAAGATGTCCCTGCCCATGGCAGGGGGTTGGAAGTCGATGGCCTTTCAGGACCTTTCCAACCCAAACCAGTCTGTGATTCCGTGATATCTCTCTGCCTGTCACTTCTAAAAGACTTTTCACTGGTTATGGACTGGGGGGTTCCGAAATCTTACGGAATGAGTGGCAGTCTCATTGATGAGATGCAATTTAAAGGGGAAGGTTGGAGGAAGCTTTTTGATCATTCCAGCAAGCCAGGGAAAAGTAAAGCTTTTGAGTGATTTTGTTTGTGGCTTAAATATAGGGGCCATATTCCTCCATGTCACAAACCCTTTTGGGTCTGCTTTGTAGGATATGCTCAGGCAAACAGCCTGCTTCAGTCTTCTGAGTGAAGAAATCAAGGGACAGTGTTTTGTAAGAATTCAAATGGAGCCTTTAGGACCTAAGTTATTTGTCCTCAGCCTTTTTTAAACGAGGATTTACATTAGAGTCCTTAGAAGTCCAGTGGGGACTTCTCTGCTGAATTAAGTTGACTTCAAAACTCAGCAGAATGTCCTCAGCCACTTCTCTGAACATTACATGAAATGCTGAAGAGATGGTGCCAGGTGCACTTCAGGGACAAATACAGTAGCTTGTTTTTAATAAGGTCCACTTAATTAAATTCAAATGCCTTTCTTCTAGCATATGACTACGTTTTAGAATTTTTAAAAATTTTCTGAAAGCCAAATAAGTGCTTCAAAATGCTGCTTCTCCTCCAAAAGACAGGTATTGTGTAACAAAGAGCATCAGGATCCTGGAGCCCAGGTCCCTCCAGGGGTCTCATCATGGCCTTGCTGGCAGTCATTGCTGCCCTGCCTACACACGGGGCTCCTTCTGAGTGGGGCTTTTTGCAGATCTCTCAAGGCTGGGGATCATTGCTGCCCTCAAGGATGGGATCATTGGGACTATGATTTGCAAAGCTTTACCTTTGCAGGTAAACTTGTCATTGCCAGCAGCAGCAAAGCTCTGCATCTCAGCCACTCTAAACAGCACTGCCTGCCCTTCACTTGGGCCAAAACTCTACTTCTTCTTTACAATAACTTTCTTATGAGTAAATACAAGCTTTCTGTACCTTTGACATGCCAAGGGTTAAGCAGTGAAATACGGCCCAAATCTCCCTTTTGAAACTACAGGTGTAGCTGAACTTGGCTATATGGCTAAAATGAGTCCTACTGACACACAATTGCTTTTTTCTTTGGAATTAACAAATGCTAATTGGACACTTTCCTGTTGACTCCCACCAAGGGCCCAATATTCCAGTAGCTGCCCACAGTGGTTCTCACAGAGCTAAAAAGCTTCTCAGCTTCACGCTCTTCTCATCACTTAAAGGTGCTTAATTTATTTTAGCATAATTTCAGTGGTCCTGTTAGTGTATATTCATTGCTGTTATTTATTATGATTATGTTATGCTTCTTGCACGTGTTATTAAATATGACCATTCACAGTTTCCAACCTTGCAATTTTTATCACGTACATTTATATAGGCAGACCCCCATTCTATATAGATATGTCAATGTATACGCATTTGGTTATCTGCTGCACTGTTTTTGTATTCTCTTGTGCAATTTTTAAAAGAAATATTTTTTAAATGTTACCAGTCACTCAAGTATGTTCTTTTACTTGTTGCATTACTGTTGTGTTGGTAAAAAATTTGTGAATGTTTCGCATAATATGCAGGACACATCTCTTGTCAAATACCAAGTATAAGCCTCATTGTTTAGAAGTTACTCGAGCACACAGACACACTGCAGATTCTTTGCTTTAAACCTTTACAGCTCATGGAAAATACATTTGAATTATGGTTCTGTTATAAGCAATCTCAAGAGAAATGTAACTGTCTAACACCAGGATTCCTGTGCTTTAAGTGGAACAAAATGATATTCAGTGACATTTTGAAGATAATTGTAATATTTGCAGTGGATGATGGGACAATGATTATGGTATGAATAAAATTCTTCTACGTTATAAGTGGCCATTGTGGGTTTATTGCTAATGGAAGTTTGTGTGAGTAGATGTCATGTTCCAGTTAAAATCTGTATATCATCAAAACTTTGAGCTCCACTGAAAATAATCAGATGCAAAGGGACAAAAAATAGACCAAGATTCCCAGTGCTATATATAGTAATGGAAACCAAACTGGTTTTGTGGAGGATTAGCATGAAGGAAAAAAATCATCTGTTTAAATGTAACCATATATGTCTATATAAAGAAATAGGGGTCCGATGTGTCTCTTGGACCTTCCTGTTGTTGTCCAGGTGCCAGCTGTGAAACCCTCAGGACTGATGCTGAGCCTGTTGTACGGCCAGGGTGTACACCTGGGAAAAAACAGGCTCTTTCCTTCTCAAATACCACTGCTGCTCCTTTTCCCCCAGTATCACAGGCAAAGCCCACGGTCCCAACCACACCAGGCATCTGTCCCAGTCATTCCTCTCAACTTTTGGACGCACATGGATTTTTAGAGCCGCCACTGCCCTGGGACTGAAGCACAGCCCCATTTTTGGCACCAGGGATGTATTGTTCTGCTTCCATGGCTTGTGTTCTTGCCACAGGCTGGCCAGGAGCTACACTGAGAAAAACTTCTCAGAGTAGGCAGAGCCTCCAAAGGAACCACCTGTACCTCATGCATCAAGGTGCAGACATGGGTTGAAGAACTGGAGAGCGTGGCTTCTGGGTGACGAGGTGTTCCATGTGCTGTTAGTGTCATCCCACCTACCAGAGCTCTGGGTGGCTACTTCAGTAGGTGTGTTACAGTCCAAGTTTGGCTCCAGAGCTGGAGCTGTCACCCCAGAGCAGAGGGCAGGGCCAGTGGTTCACTCCTTGCAGCTTCTGTGTGGTGGCCCCTGCACAGAAATCTTGGGCGGCTCTGACATCCAAGGGCTGTGCAGCTTTCCATTTTTGGAATGTGTTATTTTTCCCCCCTTTGCTACGATTCAGGAGGGAAGGACTGGTCTTTCCAGAGAATTACTCACATTATGCAGTAATCAAAAGTGACCATTCTCTCTGAGGTCCGTCCAGGCGGACATTACCAGCCCACGCTCCCCAGAAATGAGCATCTCACCACTCCTCATTGTCCTTCCTTTTTTGGTCGGTTTTAATTGTATCACAGACATTTCAGGACTCCTGAGACAAAAGAAAAGACTTTTTTTTTTTTTTTTAATGGAAACTAATTGCACCTCAGGTTTTTACAAGGCCATGTGGCTGACCAGGCTTTGGTGTGTGTATCACATTACTCTGGCTGGCTCAGGCACTCCCACTGCTTCGTGGCACTACATTGGTGCTAAAGTGGTGCTAAAGTCGTTGAGTCACATGAATCCTGTGAATCCTTTCTTGATCATCAAGCAAACACGGCCTGACACCATGTTACCTATTCAGGTATTGGTGGGAAACAAGAGCTGTTGGAGAACCAAGCAACCCCAGCTGGTTATTGGCTGCTAGGCTGTTTTTCTTGCAGTCAGTGGTCTTTGGAAGTGAAGTCACCACACAAAGGGTGACATTTCTCCTATTGTGAAAGTTGCACAAGTTGTGTGCATCCCATTCAGTTTTAAGTCTTAAATGGTGCATAAATCCTTTCACTGCCCTATTTATGGGAGAAGTGTTTGTTCTTTGCACCCATTTCTGTAGGGCAAAGAAGATATTATCCTGTGCAGCAGCAACGCCATGATGACCTCCTCAAAGAGTAGGTAACTGAGAACCTACAAAGAGTAGGTGACTGCTTGAAGTTTCACAGCTGATATTCCTAAGACCAGTTCACTATGTAGAGACCAAATTATCCCCTCTTACATTGCCAGGCATGTTTTTGTAACTTGTTTCCAATGATTTGGCAACTCTGACTGGAGCTTCAAGTGCACACGACTGCTCAGAAACTCATAAGAACATTTCCAGACAGAGTCACTTCTGTAGGTCCCTCTTCCCTCTGGAGAAAGAGAGCATATTTGGATACAAGCATATGTGTAGCCTTGAAAATCTGATGTTACGGGAATACGTTGGCTTGGATGCTCCTCCTCCTCCAGGGATTTCTCTGTGGCTCTTTGCTGCTCCGCAGAGTTGTATCTGGGATGCAGCACTCCACAACAAGCTGGCCTTTTCTCTCAAAACACTGCCTGGCCGAAGGAGCTGGCATCTGCAGCCATCTGGTATTTTTCTGAAGGCTGAGGATGTTTTTTGTGCTTGATCAGGCTCCAATACCAGAGTGATTCTTCTGATGTCTAAAAATCTGGATTGAGTTTGTAAAAAAGAGGCTGCATTTTGCCTAGGCAAGGCAAGCAAAGCATGAGTGTCTCCTTGGGCTGCTTTGACTCCTATCTCAGATGTACAAGGGAAACTTTTCCATTCTGAGTGTGTCAGCTCCTCCCCAGCTGTGCTTTAATTCTTGTTTTCAAGTCATTCTCTGCACAAGTATCACAGACAGCCTCCACAGCCCAGACCAGTTGTAGCATACTTCCCATGTTCCTGTGCTTTAGCAATTTGAAGTGTGCAGTGTTCCCTTTAAAAAGTTGTGAGATCCTATGGAGGAAAAAAATAATCATGTTACCCAAGAAGACTGCTCCTATTCCAGTATAAACTGCCTCCAAACGTGGAACAGTGGCGTGCCATGTTGCTGCATGGGCCAGCAGTGCTGAATGAATTGGCAGATGCTGTGCTGCTGTGTGATCTCTGGGAGCTGGGCTGTGAGAACGCTGCTCCTCTGCTCACAGCTTCGGTTCAAAGCTGAGAGAGTTGTTTTGCCAACAAAGTGCCCCCCACCCAAGCCCCAGTGGGATAAATGGAGCCTCGTACTGCCAAGACTCACTGGGTGCATTCACCTTACCCTCGGTGGGTGCTGACAGCCTCCTCTCTTCCCAGAGCAGGCAGTTGGAAATAGGATGTATAGACTGATGATGAGGTAGGGAATTTCTCACCACTGCCTGCTGTTACTGGCGCTCTGGATGTTCATACTGCTGGCTCCAGGGAAATCAAGCCTTTCTGGGAAATGGCTACTCCCTATCCTCTTTATACAGAATATGTATTGTTATTATTTGAAAGCACTTTTGTATTGCCCTTAGACTACAAGCATGGCGATTGTTCCATTAGAAGACATCATGGTGCATAGCAGTGAAATACGACGTACAGTACCATGCAGTATGTATATTCCAGATAAACTGGGAAACAGTGAAATGGATCTGCAAAGTGGGGGTACAATAGCTGCTTTGCATTCCTCCACATGTGTGGAATTCATGTGCACTACAGAGTGACTCTGTTTCGTTCCCATGTGCTTACGATGATCGGATGATCCGTAGTGTTTTCTATCCGGTTTCATTTTCTCCCTTGTGTTTATGGGCCAAGCACAAAGTCACAGCGGCTTCAGATTGAACGTGGCAATGAATTAGTGCTGGCTAAACCCTCCCACCATTTATTTCCACTGTGGTAGTGAGAGGGAACAGACTCAGCAGCTGGAAAACACAAGAGATTGTTTCTCCTCATTAACCAGGGGCAGCTCAAGCCGCTTGCCAAATAGAAGGAGTTGGCTGGGCTTGCAGACTCGGGGTTGTTTGATTGAGACTTCCCAGCCCCAGGTGAATCTCCTGCACCCCACCCTGCCTGGGGAGCTGAGGTGCCATGGGAGAGTGAAGCAGGGAGATGCGTCACTGTTCACAGTTTAACTTGTGTAAGGGTGACTCTGGGAATTGCCTGGAAGGGAATCTGCATCTCTCAGCGCCAGCTCCTGCAGAGATGGAAAAGCCCTTGGCCCTGCCTGGAGGAAGGAGTTGTGCCCCTGTGCATGGTTCATATGGCTCTTGGTGAGACAGAAGATGTCTGAGAAAGCAACAGAGCTGCTCCCCAGCCTGGAAAGCCTGTAAGTCACTGCTAACAGCCACCACAAGCATCATGAGCTCTGCTCCATGGGCCTAATTCCCATGAGATGGCACAATGGTTCGTATCCTTGACACATAGCCAATAAAGCATTACACCCTCTTCCATTGCCTTCATGTCTGGCTCTTAGCCCAGGATCTAGCTTTTAAAGAATAACATGACCAGCAAGGAGGGCTTTTTAAACCTTGGGTTTGCAGGGAGCAGAAGAAGGTACCAAAATGGGTAGAAGAACATGAGAACCAGCCCAACAAAGGCGCCCTTGTGCAGGCGGGGAGATGCAGCAGAACCTGTGTCCGGATGAAAGCTGCCCTATCAAAATAGCCATAAACAAACCCGCCTCCTCAGCTACAGAAAAGCTGTTGTGCCAGGAGCATATTAAATTGTATATGCTTTTTCTCAAGGCAAAAGAATTGCAGCAGTGATGGCAGCTGTGTGTGCTGGAGCCGAGCCACCGTATTCAACTCGTGAAGGCCTTGCTGAGGACAGGGTGGGGGAAGGACTGTGGATGAATGTTTTATTCAGAGGGACCCGCACTGAAATGATCTACCGGCACTGGGGATGTGTGAAAGGGAGAAAACCAAAGGCTGATGTATTTACCAGAGGGTCACTCAGGGGATGGGCCAGGTCCCCTCCTAGACTGGGAGCCACAGTTCTGCCGGTGTTGCTGTTTATGGGGGGACACAAGGTGTGTTTTGCCTTCCCCAGATTTCCCTGGGAAGGTTCCAGGTCTCAACCTCCAGAAGCAGAGCTGGGCTGCAGCCACTGCTCAAACCTGGATGGAGGAGCAGGTTGAAGGCAGGAGGTGCCCAGCCTTCCCAGTGCAAGGGGGCAGGAGTTGGGATTTAAAACCAGTGGTGGGCAGGGAGCCACAGGCAAGCCTATCGTCCACGTGGCTGGTCCAGGTGTGGTGGGTAAATGGGAAATAAATTGGCCTCATACCCACAGGGTGGCTTGTTTCAGCCCCATTTTCTCCCAGCAGGGCTGTTCCCTGCCTGGCTCCTGCCTATGTCCTGGTGAGACAGGATGCAGAGAGCTCAGGACTCACCCACGCTGCAGCCATCACCTGGTATCCGTGAGGCCACCTCTGTGTGAGCATCCCCACACCAGGAACAAGGGCTTGGAGAGATACTCCAACCTCTGAATACTGGTGAAAGCCACAGAATGGGATTCTGTCACTACTCACATCATCTCTGCCATGTGTTAGCTGAGCGTCCCAGACAAAGTTGTTGCTCAGTTGGTTGGAGGAAGATCTCTGCTGCCCAGGCTTTGCCTTTCACTCACTGGGCTATTAGAGGTCCAAGCCTGGACCTTACAGCCCAGAGGAGACACACCTGTCCCATGGATGCCCACATCACCCAGAGACCTTCTGTGAAGTACAGTGAGTTTCTAAAATCTTTTTCCACCTTGAGCTGCAACTCCTCTGTGAACAAAGGTGAGTTGCGAGTAAAGAATATGGGATACTTTCTTTATTAATCCAGGACCATGCTAGATAAAGGCACCTCTTGTAGATCTCCTTAGGAGAGAGTGAAATAAAACAGAATAAATTCAGAAAGGATGACTTCTGTGCAGACACCGTGCAGGTGCCTCATCAAAGATCAGTTTACCCCCAGGCGATACAGTTCAAAAGCTGCAGCAAGGAAATGGGATAGAAGAGCCTGACACTCATCTCAGTTTAAATTCAGTCATGGCAGCTGTCCTGTTCTCTAAGGCAGAAGGGGAAATTTATGGCTCTCCTGAAATGCGAGCAATGCTGTGAGCACCCACAAGGTAAATGCCCTTTTGTGCCTGAATCCCTTCCCTATCTGAAGTCACTGCATAGAGAGGGCTAACATGATTCAGTGAAAGAAAACCCATTTCAGTAGCTTTTTAAGCAGATTACAGCAGATTAGCTGACTAATCTATATGGAATCCTCTCTAACAATTTCAAACTGTAAACAAATCTAGCCACTATTGCATTGCACATAAATATTTACTGTGGATTATATGAAGATTAACTTCAAATGATATTTGCAACAATGGTTTTATTTTGTGACTTGCTACCTTTAGTGATGTAAAACCTTCGGAAAGAAATATGCCTCCCACAAAGTGTGAATTTAAGGCCTGTCAGCTGTACAATGACATCTACCAGAGCATGTACACAAGCAGAAACTGAACACAGTATTGATGACAGATGAAGGAAGACACTAATAAAAGCTACTGGTGCCAAATAAAAGCACCTCGATTTATCATAACATGGAAGTAATGTCCTCCCTAGAAGATGTGACTTGGTGTTAGTAGCTGACACCCCACTGCTACTCACAGTTAGTTTTTCAGCTGCAGAAAAGAGCTGAGCAAGGTTTGCAAACGAATAGGGCTTGAAGGGTGTTGTTTGCCATCCTGAGACATCACCCTCCTTGGGTGGCTGATGTGGGTGGACCTGGCCCTGGTGGCTGGTGAGAAATAAGGCAGTCTTTGTGATGAAGCTGTTCCTAAAGATCTGGGGTTCTCATTGTATCTCCAGCCATGTGGAGGAACCTGAGAGCCATCAGACCAATGCTGCAGAGCTGCTGCCCACCCAGTGAGGTTCCTACAACCACAGTGATTCCTGGTGTGAAGGAGCGGCCTGCCCAGAGCACCTCTTCCTTCCAAAAAAATCCAGGCCAGAGGCCACTGCTGAAGAGCCACAGGCAAAAGCCAAGGCAGAACCGTGCTTGGCAGCACATCATGCTCTGAATGGGGTGTTCCAAGGGCAGCCAGCAACAGCCCCTGTGGGGCTGTGCCCGGGGCTGTTCAGGCTGACTGGCTCAGGTCCTGCTCCTCCTTGCACAGCACTTGGTTGGGACATGGAGAATGTTGTGTCTACCAGGCCAGTGAAGGAATGCTAAGTTTACAAGACAATAGCTTTTTAGGAAGCCAGAAGAAGTTAAACAGCCTTCCCAGAAGGAAGATTGTCCCTTTCCACCCTTTGTATAATTAGGGCAGCTTCATGCTCCTGTAAAGAGATGATCTGTTTAATATAAGAGGTTTCCAAAGTCTTAGCAAATGAGTATCTGAGAACTGGCTTCTGATGTGGTTTATGTTCTTTTTGATAGATTTAGGTTATGGGAATGTTGGTTACAGAGGCAGTGAGTGATTCATGCTGAAACCATCCGTATGCCGTCTGATCCATGCTGTCCACCCGAAGGTAAAGGGAGGCTGCAGCCTGTGCTGTGTTAATGCCTGTAGTTTGAGCTGCTCAGTGTAAGTTATAATTGCAGAAAAATTACTGCAGCAGAGAAGAAGAAAGGTTTGTGTTTTGCAGGGAGAGGTAATCCTTCCCAGAGCAACATTTCCATAGCGAGCTGGGGTCTGACAGCGATGCCTCAGGACCTCAAACTGCTGTGCTCTGTGTAAGGAGTTGTACTGGCACCTTAGGAAAATCAGGTCTCCCTGGAGACTCTCTGGCTGCTGCTTGTCAAGCACAAAGCAACACAGACCGAAGCTGATTGCTCTGTGCTACTACCTACCTTGGAGTGGTCTTGGAAAACATAATTTCCTCCCTGGCTATGGGTTTGTTTCAGCAGTACTTGCAGGATCAAATCCTTGAGCAGATGGGGGAAAGAAGCAAGGAGAGAAATAGCGTTCTCCTTTACGTTTATTTCCTACAGTCAAACATTTGTAAATCCTGTCTCCATCTGAAGAACATCAAAGCAAGTAAAGGGGCAGAGGGTGGATTCTCATAAACCTCACAGGGGAGCTGCCCTGCAGCCCAGATGTGCTCCCTGGAGCCCATGTCCCATCATGGATCCTCTTTGCCTGGCTAGGGCTGGGCCTTGCTTCTGCCTTGGCTGGCAGCTGAAAAACCACTCCCAGAAAAATCTCAGTGCCACAACAGGAGACCAGGCACTGAGAGTGGAAAGCTGGATGGACAAAGTCAGGGGTGCCCTGTTGGGCAGTAATGAAGTGGTCACTGCCATGCAGCCGCCTTGCAGCACATCTCTGTGCTGCCTCCTGGCACAAAGGAGAGAAGCAGAGATACTCCTCATCAAAATTCATGGATTCCCATTGCACTTGCGTAACTTCTCCAGGACTTGTGTGAGAGCAGGGCGAGGCCACAAGCCAAGAGCTTTGCAGCATCACATACCTTTGTTGCCACGTAATAAGCAGAAGACTCGAGGATACTAGTTTTGTTTGCAGGCTTTCCCTCTCTATTGCTCATGTTTCAGCTGTACATAAATCCAGAAGAAAAGTTTGCTTCATTGTTATATCAGATTTGTAGGTGAATTATGGGGGTTCCTTGCCCACTTTGTCTATGTAATGTTAAGATAAATTCAGAGTCCCTGGAAAAGTGACTTGTTGGAAGCATCAGGAAAGCCCTAGGAGGCTGTGAGCACTGGAGCAGCAGCTCCAGCCCACTGAGCCCTTTGGGGGATGCTGGACACCCACCAGGGCTGTGCTGGACAGCCTGGCATGGCTCCATGAGGGGCTGTGTGTCCCTCCCAGCCCCACCTCTGTCTTCATAGAATCGTGGGCACACAAGGATCACCGAGTCCAGCTCCTGACCCCGCATAAAACAACCCAAAAATTCCACCCTGTGCCCGGCAGCGTTCTCCAAACACTTGAACTGTGTCAGGCTTGGTGCTGTGACCACTTCTCCCTGGGAGGGGGGAGGTCTGTCCCAGTGTTCAACCACCCTCTGGGTGAAGAACCTTTTCCTCATATCCCCCCTAAACCTCCCTGACACAGCTTTGTGCCGCTCTGCAGCCGGGGTTAGTTGGCACGCCCCAACCCCCTGCAGCCCCTGTGCCTGGGAGGGAGAGCAGCTGCAGCACGAGGAGGGACAGGTATGTGTCGCGATTCAGCATCCCTGTTTCATGGCAGGCTGGTGGCCTTGGCTGAGGGCCGGCCCTCAGGATAACCGGGCCCGACGAGGCCTCCCCGGCCTGGCGGAGCGCTGGCCAAGGAGCAGCGCCGGCAGCTCCTGCCCGAGATAAGGCAGTGTGCTTTCAGGATTTATTGCCTTTATCCCCATGTACTGCCAGCCTGAATGTTTCAATTATCTTCTTCTGCGGTGGCATTTCCCTAACAAGCAGCGTTATTTTGTTGCTGCTGTTTCGGCCGGGACAGACGGGGCCTTGTTTTCCAAACATGACACACATGCATTGAAAAGCAAGCGGGCCGTGGCAAAGCATATTTGGTCTGCCTTGGTGGTTTGAAAGGTTATTATCTGACCCTGCGCTCATCACCTCAGCCCCATAAATCTAGCAAAGGGGCCATTCTTAGCCCTTTAGAAATGCATCCTGTTTCCTCTGCAGTAGACTCATAATTTCATTGCTGACCCTACCCAGTAATTCTGCTAATTCATTCACTCAGAGTTTCTTAGAAGTTAATCCACTCCCCAGCTTGATTCTCTTAAGGCAAATTCAGCCTTGGGGCAACTTCACCCATAGCTGGGATTGACATCAGCACCAACTTTAGCCCATGGATCCTCCTTTTTGGTTGAGGCAGCATCTCAAATTGCATGTTGGCATCAGATGGTTGTTTTTGAGACCTCACATAGCTCCAAGTCCTCCTCTCTGATGCTGCATGTGCTGATAACGAGCTGTGTTAGCTAATCCCCCATCAGGATTCATAATGTCAGGAGAAAAACCTGGTAGAAAAAATTTTCATCACAGTTTGTTCTGCAGCACAAAAGGTCATTCTGGCTGAATAGTTTGTCAGAAAATTTCCATTCGGTGTGAAAGTTTTTCAGGGAAAATTATGAGTTTCTCCTCTGTGACAATCAAAATATTTTAGTTTTCAATAGCTACCAACTGTCCTCTGCACCAAAGCGTAAGGTGAGATGCAAACACAAAAGCTAACTTTCTCCAAAAGTGCTCATGAAAAGTGTTTCCAGCAGCTCTTCTTATGACCCTGAGCTATCTATTACCTGCTGAAACCCCTTCAGACAGTCTCTAGACCAGCACAGCACCCTCACGTCTCCAGCTCCCACAGGCAGCACACAGATTTCCATAGGGCACAGCCAGAGTGGTGTTAACTGGGAGAGGATTATCTGTATCTGGATTCCACACAGCGATGTACCAAATTAGATTGTTAAAGGGAAGAAAAACAGAAATATAAACTGATGAGAGCTTGCCTTATGTTGCTGCCAAAGATGATCCTTTTGCATTAGGAGATTAACTTTTAAAAGTTCTGGCCTCTGCTTTTTAATCCGTTTTACATCCCACCCATCATTACAGGCGAGGCTGTTGGCAGACCTGGAGGTGTGTCTGAAGTGATGGGACCATGAATGTCCTCAGAAGAGGATGTGTGTCATGTGGGGTCCTGGAAAAACTTCATCACCTTTCCACTGAGCAGGGTGTGATGGAGACAGGGTTCTGGGATGAGAGCGGATGGATCTGAGCTCTGATTTCAGCCCAGGCAGCAGGTGGGGAAGGAAAAATAGTTGGTAAAAGTCAGGAGGCTGCTGCACCACCGTGCCCAGAAAGGAATGTTTGATGTGCTTCAGGCTGAGCAAAGCCACAGGCTGCCCATCAGCCAGGATGTGTGGGAGCATCCCAGTAGAGCCCCAGGAGAGACCTGTCTGTCTACCGTGCACCACACTCCCTGAACACAGCCTTGAAACAGGCTCTGGCAGCCAGTGTGCTTCGTTTTACCAACAGAAAAACACTCACAGCCTCAGTTCCCAGGAGGGCATGATTAAAGGAATGTCTTTTGGCCAAAGGGTGAAAATGGATCAAATCTGCCCATTTGCCAGGTCTGCTGGGTGCTGGGCAGGTGAGGGGAGGGAGGGCTCTCTGCAGAACAGGGTTTGCCTGGAGCTGCTGCTAAACTCATTTTTTAACACGGCATTTTCGATTATTTCCTATCCACTTGATACACCACCAAAATAGATCCAGTTCTCCCCTGTTTTAGCCTCTGCTAAAACCCTCAGACCACATCTTCTCCTATAACAAAAAGTATGTGGAATTGGCTAAAAGAGAAACATTCCTGTTCTCACAAAACTTTTAAAAAAAATCCACTCCTTTCCTAAAGAAAAAAATAGCACTTATAATACTTTATAAAACTGCTTCTGTCCAGAAGGCTCCTGCGTCAGCTCAGCTTTGTCCCTTTAACCATTGCTGTGCCAAGCCTCACTGTGAATTATTAATCATCCCAAAATAGCTGCTGAGAAAAGAGGCAAAAAGGGAAGGCTTGATAACAGCACTGCGTGTGGCAATATTTATTTTGATCTTACTGAAAGTCTTTAAGGAAATCTTTTGGAGGCTGGGGCAGGATGAGGCAATGATGAAGCTGGAGGGATGCTGGCAGGCAGGAGCCCAGGGCCTGGTGGGGGGAATGTGGGATGCCTTCTCAGACTCGGGGAGTAACACTGAAAGGGAGAAGGAGAGAGAGAGGGGAAACTGAGTGGCGAGCTGAACTTGCAAATGTTTTTGGCATGAAATCATGAGGGCAAATACAGAGCTACCCGCCCACCAGCACATGTGTGGAGCCGCCACTATATGGGGACAGTCCTATATATATGTTTATATGGAAGGGAGAGAAGGAGAGGGGCTGTCATGGGCTCCACACCCAGGGGAGAAGGCTCCTGGCCCTGCTGCACAATCCCAGGGCTGGGCAATGCCAGAGGCTAAAGGGCATCAAGGCTCTTGGGATGAAAGCTGGGTAAGAGCAATGTTCTACAGCAATGCAGTGACCCCGGGAAGGTGCCCAGCCCCTGTGGATGGAGACTGTGTGTGGGTGTTTGTGCCCAGCCTGGGGTGTCCCTGTCCCTGCAGTGTGGGTGTTTGTGCCCAGCCTGGGGTTTCCCTATCCCTGTCCCTGCAGTGAGGGTGTTTGTGCCCAGCCTGGGGTGTCCCTGTCCCTGCAGTGCCAGCGGGAGCAGAGCTGAACAGATTCCGCGCCTCAGTTGCGGGGGAGTGTTGGGAAAACCGCACCCAAGCGGAGCTGCCGAAGAGAGAAGGACATTTTGTTGTGAAGGGGTTTTTCTTCTTCTCAGATTTTTTTTTTCCGAGCTGCATTTCTTTGAGAGGCTTTGTGGACAGTGTGGGCAGAGCCATGTGGAAGGAATTTAAAGGGAGAAGCCAGTTCAGGGTCACGGCCTGATACGTGAATATAAACCAAACAGTTGTGGATGGTACGAAGCAGCTCCCCGGGGCTGACACAGGGCTGTGGACGTGTGGGATGGGACCAGCTCTCAGGGGTGCAGCGAGCAGCACTGGCAGGCCGTGGGCTTCCCACAGCCAGGAGCACTGGGGGATGCCTGGGTAGCCAAAACAAGGACCACAGAATGGGAACAACCTGCAGAGGGTGTCAAGGCAGAGCAGGAACCACATAACAAGGAGTCCCTTTGGAGCACAGGTCTCAGGAGAAGCATCTGAGGGAGCTGGAGAAAAAGAAGGCTCAGTGGAGACCTTTTCACTCTATACAACTTCTTGAAAGGAGGTTGTAGCCAGGAGGGTCAGTCTTTTCTCCAGCAAGCAATAGGACAAGAGGAAATGGCCTCAGGCTCTTCCAGGGGAGGTTTAGATTGGATATTAGGATACATTTCTTCACCAAAAGGGTTGTTAAGCATTAGAACAGGCTACCCAGGGCAGCAGTGGAATCACTGTCTCTGTGGGAATTTAAAAGACATAGGTGTGGCCCCTGGGGACACAATTTAGCTGAGACCTCTGCAGTGCTGGGTTTGTAGTTAGACTTGATGATCTTAGAGGTATTTTCCAATCTTAATGACTCTGATTCTAACAAACCTGACTGAGCTGATTTGGTCTTGGCCCTTAAGCTGTGGAGGGAGTTCCTGGGCAGCTTTCCAGCGGGGGCAAGGGGAATCTCGGAGAGAGCAGCTGAGTGAACATGGGCTGAGGACAGACAACATCCACACCAAGAAGCCTTGCAAGGAAAAGCAGTTGTTTGCTCTGTTGCCATCACATACAGTTGAAGACTACCACTAAGGGGTCTGATGCCCTATCAGACTATTATGGCTTTAGTAAAGGAAACCTGGGAGGCTGGATTGTTCTTCTGCTCTGTGTGTAATGACCTTTGTGCCACTTCAGAGTCACCTCTTCTCTGGCACCTGCTTCTTTCCAATTCCCGCACAGAGAGGTTAGAAAACAACCATCAGCAGGAAGGGAGGCTGTGCTGCAAGAGACTGCAGCTTAGTTTAGTAAGGCTTTTGGCTCCTGTGTGCATGGCCAGATTTTGTTCTCACACTGTTTTAATCTTAGGGATGCTCCAGACTCAAATTCTTACTTGCTTTTCATTCTTTTTTTGACACTTTGGCAATGTTCTTTCACCTCTGAGGAGCCTCTCACCAGGTACACATGGGATCAGTCAGACCACTGAGACTGCAGAGTTGCAGTTTTCATGACATTTAGGCACAAGGCAATTTTAAAACTGGCTTGAAAGGTAATTTGGAAGAGAAGGAAATATCTTCCCTGTGGTAGCTGGCCAGGTGGACAATGCTGCAATATGAATTTCTGTTGCTGCAGAAGGTGCAAAAGCACTGCTAGGGACTGCATCATCCATGTGCAGCAGGTGACATTTCCTCTGTTTTGAGGGAACCTCACACACCTCTTCAGGCCTCCTAGCTAAAGCAGGGGGTGTTTATAAGGGAAGTTTTTTCTGGCATGACCATACATACACTAGAAATTGGACTGAGCCCACGAAGTTCACTGTGGATCAGAGCTGCATTTTGGAGCAGTGATGTCGAGGTTACTGACTCCATTGCTGGTTCCCAATCTTTTGAGCCATCTGGCTCCTTATCAGTATTTTATTTTTCTCATCTGATTCAAATGCAGAGGCCCTGCTCTGGTGTGATGGCATTTTGAATTAAATCGACAGCCAATTTGGATTACGAAACCATGAAACAAAGAAACAAAAGTCCCTCCCAGCAAAAGGTGACACTTATGGAGTAGGTGGCTCAGAGCCTTCAGGGGAAATTCCAGATGGATAGGAAAGTAGCAGTGATACAGCCAACCTTTACAAAGGGTGGGATGGGAGCATGTGGTGAACCACCAGAGGAGCTGTGGTTATGAGATCAGATGGATGGCCTGGGGAAAGTCAGAAGAGATGTGTGGAAAACCAGTGGGCAGCTCAAAGTGTGATACAGAGATAAGGATGAGATATGAAGGGTGTGGTAAGACAAACTCCAAAGGACTAAATGCTTGCTTAACGCCAGGAAAAGAAGCAGGTCCAGCCTAATGATGTCGAGAGACTACTCCATGCCCTGGGTTAGTCATGTTCCTAAGTGCTGGGTTGAATCTGGGCTGTATTTGACCCTCCTGCTCCATCCCTCAGGAAGCCAGGATTGAGCAAGACCACACATCACACCGCACACCTCCGGAGGGAAGTGATTAAGCCATGAATAAGAGATCCACCAGCTGTTGTGCTTTGTGTGTGTGCACACACCATGGAACTACTGCAAAAAGCTAAACCTAGGGCCAAGAGAGCCTGGGACCAAAGGTGAGACCTCCATGAAGGACCATGACAACAACTGCACGACTAAAAGCATGAGCAATGGAAACAGACACCATGCTGGCATGGATGTTTGAATTTGGCATCTTAATTTTAAACAAAGGAGGATAGAGGAGTATTTTTCAAATCCTTCTCATTAAGTAATGCCCCAAACTCCCATTTCAGTGGAAGTTAAACATACACATCTTTGGTGCCCTTGAAAATTTCAACCTAACTTTAGTGTCAGCTCTACAAAGACAGGTTGGGGTTTTTGTAGAAGTCTATGATAGCTGGCTTCAGATTCAGCCCTGCCATATTTCTGAGCAGCTTTTATGCCTGGCCACAATGCATTTTAAAATCATTGATAATAACAAGAGAAGACTAATCCCCAAAGACTCCTACTACTGGCTTCTGTAAAAACAGCCTTTTACACTACGGGCATGTATTTTCCCCAGTGACTTTGGACTTGGACTTGGCTGTCTGCACTGAGAGTAGAAGTTGAGCAGGCCTGAGCTGGCCATTTTTACTTCCACAGCAGCCACTAAGAACACCCAGAGTTGAAATGGTGGCATCCCCACCCAGCAGCCCCCATGGCACTGCCCCCAGGCTGCAGACATGCACTGGCTGGAGGAGTATCTGACCACTCTGGGGCTTTTGGAGTGTGTTGGAGTAGTTGGGGTTGGCTGGCTGCAGCTTTCATTCTCTCTGTCATCTGCAAAAACTGAAATGAGACAGGAAAGACACAGCAAAAGATGGAGAAAATAAAGACATGGAGGGAATCTGGAAACCACAAACTGGGGAAAGGATGGGCAGGAAGAAGGGGAAAACGCAGTGAGAGGAAGAAAGAAAGAAAAAGTCACAGCGAAAGAAGCACAGCAGTAACCCCTGTGATAGAAACAGAAGCAGTTTGAGGTTTGTATGCATTGTGGCTGGGCTCTTGCCCGTGGTATTTAACTTCACAAACTAACCCAGCCATTATGCACCGAGGGATCGTTAATGCAGCAGATGTAGCCAGACATATGTAGGAGTGTGTTAATATAAGGCCTGATGTAAAAAACACCTGCTAGTTTGGCAGGGTGTCTCAGGAAAGATACTTGTGGCTCGTGTGAGGGTGCAGTATTTACAAAAGTATCTGCTGCTTTCCCATCACATCATGTGCAGTTCCCATTTGCCTTACTGGGAGCTTTGCACAGTGACAGTGTAAGAGACTCCAGGCTGAAGCTGGATGGAGCTGGTCCCATTTACACTAGAAGGGAAGCTGATGTCTTAAATGTTCTTCTTTTTTTTTTTTTTTTTCATCCAAAATATTTAGGACATGGACAGGAATTCTCTCTCTACAATACCTAGGCTCCAGGGCTGCCTTGTTTACAAAGACTTAAGCTTTTATAACCCTGAAGGCATTGCTCTGATTCCATGCAAGGGGAAGAGGCACTTTTGGAAGATTATTACAATGTGGCTGCGTTATCCCAAGCCCTGCCGATGCTGCTGAAGTGGATGTGTGCCATTACTGAAGTGTTAGAAGGGCTGGCACACTGTCCCAGGATGAGATTCTCTTACAAACCAAAGATGGGGCTGGTACCAGGCAATTAGGCAGCAGTACAGGGCCTGGCTGCTTCCAGGAGCATCCCAGGGATGGAGGGCTCTGGCTCACATGCAGAGAGCAGACAGCTGCAGTGGTGTAAGATGTTCCCCCACAGCTGTCTGTCCCCACTCTCGGTGGGAGGCTGCCTGCGAGCAGGGCTGATGGAATGGGAGGGATGCCTGTGCCTCAGCTGTCCCAGCTCAGGACCCAGGGGATGCATGGAGAACACAGATGGAGAACTGGAGCGGCTGCAGCGTGGGCACCTCCAACACAAACTGGGGAGGCACCTCTGGCACACATGCAAAGTGTGATGAAGGCAATAGCATAATTGTCCCATGAAAACTAATTATAGCTTATTTGCTAGGACCCTCAGCAGGAAGGTTTATTCTCTGCTTCCTTCTAGTTCCATGAGATTTCTTTCCCAGGGTTTGCTTACTTTTGCCTCTCTCCTTGGCCAGCTGTCCTTACTGGAGCTCTGTCATCTCCCACTTCCCATTTCTCCACAAGGTGCACACACAGGGAAGCCTCTGGCACAGGTAGCCACGCTGTGGGAGCTGGTGCTGGACAGCCAGAACCACAGCCAGCCCCAGCAGTGAGTCCAGACACAAAGCAAGGATGCAGGGAAAACTGCTCTTTTATGTCCTGTCTCTTGCCTTTCTTCTTGGCATTTTAAATCTTTTCTGCTCACCTTTCTCTTTCCAGATTTTCTACCAGCCCCAAATAACTGAAGCAACACTGCCTCGCATTTCATTCTCAGTCTCGCAGTCACCACTTTATTTTGCCTTTTCCCAGTTTCATGAAAGAACGCAGTCGCATGAATAACAGGATTATTTATCATCCTCTCCCTCCCCTTCCAGGATGGCTTGCTGTTTATGGAAAGCACTGGAGTGCAGGAGAGATCATGCTACAGTTAAACAGACAATGCTTAAAGGGCCATTGCCTGCTCTCTGCCTTAACACTGTACTCCTCACTGACTTCCAAGAAAGAGGAAGTTCTGTATCCCATTTGATGGGAATGGCATCACAAACCACTGCTGAAAGGTAAACAAATGCTATGTTCAATAGGATGGAGAAGATGGTTGGACTTGGTGATCTTTTTCCAAGCAAAATGATTCTACAAATCTATGGTTCTACACTTCACTTTTGTAAGAGCCAGGAAATTCAGTTCTGGTGTAAATGTGGGTGTGTGGTCCCTTTCTAGCCCAGCAGTGTATCAGGAATCAGTGTATCAGTGTATCCCAGGGACCATACGATGGTGGCTAGCAGGTGACAGACCACATTAAGACATCTCCATGTGACACAGCCAAATGATGTGACCAAAGGTGCTTCTCTGAGGTCTGCTGGACCTGGAATTTAGCAGGGCAATGATGAAACTTGTCCCGAGGTGGTGAGAAAAGGACTTCAGAAATGGTTGCTACCAGCTTCTCACCTGAAGTTTGGCCATGGCTCCATGGTAGGTTCTCTACATTCTCCCTGCATTTCTGATTACTGATGTGCCTCGTGGCTATGGAAGATCTTTATCAGCTTTCAGGAAGAAATCACCTAAGTGTTGAGAATAAACAGCTGGAAAGCACTGAATTCCCTGGGAATTTCTGCTGAGGAGCAGATGCCACCACGTGGGTTGCCTGCTCCGGTCTGACCACCACCATCAGTGGGTCTGTGGATACCAGTGTGTCTCGAAAGGATGGAAGTGCTCAGGGAGGGTGAGTTTGGAGACTCAGCGTGGGCTCCCTGAAGCTTTTCTGTAGATATACTGCTCTGGGCTGGGGACTTCAGGCATGATCCTTGAATGATGTGCAGCCACTGAGACTATGAGAGGACCAGGCTGCTGTAGGTGTAAGAAAATTAAACGAAAAATGCAAAAAACTCTACACTGGAGATTCTGTTAAAAAAAAAAAAAAAAGCAAACCAATCACCAATCCTTTACTTGCTCCTCTCCTTCCCTTATATTAACTAGGTTTCTGTGACAAAAGGGTCAGAAATTCAATTAGGAAGCTTCACAGCCATTACAAACATTTGCAGTTCAAATTTAACAATTCCAGTACAGCAGCCTCCATATCTCCCGTGTCCTTTAGGTACTGATGGATCCTGCAGTCTCTGGTGTGCTCGGAGTTGAAAATGTGTGTATCATTCTCATGAGTTTTTATTGTAAGGGAGGGAATCTCACAGGACAAATGTGTAATGTAAGAGCAACAAGGTTGCATGGATACAAGAACACAAACGGGGCGGCTCACACTTTGAGAATACAAATTCTTCGGGAAGAACAACTATCTCACTGTGTTTGGATGGAGCTTAATAAAACTGACTGCTCCAAGCTAGGCCTCTACAGGCCTCCAAGCTACAAACAATGGAGAATAATATCACAATTTTATGGTACTTAGCATGGCTGGGTTACATCCTGGATGGTCTCCACAGAATCACTGCAACTGGTGTTGATTTGAGTCAGAGGGGAAGAGCTTTACACCCCCATTGCTGAGGAGACATGAACACACCACGCACAGGACCCCAGGGGCTGAGCCCTGTGTGCAGTGCTCTCATTTACAGCATGTATCAGCATACCTTAAGCTGGGCTGGTACTTTTACAGTCATTCAGCTGGATGAACTACATATTCCTGACAAAACACAGCCCATTTTTATTAGCTTTATCCACCAGGCAGAGGATATCCCGCACTCACAGCAGCTCCCTTGTCCCACAGGGGTGGGGAGCAGGGATCAGCTTCATACACCCACTAAAATAGCGGCCAGTGCTGGTATGCAAGTGCCCTAGTTCAATGCCTAAACATGGTATCTTGCTACCCAGGCTGGCAGGGCTGCCAGTTCGTGCTCCAGCCCTGAAGGTGAACTGTGTGTCACTCAGCAGTGGCTGCAGCAGCAGGGAAGGTCAAACAGTCCCTCACTTTCAGCCGTGCTGCTGAAGCTCCTGGGTAAGGAGCAGCTGGGCACTGGGGGAGAGAGGAGCACATTAACAAGAGCTTTACTAACTGTGTCTTGGCTATTAAATCGAGTGATGTCCCCAGAGCCATTTGGGTCTAACTCCCACTGAAGTCAAAGGGCAATTTTGGGTGGATGACCAGCTCTACAGGGACCCTGCCCCATTCCTTGGAGAGCAAAATATCTCCAGAAATATTGTAGCTTTAAGTGCCAACTAACATAAATGTATGCTAGCCACAGCTACCCTCTGTGTTTGGGGCAGAAACGGCATAAAACCTCTCCACGCCACTTCTGATCACTCATCTTAGCTGAAACCTTGTAGCAGATTTGCATCTCATGACTATTAAAAAAATTATCAACTGTGAAAGCATCTGGAAAGCTTCACCAACAAAAGTTACAAAGACAACAAAGCTCAGCCAGAAGGACGGAGGCAGTGCAAGGATCCAAAAGGAAGAACTGGAAAAGAAGGAAATCATGTTTGTAGGTGCACTAGCTGGAATAATAACAGCCTTGCTTGTTCTGTTTGCAGCTTTCCTTGCTGCTCTTTATGGGCTGAGATTCAGGAAAGGGAATGGTGTCTGCCATCAGTGCCTTCTGCATTTGTAATCTTTGCCTGCACTGCACCTGCACCTGTGCCAGCCTCATGCCTTTCCACAGGCAGGCAGCAACTGAGCTGCAGAGCAGAAAAATGACCTCTCCCCACCACGGCCACATGCCGCTCTGAAACTACAGGCCAAAAAAATGTTCAAAACCAGAGAAGAACCACCCAAAGTTGGTGATCTTCCTGTCCAGCTTTCTGGATTTTATGTTCTGCACTTTTATCCTTTGTTATATACTGTGGGGCACTGACAGAATGGTGCAGGGCCCAGTTACTGAGAGTATTTCCTATGGTTCCTTTCCAGAGCCAGGACAGATGTGGTGGCAGGATGTATCCTGCAGAACACACTGAGCAGTTTTGGCCAGCCCCAAACACACACTGCAATAAAAGCAGGCCACTCTTCCAACAAAAACCCTTACCCACACCCACTGTTTTGTTAATTTTAACTGGATTATCTATGAGGCAAAAAAACACCACTAAAATGAAATCTGAAAAAACTCAGGTTTCCCAAGACTCCCTCAGCAGCAATGTCATTGCAATGAAATGATTCCTCTTGCAACCTCAAGACTTGTCAGGAGGGTCAAACAAACGTCATTCCAGCCTGAGCTCGGAAATAGATGCCCTGGGCTTCAGGTACCATTTTGGAGCCAGCTCAGTGCCCCCTGTGGCTTCAGCCCCCTCCAAACACCACAGTGCCCACCTTGCTGGCCATCCCTGACTGCACGTCTCCCAGTGACCTTCCCCCAGTACGCATCTGTGAAACATCAGTTGGTCCTGTTACATTGCCTGGCCTGTGTTTCCAAGAGCTGAGTCAGCAGAGATTTAAACGAGCTCTGTAGTGGGTGCTGGAGGCTTGATTTGGGGCACCCTGGCTTCAGGTGACTCCAGCTGTACAAAGCAGCACTGGTGACACTGAAGTGGTCTCATTTTGTGTCAAAGAGCTTCTGCATTCCTTCCCCCATGCCAAGCGCTGTGCAAACCCTGGGAATCCTCCCTCTCAACACTCTGTCATGGTGTAATTCTATTATAATTCCTGACATTTGAGAGACTTCTAACAGTGCGTGCTTTAAATTAGACAAGCAATATCTTGCTCGCTGCTCTCAGATAAATAAAAAAGTGTAAAACCCAAATTTCTGACACTCTGTTCTTGGTACTGATTTCCTTTTAAACCTGCGACTACCACGCTGTCACTCCTTCCTCATGTGTGGCTTGTGGGTATTACATAAAAGGTGACATTTCATGTCTGGTGCACACATGTGCAATAGATGTGCTGACCGCAGGAAGGTGCCATGCTGAAGCAAACATGCTCTGGTTTTGTTTTGTTTTTCACACAGCTGTATGTAGGGACTTAGAGGCAACGAATGCAACTTTAGATCAAGCAATAGACAAGGACAAAATGTGTTTTGTAAGCAGACAGACAACCTAAATATAAAGTTGTTTGCAGAATCTGTGTGAATTTTATTTATGTTTCTTGGTCTTTGCTCTCCTCTGGGATCTTACATATTTTGCATTATTATCAAATATTTGTAATGATCCCTATAAACAGTATAATGTTAAAAGCTACTCCAAGTGTAACTTGACCCAGAGGAGAAGATGCTTATCTGAGCTCCACAATGACAGATTAAAAAAAGATGCTGATGCAGTATGTCGCTTGTAAACTGAGGGAAATATAAGAAAAATCAAAACTGCATAGATTTTTTTTTTTTACCATAAGATAAAGCAGGAGTTATCTCTGCTGGCTTTTGCAGTGAAATACCACTAGGAAGAGCTACAAATATACAGCACTTCTGATCCCAAATGCACTAGCCAACCAAGGAAGGAAGGAAGGAGAGGAGTAAATGCTCAGCCAGCCGGTACTGTCAGAATCTATTTCACTGTTTAGTAATTATTTTTTTATTACTATGACAACACGGACCATAAGAATTGCTTCTTTAACCCCAGCAAATGAGACTGTGCAGATGAGACTTTTTTTTAACTGAAGTAATTGCTTTTTACTTCTGCCATGTAAGAAAGTGATGGCACTACCAGAGTGTCCTGCCCTGCTCTGCCTCCTCCTGCCCTGCATGGATAGCTCTGCTGCAGTGTGGCACTCGGGTCATTATTTTTATATCAGGAGGCATTTGAGAATGGCTCCACACTGGCTCAGCATTTTCTGTCTTAAAAAAAAAAAAAAAAAAAAAAAAAAGCACCAGCATTCTTCTTTTTAAAGTGCTTCCAAATCTTTTACATCTCTTTTCCTTTTCTCTCTCTTTTCAACCCCCACCTTTTTTTTCCCCCCCTTGTGGTCCTGGAGACCACCCTGTAAGCCTACATGACATCATGAGAGAGAATTAAACGTACTTGAAAGGCCACTTCTGTTTTGGTGGGAACTTCTATGCAATTGCAAAGTGCCCATTAAAGCACAGGTTGTTTCCTAGAAGCATGTCCAAGCCAGTAGCGTGCAAAGCCCTTCAGGGCTTCTAGAAAGCATTCGCTTTTGAAATGCTGAAGGAAATTCAGAGATGAAAGGATAAGTCTCCCTGGCTGTGCATTTACAGTCTATTGTCTTCCATGAAGGATAGTATCACTCCTCAGTTGTGTTATTGCAGTTAATCCACTTAAATGCTATTGGATTTTCAGATGAGCTGAATTCTTTGCATCTGCTATTAAGAACCTTTGTTTAGATGAGAAAGGGCTGTTATTTAAATCACAATGAGTTCAGGGAGATGTCAGGGTGCAGCAGGCACCTTGTGCCAATTCGCGCCGGGGGAACGGGGGCAATTTCTCGCCGGGGCGGCAAGGAGGGAGGATGCGAAGGGAACGCGAGCTGCCCCCGCGGAGCGGCGGGGCCGGATCGGGACCGGCTGCGGGGTTCGGGACGGGCTGCGGAGGGCCCGGGCCGGCTGCGGAGTCCGGGTGCGGTTGCGGAGGATCGGTGCGGGGCGTGGGGCCGGGGCAGTTGCGGGGGGTCCAGGGCAATTGTAGGGTGTCGGAGCTGTTGCGGGCGGCCGGGGCAGTTGCGAAGGCTGGGTCCGGCTGCGGCGGAGCCCCGGGGCGCGGCGTCCCCGCGGCCGCGGCGGGGAGCCCCGCGCCCGCGCATGCCGCAGCCGGGTGCCGCAGGGCGGAGGGCTCCGCTGCCCCCCGCCCGCACCGCTCCCCCTGCCCCCCGCTGCCTCTCGTGCAGTTTGGGGGTGCTTTTGTATTCCTTAAGGCTGTGCGTGTGCGTTGTCCTTCGCAATGAAGGCTGCGCTGCAACGGTAACGTTAAAACCCGCACACCACAACCCTCCGCCGCTCTGCCCCTCCCCTTCTGAAAAAGGCAAGGCCCCCCCGCTAAAATAGAATAACAACGATAAGAAAGCACACACACGCGCACACACGGTCGCGCCGTGACCATGGCGATCCGCTCTGCCTTATGTAAAGGCAGAGCACACGGCCGAGCCCGCCAGGTTACACGGCGGCTGCTGCGCAGCAGCGCCCGCCCCTCCGCCCGGTGCCGCAGAGGGCCGGCGGCGGGGGCTGCCCCGCTCCCCCCGACCCCTGCCCGCCGCCGGCTCCTTGTTTTCCCCTCTCAGTGGGCAGAGCCCCTGGCCCCGGAGCAGGCGCCGCAGCTGCCGGCACCCCCACGACTTGTTGTTGGTGGGTCTGGTGCCGGGAGTACCCGGGAGGAGGGGCGGGGGCGGCGCACGGCGGGGCGGGAGCGGTATATGCTGCTCCTCGCCGGGGCCACGCTCCAGACCGGCCACCGCTCCGGAGCGAGCCCAGAGCCTCCCTCTGCCTGGAGTTGCAGTTCGTCTCCGATCCCCTTGGGATTTAAACCTTCTTGCATATTTTTCCCCTCCTTCCTCCTCCTGTCTTTTTCTCCCGTGCAAAGTGGAGCAGGAACTGCACCAAGGCAGCCCGCGAGATCCTGCAATACTGCTCCGATTTGTCCCTGCTATTATTCCTAATTAATTATTATTTTTGACCTCGCCCCAGCCGGGGAGGGAAGCGGGACCATTCTCGGCAAGAGAAACATTTCGCTCCTTATCAATAAAGATTTTTGCTTTTTCCCCTCTCCGCGGAGGGGCCGGGTGGAGGGCAGGCACGGCGCGGGGGGCCGGCCCTCGGCGGAGAGCGCAGCCCCGCGGTCCCGGCGCGGCGCGGAGCGGCGGCCGCGGCGGGGGGAGGCGGCCCCAGCGCCGCCCGCGCGAGGGGGGCAGCCGCCCCAGACAGGTGATGGGCGTTTCGGCTGCGCTCCGGATCGACTCCTTGGGTTTCACTTTGGTCTGATCTAAGCAAATATGCAGAAGTACCGGCTGGTCTAGTCCTAAGAGCCAAGAGGAGCGAGCGAGAGCGGCAGAAGGGAGAGCAGCCACGCTCCCGTAGCGAGGGGAACGTACAAACAGCGGCCGCGCCGTCATTAAGCCACCGCCGCCCCGGGCCGCCCCGACCCACCCTGGATGCGGAGGACCCCCGAGCCACCCCGCTGCCTTTCCCCTGAGGGATGGTACTGAATTCCTGCGCGGCAGGAGCCGGCCTGCAGCCCCTCTCCATCAGCGTTGCCTTCCCTCCGTGTCTAAAGTGCACTAGACCGCGATGAGGACCTGGGCTTGCGTTTTGCTGATAGGTTTTGGGTACCTGTCCTTTACCTTCTCCGAGGTAGGTGAGAACGGCTTCCTGCGCTGCCGGTCCCCGGGGCACGCCGCAGCCGGGGGTCGGGGCGAGCCGCGGCGGAGGGCACCGGGGAGGGAGCAGGGCTGCCCACCTGGGCTCCGCGGGCATCCCCGCGCTCTGGCCCCGCCGGGAGCGCTACCCTGCCCCGGGCCCTGCGCGGCCGAGCCTGGGAGCAAGTTGCCATTTCATGCATGGCAGAAGCGAAGGGGAATGACCGTGCATTCCGCGCCCGGGCTGCTGGCCGCCCTTAAGAATTATTATGTATATAATATATATTATACATATATATAATAAATATATGATAAAATATCCACGCCCCGCGGGTGCCAGCGGGCTGCGGCTGTGCGGAAGCCGAGGGTGCGCGGAGCCGGGCCGCCCCCGCGGCGCCCAGCGCTGCGCACGGCGGCCGCGGGCACCGCTAGTGCCGCGGGCAGAACTTGGGTGAATCTCCCGCGCCCCAAAACGCCGCTCCCCGGTTTGTGAATCCCCCGGAGCAGTCGGGAGCTCTCCCGCCCGCCTGCCCGCAGGGGACGGAGGGGGCGCGGAGCCGCGTCCCGGGGTTGCTACAGGTGGTCCCGGTCGGGGCGAGCGCGGTGCTCGGCGCTGCACAGCGGTTGTAACTTTTCCCGGGACCCGGTCTGCTTGGCACTGGCAGCCGCGACGTGGGCGCTGGTAGGATGGCGGCACCCCGTGGGACGCGGTTCTCCTCCTCCTCCTGCCCGGGTCGGGGGAGCCCGCGCCCGCGGGGGACTTGGCGCCCGCCCGGGCGAACTTCGGCAGCCGCTGCCCGGGGTGGGCTCCAGCCGCCGAGCGGGGCTCGGGAGCTCGGCGCTGCGGGGCACACGCTGCCAGGCGGGGCCGCGCGGAGCTGCCGCCCCGCTGAGCCGTGGCGCAGTCGGGCGGGCGGCGCGCAGCCCCCGCGGGCGCGCAGGCGGGGGCGGCGGGAGCGCTCCGGGTCCCCGCGGAGCGCTGTGGGGGGATGTGCGCGTGGATTTTCCCCCTGCTTCATCCCCACATGTCTCGCAAACACCCCGCACCCTCCCCAGCAAGCCCAGAGGCGCGGCGCGCCGGATGCCCGGCGCTGCGGGCGGGACTGCGCGGTGACCCGCGGTGTGTGTGTCTTTGAAGGAGGCCGAGATCCCGCAGGAGCTCATCGAGCGGCTGGCGCACAGCGAGATCCACAGCATCCGCGACTTGCAGCGCCTCCTGGAGATTGACTCCGTAGGTAAATTAGTCCCGTCCTCCTTCCTTCCGCGCCGTCGGCCGCCGCCGCCCCGGGGGGAGGCCCCGCACGCCCCGCGCTCCCCGCACGCCGCTCCGCGCCTCGCCCGAGACACCCGTGCGGGGACCGGCCCCGAGAGCCAGGCGGCCCTGGGATGTGTGTCACAGGGAGGCGGCGGCCAAGGGGCCGATCGGGGATTAAAACTTCGTGGGGTTCAGGGTGGAGAGGGACCTTGTGACCCCCCCCCCCGTGTTTTCAGAGCTCTCTGCGTCTCGCAGCAGAGAAGAATTGCCATAAGGTTTGTTGTTGGTCTCGCATTGCTCTGTTATCTTTAAACTACTGTCCTAGAGGTATTTAAAATATTTGAAACAATATTTATGAATGAAGTAATGTCTCTTCAAGTGCTGGGCTTTATTAAAAGGAAAATAAACCGTCCGCACTGATTTTAAACAGAAACCTGCATATGAAGCTTACCCTCAAAAATACACTTTTTTTTTTTTTTTTCTCAAAAGAAAATAGTGCAGGGTTATTTTCTGCATCATTAGGCATGCAAATGGGTGTAGTGAGAACGTGCAGTTTAACAGATCGTTGCAGCAGTAAATCAGATCTAGAAGCATGGTATTGCTGGGTTCCTTATCATTTGGTTTCACTTGATGCACTTTGTTCCTGGTGATTTCTTCTCTCCGTAGAGAGAGAGAATAAACCCGGCACCTTTGATGTACCCAGGGGAAGCCTGCATCTTGCTGAAGCACAAACATGGAGAAAAATGAATGAGTTCTTGCTTGCATTGGTACTGGGCCATCTCCTTTTAAACCATATGCTGTGTATTTTTGTAAAGTCTGTGCCAGGTTCAATCACCTTCATTCAGAGTTGCAGGATCCTTCTAGAGTTTAACTCTCTGCTTTTTGTACAGTGCTCTATTAGTGAGCAGAAATGCACTGGGAATGTATTTTACAGTCATAGCTTTCAATTTTCATGTGATTAGAAAGCAAACATTTTCCCATTACACTGAAAATGGGAGTATTTCTGTCTTGCACAACACTTTACCATAGAGGCTAATTAGTAATTACCAGATTGGCATTGGTTTAGTATTTTTGGAGACCAGTGCTTCATCACTGTTGTTTATCGAAAATTAAAGAAACTTTCACAACTGGGAAGGGGTATGCAGTTCATATTTCCTCACTGAAGGCTGTTTTGGACCAGATAAGTGCACTACTGCTAAAATCTTTTTCCCAGTGAACTTGGTGGAGTTGGTTGCTGTTGCAGAAGGGCTGGATCTGAGTGCTAGCATTTTAAAATAGTGCATGCTGCTCCTGCCTTTGAGTCAGGGTTCTGTAGCTACCAGAATACATTATTTTTTCAAATACCTCAGCATAACAGGCACATGCTTCATTTTTAAATACCACTTAGAAGGAGAGCAAAAGTTCACGTGGCTCCATTGCAAGTGAATCAGGCAGACAAGTGGGGCAACAGCAGGAGCTGAATAAATGGGTAGATGTAGCAGAGGAATTTATTTCAGAAAATAATTATTTACCTCATGGCAAATATTAACTGTAGGATGCAAGACCAAAAATGGAGAAGGTCAGCCACAAGTTTACCCATTTCATTTTGCTGTTTTCTTGCAATTTGTCAGTTTAGAAACCATTAGAGAAACAAGAGACATAAATATTTTACTATCTCACTGTGAAACAGTAATTCCTTAAGACATGAACTCAAACAATATTAAAAAATAAAACCAAAATATTCAGCCTTTCACCCGGTTCTTGCTTGTGTGAGTGCTGCTTTTGCCTGTGTGCTGAGCTGTGCTCTGAGCTACTCATGGCTGGGTTCTCATGGAGTAACTCGTCTTTACTACCCACATTTGCTTTTCCTGGGCACAGTCCTGCAGACTTTACTGTCATGAGTAATTCTTACTAAAGGCTTATCAGAGTGACTAATCGAGTATTGAAATTGCTCTGCTTTCCTCAGTAAACAGGATCAGGCCTGTTTACTATATTTAGTATTAGCTTGAATTAGCAAATCAAATGTTTTCTCGTTGTCCCTGGTAAGATGATATTTCTGAAATGTGTTTCCTTAGGGCTGCAATTGCCTTTAAGGAACAGCCAGTTCAGTGAGGGCTTGTACAGTAGGTATATTTCTCTTTTATAGCATGTACTCCTTTTCAGCTGAGACTCAGAACAAAATCACTCCAGTGACTATTCTCTCCCTCGTTTTAGTGCATGGTATTGCCAGTCCTTCTGCATGTGAGTAGCCCTGTTTAAACTCAGTGGGTGGACTTGAGAATTAAGAATGATCTTGTAGGCTAAGAGTTTGCAGGATCAGGCATGCATGAAGAAAATGTCTGATATTCCTGAGTAACAAGGCAGAATCTGTGGAAAATGAAGGAAGAACAGTCATTTTCTCTCCTGTAATGCAAAACATATATTTTTAATTGGAAAAGTAAGTTTTGTAAGTCAGAGTGGGCAGGTTTTTCTTCTATTCTGACAGATTTGGTCTCTATATTGTAGCGCAGAGATGACTGATAACCCCCTTCATAAAATTAGAAACCACACCCCCAGACCATCTGGCATATTACTTAAAGAAAAACACTACCCAACATGGAGCTTATCATTGTATTCAAAAAAGAAAATCCAGGCCAGTTTGTCAGAGCCCAGTGCCTCATGTCCGACTCAGAGGGTAAAGGCAGGATGAAAATTCTCTTCCTATCAGGAAACAGGGTCTTGTATTAATTTGCTGCAATTGGGATCCAGAGGCAGTGACAGAATTGCCTTGGCATGAAGGAGAGCAGAGTCTGACCCTGTTTAAAGGAGAAAGCATGCACAGTCCCAGGAAGTAGGCAGCTCTAGTGTGCAGAGTACAGTTTTACTACGAGCAGACTAAATCCCCAAAACGAGGGCATCCTCTGCTCTGCTTGTGGAGCTCTCTCTGGCTCAGCAGCGTGGTTGTTCTCCTCGTGCTTCACCTCTCCCATCTGTCCTGTGGGAGGTAGAGTTCATTTCATCACCTATTATGTTTGCCTCCCGCTGGGAACAGATTTTCCCCAAGTCATCTGCCTGCATGGGGAGAGGCAGGGCTGAGTGTGCCTCTTTGCACGGGTTAAGGGCATCCACCAGGGTCACCTTAGGCCATGTGAATTTAACGGCCTGTGATTAAGAACTAGCAGAGCAGCTTTTGTTAAGTGGAGAAACGTTCTAAATTAACTGTATACTTCCATGGAAAAAGTGTTAGGCTGCTGCAGAGCTCAGTCTTTTGGAAAATGAGCTGTTGATTTTGCGGGTTTTGGTGTGGTGCTCAATGAAGGATGTTACAGTGCAATGTTTTGGCTTCCCTTGCACCTCTTACGCATCATGAGAGGCATCTTCCATACGTGGCCTGTGTTTTTTCTGAAACAGAGGGAATATTCCTCCTCCTTTTCAGTTGGTTGATCTCACCTAGGTAAAGGAAAAAAAAAAAAACAACCTAAACAAAACAGGATCTTGCGAGCTGCTACTTATATTTCCTTTACCAGATCAAAGTTGAAAACTTAATGACATCTATCTCTGCAGTTGGATGTCAGAAGGGCAAATTTTGCATCAACCAAAAAAAAGATCAAAAAAAAAAACTGATGTTGCCGTGGGCTTTCTGGCTCTAGGACTGATTGTAAGACAGACCATTTCAGTTTATTGTAGCTTACATTGAATTCCTGAAAAAAATGAGATGATAAGAATTTCCTAAACTGCTGCTGTTGGTACTAGAAGTCTTGGATCTGTACTTTCTGGATGCTCATCAAAGTGGAATCTAGAAGGGTTTGCATTAAGACTGGATGTGTTGGGGGTTGTACCTCACATAAAATAGTTCGGTAAGAAGATGGAAATTCAAAAGTATAAATTGATAAATAGAAAATAGCAGTAAACTTAGGATGCTTTCCACATGCTTCTTGAGTGAGAAGAGTAATCATGTATTGGCAGAATGTCATAGGAGCTCTGTGATTTATATTCCATGACCCAGTGGAAAATTGCCAATCTGACAAAAAAGAACAATTTCAGCTACACTAATGGATTGACCAAGGCTAATTGCATGAGTTTTTATGCCCATCATTGATATGTTGTCAGTACATAAAAGATTACAGAGAAATTTCTTGGTTAGTTGCCATGAAAACATTTTTTTATTATTAAAACATTAAACGAAAGCTGCACTAATCTGGCTCTGTGCAGCATCCTCCATCTTCACTTGGTGATGAGCAGCATTCGAGTTCTAAACTAAGAACCACCCATTTCTAGGCTTTCTGCTCTAAGCCTCATTTTGTGAGGTGCTAAGCACCCATAAACTCACATTTCCCTTGCTAAAAGCTTATCCTCACCCTGCAACTAATTCAGCACATTGGGGGAAAAACAGATAACAAATTAAGTATCACCCTTCCTTAAAGTCAAACTAGAGAGTACTCTTTGTAGCATCGTGGTTTTAATGAAACAAAAGAAAGTCTTCTGGCCACACATTCAGAGCCAAGTATGAGTTTCAAAGCTGACTTGGTGATTTTTCATTCCTGCTGGGCAAGACTCCTGTTGACTTAAACATTGCTTCAAGTGCATTGATTTTCCTGTTGACTTCACTGGGAAATGGAATTCCTTCCAAATGCCTGTGGGAATCAGGGGGGACACTTAAGTGCCTTTCGCATTGTACTGTCTTCTGGCTCCAGCCATGCTCCATGATTCTGTTTATTAAGCCAAACTTGGATGATGAGTTGGTAAAAGTAATACAATTTGTGTTAGATAACACATTGAGGTTTGACTGGAACTTGTTCTGCTGAGCTAGCTGTGTAGATCTCTTTTTGTAACCCTCACAGAGAGACATGAACTTAGGAACTGCTATACATGCTTGAGGTATGTAGTGAGACAGTGAGGTACAGTATAAGCCAGAGGCCTTCTCCTTAGAAGTCATCTTATAAGCAACACATCTCCTCGAGGTGTCATTTTGCTTTATGAACATGGTGATGGAAAAAGGCTAATTGTGGCTGAGTCGAGCAGTTATGTGTTAGCCCATGATTTAACACACTGGTTAGCTGGTCATACCAGCCCTTTGGTTCTTACCAGCTTCTCTAAAGGAGGCAGCAAGGGATCCTTCATGCTAGGATGGAGCTGTGCCAGCATTGCTGAGTGTGGGATTAGGAGCCATGGCCCGGCCCTGCCGTGGTGCTGGCAGCCCTGCCGGCTTCCCTTTCCAGCCTGATGCCTGTGCCCACCAAGCAGTTGGGATTAGAGGCATTACTTTTGTGTTTAATCTCCTTTTAAACACTGTTTGCTTGTGCATGGACATGCTTCTTTCTCTGAGTCTAGCTTGGATCTCAGGCTGAGCAGAATTCATGCTGCTTTCAAGTATCACTTCATTGCCTCAAATTGAGGGAGAGGTTGTGACAACTTGAAGCTGCCAAAAAGGAGGTCAGTATTAAGGTGTTGGGTGGCTGAGTGCTAGGAAACAGAAGAGGGCTGGAGGCACATCAGAACGGATCCTCATTTTGCATAACACCATTTGGGATCAGGTGGATGGCCTGGTGCCATTGGAATGGGATGTGGGAGACCTGGCTCCACTCCCCAGCTCAGTTGCAAACTTCCTGTGGGATCTCTGGCAAGCCATTTTATTTATACCACTGATGAGTTTTCTGGAGTATGGGGTGCAATAAAAGCAGAAATAATACCCTTTAGTTCTTGCTGTGCTACATTACCGGACTGGGACTGCAAATAAGGCCCAATACCAGCTAATTAGTCAGGTTCCAAAATTTCCCATCGACATCTAGGATAACAAGTACCATAGATAGGAACTAGGAGGCAATTTATTTGGATAAATAGAGACTAAGGACTAATTTCATACAAGGATTTGTTCATCTGAAAAGGAGAATAGGCAGTGGGTGATCCTGGCACTACCTCTTGGACCTCCGATTTTATTTTCTCTTAGCTACTTACAGTAGTATTTTCCAAGAAGTAATGATAAACCCTGGGATGCAGAAGTCTTTCTAAGGTGCTGAACATCCTGCTGTCTTCATGTCTCACCTGGCTGTACAGGTGATTTCACAAGCTGCATGTTCCTTAGGGCAAAATTTCTTGGAGGGAGGAGAAAAGGAGTTGGTTGTTTTGTGGAGCAGAGCCTTATGATGTGTGTTACTAATAAAGCTGAGATTAAAACAAGTTCCAGAGACAGACAGCTGTGTGTACAGAACAAACTGGAAGCAGGGAGTGTGACAGTGCAGAAGATGGGAGTGTAGGGTGTTGGTAGCTTGCAGAGAGGGCAATTGAGTACTGTGTAATACCCTTTTGCATTTTTTTTAGAGCATGTCACAGTTTTCTTAGGAGCCAGCAGTGAAACCTTGAAACTCTGCAGTGATGTTCCACAGAGAGGACACTCGAAGCAGCAGAGTGCTAAACCCCTTCATTTGGGTGTCCTGGGGTCTGTGTGCAGTTCTCTGTTTGGTTCCTTCTTCCTCATCCCCCGTTTGCAGACTGTGCTTGTGGTTTTCAGACCCCACGGCATGGGACACGACCTGAACTGCTTCACTTAACAAACCCAAATAGTTGGAGCAGTTATTTTGTTGTTTTTTATGATAAATGAAATGCCAAGTTTTCCATCTTTGCTTTTTCTCATGGCCCTTTAACCCATGTGGTAGGCTTATTTAGGGAACAAGACAAGCCTGGATGCAGTCCCAGAGTTTGCAGTAGCTTCAGATGCCCCTCCAAAGGTTAGGATACTTCACAGGGGATTTGTTCTGCAACAGAGAGGCTAAAAGGAAACCCATGCTAGTTACTTTTTGCTTTTGATTCTGCCCTAGTACTGCCCTGAAAACCAAGCAACAGAAAATTTACAGAGGCAGCATTGTTGCTGTTGGGTCTAATACAATTTTTTCTACTGTTGCCTTATATCAGAATGTCAAAATGTTTGTAAGAAACATTTCACGTGCAGGATTATTGTTCCTATTTCTACACCTTTCCAGTAAGAAAAGCCGTATTATGCCTTTCACATAAAAATGCAACTGTTTTACTTTAGATATGGTTCTGTGCCACAGTGTGTGCAGTGTTTCTGGGGGCTTTCAGTAAAATGGATATTGGAATTAAATTGTGCATGCTTATACATGACATTCAATGTCTGTCTCTTTATTCCCTGCCTTATGCCCTTGCAATTGCATTAACAGGGGTTACATTAGACTGATTGTAGCAGGATTTGGACTTGTGTCTATGAGCAGCACAGGTTTGTACCTGTGTAACAGCACTGTAGTGACACTGATGCACATAACATACCTGAGGTTTAACATTCTGTTTCCTGTTCTAGGATATGATGATGTTTCAGAAACAAACTTGAGATCTTACAGTGTTCATTCTGCTAAACATGTGCAAGAGAACCGTCCTGTGCCCATTCGCAGAAAAAGAAGCATTGGTAAGAAACAAGTTATTTGTACTTTGGGAGTGAAAGCAGAGGGGTTCTTTTGGTCAGCCAAGCAGGACATTTCACTGGAAAAATGTGACATGCACAAAGGAAAAAAAGGGCCATTTCTAGCTTCTGCCTTTCTTTTTGCACAAAACGAACCATTGCCTGAGAAGCTGTCTTCTGGAGGATGTCCATAGGAGACAGACATGCACAAATTCTTTACATTCACTTTCTTGTTGCAGCATGTTGGAAAGCTAGACCTCGGTTAGAAAATGCTGTGATATTCAATGTATAATTCATAGTGTGGAGAACAACTACAGCAGTGTGCTTTAAAAAACATCAACAGTTGGTAGAGTTTTCAGTACAGAAGCTCCACAAAAGGAAACAGCTTGACTCTTTATTCACAAGAAAAATACAGTTTATCCCAAAAATTAAAAGCCATTGATGGAAATGCTGGGGCATTGATTTCCGTCACTGTGTAGGGCACCAGGCATGTTTAGAGGGGATTTTATCCTTATTAATGATGATGATGATCCAACAAAGCCCATATACAAATGAAAAAAGGGATGTGCAAATAGGATTTATATGCAGTGCTTGTTCATCTGATTAGGTGTGAGTGTTCCACCATTCCACTGGACTGTGGAAAACATCCATAGTGCTATTCCTGGTGGGTAATTCAGTGTGTTTGTACTTGGAGTTGTGGTGGTAGGCAGAGATAGCCCAGCTTGCTGTCAGCAGGGATTTGCAGTGTGAGTTGGCAGGCGCCTGGCACATTGGCTGCCTGGGGAGAGCAGTGGTTCTGAAGCATCCGGCGACGTTGGCACCTCACCCTGCAAGGTGCTGAATGCCTCCCCACCAGAGGCACTGGGAACTGGGTGTGCTCAATAACTTGTAGGAGTTGCCAGCTATCTTGCAGTATTGCATCTGTTAATTTTCTTGAGTTCATGGCACTGGGGGCTGAGAGTAAGGATTTTCACTCTATTTAGTCTATTGAAATGCATCTCTTTCTAAACTAAGCCTAGATTTCCATGTTGCAGGCACAGGCTAGGCCTGAGCTTCTTGTACTTGAACTAAGTGAAGTAGTGCAGGCAGTGTTCCAGTTCCCTGACACATCTAACCCAAAGCTATGACAAGCTTCCACTGTAAGGCAAAAAAAAAAAAAAAAAAAAGTCCCAGCTGTCTTTGGAGAACTTATCAGCAAACAACTTGTCCCTGGAATTACTATTTTTTTCTGGACTGTTTTGAAATATCACCTTGACTTCTTAAACAGTCCCTAGGTTGATGATGATGATACATGGTTTGGATCATGGCAGCATCATGCAGTAGTACAGAGCTAATCTTTATAATTCTAAATAAGCTCACCTTACCTGAGCCCACCAGGATATTAGTTTAACTGCAGGTTTTTTGGTCATGCTGCTCTGGTGGTTTTGCATCATTCAAGAAATAACAAATTAAATAAAACCCACCATCTACAAAGCTTTGATGAGTGAAAAAAAAAATGGCAGTTGCCCTTTGGAATGATGGATGAGCCAGACTCCCTGATGTGGGGATGTTAAAGTTCTGGAAGTGGAAACCCAAGTCTTGAAAGTTTCAAGCTGGTGAAGGTTGTTTCCCAGCTGTGCAAATTGGGTATGATACAGATAATCCTCAATTTAACTTCTGAAGCAGTGTTTACCAGGTGTTGCATGTTATTTGTGTGCAGAGATGACCCCAGTGCTGGAAAGCAACAGCTGCTGTTGCACAGTCACTCTGAGGCTGTACTAGGGGGTCATCGAATGTGGAGGAGCTCCTGGCTCGCTGTCACTTCCAGAGCCAGGATTGCCTTATCTCGTGCTATGTGCTCCAAGCTGTGTCGGGAGCCAGGCCGCTGGAAACCCTCATTTAGGGCTGGGCTTTGGGAGCGAGTCAGGCTTGTCCCCCGGGTAGCACCAGAGCTCAGCTGTAAGCACACAGCGCTCAGCACTGGCTTGCCAGTGACCAGCGGCGACTGGGAGCGCTGGCCCCACGTGGGTGCTCTGGGGCGGGAGCTGCTGCTCAGCCGGGGCTGTGACTCTCCTGTGCCCGCAGAGGAGGCCATCCCGGCGGTGTGCAAGACGCGGACGGTGATCTACGAGATACCTCGGAGCCAGATCGACCCCACCTCGGCCAACTTCCTGATATGGCCGCCCTGCGTGGAGGTGAAGCGCTGCACCGGCTGCTGCAACACCAGCAGCGTCAAGTGCCAGCCCTCCCGGATACACCACAGGAGTGTCAAGGTGAGCAGGGGCTGCAGGGCCCTGGCTGGGTTCTCTTCAGCCTGGAAACTCCACTTACCCAAGTGTGTGGCCTGTGTGACCCAAATCTTTGCTATCCATCCTCACATAGAACGCCCCTCTTTGTTTATGGCCTTTCCAAGTTATGTGGTCATTGGAAAAATCTTGGGTTTGGATTTGGTTTTCACAGGATTCCCTTTAGGTTTTCTCTTTTTTTTTTTTTTTTCAATGAAAATAAAGTTGATCATGTTTCCCATGATCTTGCACAGTACAGATCTTAAAGTTAAGAAGATAAAATGACTCAAGGGGCACTGGACTTAAAAAAATAAATAAATCACAGTATGGAATGCTGTTTTCTTAATTAAATATTATGCAGCCTAAATTGGGCTTTTATATTTGACAACATAACACTTTTGATCTGAAAAAATGTGTTTCAAATTATCTTACCCCAGGGATAGAAGACTCAACAGCTTCATGCTGTATTTACTCATTAGACAAAATCCCTATTGCAACTTTCCAGTAAATATTACGTGAAATATTTATGTTCATTTGGCTTCACTGTGTTCTAATTTTTATCAGTATTTAAACAAGTACTGTTGAACTACATCTGTGTGTAGGAGATTAGACTTACACTTAGCATTCATATTGTGAAGACTCTGAGTTCTTGTTGCCCTGAATTTCTTAAGAGCAGAATTAAAATAAACCCCACTACATTCTTGAACATAAAATTGCTCAGCATAACACACTGATTGCTGCACTTGCAATGGATTTCTTGAGAAAAGTGCTGTTCACTTAGTGCTGTACATCCTAGAACAAAAATAAGGCACCTAAGCCATTTCATTGTATTTCATACACTGTTTTTCATACATGCAGACATGTCTGGGCAGAATTTCTTTTTCTTTTCTGTTTCTGAACATCTGAGAACAATGTTTTTGCATCCAAATAAGCTGGAGAAACATCTGAGATTCCCTCAGTGTTCCCAAAAATAATCATACTTTACACTTGCTTGCTGCCTTGCTTTCATGGGATACGCTTTGCAGAAACAATTAAAAATGAGGTAAAAATTTGGATCAATAATAACTTGAGGACTGAGAACAAACTGGGGAGATTGAAGGACTACAATTGTAAACCTTTCTGAATAGGAGCTAAACAGCAGAGTGCCTCAGGGCTGTGATATTTAGTGCTGTTGCCTTTGGGTTTGATGCAGCCTAGATTTTTTGTAGCAGCAAACATGCACAGAGCAGCTGGATGTGCTCAGCAAAGAGCTGAGACATGTGTGATGAACTTGCTGTTGGTACCTGTGTGTGATACTGAACAATATTGTGATACTGTGCTTCTGTCCTACCCCCGAGGGATGGGGAGATGACAGATGAGACAGAAGGTCTTGGCTGTCCCCCTGCTGCTGGGACAGTGAGTGTTCCTTAGGAGTTACAAACTCCTGGCAGCAGCTTTGCAGGGTATCACTGCTGGGGCTGCTTCCCCAGCACACCACCACGTTGAAGGAATTTTAGTCTCTCAGCCCGTTGTAGTGCTTTTAGATTTGCATTCATTCTAGTAGGGCACAAGCTAAAAGTAGGCTCAGCTGAGCAGCTGCTTTTCGTGGCTGTGTAAATATATTGCCACCAGCAATATCAATATACGTCAGCCAGCTTTGGAGGACGTTTTTTTTCCAAGCTCCAAGACTGCTCCAAACAGTCATTAAGTAGCAGGGGAAAAAAAGGACAAGAGGTCAAGCAGGAACAGGATGTTCATTGTAAAGGTTGTAGGCTGACCCCACTGTAACACCAGAACTCTTAGAACAGAATCCATATTTATGCCCTCCAGAGTCAGATCCCCTTGTAGCTTTGATGTAATTGATGGTTTTCTGAGCCTTTTGCCAATCCTAAGTTTAGAGCTGAATGTCTGCTCATGCCATTAAGTAGCTGGCTCAGAGCGAGGGTCCCTGGAAAGGTGGGAGCGGTTTTGGAGAGCCTTCTCAGCTGCTCTGCAGTGCAGTTGGAAAGCCGGCTTGTGTTTTCCCCTGATGTCAGACTGCATAAAAGCTCTCTTTTGATGGAACATTGAAAAGGCTTTCCCCGCTTCCTCCTCATTGACAAGGTAGTGAGATCATAGCTGGCCCATTCACACTAGAAAAATGTTCATCCAGAAAGGTCAGCAAGTGGGTTTGCATCATCCAACAGGCGAAAGCAAAGGGTGTTTTCTTTGTCTCACTGAGGGTCACTGTAGTCAAGGTTAAGAGACGGCTGGGGCAGTGTGGGAGGGGCAGTGGAGGTGCTTGTGTTGGGGCATTTCATTCCTGGGACATGATTCAAAGGCTGGAGGGTTCAGGGATGTCCTTTCTTTGTCTTCACTGAGCTCTCATCAGTGAAATACCATTAATGTGGAATTGAAGCTGTAGGGATGCTCCAAGCCAGGGGGATTGGTGGAACAGCTTCCCTGAAATGGGTCTTGTAAGGTTTCCCTTTCACAGGGTGGGTTTCATTAGTGAAAGGTGGGTTTGCCCTGAATGGTGACAGTGAGCCCATGAGAGCACGGCCTCTGGCCCTAAAGACATTCAGCAAACTGCACCTGCATAGCCCTGCAGAACTCGCATAGCCCTGCAGAACTCAGACTGAGATGGAGAGGCTGGTTGGGAGCTGCTCTTTGATGAGAAAGAAAGGATTCTATTTCTCTCCTTATAGAGCAATGGTGATAAGGATGGGGGAGTTAGTGGTGTTGGTGTCTGTTACAGGGAGATTTTCTCCTCTGTGTGCAAAAGCATTTCAGTAGCATCTGCAGATCCTGTTGCTTCTGTCCAGTGAGTTCAAGTACTTACCAAGTACCAGACTATAATTTATTTGGGGGGTTCTGAACAAGAGTCTTCCCAAGAGGCTTTTGAGCATGGTGTTGTTCTTGGTGGGTTTGATCACAGAAGCAGAAAACCATTAATATTATGGAGCAAATCCTGTCTATACTACTAATTTTGAATAGCCAAACTGAACAATATGATTGTTCTCAGCAGTGCTCATATGCAAGTTAAGAAACAAGAGCTGAATTACTCTATCTCCCTCAGCTTTGTCTCAGGTTGGCCTTGAGCAGAAGCCCTACCAGCTTCTGCCATTTCTGCATATTTCAATGTTGATCTGATCTGGGGAATTTTAACCTGGTACATTCTTAGAGTACATTAATGTGAGGGTGAGGTGCAGAGAAAAGTATCTGGACAGGAGGGAATGCAGGAGCAGCTCCTCAGCTGTCACTGGAGGGTTGTTCAGAGGTTGGAAAAAATGCTGGAGTTCAGGATGAGCTGTTCAGCAGAGCTATCCAGCCTCACAGCAGGTTGGAAAGGCCTTGCAGAACACATGGGATGTATAGGTGTAATGAATGTGTGCCACATTTGCAGGTTTAATAACCTTTTTCTTCTGCCATTGGGGTGGGAAGAATAAGATAAGCAGTACTTGGATTGAGCTGTGGCTTAACTGCAATTGCAGGCAGGACCAGGTATCAAAGGTCAGTTTAGGAATGGGAGAAACAAAGGAAACCCTGACAGAGGTGAAGGCGGAAAAGCAGCGAGGTGTCCTTGGAGCAGGGGAAGCCCTGTCAGCCTGGCAGGATCTGGCTGCTCTGCTCAGGGACACAGAGACCCCACACAGCCATTCCTGCCCTCCTGTCCCTGCAGCAGTGACTTGCCAGGCCCTGAAGGCTCCTGATGCCTCCCCCAGTCCTTCAGTCCCTCTTGACTCACATCTTCCTCACAGACAGGTTTTCCCTCCATTCTATCAGCATGCAGTTATTTTAGTATGGAAGCAATAGAAGATTCCAAGAAGTGTCCTCATTCAGCTGCTTTTTGGGCTTGTTTCCATCCAGTATTTAGGTATCAGCCACATGAGTTCTGCTGTTATGAGGAACTTTCTGTACTGACACTTCTCTTGTGAGCTCCTGCCCGTGATAAATTTTAGCTTCATACTGGAGGTGTTCTGGACATTTCTGCTTACAGTCTTTTTTTTTTTTTTTTTTTTCCCTGCTGTTAGTCCCTGATTTCATCTCTCCTGGAGAATCTCTAAAAAAAAGTGTTCCCATGATATTTCCATTAGGCCACATATTTTTATCAGATTTTATTTTTGTTTTTACTTAGCTGTAATACACCGTATTGCAGGATGTAGACCTAGAATCTACATTGATGCAAGTGTGTTGTCACTGATTATTAGCTACATTTGAGAAGCTAATCAGTTATTTCACTGTCCTGCTCTCAGAGAGTTTTTATATAGTGGTATTTTCTGGATCTGGAGGTTTGAGGTTTTAAATTTTTGTTACATTAGAGGACTGACCACCTCAAAGTTCTGTGTAATACACTTGAGAAGCTGTACAATATGAACACCAGGGAGAAAAATACAAAGAAGAAAAAACCATTTGTACACAAGGCCAAATCCCATGGTGTTGGCACAGCTACCCCTATTTATTCCCACTGAAAATGTGACCTGCAGCCTTCATCATTGTAGATCAGCACTGTGTGTGGCAGCAGGTGTTAACAGGTGATACAGACACAGCAGCTTATCTGGTTTGTGCTGCTTCACTTCCAGTATTTGCAACATCTACAAAATGACATTCCTTTAACCTGTGGAGTGTGAAGTAAGGCAGTGGAACGTGTGCTGGATTGTATTTTAACTACAATACTAAAAGCCAGTTTAAAATTGCTGCAAAAAATCATTATGCTCTTCTACAAAGTATTACTGTTTCTGATTTTTTAACTGTTGTTTAATACCAAATAGCTACAGGAACTACATATATCTTTCAGTTTGTAAAACCAAGTGAAACAAGGGCAGGCTTTTAAAAGCTTGATTACAGTTTATTTTTGTTGCATGTAATTTTCAATGAGACTGGTTTATTCGAACAGCTGTAATAAGCATGGCAGATCTGAGAGCTGTTTTGTGATTGCTGGGTCCCTTTGTCTCTGATGATGGAGGTGTCTTAATTACTGTTTGTTTTCATAAATTTTAAGGATTAGTCATCCTTTGACACCAGATGACTCAGTTGTACCATACATTTTCAAATCATTGTGTTCAAAGGCTTGATGGAGTTGGGTTCTGATAGGAAATTTTGAAACATACTGCTTCGACCCATAGTTATTCTTTCAGATAAAGTGTTCTGGTATGTCATGGCCAGCTCTTAATCTGTTTACATGGAGATCTGACAGTTTCAGAAGATACCTTTTAATGTAGAGACTTTAGTTATTGCATCTGTCTCTGTAACTTTTGTTTGCTGGATGAAATGAAAATCATCTCCAGATCCTGTTGACACAAGGGGTAGTGACTAAAATGTGGATCTGAACTCCTTGCTCTGTGACAGCTCAGGCAAATCTCCCACTGGCTTTAGAAAGGCCAGGATTTTGCTCTAGCTTCTCTCACTGTTATTCAGAGGCCCTTCATAGTTGTGACCCCAGAGCCAGAAGAGTTTTTCTGGGAACTGGGAATAGAGTGGGTTTTTCTAGCCACCACTTTCATTTTGTGACAATGTTGTTCCGGTTTTGAAAGGGCAAGGGAATGATTTTCACAGTGTGAAGATTGATTTGGATCATTGAATCCCCACCAAACACACAAGGAAATCATGGCTGGGAGTGTCATTGTGGATGCTTTATTTGGTAGTGACTGGAGCTTTTGGATGGACCAGCCTTTATGGCTTTGTTATGTAACTTCTGTAGAGACAACCAACCCCCCCTGTCCTTCTGCTCCCTCTCCTCATTTATACAGCATCCCTGTGATTTGTAGTCTTGTTTGCTGGGACAGCCACACTGCAGTGCCCTATTGGCAGATGAGTAGGTCTGAGAAGCCATGATTTAATTGCGGTGATTTCCATTGCAAGCAAATGCTCACCACCTCTTCTGCAGTGTTCAACACAGCTGAGAGCTAAACACTGGACCCCTTACAAACTCTCTAGCACTCTCCTTGCCCACGTTAGGCCATATCACCTTGCATGGCCCTGACCATCATGCCCACTACACTTGGCAAAGTCAGTGCCCAGCATCTCACGAGCCATTTCAGCACTCCAGAACATCAGTGCTGTGCCCTCTCTGCCATTCCTCTCCTGCCTGCCAACCTGTGGGTCAGGATGTCCTCGTGTTCAGTATCCCCCCACTCCAACATCCTTCTGTTTTGCCTTGGTTTCCTTCAGATGAGAGATCTGTATGTAGCCAGAGCTACTCCAGCATGATCCTTCCTCCAACCTCAAATTACCCTCCAGACTTTTTTGATTTAAGGATGCCAGAAGTGGAGCAGTGCAGTTGTGAACAGTTGGAAGGACTGGGGAGAAATATTCTGTCTGCCACCTTTCCCCAATACAGCCAAAGGCTGAACCCAGTTCAGGAGCGATAGTTCCCTTGGACCTAAAAACTGTGCTTGAGAGTTCTTGTGACCAAGCCCCAGGTTATTGCAGGGAGTGAGTAGGAATGAATCTGCTTTCTAAGGTGATGTTCAGGTGCTGGTCATGTAGGATTGAGCACTTCACATTCAGAGGGCACTGGAGACACCAATTTGTAAATAATAAAATGTATTACAAACCAATCTAATGCCTTCACTGTCAGCCTTTAACAACACTTACAGAAGATTGTGCTAAAAATGGCAGTTTACAAGGACAACCACTGATTTGAATCTGTATAGAAGTTTATTGTGATACATGTGGAAACTGAGTTGTTTAAAACATCAAACCAAAATGAATGGGAAATTGTTTTATCTCTTGGGGGAAAATTGTTTCGAACTACTGAACTTGAATAAACAAATAGTCTGTGCAATAAATAGTTACACGATGCACAATTAAGATAAAAGATGATTAGTATGCTAACATTTTATATGGGTTTGGCTACATTAAAAATAGAGGTATATAGTTATCTGTCTTCAGTTCTGAACTGTAATCATGTTGATGTGTCTCAGTACATACCTCATCATATTTTATAGGTGGCAAAAGTGGAGTATGTTAGAAAAAAGCCAAAATTAAAAGAAGTTCTGGTGAGATTAGAAGAGCATATGGAATGCACCTGTACATCATCAAATACTAATTCAGATTATAGAGAAGAAGAAACTGGTATGTTTTCCTTTTATTTTTGCATTAATGCTGATTTCATATGGACCTTATTTTTTATATTAGTAAAGAACGTAAAGCAAATGTTGCTTACAGTGAACTCAGTAGAGAAGCTCCCAGCTACTTCTCTGTATTGAAGATGCCAAATGAGGGCCAGTTTGTGCTGTATAAGGAGTTTGGATTTCAAAATTAATGTGTATCATTTCTCATTAGGTTGGCCTTTAAATAAGTGTAAATGCCCAGTAGTGTTCAGGTCTTGCTTCACTAAGTTAAAGGTTGTCATGTTGCAGCTCGTGGATGAACTCCGTTGCCTAATTTCTTTAGACTTTGTGGATAACACTGAGATTTACTTGACCTTGGGGAAAATCTGAATGAAAATAATGTAAAGCACTTGGGAATAAATTCAGGATTCAAGGCTAAGAAGTTAATTTGAAAACAACATTGCTCATTCCTGTTGTTTCCTTCGTATGCATACTCAAGAATTTGTCAGTTGTCACATTAAACCTAAATTTTCCTTGTCAAGACAACCTTTGAGTTACAATGGGGAAAGATTTGTGGGGAAAATTACTTGCAATCTGGCTTTCATAAAATCATTCTGAATTAATCTAAAATCATTGGCTCTGATCTACTTACTACAGTGCAATCAATGCAGAGCTCATCACACTTATTCTGGAAACCCACTATAGTATAAAGGACATTTCCCTTTCTCCTGATACTGGTTGAAGGAAACCTCAAAAATTTGTTTTGCACCTCTGCAGGGAATTGAAGGGTGCAGTAGAATCAGCCCAAAATTAAAGAGTCAGGGAAGGGCAGGTAAACATAGGAGGAAAGCTGCCTGAAGGTGATAGATTTGGGAGGTGGCTGTGTGAGGAAGGGTTTTCTATACTGGCTCCATCCAGCAGGGAGACATAAACCTGGTCCAAGCAAATGTAAACTGCAGTTGCTATGTACAGAACAGAGAAGTTAGAATTTCTGTAAAAGCAAAGTTAGACCTCTGCTACAATTTGCTGTACATCAATTTATAATCTGAGCTGATTGTTTAGCTGAAACTAGGTGGAGTTATTAGACAAAACCATGTATAAAGTGGCTATTTTTAATGTCAGTGTGTTTTGATACAGTTTCTATGTCTCCTGTTTGGAAAAAAAGTTTCATTAGATCAATTTCAGTTTTCCAAATTGTCTTTAATTGCCATAGACTAAGCAGCTATGATTTTAAGATCAAAATTTTTGGTTTTGATGTGTGTAAAAACTGGGGCAGAATTATAATGGAAAATACATATTTCTAGGATTTAATTACTGATAGGAACAAAACTTGCACCCAGCAAGTGGATGGTGAGCTGAAAATAGCTCAACTCCAGAGCTGAAGGCAAATGTTGAGTACTGCATGGTAACAGTAATTATAGATGGATCCTGGGAATGACGTGTGCAATGCCAACTTCGTTTATTATTTCTTTACTTTTGTGTAATTACTTTGTAAACTCAATGTCAAATCAGACGTTATAAAGTTATTACTTTAATGCAAAGGATAATGAGATTTCTTTGAAATGTAAACGGTTTGAGTATTTATGACTTCAGTGTTACACGAAATGCATTACCTTAGGGCTTTTCACCAGCCCTGCCCTTATGTTAACAGGAAGGCCTAGGGAATCAGGTAAAAAACGGAAACGAAAAAAGTTAAAACCAACATAAAACCTACTGGAACTATTTGATATTCAGGTAGGACCTATATGCTGAACACCCTAATAGCACAAGTACTGGAAAACTTAATCAAATATCATCACTTCAACTTAATCACTGTTCAAAATCTTGACACTTGCTACCTCAAGGCTGCAAAGAGATTAGATTTGATTGGCTTTGATAATTCTACCTGCTGGTATTTTCCCTTTAAGCTCCACATCACCATCAGCATCTTACATTCTTGAGCTACTTCCTTTTCTTGCCTTTTTTATTTCTTTTTATTAGAGGGTGCTAATACTTCAGCTTCTGAAATCTCAAGTTCCATTGCCTCTGCTTTGTGTTTCATTATTATTGATTTCTGAGGTCAAAGCATCACGTGATACTGCATGAATGAATTGCCAGGTTACAAATCATTGTGTTCCCAGTCCTTGGCTGTGAAACATTGGGTGCACATACAGCAAATATCATTATTTGTGTGACCATCAAACCCATGTTCTGGCATGAACTGGGGTTGATTGCACATGCACCTGACACAGTCTGATGATCTGCTTACTTGACCAGAAAGATGCTAAGAAATGCCTTCTTTTTTGTGTGTGTTGCAGAGTCCTGTGTTGCTTACACCAGAAAATTAAGATCTTTATTTTTGGTCTGTTCAGTCTCAGTAGGATGATGATAGTCAGTCATCAAAATTCATGAGGTTTTCAGTGTAGTGAAAAACTAACACCCTCGCAGTGCAAAAAATGACTGAAATCCTTTGGCCAACATATTAGCAATGTATGATGATGGCGACACACATTCCAAATTAAATATGGAATTTCCATTTCTTAATGACTTGAAAGTATGTAAACTGCAGCACTTGCAATTGATTCTGGTATTTGGAGTGGGAATGATTTGGATTTTGCAGTGTCTGTGTCTAACGCCTAGAGGATGGTGAATTTAATTTCAAGCCCCTGTTTTTGCACATGAACTCCCAGTGGCAGTTTTCATTTATACCAATGTATCATTTCTAAAGAATGCTAAACTTGATATCCTGTTTCAGATTAACAGGTATTTATTGGGAGTAGTATGATAGAAGCAAAGATTTTCTAAAATTCAACTTTAAAAGTGAGCATGTAAACTCAATCAAAACAGCATTTAGAACTTCTTGTCCCAGGTTAGTGACTCTTCATGCAGAACAGTTTTTTTTTTTTAAGTCATCTACTTCAAGGACAGGACCTTTGATTCTAATCATAGAGTTATTGTATCTTTTTTCTCTCCTGCAGATGTAAGGTGAAAATAAGCTAGAAAAAAAACTTCTCTCTGGGACATGGATGTACATGGTTTGTTACATTCCTGAACCTACTATGTATGGTGCTTATTGACTGTATACTTTATTTGTTCTCCTGTGTGAAAAAACTGGCTCAAAAGAACACTTAATGAGAACAAAGAGACAATGTACATTTGTTTAATGTGACATCAAAGCAAGTATTGTAGCACTCTGTGAAACAATAGGAAGCTTCCCTGTCCAAAAAAGAAAAAAAAAACGAAAGAAAGAAAAACAGAAAAGAAAAAAAAGACAGTTGAATGAATGGAGGATACCAAAAGTACTCAAAAACATGACAAAAATCTAAGTGAATAGTGGATTTCTGTCAGAGCAGTCAACGGTGCTTTACGTCAAGAAATGTGCCTGCGTTCTTGATGAAGATGGATGGACACTGGTGGACTTCAGGCACAAAAAAAGCAGGAATGTATGAAATGATCAAATGCCACGCAAACACTATAGAACAATACATCCTTGCTTGGTGGTGTTTTAAAAGTCTATACAAAAAAACCTTCTGGGGAGCCTTAAGTGGATTTTTTTTTTTACACCATAAAGTGATTATTAAGTTTTCTTTTTACTCTTTGCCTAGCTTTTTATTATCTCTTGGACTACATTTGCCAATAACACATATAAAAGACTGATATAACAATAAGCAGAACACAAAACGTTATGGTATTTCTCCTAGTGGGATGCAAACTAATGAGATGTATTAAAATAAAAATGGTATACCTATGCATAATTTTCTAGACGTTTCTTGGTTTATGTTCCCCAACCTACCCCGTAATTTAAAGCATTACATAAAAGAAAAAAAATAAAAAGAGAAAAAAAAGAGAGATGTGCGTAAACAAATCATAGGATATCCATGCAAAAATCCTTATTTTTTTTCTTTAAGACTTATGCCAGTTGCCTACTAGTGATATTGTGTTAGCAATTGTCATTCTTATCAGTATACAGATACTTTTATTTCACATGTTGGAGCTGTGTGAAATGTACAAATTCTTGTATCTGCATTGTATAATGTCATGGTGGCATGGGAACTACCTTGCTGCAAATATTTGAACAAAACCTAAAATTCTTTATTTTTGGTAAAATGTTATGCTTTATGTGTATTCAACAGAAATATGTGTTTTTGTAAAGGTGAAGTTTGTATTTTTATCTAAAAATTAACAGTTTTATATACCTGAGAAAGCCTGCTATGTTTTCTTGAACCAAAAAAAAAAAAAAAAAAAAGAAAAAAAAGAAAAAAAAAGCATTTTGTGGTCATATTTTTGTAGAAGAATAGCCCAAATAACATCAAAATCTATTTTAACTATAGCAGGGCAGATAAAATACTCTGGCATCAGCTCCTATATTTTCAAAGTGCCAAAGGATTAAATGTTCAGTTCCCCACAGATTGCAGTGGGAGCCACATGGATAAATCCTTCTGTACTGCTTTGGAAATTTAGGGCTGTGCCAGATATGACATGGCTACTCACTTGGCCAAAATCACTGCCCCACCCCAGTAGTTTGGATTATGTACCCTTTGTTTTATTTGGATTATTACATTGGATATGTAAAATGAGCTACTGGATTCTTTTATTTGTGAAACATCTACAAAGAGATGAAAGAGTTTTCTTAGTTTGGAACAACAAAAAGGTTTGTCTTGAAGACAGTGTTTCCACTCAAATAAAAATATCTTCAAATGTGAATGAACTGCAGAACCTTCAAACAACAAAAGAGAGCAAGATTTTTAACCTTTCCATTTCTCTAAATATAGTTCAAACATTCCCCTCCTGTTCCTGTAGCTATGTCCAAATTCAACCAAACAAAGCAATGTTAGCTAACAGGCATTATTGGCTTCGGACGCTAATGCAGAGATAGTGTTAGTCACCGTTCTATTTTGTGATCATTTTCCCAGTGTATTTGTTGAGCACCAAAACTGGAAATACATTTAACTAAGATTGTCTGTGCTTGTTTTCCACTAAGTGTACTGTTCACAATGTTATGCACATGAATGTATGTGTCTGCGTTTAAAAAAGTGTATAAAATGTAATTTATATATTTATGTTTCAGTGGGATGCCAATAATGTTGCTCCGTTCCTTTTTTTTTTTTTTTTTGTCTAAAAGATATCTAATGAAAGAAAAAACCAAACATATATCCATTAAAATCATGTAGATGAAAAGCATTATGTGACCCACTCAGACACTGTGCAGGTATGAAAGGATGTCAAAGTCACTTAAGTGGAATAGTTTGCAAAACAACTCTTGGAAAGAGTCCTGTGGTTGGACTTGCATGAGAAGGTTGTGTTTGGGTTTGTGGGCCAGCTCTTTGGGAGTGACTCCCCTGGGTATCCTGGAGCTCTGATTTACATCACGAGGGAGTCTGGCCTTGTAGCAAAGTCTTGAAAACAAAGCAAACCGAGAGGTTCTGTTGGTGCCAGCAAATAAACGTGTTATGCCAAATTCAGCACACCAGGAGAGAGTGAAGACTGAATGGGGACTTTTCCAATAGCCGTTTGTTTGAGACTTGTAGTCTTGAGTTAATTTTGTTACGAGGAATGAAACGCACAGGAGTCTCTGTTGTCAAGCACAGTGTTCGTACAGCATGCGGCAGAAAACACAAAAATCTCAGGGCTATGTTCTCAGCTACTATAAATTGGCAAATGTTTCTGACTTCAGATGGCCCCAAGCTAATTTACATCAGATGAGGATGCAGTCCATGGCTGTTAAATTGTGAGGAGTAGTGTCATAACATGAGCATCACTTCCTGTAGTCCAGCTGAGCTCTCACCCGCCAGCCTTGGGACCATGGCGGGTTGTGGGATTAGTCCTCCTTCAAAGTGGCAGATACAACCAGAAGGAACAGTGACACTAAAGGTTGCGACACAGGAGTCATTAATTCAAAGTTAAGTTGGACATTTCAAGGGCCATATCCTCAGCTGGTGTAAATCACCATCACTCCGTTGCCTGCAATGGAGCTGTACCAGCTTACACCACTTGAGGGGCTGGTCCCTCATTCTTGCTCATCCCTTCCACTCCTCAGTCCCGCAGGGATCTCAGATTGTCGTGTATGGTTAATGTAATCCTGTGTTCTCTAATACTTAAGCACAATAAGTAAATATAAGAGTGAGTGTCAGACTTAACTTTGAATGTCCAAGCTCTGAAATGGTTTGTTTCACCATTGTGGCTGTAAATTAAACAGTTCTCTGTGCATTTGTGAATGCCGTGTCATATCTTCTTCTGCTGTCTGCTGGAGGTGGACTCCCTCTGGACTTCTAATGTGCTGCCTTTGGAGTGTTACAGGGAAGGGTGTGAGCCACTGGAGCCACAAGATATCTGATGGACAGCTCTGTTATTTGTGGGGTGGGGGTTGAGTAGGGGGCTTAATGGAGCCCAGGGTGGAGGTTGTCAGAAGCTGCACTTCTGTGCAGTGCTTTAACACCTTGTTGGTTTTGTCCTTCCACATTGTAGGCAGCAGTTTGGGGATGAAATGTGTTTCTGTTTTACATTCTGCACTCATTTCCTCTGTCCAGGGATCCAGAACTTCTTGTTCTGACCATGCCTTTTTCTGAGGTCTTGTCTTATCAGAAAGGACATACAGAGATGTCAAACCCAAACCCAATCTCAGATTATGGTGCATGGTCACTGATTCTTTGGTCAATTCCTTACATTTAATTCAGTGCTTAACCTTTCTAGATCTGTCCTTGAGTTGCTTTTGTTGAGTGAAACCAAGGATTGTGTGCCAGTTTGCTTTCCTTTTCTCCCGTCCTCTGTCCTGCCTGGCATCTGCTTTGTTAAGCAATGCACGGGGACTGCAGGCAGTTGCTCCTCTCCCAGGTTCCCAGGTAGCTTCAGCACTTTGGGTTTAGGCTTTTTACTCTTGAAACATCATCCTCCTTCCAATGGGCTTCAACATTCCACTTGCTTGTCCCCCTTAGGTCCATGTTGCCTTTCTGTGGGCTGTTTTCCAGCTATTCTCTGCCTGACTTTACCATCCCTCTTGTTTCTGTCTCTCAGAAATGATTTTCCCTTCCTAAGATTGTCTTGCATCTGTTTTGTCTCCTCTTGCCTGACAGAACAGCCTTTGATCTGTTGGTCTCCAAATCAGTTGGTTTATCTGGGCATGTACCCTGAGATCCTCTCTCCCAGACCCATAGGCCCATAACTGACCCCTGACATGAAAGGCAAATAAATGCTTTCGAGAAAAAGATTCATCTTTGCATTTGGAAGAATACTGCTGAAGACTCTTTGCGAAAGCGCTGTCCAATTCCAGCAGCAGTGTGGTGCTGGAATAGTGGCATTGAAGCTGTTCCAGACATCTGACAGTTTAGTTAGGATCAGTGGCCCCGTTTATGTTTTAATTTGAATGTTTCAGATTTTATTTTGAAGTTTCAAAACTACCTCAGATTTGCATGCTCATATTTTACTGTAAATTGAAGGAAATCATGTTTGTAGGCACCTCCTATGGCTTTGAAAATGTTCTGGATAGTTATCTGACCCTCTCTTGGGCTGGAAATCATGGTTGCTCTAAAACAGACACCACGTAGAGGTTTTGAATGAAGTAATTTCCTTAGTGTTTTTAATACACAGTTTGTACTGCTAGCAGATCTCAGAGTCAGGTCAACTCATACGAATCCCACTTAAATTTCCTTTAATTCCAGGTAAAAGCATATCAGTGTTGCATTCCTCAAAAATCAGCCTCTGTTTTGTGTTTATTACTCAATTTAATTATTGTCTGTGTTCCCACATTTTATTAGCAAGGCATTATTCCATGTGTGAGCTTTTCTGTGCTGCTCTTTGCTGTAGCATCTCTGTGGCACAGCCTTGAGCTGGTTTTTATGCCTATGTCCTCTGAAATAAAGAACTATTGTTATCCCATTTTAGGCGAGACCGAGGCATGGAGAAAAGCCTGTGCAAGGTCATACAGCAAGGCTGTGGCAGAACCAGGGAGAGGACTCAGATCTGAGTGCTCATCCAGTGCCCTAAATCACACGACCATCTTCCCTTTCCAAGAATGAATCCTTGCACCCTTAGAGCTAAATACTGAAAAGATTGAGGGTAAGTCATTTTGCCTAATTACTGTGCATTGGATACATGATCAAAAGCCACTGCCATATTGTCAGAGAATGTAGTGATTGATGAAAATCCATCTTTCTGCCCATGCAATTATGCAGCCTTTTATCCTATCATGAGCCAGTCATTTCCTGCTTCTCTTAGGAGTCAGCCTTTCATGACTTACAGTCAAAATTATGCACACAGAACAAGACTCAGATTTTATGGGAATTTACAAAAATTCAGTAGACAATTTTCAGTTCAGTGTCATTCCTTCCTTTTATGGTGTGGGTAACATTTCCATGGGGAACTGTTTTTATCATGGGCTCAATCTGAATTTTTTTTCCCAGGCCCTAACATGGAAAAACACTTTAAGAGATGCCTGTGTTTGCTCGTCTTCAAACTGGTGCCTGAGCATGCTCCTAGGTTTGGACAAACATCCCATTGACCTCAGGCAAATGGAGCAGAGTTGATGCTTTATTTTTTAATTAGTGTGTGCCTTCCTGACACAGGATCCCAGCTGTGGGCTGGGGGTCTTTGTGCTCTCAAAAGTGTTGAAGTATTTAGTAAGCAACCCCAAAGATGTAGTAACAAAACTTGTATATACAACTAGGAAGACAGCTGGGAGTGTGCCACTCCTCCTCCCGTGGAGGTTGTCCTTTTGAATTACATATTTGTTCTTTTTGGGGAAAATATTTTCTTGGCATGGGTGGATTCAGGACTGCAGTCACTAACGCCAGTGAGGCCATTTCAGATCTGTTGAGGTTCCTCAGGATATAGTTTGAAAACTCACAGTTGTGCTGATAACAAAGAAATTTGAGATGGGAGAAATTACTGAGAGCAAATTTCATGAGAAATTTGGCAACTTTTGTTTAAAAAAAAAAAAATTAGAAAGGTAGGATAAGGTAGACCAAAGGCTCGATCTCTCTTTTTTCACTTGTGGCATGCCTCCTGTCCCTTTAGTCATTCTAATTACTTGCTGCATCAGGCTAAAGTATGTGCTGAAGTAGTTCAGAATCACTACAACATGTGAAAAGTTAGGACTGGTTCTTGTTGAACTGCTGCCTAATACCATGGCATATGACTGTGAGGTGGGGCCCACAATCACAGTTGTAAATCAAAGAACAAGTCATAGGTTAGGTTCTGTTTTCCTTAGATATTGTCTCTAAGTTTGTTTTCTATATGCTGGTCTCGAGTAACGTTTGGTGAGCTTTCCAATTAGGTGGAAAGTCATGAGTACCTCTTTCCCAGCCTGAAGGTAAGAAAGTGCTAACTCATTGTCTAGCTCATAATCAATGGATGAAATTCTGGGAGCATCCTGGTGATAGAATTTCTGTCACTTGAAGACTTCATGTCACATTTTTCCAGGGTTACTTCTTCCCGTAGAGAGGAATCAAATCATTTATATGTTTGACTTACTAGCAGGCCACCAAATCTGACTTGGTTTGAGTTTTGAGCAACTCAAGAATTTGTTTGGACTGATACTTGTGCATGCCAGATGTATCCCAAATTCTTAGATGAAATACACAAAGAAAGGCACAATTGATTACTTCAAGAGAAAATAAGTTCACATGTGAAGGCTGGAGTAGTCCCTGAAACCAGTAAATAAGGAGCCAAGTTTGTAACAAGCATTACACACTCATCTTCAGATCAGATCTGGTGTTTTGGCCTCTGTGTACTATCTTTGATCTTCCATAATGAAGGCAACTGGGTTTACTGTCCAGCTTTGAATTCAGAGTAGCTGTTAAATCAGGCGTGCAGAAGGCAGAAGCACACAGAGATGTAGTTGAGCCCATAGTGCTTGAAATCTCCAGGGATTTTGAAAACATCTTTATTCTTGAAAGCAATCACAAATAAGTAGGAGAAAAGGATTTTAAACACTTCTGAAAATCCCACCCTGGTTTGTTTGGCAGGTGAAAAAAGGATCCAGAAGAGATACTAATAAGGATCATTCAGTGACAAAGTATATGTTCGTAGAGAAGGCTAATGCTTAAATCTTTCAGCAGTTAATTATCATCTTTACAGACCATAATACTGGAATACTTCACTTATCAATGCATCAGGGCTTGGATGAACTTTGAGACGCATGAAAACAAGACACTCCTTAGGCCTGTGGTAGCTCTGTGTTCTGGTAACTGATCAACCAATTACATAATTGGTCTCTACCTTGCATGAACAGATACAACTCCATTGACTTCTCTGGAGGTGACAGTTACCTGAGAACTGACCCGAAACTTGCCACAAAGCACATAATGGTTTCATATTTTGCTGTTTAGTGTTGTTGTAAAAATAGGCTCATTTCCTGGAGCAGTTAGAACAAGAAAATAGGGAAAAGCAATTTCCCACAGAGACTCATCCACGCTGGAATTCACTGAGGACCCCGGATGTGAACATGTGCTGATAGAACACATAAAACAGCAACTTTGTTTAGGGAAGCCTCTGACCTGTCAAAAATGCAGAGCATTTATTACCAGACTTTTCCTTGGCAATTAGTGGGTAGAATTACTCATAGAAATTGTTTTGCTTGCTCACAAGGGGAAAAGTAAGACATAAATTCATGATAGCCCCTCTTTGACCACAAGAAAGACTCTGTTCACAGAGGGCCTTTGGGGATGAACTCAAGACTTTTAGACCTCAGTGAAGTATGAAGGACCCCTCCAGACTTGCTGGACATCCCTAGCTGGAATTTTTTCAGCAGTCTAAGGGATTTGGGCATCCACTTTTAATTCATTTTTACGTAACTTTCAAGAAACCTTTGTTGACTTCAGAACATCTCTTTGTTCTGAAGAGAGACTAATTTTGACCCAACAGTGTCACCACGACATCTGCCTTCCATCTCTAGGCAGCAGCTCTCAAACTTTAGGTTTCAGACATTTCAGATGGGGAGCCCCCTTCACTCCAGCCATGCTTCACCTTTCCTTAGCACTTCGGCTTTACATGCATTTTCTGTATAAAGGTGGTGCTGGTTTAACCTGAAGACCAGGGAAGTTTCAAAAGGCCAGATTTCACCTCTGGGCCCTGCTTAGCTGCTGTTGGAGTCTGTGTGGGGCCAGAAGAGGAGGGAGAGAGGGAGGAGAGATGCTCCCATGTGGGTGAGGGCTGGGGGCTCTGTGCTCACACACTTGGAAATGAGGACATTTCTTGGCCCAAACTCACCCACTGTAAAGTATTCTGCTCAGAGATCTCCTTGGAGCCAGAAAGCTACTCAGAAACCTGCCCAAGATCTGAATTCCCCTTGACTGCAAGGGGTTTCCACAGCAAAAGTGACAGAAGCAATTTATCCCAGATAGAGTGGTTTCTTCAACAGGCCGAGTAGGAGTGGGGCAGGTTAATGCTCAGCTTGCGTACTTCACTGATTGCCCCAAATACTGCTTTTAAATCAAAATTTAACTGTTCTGGGATATGTTTCTTGTAGAGGTGCTTCAGAAGAACTTGCCTAACAGCTTGTACCCATTTGTTGTGAAGAGCCTCTGGCCCATCCAGTGTGTTTGGGCTATGCCTGTGTAGGTAACATAGCTAACAGGTTTTGGGACCTTGCAGCTGGGGTTAGTGAGTGCAAATGTTTCCCATTAGCTCCCTGCATACCCTAAGTTGTGATTCATCAAGGGAGACAGTGCAAAGCTGAACTTGAGTCCTGTGAGATGTTTCTTTGAAGTTACTTGTGCTTAAGGGTAGGCATGATCTGAGTTGACTTGCTGAGCTGAGGCTCTGAGGAGCCCACTGTGCTAACACAGGGCAGTTTAGTCTTTTCCTCTTAAGCATTGTCCAGAGAGATGTGAGTTTCAGAAAGGTCTGAAACCTTTCAATAAACCATTCCATAGGAATGAGGGAGGGCTTTTATATTCAGTGGTTTTCTACCAGTAAGGTCAGCTACACTGGAGAGCCCAGAGCTAAGCTTACCCTCTCTGGACCTTCCCCTTCCTTAGTTTCTTCAGTATGTGTCTTTTCAAAGGCAAGTGGAAAAAAAAATCTTAAAATGGGACTTTAAAAAGGTGGGGAATTAAGCAGATCATATCATCTTGATTCCTTTATCTCACTTAATTAAGGAGAAGTTTGCCAATAGTGATCTGGTATTTCCTAAAACAAGCATATATGAAGAACACTTTGAGGAACTTCAAAAGAATTTTCATGCTAGATCAGGAAAAGATAAAAACAGAAGTGGAAACTTCTAATACACTTTATGTTTCAGTACTTACAGGAAGTACATTGTTGCATAGGATACTAATGAATTCTGCAGGAGGAGTTTTCCAAAAGAAAAATGAAATGGCACCTTCTCTATCTTAGAGAAAAGGTCTGAGGGCTTTTGCAATTATGACAGATATGCAGTGGATATGTATGGTCATATCACCTGGAGAGAGTCTATCTCTGGCAAAAGGCTGTTTGGAGTTTCAAGTGTGTACACTATTGAATTTCTGTAGCAACTTCCTGGTCTAGCTGTGAAAAGTGATAAAGGGAATGGTAAAAGTCTATCTTGCTTTCATTTACCCTGTTTGACACTGCAGAGGGCAGAAATGCTGCCCTGTGTGTAGCTGGGTGCAGGAAGCATGGCAGGAGCACACTGGAGTGGCTAAGGATGAACACATAATGTTGGTGCTGATGCTGGTAGTGAGGCCAGAAAAGTGAAAATAGCAACATGGATACTCCAATACACCAGTGACACTTGTCTGGAGAAATTATCATTTGACAGAGTCTTAATTAACTCAAGTGAAGAAGTAATTCTAAAATCCTGATTTTGGAATCCCAGAGACTTAATGCTCTCAGAAACAATGGGATACAGGATTGCTTCACATTTGTAAAGCACACAGAAATCCTAGGTAACAGGTAACAGTTTTGTACTGTTTGAAGAGTTCTCTGGTGTCAGCAGAGTCCTCTGTGGTGCCTTGAGAGTGGAGGGTTTGTGCCCCAGGCTCAGCTCAAGTGTTCAAGTCCAGGTATGAACATATTTTAGGCAGCAAAGCATTTCCATCAGGACTGAAGCACATGGACGTTTTTTTCTTGTGTACAGGCAAGATATTTAAATATGGGGTTAGTTGCTCTTCGTATCTTCAGGGCCCCAGATCCTTCTAAGCCTGTGATCACTGGAAGGCTGTCTGACTGAAAATCCAGAGGCCTTTGCCCTTTTGAAAGCTTCTACTCTTGCTTGGAAGTGAAATTTGGACTCCTGAGTTACAAAGATGCTTTTGAAATTGTTATATCTGTCTTTCTGCTTCTTTATAAATCAACCTGCTTGGTCTGAACTGAATGTTTAAATAATAAACAGCTAAAAGACTCTCTGATGGCTTCTTTCTGAGTGTTTCCCTTAGGGAGCCCTTGGGATCACATGGCATCTGCCCTGACCTTAAGGACCTGCTTTCTGGAGGCTTTTTTACAATGCTAACAAACCTCACATTTTAACTAGCTGTTAAATAAGCCAGTCAGTGGTAACTATTCAGGACAGGGATTAGGAGAGTATTCTTGCTGGCATACAAGATGGCTCTGTCCATGTGCTGGCCAGGGATGAAGGGCTGGAAAACTGTGTGGTGGAAGAGACTATTAATGTGATTTTCCACAACTTTCCTTGCAGCTGCATTTTTGAGAGGAGAGAGAAAGAGATGGCTAGGCTTGCAGTAACATGTTGTGCCGTCATAAATGCTACAGCCACCATCTGTTTCCAGCCCACGACTTGAAAGAAAACTGAGCAGTAATCTCATAATTCACATGAGCGTTTTACACTTGTGAACCCTTCCCAACCTTTGTCTAATAATGAGGGGAGTGCATGGTGCTAAGTTTTGTATTTTTCCTGTACGTATTAATGTTTATTTGTATGTCTTCTCCTGTTTTGTTGTTTTGTGGGGTTTCTTAAAAAAAAAAAAAATCTCTGGGAGGAAAATCAGACCAGTTCCACAGTCAAAAGAAACATAATAAAGGCAAAATCCCAATTCCATTGATCTTGCTGGCAAAATTCTCCAGGAGGAGGTGCATTTAACATTCCTCAGTGTGTCTGTCTTAGTTACTTGCTGATGAAAATAAAGAGAGACATTAGAAAGTGAAGAGGCAGGTTGCTGAACTTCCCTTTTCCTGCAGAAGCAGAGCTGCTACAAGAGCTGGACATGTGCATTTTAAACCGAACCATCAGGCAGGATGGTGATGGTAGGTTGGATTTTAATGAAAACAGATTCTTCTGCTAATCTTTGCTTGGGGCTGGCCCTCTGCAGGATTAAGGATCCCGCCTGCTGTGCCAAAGACATGCTCAGGTTCGGGGCTGCTGGTGGGTGGGAAGAACACAAACATCCGAGAGTGACTCTGGTGAGTGATCCCAGTCTGTCCTGGTGCAGTGCCCTCAGGGAAGCCAAAGACTTGAGATCATTTAGTTGATGGAAACACTGCTCCCCTCCAGCCTGCAAAGCACGGCTGAGCATCATTAAGGATTTCTTTCTGGCTGCTCTTCGAAACCAAGGGCTGCTCTGTCTCTGGGCCTCCTCTCACCTTTGGACCCAATTTGCACACCTCCTCCTACCACAGCTGAGTGAACTCCTGCTCTCCTCTGGCCTTAGCAACAATGGCTTTCATCATCCCTACCAGGACTGCAGAGCAGTTTAAGGATGAAAGGGCTTCTCATTTCATATATCCCACTGCTGCTAGAGCTATAAATCATCGATGGACTGAATTTATAGCCAACTGCTACTGCAAGCAAGTGAAATTTATTTTGTGTTGTCATACGTATGGTCAAGCTGTCCAAGAAGTTGCCGAACAAAGAACTGAGCTGCTGCTGAGCAACCCATTCAATCTATTCTCATTTTATTTAAAAATAATAAATAACTGTCAATCAAAGGAACTTATTTTGACATGTGCTACCTGCGGGGTGATCCGCAATATCTCCGGGATGTGTTTGTAAGTGGAAGAGAGCTGCTAGCTGTTGCCAGGTCCAGCAGATATGGCATGAAGTTCCACCAGGAAAAGGTTTGTGGGCTCACTAGGGTGTGGGACAGGTTGAAGGCCACTTCCTTTTTTAGCATAACTTGCTGTTCTGAGAGTGTTTGGTCAGGTAGCCCAGGGGTCGCAGTGACTTCTGCTTGAATCAGTGACAAATCTCCACTGACCTGTACAGAGCAGTGGCCCTTCTTCTGTCTCTCAGTTTGCTGACAGGTGGATTGTTGGTGGGTCTCTGGGGTCTGGAAAGCTGGCCTGTGCCTATTTTGGTGCCTTGTGATGGCGATGAGCTAAAAATGAGACTAGAAACTCTTCAAGCTGCTGGGGTCTGAATCACATATTTCTGTACGATTTACTTACAGAGCCAAAAAGCCTGGGAGGTTATTTTTGTGTTTTACCCAGGCTCATTAATTAGCTGGGGGTGTTGGGAGCTGTCATATTGAGCAGCCTTTCCCTGCTCACTCCTGTTGTCCTGCTGGATTCAATCCCTGCAGCCTCCCACCCCACTTTCTGTAGTTTATGGCCACATCTGGAGTGTCTCCCTGCACACGTGCTGGTGGGAGCCTCCTCCCTGCTGGCACACACGTCATGGCTTTTGGGGTCTGTGGAGTTACAGTCATCCTTCTCAACACTTGTTTTTCCATGAGAGGGAAAGAGAGAAGGGCTACGGGAAGGGCAGTGGCAGGGAAGGCCTCTGACACAAAATTCCCAGGAACAGGATTTGCACATTTTATGACCGTTCAGATGGAAATGCAATGGACCTGAATTATTCCTCCTTAATCCTGCTTTCTCACTTTCCTCCCAGCAGCCTCTTCCCCTGCAGTTTAGGTAATACAGAAGCTTATAAACAAATCCCACCGCGTGAAAAATAGCAAAGGGGGGGAAAAAAGGGACCTGGGTTAGGGCTGTGATGGATAGACAGGTGGAAGGCAGGCACCAGAAGGGAGGATGAATGGTAAAAGCCTTTGATGGAAACACTAAAGAGCTATTGAAAATCCAAGGGGTGGGGGGAGGGAGGAGAAAGAATAGCAGGAGGAGGGAAAGCAAGGGAGTCGTGCCCCCGTCCCCCCGCCCTCTTTCTCAGGATGTTGAAAGTATTTGTCCTTCGTTACAAAATGATTGAACTGCCGCCAGGCCAGGCCACCCTTCCAGCCATTGCACTGGGAAACTGGCACTTCTGAAAGCCTCGTCGCCTCTCAAATTTTATAGCTTTCCCTTTTTGTGGGAGTTTTTGTGTTGTGCTATTTGCAGGATTGTTTTCAGATTTGCCGCGTATCAAAGAAACTATGTTTTGTTTTTGTTGCCCTGACAAAACACAGAATCCAGGTAATGAAAAGAAAAATTAAAAAATAAAGGCACATTTTTATCAGAAAACACAGCTGTCTGCCTTTTATTGAGTCAGAATTTCATGCACTTGGTATTCACGGCGTGAATTTGGTTTACCTCTAGTGCTTTTTGGAGGAGAAATTTCACCCTACAAATAGAGCTTCTGCTTTACTAATGTCTCTGTGTGCACAAAAGTGGTGCCTGTTCTTCAGAGTCAGAGTAGTGAGGATGACCCTGTTGTACCATAATTAAAATGGATTTTGCATAACGTACATGTAGATAACAGTGGGAAAAAATAATCTTTCCCCTTTTCAGAATGGTTCCTGAAGCTCTGCAATGTCTTTGACCTGCAGGATCTACAGATGGAAAGAACGGTTGAAGATCTGAGTACGAGACTGTTCCTGCTGCCAGAGGCTGTATTTGTACCATGTATTTATATGTGTATGTATTTATATAAGCCTGATGCTCGGAGAGGACTGGAGCCGTGTGTGTTCTTAATTAGATTTGGAGGTCTGTAGATGCAGCATCCACCCAGATTCTTGTTAACCAGGGGAGGACTCAGGGCCGTGGGGTCTGCCCAGTGCCACTCACATGCCAGAGAGGTCAAGGGGGTGGTGCCCTGGCCAGGGTGACCAGGGCTATCCCTGGGCAGGTGCCTGCTCTCTGTGTGGGGCGACTGCTTGTCCTCCTGTCCCATCATCTGCATCACCCTCACTGCAGCCCCAAGGGCACTTCTCTGAGTACACAGGGCAGACAGACAGCTGTCTGTTGCTTCCAGGATTAGATCCTGGGATTAGGTCTCTTATGGATCATGCCATATAATTAAAATAGTCCTGGAAGAGCAGAGAGGCAATGTGCCACCCATACACAGCTGAATACCGGGGGGCTGTGCTTGCTCACAGACCCACTGCAGCTGAAAGCAAATCTCTCCACTAACATAATTTACAACATCAATTTCCACCTAAACATCTCCAGTGCCTGGTTATATTCATGAGTTTGCAGTGCCCTGAGAGGTAACACTGCCTTTGCCCCCAGTTCCAAAAGAGCAGAAAGGGTAAGTGGTTAGCTCAAGGTTAGGTGGGAGTCACTGGAGATGGTGCTCCACACTCCTGCCTTCAAAGGAATTTGCTGTGGTGACCAGAGCAAACAGCCCCTGCTGTTACCACGCCGGACTGTGGCGTGTCACTCGCACTTTGTATCTGAGATGCTGTGTCTGGGTAGGTATCACTGTCCTTGTGAAACCAACTTTTAGTTATGGAGCGTGGGTGAACACTTGTCATCATGCCAGGATGACACAAAGTCTAGAAATTATAATGGCAATTCAGGTCATGGGATAGAGGGGGAAAAATGCTGTCTCAGAAGTGTCCCCGTCTGGTGTCACTGCTGGCGATTATTTAAGATGCAGGACATGACTGTGGCAAAGATCAGGTTGTAGCTGATATGAATCATGCCTTGAAATAACACTTTCCTTCTTACATTGTGAAAATTACAGCAGTATGGGAAGTGAGGGAAAATGGGATTTCCCTGGAGGTTAAAGATTTTCCTTTAATCAGCTTTCATAATGTTAATTAAACTTTTGGAACAATGGCTGAGTCCTGGGATCCGCCCGCTCTTGCATAACTATCTCACAATGCTGATTTCACTTTCATGTTTATTTGCCAGCATGATTCCAAGTAAGAGCTGAGCAAGATCTCCACACCAAGGAGCTCCTTGGGGGTTTGGGAGAACTCACCTCCCTCTCTTACCTCTTCTGGGGAGAGAAGACTCCAGCTCTCCCCTCCCAAGGAGGAGCAGTGTGGAGGGATCAAAGCACTTTGTCTGTCATCATCACCCCATCTGCAAATGGGGCTAATAAAAACTTACTGGTATTTTGAGGCTGGTGCATATAAATATATACCCACCCATATGGAGAAAAGGGTGTGTTTATAGAGATCAGTACATGGATACATCTATTCCGGGTAGGTAAGATGGATTACAGTGCCACTTGTTCCCTGAATTTTTCACTTTTTCTGTAGCATAGTTGCTATGTGCCCATGGGAGCCATCGTCCCTGGTCCTTTCAGCGATGGGCTTAATATAACCTGGTCTCACACCACACACACACAGAGCTCTGGGGAAGAGAAAATCTGGGGAATGGTTCACAGGCAGGGCATGACATTGATCACCCCAGGGAGCACACCCCATGGGAATGGGAGCTGTGCTGGGCACATTTCCTGGGCCTCTTGGTGCCAGACTGGGATGTCTCTCCTGGTGGCCTGAGATGTGTTGGTGAGCCCCAGAGCTGCACTAGTGATGTCTCAGAGCAGCCACCAGCCACACAGGTGCAGGGTTGCACACCCAGGCAGAGTCACAGCCTGGCCACTTTGTTCTTCACGTTAGAAAGGACTTGCTTCAAAAATAAGGGATGAAAATGTACAAATGTCGGACACAATTAGGAAAAAAAAAAAAAAAAGGAACCTATTATATTTTAGGTCAAAGAGTTATCTAGCTCAAGATTTTTAAATATGTGCAAAATGCAGTTTGTGCAGAAAGGCCATTAATCAGCCTCTGGAAGAACTGCCTTTTCTGCCTATTTTTTAAGCTGCAAAGATGGAAACAAAAAGCGGGGAGTGCAGGGGCAGCTCCATTTTCCCGTTGTACAGAGCAGGAGGGCACCTCTATCTGTGCAGGCTCCTGCTTCCCTGGCAACATGTTCACATCTCTGCAAAAGCTGTTTAAATACGCTGAGCCACGCAAACTACACGGCACTTTCCCTGTTGACACACACCTTTGACTGCTCTGAGGAGGTGCTCTGTAAACACCAGTGCTGGACGGTTTTTATGTGACTTATTCCTGATTCATTGGTTCTAAATTAGTAGCCCCAAGGCACATACCTTTCCTACAGGCAGGGAAGGGATTGCCTCTTCTCCCCACCTTTGGGAACTTTGACCTGCTGGGATCACAAACTGTAGGAAATCTCAGAGGCGAAGTCCCAGGTACCGCCAGCAGTAAAACCTGGGAGTAAACAGATTAGATGTGCTTGAAAGACATTTCAAGGGAGCTTGGGCTTTCTGGCTCATCTTCCCTACACCACCAGCAAGATTATTTCAAGGCTGATTTTAATGGCATGAAGGCTTCTTCCTTAATACAGGAATTGGCTGTGTAATTTCTATATATATACATATATATTTATCTTTTCCTCTTTGGCAGTGAGGAATTGAAACTTCTTCTCCACACCCCTCTGATTAGCACAGGAGTGGCAGGAGGGATTTTTCCTCTCTTAGTCATTCTGGGCAACCTTTGAGCCCAGGTTTTCCACCCTGTTCCCATTAGGAAGCTGCAGAGGCCACGCGAGTGAGTTCCTGGCCAGCTGGGAGCTGTCAGCTGCCTTCAAAGCCCTGGCCAGCCCCTCTGTGATAAGTCCATGGTGAGGTGTGTAATGCACATGGTATCAGCCCCATATCCCACACAGTTCCTGTCCCAACATGGATGAAAGCTTTTTTAAGAACTGGAGTACAAAAGGGGAAAACTTATTTCTTGGACTTTTGAGTCAGTTTATGGAGCAGTCAAGAGTGTTAGGGTTGGGTCTTGCTTGGTTTTAGCAGAGGGCTGCTGGTTGTAGGTTTTACCAGCCTGTCACAGGAGTGAGGTGAGAAAGCCCTAAAAACTTAGCTGGTCCTTCCCAAATCCTCCCTTGCAGATGGCAAAGTACATTGTTGATTCGCACAAAAAAGAAATGCAGAATCCACTCTAGACATTTTGGGCTGAGACAAATGAAGATTTTGTTTTTGTTTTGTGATTCTGGCTTTGGCATCACCTTTCCAGTTCTCTTTTGTTTGGTCTCTCAGTGATTCATCTCTCCATTTCACTTCTCTTTTGTTTGTTCCATAATTGCTGGCTTAACCTGGAGGCATGAGGCTTCCTTGTGGAAACATCACCAGGCTGTCAGTCAGCCACGGAGAGGTGGTACAGCTGGTACAGTCCTTCCTCCCTCTCAGGAGTGAGTGAATCATCCCTTGAATATGCAATATCATCCAGGACAGAAGCCAGGATTCTCAACAGGCACATGAATTTGAGCATCTCTGGAAACATTATTTCCACATTTTGGGCAGCCTAAGAGACAGTAGGTAAATAAGCAAGCTGTGGCATTTGCAATCTCTTGTAGTTTTATTTAAAGTGACTGCCTGTGCTCAAAATGCTTGTGTGGGTATTAAAAACACAGAGAGAAAAGCGTGTATCCTTGATCTGATACTGCCCAAGGCAGCTTCAGGGTATGGCCCATTTAATGCCATTGAGCAGTCCATTGAACAGTTAAGAACCCACCAGAAACAGTAACTGCCTGCTTTCCTCATGAACACTCACAAGAACCAACACATCCCAAACCCTCTGTGTTGCTGGCCTCTGGGTTTCTCCTTTGGAACTGTGTCCATGCTGGCTCTTGGTCCTGCAGGGAGCTGTTTCCCACTGCCCTCGCGCAGGAGCAGTGAAAGGCACATGGGCTCCTTCCCTCAGCTGGGATCTTGTTCAAAATGTTTCCCCTCCAAGGAAAAGACCAATTTCCCATGTTTTCCTGGGATGTAGGGGGGAATAGAGAATTCTCTGTAGCCAGAGAATCAGGGAATATTCACTGCATCAGCAGGTAGTCCATGACACAGCATTTCACAGGATCAAGTGGTTTTCCTGAGCTCTCGTGTGCTGTGCTGATGAATCCAATAAAACTGCCCTGGAGTGAACATACAATGAGATTTCACTGCTAAATGTGTGAGAGATGCAGTGGGAAAAGGACACTGCTCTGACTCAGCTGGGAAACACTGGTCAGGAGATCTGTGATATGGTTTTCTCTATTCTTATTAATACCAGGAGCCAAGACTTTTTCTGCTTCACATTTGTGCCAAGGTCATAGCTATGTGTTAACCTTCATCAGTCCTTCTGAATGATAACAGTGAAAGCAAAATACCATTAAAATTATCTTCCTATATGTTCAAACCACTCTGGCACTTTTCCAGGCAGTGTTTGTGCCCCTGTTTATGCTGCAGACCCTGGTGACCCTGGAATACTTTTATTTACGACAGCATAAGCATCATTTCCATGGCAACATGCTTTTCAAGCTGCAGATTGGGGATTGCAATTTCCTGAGCAATAGAAGAAGCAATGGTGGATTTTTTTTTTCCCTTCCTAATCAGCTAGTAGCAACTTTCATGTGCAAAATAACCAGCCACGACAAATCAGTTAAAAGCTACATTATCATCAAGGCAATTTGAAAGCTCAGCATGGTTAGCCTAAAAATAAAAGAGAGTTAGATCCAGTTGTTTAATGGCAATAGAGATGGTGAGATGATATCCTCACTGCTGCTCTGGTAAATTGGCTTCAATGTGCTCTGCAATGCTGCCTAAGGAGGAGCAGAGCAGTTCCCTTCACTGCAGTGACACATTATTTACAGGAAGACTAGGACAGGTATAATCCTATATGGCTTCAGACAGTGCTTTCCCATATTGGAGGAGATGACAAAGCCTGTTTGAGAACAGTCCAAACTATCAACAAAGCAATGTTACTAACAGGGATGTTGGTTAGCAGCTCGTGTGAAACTGCCCTTGATGCTCTCTGCCTTCAGAGACCACTGGGGTGGAGCTGCTCCCCGGGGTGGAACAGCCTCCTGTGCACACAGAGGTGCCAGCACAGCCTTGGGGACAGAAATGTCACTTGGCATTGCCACAGCACTGCTTCCCTCCCCAGAATGAGTCTTCAACAGCAGTTAAGTGTCATCACACTACAAACAGGATCACTGAGGGGCAGAAAGATACAATGGCTGACAGTCAGAGGTGCTCCCTGGCATCCAGGACACCATCCTGTCTACCAGGGGCCGTGACGCATCCATCAGAGCAGGGTGTTTGAAGGCTGGATCTGTCCCCTGCTCAGCCAGCTTGGTGCTCAGCAACACTGGGACCATCACTGCTCGCTGGAGATCAGCACTTTTCACAGCTGCTCTTCTCACCATCTCTCAATGGTGGAAAATTTGCACTAAAAATACTGCCTTAAGGAATTCAGAAAAAGGTGAGGATTTCTTTCTTGCTAGATTGCCCTTGAGAGCAAAGAAATCTCACTTCCTATCCAGGCAGGATTTGATGCTGACCAAGCCAAGCCCAGGGAATGTGTACCAGGGTGGTTGTATGTACCAGGATGGGTGTACTTAGCAGCACTGCTTCACACCTCTCTGTATTATCAGTCACTCATGTCTCTGAGTTCCAAGTTAGACCTTAATGCTGACACTATAGAATTATCAGAGACAAATTTCTAAGTCATAGTAGAAATAATTTCAGAGAAAATAAGTGCTGCTGCTGGTCCCACCCACTAGAATTATTTGAGGTGACAGGTAAATAAATATTAAACTACATTCTGTAATGGTAAAAGTACATTCTGCTTGCTAAAAACCACATTCACACTGATTTGCTTTGGGCCTCCAGTAGTTCTGGGGCAAAACTCCCACTAGTTTTGAAAGCACTAGGACAGCAGAGGTGCCTTCAGGTTCAGGGGATCCCCACATGTTGTGAGGTACAGCTGGACATTAATTCTTCTGGAATTAATTCCATCTCCTGGAAGCTGAGGAGATGCTGCTTTCAAACACCAGCTTTTCCAAGGCAGGACCTGGTGAAGTGTTCTGGGGAGTGAGCTATTGGACCAGCCCACTGCAGAGCTCAATGTCAAAAGCTTTCAGGACATCAGGATCTGCAAGGAGCCCTGGACTAGGCAACATTTAAAGGTTCCTTTTGACCCAAACCATTCTGTGATTCTGTGACTAAAACCACTGCGTATTGATGCGCAATGCCAACCACAGCATCCCAGCACCCTCCTCCCTTTGAAGTCACTTGTCAGACATGATTTGGAGCCTAGGCACCTGGGATAGGAACTCAGGCAGCCCCTAGGCACGTTCTGCCCCCGGGAGAGCGTTCACCCTCGTGCTGGCTGGCGATGGGAGAGCAGGAAGGGTTTTCAGCCTGCTCTCATGGTTTAGACTTGAACTTGGAACTGTTTGTTTTTGCTACGCCACCCCTTCCGCCCTAGTTAATAGTCAACTTTGAAACCCAGCTTTATGTCCCATGTTTGATTTACATTTCAAATGCAGGGCCAGCAGGGCAGGCTGTCTAAATCACTTGTCAGCACAGGGGAAGGAGGTGACACAGTGGGAGGAAAAAGTGAGACGGGGCTATGGCCCAGTATAAACGTTCAGGCAGCTGGGCAAAGCTGTTCCTGGGAGAGTCCCCAGCAAGCGACAAATGCTCACCTTGCCCAAAGGTTGGGGTCCAACCCAGGCACCACACAGGGGCCAGCTTGTCTCCTTTGATTTATGCTCCATTCCTCCAGCTCTGCAACCCTGCATCCTGTTTTCCTTCTCCTCTGCAGCTGTACGTGGAGGTGAGGGCTCAAAAAGACCCAGCGAGAGGAGTTTCTTTTGAAACCAAAAATAGCCTGTCATGATTTTACTGGTGGCTTTTTTTCTTTTTTTTTTTTTTTTTGGTCAGCATGTCGCAATCCTAAATTTATCACTGAATTGGCATACAGGAAGCCTCTCTAATCTCCAGTTGGAGGGCACAGGGCAGAGTGAGTTCACCGGCCACTCTCAAGAACCGTCTGGCTGGAAATATCATTTTCAGCTGCTCTTTGATGAGGTAACATCAAGGAGCAGAGTGACTGCACACACCACCCGGGCCACTGCCAAATGGATTGCAGGGCCAGTCAATGCCGCATTGAGGAAAGGGGAAACATTTGCAAAATCGGTCAAAAATGAATTAGATGTGTTTTAAAGTAATTCCTGTGCAGACTGTTTACTTGGAATGGCACAAATATGTCCTTAGAGACCTTCCCAGGCTTGACCTGATGGATGTGGTGATGCCTAATCCTGTTCTGATGCTGCTGCCCGGAGTTGTGCTGTGCGTGTCTCGACAGCTCATCAGCAGAGCCCTGCTGGCTGCCACACACTGCCCTGATGCCTTTGTGCAACAGGACAAACTCTTCCTTTCATCTTTTTAAATTAAACACAAGATCCTTGGACTGCAGAAGGAGCAGCCAGCCCCTGGTGGAGATGGCAGGTGGAGGAGCCAGTGTGGAGGCACAGCCCAGCACCATCAGAGGCTGGTGAGAGCATCATGCCTCTCCAGTGAACCCACATTCGCCCCACCTTCCCAAGATTTTGCTGGAAACACCTACCTCTGTTTCTTGCAAACATGTTAAAAACTACCTGCCAGGTTCAGCTGATGTAAATCCTCATAAACTCGATCACCAGCCCTATTCCTGAGAACTGCTGCTTAATGCTCTGTTTCTTCATGGCTGCAAATTCTCTCAGTTTATTTTAGCGTGGTGCCTTGCTCTCAGTTTCACCACACACATCCTCGATATTGCCAAAAAGGCACTGGTGAACATGAGCCGTGTTACCAGAAATCACATTCCTGGTCCTGTTCCTTGGCTCATTTCTCCCTCATTTCCCTTTGCCTTCCTATTTTAAGGCTGCATGCATGACATACCTGTCAGCTAGATCCACTCAAATATTTATCCAGTAATTCAATCAGTGGATTTTATGGTACATTGCTAACTACATTGATGATTTTCTCCTCATTCACGTAGCTTGGGTTGCGGTGCGTTAGGGAGCTGCAAGGCTGCAGGTTCATGGGGGTCTATGAAGTCAGAGAAGTTTATAAACCATGAAAAATTTCTCCTTTTTTCTGACACCTGTGAGGAGCCCTGGCTATGTGCTGTGCTGAGGGGAAGGGGAAAGCTCCAGAGCCTTGCCAGGACTTGGGCATCGACGTGACCCCACATCAGCCTCAGCTGGGGCCAACCGCCGGCTCATGCCGAGGGAAAAGCAAACAGAGAAGGAGCAGAGTCCACTGGAACTGGGAGTGAGGGATTTTACCTTTAAATTTCAGAGCACACCCCTTTTGTTCATTCCCTTCTAACCTCCACTCATTCAGAAGACAGAAACTAGTCTTTCATAGGGAGCTATTCCCCCCAAAGAAAGCTGTTAAGCCAATCCCAGCTTCAGGAGCAGCTCCAGGAGATACACCAGACCTCCAGGCTGTGCTCCTGAAGCCTACCATGACCCCAGGCTGGAGCTCCGCAGAGCCAGGCACCGTGGCTGAGCACCCCAAAGCCCCCCTGCTCTGTGCCCCAGGGCTGGTTAACCCTGGGCTCTGGTGGTTTGGCCAGTCAGCCCTTTCCTCACCTCCAAACGGGGCCTCAAAGAAAGGGAGGAGTGAGAGCTAGCACCCTTTTATAGTGTGAGTAATGGCTCAGCAATACCTTCCCCCGGGGCAAGGTATGCTCCACACACCGCGATTTCAAAAGAAGTTAAAAAAAAAAAAAAATAAAGCAAAGAAGGAATGAGGAACTAACTCAACACACCCTGTAGGCAGGTTCTGGCTTCCCAGGGAGAATTAGAGTACAACCTTCCAAATTGTGCTTAACGTGTTATAAACAGCTTTTTCTTTTGCCCCTTCCCCAACCTGAACCCCAGTTTTTTTACAGGGTAATGCTCTACCTTGACAGGATGAGAGAGATGTTGTATATGTGTAGCTAGAGATACTTTATCACCCATTTCCATTAATAGCTATTAAGAATAGGGATAAAAATGATAATCTCCCTCTGTTGCATCCTGTGCCCAGTCTCCAGGAATCCTGTTACTTAATGTTTGAAACATGCTTTGGAGGATAGATGGATGGAGTCGCCCCCCACTCATTCCTGGCTCTGGAAGCAGCAGCACACCCCAAGCTCTGCTCACCACAAGCACTGGATTTGGCTACAGAGCTCCAGGCATTTGCTGAAGGGCTTCGCTGGGCTGGTGTGCTTGATATCTTGCAGGATAGGGAAGGAAGGCAGCAGGAGATTAAGGATTTTATCGTGTTCCCAGGAAAGTTCAGTGCAGAGTTTCATTGATTTGTGTGGAAAAGAAGCTGACCCTCATAGTTTGCACAGCTGGGAAAGAAGCCTGGGAGATCCCAGTGTCCTGTCCTTTCCTCTAACCATTAGCTACACTTATTGGAGAAATATGGGACATGGGGGAATTTACACTGTCTTCCAACCATGAAGGTTGCTCCAAAAAGAAGCAATATTCTTATATAATAAGAAGCATAAATCTATAATAATTACATAATAATGTATATTATCAGTGCATCAGAGTAAGTGCCAGGCTGGACACAGTGTCTTTCAGCATACCTTGGCAGTTTTACTAAAACAGCAGATAAGTGGAGATTGATACAACCTTGTCAGAAGTGTGGATACTTTTTCCCTCTGCAATACCTGCACTTAGCTGAAATTCCATACGTGATTAGATTTTACTCGGGTGTATCTACTACAGCAGTGGCATGAGGCCTATTAGGAAATAACTTCAAACTTACTGAAATCCAAAGCATTTTCAGTGCATCAGTAACCTCAAACAGCTCCGGTTAATTGCTGAGGTGACACTGCCTTCATGTCTCAAACAGCATTAGCTGATATTAGCTAGAATATGAAGCTCAGAAAATGAAAACATTTTAGGCTGGAACATCTCTTGTTAAGACTCTTGCAGATGCAGTCAGACTAGGTAGCTCAGCATGCCCTGGTTTTCTCAAAACTCTTTGATAAAATTACAATAATAATTGTAGTATATTAGTTAGTCCTCGGGGATAGCTCCATTTTCCATGCATGTAACCTTTACTGCTTTGGGATGCAAGCTATTTGTCTTGGCAGCCTGAAACAGCCCATAACTTCACCATGATAACCATTTTTAGTTTGGCCTGTAGATGTTTTTTTTTTTTCCTTTTTCAAATCCATCTGTCCTGAGAAGTCAAATTCCTGATTTTATCTCGAACCACCCACCCTCTTCACTTACAAAGAAGACCTTGGAACAAACCCTCATCCTCTTCCTTTGCTTTTTGGTTTTCCCTTGCCTCATTCTCAAAGAGACTCATATTTCTGTTTCACTGTGTCTGGGTTAAATACTTCTGTCCCTGGAATTTCTGTACTCTGAGGTTCTGTATTTATTACCTCACAATAACAGCAATAACAGCCAAAATACTTCTGTTGAATTTACAAGTTTTAAGAACAAGAAAAACAACCCAGAAAACATTTTCCTGCCTTAGCAAAGCTGTTGATGATGGGTGCATGCATGAGAAAAGAAACCAGCTCTTCCCCCATCCTTTCCTACTTTTCTCAGAGGCAAAACCAGCAAAACCACCTCTGCTAGAAAAATCACTGAGACTCGTTGGCAGTGGTTTGCCATTCAGCAGGTCCATTCAGGCTGTTTTCATGGGTGATTCTTTTTTCAGATGTCCAGCACTCAAATATAGCAGATGTGGATGTTTTCTGTCTTTGAAAAGAGAAAAATAGTAATTTTGATGAAGACAGTGGGACTGATGCAAAACGCAGAGTGAGACCCAGTGCTTGGTGAGAGCCTTGAGATGATTTTCATCTTCACATTGTCACAGAGGCAGCTGTGAGGAGTCTGTAACTAATTTGGAGCAGAACATGGGGCTATTCCATGTTGCCATAGGTTCAAGTTCAGCCCAGAATCTGCATGGGGTAGGAGGGACTTAGGTCTCTCTTTGCCCTGTCCTTTCAGCGTGTGAGCTACACAGCCTTTGCACCACGTGCTCTCATCAGCTGCCCAAGTGCAATTAGACCTGAGCAAACTCAGCCATGGGGGAAAGAATTATGCTGAGGAATTGCCTTAGGAGTGCTGTGAAAGTGGCAGCAATTTGAGAGACACTGGGAAAAACGCCTCTGGTAAAACATGTACTTCTTCACCAGTATTTTAGGCGTAGGCACAAAATGATGTTGAGTGTTTCTTGCTTCCCACAAAGTGCAAAGCTGTTCCTTTAGGTTCATCCCAAATCCTCTGAGTGACTAATTCCCTCTCAGAGTTAGCAGGGAGAGACACGTCGGTCTGTTACACAGACTTAGCAGGGATTACTTGGTTTATCACCATCAGTTTTCTTACACTCCAGAGCCACTCTTATTCCCAGCCAGATGTTCAGAGGTGGGCCCAGCATCTGGGCAGTGCCTCACCAGACCCTCTGGGTCCTCACTGACAAATACCTGCAAAAATGCTTTTAATCTGTTTGGTCTGGCTTGTCACAAGGCCACAGGGAGCAGCCTCACAGGCTGGATTCAGTTACTTGGGCTCCCACTTGGCCATTCCTACTGGGCAGTCAGGGACATTTTTGGGGTTTGAACCTCTGTCTCCTTGAAGGACTCATGGAATCACCCATTTTGCTGACAATCAAGATTGTTCAGCAAACTCTGCTGCCTCTTAGGAACCAATATGTAGATATTCTTCAATAGCACTCAGGGTTTCACCTCTTATTAGGAACAGATGAATATTAAAATAATTAATGTTAATGTATTAATAGTACTAAATGTTATATTTTATTATCTCAAGATATGCATATTAATGAGTAAGTGGTAATTTCTAGCTAATTAACATCAAGTTTCTTGGATTATGTTCTTTGCTCAGTTGACCACTTTACAGCTTCTGGCAGTTAGGTGTGATAAAAGACTTGCAGGATCAAAACTTCTTTGATTTTTTAAATTGTAATTACTATTATTTTCAATATCCCAATCTGAAGAGTATTGGACTGATCTCTCCTGAGAGAACTGGAAGGTGTCTTGTGTCACTTGAAGGTTACTGGGTGAGTACAAACATGCCACATTTATTTAAATCTGTCATTTCTTTTCCCCATGGTTACTCCTAATTCAACACCAAAAAGGCTTTGCCTCCTTGATGATGTCAAGAAAAAGTCTTTGTTTCAGCCTGCTCTGCCGACCCAGTGACATAACCCGAGCTGCCAGATATCTCTTGCCTCATACACAGGTGTCATTCCTCTGGATCTTTCCAGTTCTACTGCTAAAGTGTATCCCATTTATTCTGGTTATCTAGAAATCCTCCCTTCCCCTCCAGCCCAGTCCACCTTTCATCCCAACCATCTGGAAGACTGCTGTTAGGCAATGCTATCTTGGTCTAATTTGCAAGAAATAATTGATTTATTACTGCTACATACCTTCCCTGATTTTCCTGGACATGGCAGAAATAACAGGCTGTCCTGGAATTAAAGAACTTCATATAAATTGCACTCACACACAACATATCTGGGTGATAAGAGGACCTGAGCTCAAAGGAAGCCACATCATATCTCAACCCTCTGGAGTTTTGAGAGGTTTATTTTAATAATATCCTGACTTTAGCATATACAATCCACGGTATTTGCCAAGCTTAAAACAACAGCCACAGGAGGATCCTGTCGTACGTTTTGCAACCGGTTCTCACATCAGCAGAGTGCTGATCCTGCATGGAATTCATTCCACATTTTATTCATTGTCTGAATGAGTTATCAAGACAGCTCTCTGCCTGGCTGGAGGTACCAACATAGTGCAGACAGATTTTTTCCCACAGAACTCTCTGAAGCAACACTGTCAGCATGGCTATATTTAATGGGCTCTACCCATGCAGTCAATCTCTCAGTGCAGAAGAAATAGTTTACAATCTCTGAAACCCTACACTCCTCTCTGCCACGGAGCAGGAAAAAGTAACATCTACCGTCATTCCTTTTGCATGTCGCTGGATCCAGGGGGAAGGGAAGGCTAATAAGACAATGAGGACATTGAAAACAATATTTTGAGAGGCAGGCAAAAAAAACCAAAAAAAAATCAGTAAGTCAGCATCTGCAAGTAATCTTTAACCACAGCTAAAGGCTGCCTTTTAATTCACATATGTCATGCCCTTCTTACCTTTGCTTTAGGCTTAGTTTGAAAATAACCTGTGATCTTCTTTATATCATTGCTATTGCTGAGTGAAGAGTAAGGACAAAGACTGCTGCATGCAAAGAGGTTTCCTCCAAGTTAAATGCCACTAGGCAGAAAATAACTGACATTTTGGGAAGATAACACAGGGCAGCATTATGTGCTTCAGAGTCCTGTGCTGTAGCCCTGCAGAATGCCTGACAGAGCTGCCACACACATTCAGGTAAAGGTCATTTGTCCAAAAGTGATTTCTGTGAAATAAAATTGCCTGTTTGACAGTTTTGAAAAGAAGTCTGGTTCATGAATATGGCACAGAAATGTCACTACATGCTGATCACGGGTAAGTGGCAGGGTAATGGTGTGACCTTTCCTTCACATCTAAAATAAATCTCCTGGGATGTGGGAGAGGGGTTGGTGATGTCTGTGAAACCTGGGCCAGGGAACGGGGAGGCTCCACACTACACATGGCGTGAGCACCATGGAGGGAGATCAGTCATTTTAGTGAGGTTTGGCAGGATTTACCTTCAGAGCAATGACACTGCTGAAAGATAAAACGACCAGATGAGACAACACAGCTGGATGGATGACAAAAGGGATGGAGAGCACTTTACCTGGGAATGAGCAGTGGCACAGCTGTGTTGGGCAGCTCATCACGACTGAAAGTGCAACTCAGCTGTGGCAGGAGGAAGGCCAGGAGCTTATATGAGACCTCTATCTCTGAAAGTCCAAAACCTTATTCCCAGAGTTTTATTATAAGTGCTACAGAGTTGGGAAGTATAGAGGTTTTGAAATACAAACATGTAAAGTCTCCCTTGCAGCTCAAAGCTTTAGGATTGATGTTCATCACTTTTTACTATGCTGTATGTGATATGTGTGTAGATCCTTCTTTAAAATCATAAAATACATCAGTTGTGATTGTCCAGGTCAAAATTTCTCTCTCTACAAGGCACAGGCATAAAGTTGACTGCTCTTATGACACAGTTTAATTCTTAACTCTTCAGTCAGACAGGAAAAGATCCAGAGTCTTCTTGCCCACTATGTCCTCCTCCTCCCCCCTTTATGAAAAAAATACCAAATGTGCAAGTTATAAATAACACAAGTTATCTAACATTTCACCATATAAGGAATGAGCAGAAGTGGAAATGCTGATTTCTCTTTTGCCTTTAGCATTCAAATGAAATGGACAATGTAGCAAACTGAATATTCCCAGTGAAAATGGTTTGTGGGTAGTTTTGGTGTCCTTGTGCTCTGCTCTGAGCTTTGTAGGCCCCTTTGCTGATGATTCAACAGCCAGGAATCAGAAGTTTGTCATTATATTCCTAAAACATAATGGTCTCTGACCAGTTTGAAAGGAAGGGGCTCCCCTACTCTTGTGTTCCATCCCGTGTATAGGTAGGGAGCAGGAAAGGATTGTTTGTAAAAGCTTAGGGGACGTGTATGTACTCGCCAGAGACTGTCATGAGCTCAGTAACACCATCTTCACTGCTGCCTTTAGCCAGAGAAGGGATATTTTGAGGGCAAGTACAGGCAGTTAGATCTGTTGTCATATAGATTAATCTTGGGGTAAGGTTTGAAGCTGATCTGGAGCTAACATTGGAGTCTAAAGGAACTGGTTGGTTTAAAGCATTTTTTCCCTTTTTAAATAATAGGTGTCCTTCCAGACCCATTTCCTCCCATGAACAGAAGCTGATTTGGTTCTGGGAAGCAGATTCCTTTCCTCTGTGTTTCTCCTCTGCAGCCTGAACTGGACTCCAGTTAACTCATATGGAATTGAAAAAGGGATGAAGATATGAAGCTGTTCTGAGCCTCTCTCTCTCATACAGGGAGATATCAGCTACTGAAAAGCAGTTTTGTATCCCCTGGTAACACCAGGCTCAAGGAACATTTCACAAATAAGGAATCTGGCTACCTGGTTATTAACAGCCCAGTGCTTACTTACAGTTATCTCCTACTCTATTTACTCAAAACCAGGTATGAAAACATTAATGCTAAAAAATCAAAAATAATGGGAAAATGCACTGATTTGGAAAACAAACTGAGTTAAAGCAATGAACCACAGTACGTGTTTTTTAATACACGTACAGCAGCATAAGGAAACTGTGGGAAGCTAATTTGCAAGCCTGTTTACTGAATACCTGGAACAACTCCCATTTCCCATTTAAATTAGCTACAGGAAGCCAAGTGTCTAATTTGCTTCTCCAGTACCTGCTTGTTCCACTCATTTATGTCCTTAGCCTCATGCATTTAGTAGACCATCTCTTCTGGCATTTCAGATGTTTATTGCTGCATCTATAGTCTGTGGAAGCCTTTCCAGGGAGAAATAAATGCAGCCTGCTAGCAGACGGGGCTGGCTCTGTACCTGCCTTGCACTTCACAGGCACAAACAGCTATCTGGAGTCAGGAGAACAGCAGGTCAGGGTTATAACATCCAAAATCCCCGGGCCAAAAACAGTATGCAGCTCTTGCAAAGGCAGGGACTGAGGAGCAGCCTCCTATTTGTGGTCAGTGCTAAACCTGTTCTGTATCCAGAGAGCTCTGGCTGCCCAGTGTTAAAGCAAAAGATACCCAGGCAGGGTAATAATGGGATTTAAAGTATTCCCTTCCACTCACAACAGCACCTCAAAGCTGCTTTCCAGCCCCACCTGCTCAGGGCTAACTCAGGCTGTGAAGAAAGCCTCTTGTTGCCATCAAATTTTTTGTCTCCTTGGGAAAGGAGGGGACGTGGCTTTGGGCTGTGAGAATTGCTCATGGAAAATGGTCCTGGGTTTAGTCCCTGTGCTCTGGTCTCCAGAGCCTGCGAGCTCGAAGGCTCAGCTGTGCGTCTCTAACCAATTATGGGCTGTGCTAGCATTGCAGCTCGCTTTTCCAGAGGCAGGTTTCTCAGTGGAAAAATGTGAGAAGTGTCAATAAATAGTGGCAGTTTTGAGAGCACTGGGCCAAGGTTTCGCCTTGCCTATGGACACAGTTATGTAATGGTTCTTCACCATCTGTGGACTTCTCTTAACCAAAAGCTGACCTGGAATATGCAGGTAATGCAGACAGTGGAAAGGAAATGCCTCTGGTTTAGCAGTTGAGAACTGGTTTACTTTCAGGAAGATTGAACTAGATGATCTTTCAAGTCCCTTCCAACCCAAACCATTTAATGATTCTGTGATTTGCAATGGCATAAAGCACGTGGAGCAGCATTTTAAATGCTTTCTTCTGCTGCTGATCAGTTCTGTCACCAGCCAGCCTGCCCCTCTGATTACAGTGTGACTTTTCAATAGAACAGTAAATGCCAGTTCACCCTCATGTACATTATGCATTTGTTTGTTTGCTACTGACAAAAGAAGAAAATTCCTTTATTCTTTTTCCTCCTCTCTCTCCAGAGAGGTCAGGATTTATCCCTGAATGATTACATGATCTGTTTCATGCTAATTAAATAGAAAGCAAGTAAGAACTATCGTTTATGGAGTCCTTAAGCCCAGAGGTCTTATTTTACATTTCAGAAGGAAATTGAAAACATTATTCCTTGGAGAACCGAGATATAAAAACACTGGGAAATATTCATGTAAGCGAAGCACACAGAAATATCCTTCATTTATGTTCCCATTTGTTAAAACAAAACGGTACTTTTTTAAGCAAATGATGAAAATTGAATACTTTCTTCACAGTAGGAATATCACTGTTATCAGCCTTATAGACAGAATGACCGTCTACCCCCGGCCCTAGAAAACATCCTTTACAATACAGTGCAGACAGACTTTGTCCCAGTAGATGAATCTTGCTAAAGCTGTTGCAATTTGCACAGTGTTCTTCTTTAAAATAATAATTTAAAGTAAAGGTGGAAAAAAGAACTGTCATTCTTCCAGTATCAATGTTTGATTCACTGTTTTGACTCCTTTAAGCACATATCATTATGTCTTTCTCAGATGCCATGCATAGTGAGTGAAATACATAACCTGTACTTAAGAACAGCATATTTTTAAATCAATGCTGAACAGCAAGAAGTTCAATGGAGTTCTAATAAAAAAAACCAAACCCCAAAACAAAAACCCCAACATCTAGCAACCTAGAACCTGCAGCTGCTTCTTTTGCTTCCTCAGTGGTTTAGGTTTAATTTTACAGGCTTTATTATATTACATGATCTCACCCTTTTCCTTCTCCAGGTGGACGAAAACATGGTCATTTAAATGATATTCCTGTGAAGCTGCAGAACTCAGTTTGGTGGAGGAAGAATGGGACATAGGTGGTAAATGTTTCTAGGGCTGAATCACCTAAATTAAATTACAGCTCCTACAGAACCTGTCTGGAGAGAACCATTTTAAAGCAAGGCTTATAGTAAGGCAGGTACTCAGCAGAAGGAAACCTGGGGATCAATCAAAGTAGTGCTGAAGTAGATGAATTATGGAGAGATTTTAATTGGCTTTGGACAGAGTTATAGGTAAAATCTCCCTCTTACCCGAGGCCTTAATGGATGTAAATAAACAAGTGATTCTGGGGAAGGTGGGTGGGGAGGGCAGCAGCTACCCAGGAAAGCCACACCAAGCCATTTATCTTCATGAGGGCCATTAAGGAAGGCTGGGAAGTTCCTTTCTCCATGGATGCTCTCAGTGAGCTTTGGGGTGTCAGTGACCCATATCAGCCACTGCAGAGCAAACTCAGGGTGTTTTCAGCAGTGAATCACAGGCAAATCAAGCTATTGCTGCAATATTCCACAGAGTTTGGAAAACTTGACTGTGTGAACGTCCTTCCTGCAAATGTGGGAAAAGCTTAGCCATACTATCCTCCATGGCACCTTCTTGAAGGATTGGGAATGTACCTATCAAAATCCCTTCAATTTCATGGTTTTTCACTGGCTACTGATACCAATGAAGTGCTTCAGGAATCCTTCCATGCCCAAAGCAGCTGTTTTGCACCTGGTTTTATGGGAAACTGTGAAATGAGATTTTCTCAAGATTTTTAGGGGGTTTGAGTGTGGGACATAAAGAATTTAAAACAACTATATGAAGCTTGATTACTTAGTGAAAATCATACATTCTAGAAGAATTAATTACTGGAAATCTAAAGAACTATTAGGACCTCACATTTCATGTTTTGATCTTTTACCGATTTCTGATAAATATTTTCAGTCAGGAAGGCTGAAAATGGTGATTAATCTTGAAAAAATCTTTCATACCAAGAGAAAGCCACAAAATATTTTCTTTTTGTACATAAATAATTCTCACAGAATAAGCATGATACATGATAAGTTATAGAAAATACTCTGCTAAGACTGCTGGAAATTCTTCCATCGAGATGGAAACTGTACTGTGAGTTGAACATTTTTATTAGTATTTGCTTTAGTTACATTTCCATTTTCAAGTAGAAAACTGATATTTTTTTGGCTGAAAATTCTTCCCTCCTCCAGCTCCCAGTGCAAAAATGTCCAACCATTTTCTACTAAACAGGTTTTTGGCTTTCAGGTTTCCAAGAAACAAGGCAAATATATCCACTGTATCCCTTGTCTGAGCCACTTGATTTTACTACAGCACTGGGGAGGTTCACAGCTCAGCAGAACAACAGCGTGCAGTGTGTGCCAGCAGATATGCAGGAAAATCATGTCTCTGCCCCCCCAGCCTGCAGTGTGCAGGGAAGAGAGGGAGAGGAAAGGGAAAGATGTGCCTAAGCAGAGATTTAGCTGGGTTTTATGAGCCCAGTCATTCTTTCCTGCAGAAGAGTTCCAGTGAGACAAAATGCCTTGGGGTGAAGTTTGGAAGGGGATCTTATGGGTGAGGTAGGAGGGAAGAATGGTGGAAAAATAACAGTGGAAAGGAGGGAAGGAAGTGTGTGAAGGCGGAGAAAACTGATATAGAGAGGTAAGAGATCAGAAAAGGGGGAAAAATAACTCACATGAGAGGAGAGTGATGGTTGGTTGGTAGGGGGCTTGAACAGAGAGGAAGGAGCAGGACAGAGAGGATCCCACATCCAGGGTCACTGCAAGTGAGGAGAGCAAAGCCTGGAGTTTCAGAGCTGAGAGGGGGCAGGGGCCTGGAGCCATGTGTGTCCCCAAGGCTGCGCTTTTCTCTGGGGGAGCCACCTGGTTCTGGCCAGATTTCTTTAGGAAAGAAGGAAAGGTCGGAACCAGAAGTCTGTACAAGGAGTAAAGGCTTTAAACTGAGAGGGGGCAGATTAGATGTCCAAAAGAAATTCTCTCCTGTGAGGGTCGTGAGGCCATGGCATAGGTTGTCCAAAGAGCTGATGGATGTCTGGAGGTGTTCAAGGCCAGTTTGGATGGGGCTTGGAGCAACTTGGTCTAGGGGAAGGTGTCCCTGCCTGTGGCAGGGGGTTGGAATGGGATGAGCTTTAAGGTCCCTTCCAACCCTAACCATTCTGTGAGTCTATGGCTTTTCACCCTTCCCATCTGCTGCTCGGGCAGTGCTGATTGCAGGGCTTTTTCCCCAGTGACAGAGCAGCTTTGGGGTGGTTGGGAGCTCTCAGTGGGAAGCAGAGGCTGGTGCATGGTGTGATTAAACTGGTAGCTGCAGCAAAAGCATTTACCCCAGTGGAAATAGAGCCACACAGATGCATTTCATTCTTCTGCTATTAAATGGGGAACAGGCAAGCTGGGCGATCCTATTAAATTTCAAAAGGTAACTCTAAGAATTCATCTTCCCCACACTCTGCAGTCCCATATGTTGTGTGAAGGAGATGGCTTTACTGGAGCTACTATCTCCTATTGGCAAGATGGGTATATTCCAGGAAAGCTATTAAGTGAAACAGCTAAGTCTGGTGCTGATGGTATTTTTCCTCCCCCTGAGCAAACTTTCTTTCTTATCTCTGGCTGTCTCATGTATTAGCACACATGAAAATTTTACTGATATGAATTATATAAATGCACTGGAGAGGCTGCTCAGCAGCAGCACAGAACAGGGAGGCTCTATTGTAACATCACAAAAGCACCTCATGGATGAATGAATATAACAGAACAGCAGAAAATCATTAACAGTTCACAGGCCAGCTAAGAGTGCTGACCATAATTTATTCATATTTGCTTATATTTCTCTTCTGATTCTGACAAGACATAAATTAGAAAACCTGGTGAGCCATGTCATGATCTCAGGGAGAAGTGCAGCTTAAAAGTTGGTGGCAGTAGTGCCTTCTTTTCATCCATCCTCAGTGTGTTCAGGAGGGGCACAGGCATCTTTGGTGAATCATATCCAAGTGGTGTAAGATGTCCCCACCTCTGTGATAGCAGAAGGTAAAATCCAAGATCAGATACTCCCCAAACCTCCAGTGGCCTCCTTCATCAACTTGTTCATCCTGGTATGGCTTGGACACAAAGGAACAGTGGAGTGAGGAAGGAAAGCCAGAGAGGGGAAGACCCTCACATGGAATGTCCTGGACTGCTTGCAGCCTAGAGGTCAGGGTCCAGATCTTCATCATCCGCTGGCAACACAGGGCAGACTGGGATGACCTTCACAAGCAGTGGTGGAGTGAGGCCTCATCCCAGGCAGGTGTTTGGACAGGGTACAGCGGGTGCTTCCTGCATACCCAGCCTGCAGGAGGGAGCAGAAATGCCAGGAATGTTCCTTGGAGCAGGGATGAACCAAGCAACAGAAACCCCTGGTTTCTGCTATCTGCCTGAAACAGTTTATGGAGAAAGAAGCAGCCTGGGTCACCAACACTAGGTCTTGCATGGAAAGTTCTTGAATCTCTCCCCAGCTGTCCCCAAGTCGGGTTCATTCAAACACCACATAGAGACACCATTAAGTTCTGTTCCTCAATAAACATTTCCCTCTTTGGGAGGAGACAGAGCCCACCCAAGTCTGGCCAGACTCTGCTCTGTGTTTGGCCATCTGAGTCAGAGACAAGAAAAAAAATCATTGTGTGCATGAAAGTCCTTTTTGTCTTGTCTGTGTGTGTGGGGGCCTTCGATGATCTTTTCTGTTTTCTTGCTGAAGTTCTCATGCCTGTGCCATGCCCAATTGATAAGCTGGGACACTTCTGGGAAGAGAAACCTCACATGGAGACAGTCACATTCACTTTGTGCAGCATGGCACAAGCAAAACCTTTGCAGAAGATCTCTTGCTAGCAAGGGATTTTTTGGTTCCCAGTCTGGCTAAAACTACCAACATCTCATCCAAAAAAAAAAAAAAAAAAAAAGAGGAAAGGTGGCATGGCTCACTGAGCTCCACAGGGAAAAAAGGTGCATTTCACGTCTGTGGTCATTCCTCATGTAGGAGGAATCATTTGAGTGATAAATATATTAGTTCTGGGTCATGAAAATCAAAATGCCAACTTATTTTCTTTGAATGTAGAGTGCCTTCCCAGGGCATTTTTGTATTGACTGGACATTTCAGTTAGTTGGGTAAGACCACTGTGGAGAATATGGCTGATATTTTAGGTGAGGATGCTGCCATAAAATATTTAATGTTAACAAACCTATGGCATCTTCTAACTTTCTAACTGAAACCCCTCCATGTCTGCTGAAAGAAACAAGGGGTAAGTGAAGTGAAATCTGAACTAAGGTGCAGAGTGGATTCCTGATTACCTTACCCTTGGGTGAGATGGGCAGAGAAGGATGTCACTATCAGTGGCACTCTCCAGCTGACCTCTGTTCTGTTTTTGGAACCAAAGCCAGAGAGAACCACGAAGCCATCAGTGCCACAGCCCTGCCACAGGCACGAGCTGGGCAGGGGGAGGAGACCATGAGATGTGAAGGACAAGGAACACAAGTTGGTTGGTTCACATTTTAAACAGAACACAGCAGGCAAGATTCCCAGGGAGTTCAGTGTTTGGTTGGGGGATGTGAGTTCCTATGAACATATTTGTACTTATGCTGGTGCCTAAATCAGCCTCCTTTTCATCAGCAGATTGATAACCATAGAGGAACACCTGGAGATGTTTTCAGAGCCACTTTCCAGAATGGAAGGAAAGAGCTCCCCAGAGGGTGCAGGTCAACAGCTGCTTCTGCTGTTGAGGCCAGGATGAGACCAAGGCAAGGGAGTGAGAGATGCTGCTGAGATAAATCTTGGTTGCTGAGGTTGCTTTGGTGATAAACTGGCCTGTAGGGTCCCCATTGCTGTAGGTGGCTGATGACATGCCTTGGATAGGCACAGTGAGTCGTCAGCCAGGTTCTCATGGACTTTGAAACCTGAGCCACGGCACCAAGACTTGGGCTGCTCTCAGCTGCTGATCATCTTTTCAGCAAGGCAGTCCTGATTTCCAACCCTTTTTTGAAAATAGGTCTTGAGATCCGAGATTAACATTTCCCAAGATACCTAAATGGTTTAGGGGCCTATTTTCTGGTATTAATGTCTTTTAGCAACAACAGTTTTAGATTGGGTGAAAGATTATTGCTCATGATTAAGAAATTACCTAGCTAAATCCTACAAAAGGGTGTATGGAACTATTTCTGAATTTCCAAGGGGTTTTTGTTCCTTATCCTCTGTGTAGGATCTGTGGTTCTCCATCCCTAGGGAACAGGCAACCACCCATCTTTTCTTGATGGCTATGTAGATAAGGTCCCAAATTTTTCTCCCTTGAAGTATGGGATCGTGGCACGGAAGAGGTTGAGAACCACTGGTCTATATTTAAATTTCCTATTTTATGCCAACCCTGTTATTATTCGCTTAATATACTGCAGTTTTGTCTTCCCAGGGGGATACTTCCTTTAAAATATTTTCTTTTTTTTTTTTTTTCTTTGCATTTTTGAAATGAAATAATCTGATTGGACACAAACCTTTTTATTTTGTTTTTTATAAAACTGACATTTTTAAAGCAAGATATTGCTACATTTTCTAGGACTTTATTGTATTTAGGTCTAATTGTTCTTCACTTAAAATCCATGGCTAAATTCCTGTTGACCTAATAAAAATAAGTTATATCAAGAAAAATATATATTTATAGGATTATGAAAAGAATAGATTATTACATAAGCTTTTTGTGTAATGGAAAGACATAATTAACCAATTGAACTGTGTTTGTGTGGCCTATTTATCTATCAGGTATTGTGGATGTTTCAATACATTTCCTCTCTTCATTTCTAATTCCCTGCTGAGCCAATATTATTTCCAAAAATACTTAGGCAGAGGGTGAATTCATAGCTGTCCTACTAAGTGAGAGCTTGTCTGTATTTTTATGATGCACTCACAGTAGGAAAGTTTGTATAATTTAAAAAAAAAATTAAGAAAAAAGATGCTGAAACGTATGCAGTTGTTCTCCTGCAATATCTGGGGCAGAGAGCGCAAATCACACCCAGAAACCTCCCGGGACAGGCAGGTGGAGGAGCAGGAAATCAAAGAGCAGCAGTGCTGTGCTGTGCCAATAATGACAATCACTGCGAGGACCTCTGACATCACCAGTCACTCCCAAACATGCAGTTAATAAATATCTGTGATGAAGTTATTGCTGAGTCACTGCTCGAGTACATCCCCTTTGGCCTCCTCAGGGCAAGCAGGAGCTGATCTTGGCCATGCAGAGCTTGGTCTGAACCAGTTTTTCATTAAGCAGATTGCCATAACTGAATTCCTTGTGGGAGGGTACTCAGAGACAAACTTTGGCTTCAGCGACTGCATCAGGCATTTGCTGTGTGGCTGTAGGTGCTGCCAAGCTGGTTTGTACTGATAACCAGAGTGGGATTAGAGGGAGCTGGGAATAAAACCTTTGGAAAATGCCTAGATGGGGAACAGGTATCAATTTTCCATTGCAGGGTAATTAATTAGGACACTGATAAATTCTATCTCTCCCACTTGTCATTCAGGCTTGTTATTGGGGTGAGGAGCTGTCACCTCCAAGGCTCAGTGGGTCCCTGCCTTTTGTGCCTGTGAGCTGCCCTGACATGAGTAGTTAGTAGTGAGAGCAGTGAGTGGGTAATGGTGAGAGCAGTGAGTGGGTAATGGTGAGAGCAAGGAGCAGACTTCAGATGGTTGCAGCCCAAAACGCAGCCCTTGCCCCAGAGATGCTGTGTTGCAAAGGAGACACCACATTGCTCAACGTCCTTGGTGACCGTCGGCTTTCAGAGCGTTGTAGCAATAATCAGTGTTTGGAGGCAGCTGGCTGAGAGCTGATTTACCCTTCCCATGTGTGGGGATAGGTCTGCCTGTGTCTTTTGTTCTAATTTTTCATTTTTCTCTGGTAATGTCAGCCACATTTGGATGACCAGGACGCAACTTGACCGTGTAGCCCTAAGGACAGAACTGCTTTTGATTTTATTTTATTTTTCCAGGACTGACACTGTAAGAAGTTAGCACGAAGCAAAGTCATGTCACTTGTTCACTGCATTCCCAGTAAGTTCTTTAAGCAGGCTTTGTCTGTTTCTCATGGAGGTGCTCACACACACAAGAACGTTAAGTTTCGAGGTGCCAACACTGAAACTTTTCCAAAGCATCTGTCAGTCCTTTTGTCCTCCTCCCTTCTCCCACCCCTCACCATTCCTTAAGCCTCCAGAGAAATGATGCAGTGAAAGTTTGCACAGAAAACAAGGAAGGAGCTGTAGACAATGCTTTCACCTGCTGTGATGTGCACAATAGCCAGAGGCTGAAAAACCTCTCTTCGTTCTTCTAGGAGGAGAGTCTCATGTGAGCTCTCAAAATAGGGCCAGAGCAAGCCAGAGCTGAATTTCATCCAGCCCCACTCTCTGCTGGAGAAGGAAAATCTTGATATTATTAACGTAAGAGGTGAGGTTAGCTCAGGAATCTGTGCCAGAAGGGGCTGAAATCCCTGCTGTACGTTTTGGAGAGCTGGAGCCTGATGGTTACAGGCCGGGGTAGGTGCCCAGTTCTGTGGAGTTTCAGCTGGAACCAAATGGCTGATGTGCCCTTGAAAATCCCAGCCTGCAATTCCTCCCCTCTGCAGTTACAACAGCACAAAGACAATGTGGTAATGTCTGCTGCGTTACAGAATCCCTTTATCTGGGAAAAAAAAAGTCCTGTCAGACTAATCAGGGAATTAGCAGTATTACAAAAGTGCTCCTCACAAATGCTAAAATACAGACATGACTCAGATTAATTTTCAGATCAGGAAACTTATCTTTCTAGTGTGCAGCACCAGTCTGTATGAGAGGATTCTGGCTTTAATATGGATTTGTTTGGTGGCACTTGGCAGAGAAACAGAGGGCTTTAAAAAAAAAAAATTATTATTATTTCAAAATCTACGGGAAAGGATTTAGCAGCCTTTTGGAAACATTATATTTTCTCTATTTTGGGGAGCTTTTTGACCTTTCTTAAAGAATTTAATTACCCAGAATTGTCACATCTGATTTCTTTAAATACCCATAAGAGGAAAAACTCACAAAGCAAATGAAAGGTTGGTGAACTTTGCTTTATTTTGCTCACAATGCGAACTTTCAAATGATTGGAAAATTATTTCCTTCTACTTTGAATGATAGAAGTTAAAGATAGGAATGACCTATTAGATCACTGCAAGCATTTCCTTGACAATTGCGGTTCTGTTTCATTAATGGGAAGAAAGGAGCACAAATTTCACCGACTGAGCAGCTCCAAGGGCCAGCAGTGGGGTGTGGAGACCCTCATGGTGAGGAAGACCTGAGCCAAGTCAGCGGGGGCCGGATGCCTTCAGCAGTTTGGTGGCCTCGTGAGATGAATGAGCTGCGTCTGTCCGACGTGGAGGGCCCGGGGATGAATAGCACAAAAAGCACAGCTATGACTGCTCCATTTATTGGCCGTTTTGGCAGCATGGCTGAATAGCAAATGGATGTGGAAAACTGCTCGGAAACTCCCAAACAGGGACCTAGCTATGTGGGGGAACCTGCACTTCCTTCACCCTTTGACATTTTATTATTAACTACTAATTTTGCAATCCATAGCCCATTTGAGGAGCACAAAGAGAGCCAGCTTAGCACAACAATCATCTTCTTGGTTAAAAGCACCCATCTATGCTCCAGTGCTCACATGACAAAATTTGTTTTCCACAATGTTTCCTGGGCATGGCTTAACTGCAGTAATTTTAAAATAGGTTTCTTTTTTTCCCTTTCTTTCCCTAAACCAGTATTACACTAGTAGGATGTATTTCAGATGGCAGGAAAAGACTTTTTCTTGTCCGGCTTGGAAGCAATCGTGGAAAAGTCTCTTATTCTATCTCAAATGGAACAAATTGTTTGGAGCTCCTGCCCACTGGCTCTGCAGTAGCTCCTTGGGACAATCTCATCCAGCTCGAGGATTTTCCATGGCCACTCTGCCCTGGAGCTTAAAGGTCCTTGAGCAGTGCCAGAGAGTTTTTTTTCCTCTACATCTCCAGAGGGTGACAGACACAATTACTGCTGTTCCAGTTGAAATTTATCTTGAATCTTTGTGGCACTTTATTGACTTTGGCTGAGGGTGGCTCAGAGCTCCCGTGCAGCAGGGTGATGGATGAGGCACACGCTGCAGTTTGTCACTCCAGGGCTTTCCCAGAGCTATGGTGGCACCTTCCAGTAAGCTGAGAGTTGGGTATTCAAACACTGTTAATGTTCACCTTCAGAAAGCTGAGCTGCATCCCACCAGCAGAGATCTACCCCTTCTTCACATGGATCCAGAACAAAATCCTCTTCTTTCAGGAACTGGGAGAGCAGTCAGACCCTGCCACAAGTGTGCCAGGGGTAGGGAGAATTTAGTGAGAATCAAACTGTCATAATGTCCTGGTTCCTGCCAAAGGCAGGAGTTGCAGAAGCTGCTGGTTCCTTATCAGAGACGTGAGTGTGATATGCAGAGTTTGGATATATAATACAGCTGTAGAGGATCACATCTGGAATGGAGTCAGATCTGAAGAGGCTGAGGTTGTTTAGGCATCATTTTGCCACTGGGAATGTCCTGTCAGGTTAAATCCAGGCGTGTGATCCCACACTGCATCTGCAAACACCGAGGAAAGAAGTGGTAAAAGGGGGAAGTCTGCTGAGGGCTGGGCACGGAGGAGGATGGAGGAGGATGGTGTCCAACTGCTGTGTCCTCGCCCAAGTGACCCCTAAACAGGACTCGACCACCCTGGCTCCACACATCCCTCACATGCCCTCCTCTGTGGGGCTTCTCTTTCTAAAAGTGGTCTTTCCTTGGTGGCTGCCACTTTGGTGTCACTGCTGGCTCTAAGTGGGGCAGTTCCCTGTGTTCTACAAGGTCCAGAACTTTTGTACTTCCCAGGTTCTCCTTCATGACAGCCAAATCCAGCTCCTGGTTGAAAGATGAAGCAGATTCCCATGTGCTGAAGCCTGTGGGAGCTGCAGAGCTACAGGGCTTGAGTCACACAGTGCTGGCAAGTCCAGCCTCCTGCTGTCTCAGGTATCAGACCCCTTAGTCCCTCACTGATTTTAGATATTAATTTCTGTCTGTCTCCTCTGTCTCTGTCTCTCTTGAGTGTGGCACTGGAGAAATCCAAGCAGATGCTGTTACAAGGCAGGAAGCTGAGCTCCTCTGAAGCTCTGGGTCTTGTGGGCTATCAGTCCAGGGTTGTACTGAGGCTGGGAAGACAAGTCCACGTGTTACCTGGAGCACCTGACAGTCTTGTTGTGGGGCAAATGGAGGGGATTTATTTCCATGTCTGTAATGTCTCCTTAAAGGATTCAGATGGAAGAAACAAACCTAATAGGAGAACAAGCCCCGTGAGCCTGTGTGTGCCTATTTCTATGCCTGAATAGAAGTACCCAGTGACTTTTGAGATGCCTTTGAAACTTTGGCCAAACTATTTCTTAAAAGGCCTTATACAGAGTTCAGTTTGAATTGCTTTTCCCACCATGGTCTTAGCTGGAGAGTATTTAATTCTCTTGAAACAGGTAGTTTGCTTAAATCCTTTTGTATTTGTGGAATTTTCCTGGAGAAATCCCTCTGTTTTCTAGATTTTGAGAATGCTGTTCTCTAATAAACTGCAGCTATATTTATCTCAGCACTGTATTTTCTCCTTGTTATTCTTTGCTCTGACACAAGTTGTCCTGACACAAGGCACAGTTTGAGCTCTCTTGCTTTCCCTCTGTTTCTCAGTGTTTCTTTTGAAATTATATGCAAGAGCACACATTCCACCTTGGCATTTGGCAGCCCCTTCCCCTCTTATCTTCTATTCATGAGCTTTTAGAAATGTCCTGCAGTAGCCCTGCCTGGCTGCTGGGTGTCTAAGGCTTTTAATAGTTCTGCTAAGTTTAATTGTACTTGATTTTGCTGCTTCATTTTTATATGCATGCCGGACAGCTCATCCCCTCAAGAATGTCCTGAAGGCATCCTCTGCCATAATAAATAACAGAAGTGATAGTTAAAGTATACATGTATAAATAAAGTTTGCTCTGGTGTGTGAGCTCGCCTAGCAAATATGAAAATGTGACCGAGGGCCTGCACCTCTGCATTCAAATCCTTGCTGTACAGTGAAATGAGCTGGAATGTGCTACAGTGATTTTCTTTGATAATGTCTGGCTTATAATTTACTTTTGGCTGAAGCAACCAGTGAGGGAAATCCATTTGAATAGCTTTGTAAGAACGCTTTATTTTTCTGGTGCTGCAGGCTGCAACTTTCACACTCTGAGACTAAATCCTTTCGCATCGTCCAGGTCCTGGGGAGAGACATTGATTTAAAAGTAGCTGAAATGAAGCACAGAAACAAACTGTAAGTGATTTTTGGCATTACAAGTGCAGTGACTGTAAAGCAGTGGCTCGGCTCCATACTTTAATAGGCTTTAACGTATCAATTATAGTGCTGAGTAGTAATTAGGGCTATAGAGCAAAATGCAGAGTGACCTCTAAACTGTTCCAAAGCTGTGGGAACTGGTGGGAAGGGGGATTTGGGAGCAGACTGAATTCTGGTAAACATACCACAGGGTGCAAAAGAGCAAATGTGACTATTAAAAGTTGAATTTTGTTTCAGCAACTCAGGCAAGCCTTGCCTACCCTCTGAAGGTGAATCTTCCTGCAGCATGGAGCTAAGTGGGCTGAGCAGTGGATAACTCCTCTGAGACCATGGGCAGCAGCGTGCTGGTCCTGCCAGCCTGCCCACTCCACTCAATAAAGTGTGTCTAAAATCCCTGCACTGCTCTGCTGTGCTCAGCTGCTCGAGAGCCTCTCAGGAGGAGGGTGAAAGCTGAGAGCTGGGGAATGCTGCTTCTCCTTTCAGTGTGGCCTAAAGACACCCCCAAAAATTCCATGGTACAAAGGGGATGCCTGGCTTCCAGCTACACTCCTTCCACCCTGCACTCACATGGTGCAAATATGCTTGTCCTGGCTTAGAAAGGGCACTCCAAAATTTTGGAGGACAGAGGCACTGAACCTCCTTCACAGTAATAATAATAATAAAAATAATAGTAAGAGCAATGCAAACCACAAAATTACAACTTTTCTTCCCTTACTGGTTGTTTGCTGCTCAAATTGCCCTGGAGACAGAGTGAAATGTCCAGTGGTACCGTGGATGTTTGGTTGTAGGGATGGCAACCTATATCCACATGTGCCTCGTTCGTCCCATAAACCTGAATGAGCCAAGCCCCAAACCTCCTCTTGTTTTCAGGGTGGAGTTAAAGCCACAAAATACTTCTGCAATGTTTGTAGCCAGTGATCAATTGTAAGCTAAAGAAATATTTATTTTAAAGCGTAAACTGAGCAGTGTGAATTTCTTTGCCCAGGATATTCCTCTTGATGTTACTATTTTGATATGCCTAAGTTCATTGGTATAAATAGGGTGCAGTTGTCATCACATTTAACTATAAAAAGCCCTCCTCAGCTGACAGTATAGGTATCATAAAGTCACCTCACCCCCTACTAAGCAATTTTCACTTGAGCCATATGCAAGCCTCTGAATGACAATTCTGCCTTTCTAGCCTTGGCTGGCATATAATTTAAGAGCAAGGGAAGGATTTCAGAAACAAAGATTTGTATGCTTGACACAGCACCAATGAATCATATACTTGAAAACTTTATCCACCATAGCTGAAAACAAAAATCACATACAAGCCAAAAATGCAAAGTGGGCCCCATGGATGTGACATGGCTTGGCTCACCTCCAGGAGGCTTCAGTAATCTTCTAGCATGGTTGGAAACGTGCCAGCAAGTGTCCTTCACCAGGGTGGAGGGAGTGAAACGTTCACAAGAGCTAATTTCTTCATGTGAGATCCCACAGAGAGAAATGGCTGCTCTACCCTCGTGAAGAGCAAGAAGAAAGTTTACCTCGTTTTAGGACTTGGTTTTGTCTATCCAGTAAAGTACTTACATGGGCTCCATGCTGTCCTGCCCGGGCCAGTCGTGGTCTTTAACACATTTATTTTTGCGCGTACAGGAAGGGCTGATATTTGTGCTTCAGCTGGGGAAGGCATGAATGGCAATGCAGTGTTCCACCCCACACTGAGAGAATGGAAATTAGCACTGCTTGTCTCAGCAGCAGAGCGAGTCAGGAGGAGCTTTACTTGAGCATGAAAATCTAGAGAGAGGAGAGTCAGTCTGTGCGAGGTAGGGAGAGCTGCCAAGACTCAACTGGATAAGTAACACGCAGTAAATGCTTAGAGTCACCTTGCCAGACAAATATTTGCCTTTCACTTTGAATGAAGACCAAATCATGTTCTAACTAGTAGGACCAAGAAATTCCACGCATTTTAGTAAGTTGAGTGTCCTACAGAAACTCCCATGGTAAGTGTATGAGGGCAGACTTTGGGGGATTGCTGGACAGACAGGAGGGAAAAAAAACCACTCGGGAAGATATTTCAGTGTAGGAAAAAGATCAGAGGGAATGCTGGAAACTGGGAACAGGGTGGAAAAAAGCTCTGTAAATGAACGTAGCTAAATACACCACCACATTCAGTGGATAGTCTTCATATTTATGGTGGTCAGAGGGGTGGAATCCAGGAGCTGAAGAGGTCAAAATCTCTGGGGAAACACTGGAGACAAAACTATGTCTCCTCCCTAAATCAGATTATCTCTGAAAAATATGTTATGGGAAGAATTAAAATCTAGAGTAAAGACCACAGTCCCTGGGCATTTCCAGTCATTTTCTAACAACCGTGTAAACTTCCCTCTCTTGTTCAATGAACCAAATGCAGAAGACAATGGCAGAAAAAAGACAGCAGTAGAATTGTCCTCTTTGTGACAGATGTGGCCTTGGTATCATTATTTAAGGACTACACTTATGGGCAACCCTCATTGTTCTCAGGCCATTTGCTCTGTCTACTGTAATAGCCTTTTATGACCAATTTTTGGAAATAACTGATTTTATCAGCTGTTACTAGGTTGTTACTAGGTTAGTAGCTCTGGTTGGACTTTGGTGCACCTATCAGTTTTAATGAAAATAGAAAAAATATAGAAGGAAGGCTGAGATGGACCGGCTCTTTGATCACTGGGCTGTGCAAGAGCAGAATTCAGACACTGCTTGTGACCCCTCTAAGTGCAGACTACTCTTCCACTTTTTTTTTGGTTGTTTTTTCTTTTTTTCTTTAAAGTGAGCCAGAAGTGACACCTTTACAATTTCCCTTGGGAAACCTGGGATCCAGAGCTCTCTGCATTCAGTAAGAATCTTTCCATTGACTTTGATGTCCTTTGGACTAGAACTTATATTTCCATGGCATTTCTGGGACGTGTGTCTGAAATTCACTTGCTTCCCTTGCTCTTTCTCATGCATCGTTCTGGCCAGCACATCTCCTGCCATAAATACAGCCCAGAGCACGCTCAGGAGTCCTCCAGTTTTCAGTCAGGAGCAAACACTGTCTGATACCTGTCTAATTTTCCTTTCTAGCTTCATCTCATTCCAGCTCTCTGTATCCCCTTGGGCCCCCGTGGTTCCTCTCCATTCCAGCACCTTTGCAATCATGTTTTGTGAACTCGTATCATGTATGTAAACATGGAAAAGCTCAATTAAAATGAACAGATGTATCAAAGTATATCATCTATATACAATCTAAGTACTTATGTACCTTTCAAAGGCATATCAGAAGCACCTGAATAAAGCCCTATTTAGCAACTATTAATTAAGTGATGTTTATACAATGCTTTGAACATGTAAAATGGTGAGAGCTTCTGAGTATATCATGAACACCGTTATCACTGGTATACAAAAATCAGGAATGTACTGAACTTCTCTTAATCCCACCCAATTACCGAAGACTTTGTGAGTTGAAGAGAATCAGCCTTGACAAACTAACAGATAGTCTTTCTTCCAGCTGGACTGTCCTTTTGTCTCCAGAAAATGGTATAAAGTGTAACTTCTTTTACCCATCTTGTTTATTTAAGCACATTTGTCAAAGCCTACCGCAGAATGGTTACTCCAGCTTAAAGAAATCCTTCCGGGTCAGAAAGTCCTTTGGATGTCTCACATCCAACTGCTCTCCTTTCCCATTCCTCCCTTTTAAGTCCTTGAAAGTCTGTCAAAGTCTGGGCTGAATTCCTGGAGCCAGTTGGAGTGTAGCTCTCCTTTTGTTCCCCACTGCCAACTGCAGAAAGCTACGTTCACTGGGTTTTGTAGTCACCAGCTTTAAAATCCCTAAGTCCCATTGCTTCCTTTGAATGGGTAGATGCAAAGCAATGCTTTAAACCTAGGAATGACTTTACAGAGCTTTTCACTTGCTGTGTTGGATGGGCTGCTGTGCTGTCTCTGATTTCAAGGAAGAATGCTTTAAGCAGCCTGTCTGTTTCTTAAGCCTATCAGAGGTAAGGCTAAAACTTGCAAAATAACATCTGGAAAGTCCAGATCGTTCTCTAATATAGAATCATCCTTGAGGTCTGAAGGCTATAAATATAGTTCTATCAATGTAATTAATTCAGCTTAAAGGGATGTCTTCCATTTTTAAGGTATATACACTTAAACATGGTTTAAATGGAAAACTGCTTCAAATGCTGTAGGGCTGCTAAGTTTTACTGCACTTGAAGGTACAAGATGTTTGGGTAATTTTTGTCCTCTTACTATTCATCAGTGAATTAATTTACTGTTCTGCTTACGGATAGAAGTACAATCTAATTCATTAATCATACTGAGATTTTTTAAACCTGCACTAGTCTGTTATGACTTGTTCTTCATAAGGCTGAAAAATATTTCTTTCATCAGAATGGCTTAATGCCTATAAACATGTCCTAATTATATTTTCTTGGAATTAAAAAAGTTCATTATGTTAAATTTGGGATCTACATCTGAAGTGAATCTGAATTGTGAGCATCTGCCACATTCCCTTCAGACATTACTGATAAGAATAGTGGTGTGGGATATTCAGAAATACTCAGCTTTGGCCTAATCCTGTTCCTCTTAATGTCACTTGGAGTTTTATCATTCTTTCAGTGCTGTGGATTTCAGCCAAACACAAGCACTTCTCAAAACCTTCCAGTTTTGACAAATTTTTCAAACAACTTGAAAGAAGAAGTCTACACAAGGTGTCACTTCATGTAGGAGAAGATGTAGTTATCCCTGTAGCTATCCATGTTTGGTTGGTGGTTTGGGTTTTTTCCCCTGTATTTTTCCCCCTTAAAATAGATGTTTGCTAAGCATTTTGGATGAAAAGTGATTAAACAGTTTGCTGTCAGAGACTTGGGGGGTTTTTGCATGAGAAAATCCTTCAGAAACCTACAGAATCCCTCAAAATTACTCAAAAAGTCAATGGGCTTATACAAAGAAGCTCCACTTGTACAGAAACTAAGACATTCTCTTTGATTTAAAGCCCTCTGAAAGGGTGATCTTTATCTCATTAGTTCAACCACAGTTGTTTCCATTGCAGTTTATTCACAAGAACCAAATCTTGAGGTCCTTAATTCAGTTTGGTCAGGGAAAGCTTTTTCCTGAGTAAGGTCCCAGGATATGATTAATTTCTGATTCCTGATCTTCCCATTGAAGATAAATGAAATCATGCTTTCAGAACTGTTTGATATTGAGGATTGTAAAAAAGGAAAGGGCTGAAAAATGAAGGAGAAAACTCTTTATCCACCAACCCATCATCAGTGTTATCAAAGTCCATATTTTAGCAAGCCCAGCCTTCTGAGGTGGTCAGACAATGTCCAGAAACACAGTACCTACCAACTCAAATGTTTCTTACCCTTGGTTCTATTTGGTTCAGGTGCTGTGGAGTCAGCAGGGGAATGGGATGCAAGGAGGTGCAATTCTGAGATGTCAAGGAGCCAAAAATTTCCCTCAGACAGTTGTGCCTGTCAACATTTAAGAACCTTGCAATTGAAGGCCCCTCACTGAGATCACTGCCTGCCACAGTAGCAGGTACATGGGGTGGGTTTGCTCTCCCTCCTCTGTCTCAGAACTGGCTGTCTGGCTGCAGGTGGGTGTCTAGACTTCCATCAAAACCTGTGGAGTTATCCCTGCTTCCAGGAGCCAGCTCAGCGTATCCAACCTGCAACTGTGTGATGAATCACCCTCTGGCTGTGCTCGCCTCTCTGCTGATGACAGGGAAAGCCCAGATGGGTGACACCCATTCTTGTGTTAAGAAGCTGAAATTGGATGAGATGGATCCCACCCACATTGCTCACACCCTGCTAATTGCAGTGTCAAAAGATCTTATGTGTGTTTTAAAATGCACATATTTAAAATAGCCAGTTCTGGCACTGCAGGGTGGGCACTGCAGATGTGGGGGGTAGATTTGGGCACCTGGCCTGAATCCAGAGGTTGTTGTGGGCAACAGTGAGAATGTCCAGCTGACTTTCCTCAAAGTCAACACAACCACCTGACCAGGAGTTGTGCAGCCTTTGGAGCTGCAGGGGCCTTGGAGGGACCACTCCTCAGAGCCATGGAGGAGAGGGGCAGCCAGGGGGGAGGAGAGGAGCAAAAAGCTCATCCACGTGGAGATGACAGTGGCAGCAGAGCCAAACCCCTCAGCTGTTAGCACCAGAAAAGGCTTTGCCTAAGTGGCAAGACAGTTTCAACCAAACCCAAGAGCTCCCAGGATAAAAACTCTCGTCTTGATCTTCCCAATATCTATCTTAAAAGTGGCTTGGCTGCAAACAACTTCTACAGCTGATGCATGATTAAAAAGCCATTTTCATTCATTGCACAGGCAGTGCACAGATCTCTCAAATGTCCATTTGTTGCACACTATCACCAACAGACCATTAAACTTGGCCCTGGGCTGTACTTCTGTGTCTGCCTTTTAGTTAAGCACATGAGTTTCATCTGTCAATAATTACAAGGATTGAATCTTGGCTCTTCTTTTCTGGGAACTGCCCTGCTGCTGGAAAAAAGCTAACAGAAACATACTAGTGCAGAGCTTTCAACATTGTGACACTGCTTGGCATGAGAGATGGCTCCTTGTGACAAGTTAAATGCTAATTTTTATTGAAGGTAACAGTAAAATGGGAAATTGGTCTCTGCACTTTACTTAGGCAAGAAATTAGGAAGAAATCTGCCAGCAATTGCTGTTTCAACATTATAAACTTTGCTTTACAGCATGCTGCTGGACCAGAGAAAACCCTCTGATTATTGGAAATCCATGTGGATTGCTGATTACTGGGGAAAATACGTTATTTTCTCCCCTCCACACAGAGACAAATATACATTTCTTGTGGGGAGCTGAGGCAGTTTTTATCACAGCCATTGCCGTGGGGCAGTGCAGTAAGCCTGGGCCCAAGATTTTAATCAATCAATGGCAATTCCTTCTGCAGTAGAATAAAGTTTAAAGGCACAGTCAGCACTAAGGAGTTTGGTAGCTGTGGCTGACACAAAGTCCTAGGAAATCAGTGACCACGGGTTGACCTGTGTACTGGGGGGGGGGGGGGGTGTGGGTGCTCAAAAAACCCCAGGAATACTCATCCAAATTCTGCCAGTCTAATGCCCAAACACTTATTTTACTTTGCATTTTGGTAATTTGCGATGAATATTCATATCTCATGTGGCAGGTGTCCAAATACATGAGATGAGCTTAGAGAATGGAGACAAGAAATACAGGGTGCAAAGTATGGGGTTTCTTTTAATCAGCTTCTGGGTCGTTAGAAACATTGTTCCGGTTTTTCTTCATAGGTGCCAGGAGTTAAAAACTTACAATTTCTTCTGTTTTAAGGAAAAGCCTGAACCTCATGCAATCACTTGTCTCCAGGGAGACCATTTAAGAAAAACAAAATACTAAGAGATGAGGAACAATTTGGAATAGTTAGAAGCAATGTATTTGCATTAGAAATATTGATTGGTTTTTTTTAATTTAGTTTTCTGCTCAGCACTCCAAAGGCCTGAGGTACTGAAAAGTGCACTATTATTCATTTTATCTATAAAGCTCTCCCCCTCAACACATCCTGTAAAAGCATTCAGGGTGTTGCATGGTAATTAAAAGGTGATATTAATATTTCCTGACAAGCACTATAAAGCATCTTCAATTAGCTTCCTGTAGCTATCACACACATAGGAAAAGAAAAGGAATATATAATAAGAAGAGAAAAAACATTATTGGGAAGGTGGTTCCTCTGACTTTCTGCTTGGGTGTTTTTTCCACAAAAAAAAAATCTTTGTTTTCCTGTCTGCTTTCCCAGTTAGATCAAGATAGCTAAAATCCCCAGATGCTGATGTTTTTCAGGTTTGTTTCCCACTTGGAGCCTCATGGGCAAATTACTCTGTCATACAAAGATTTCCTGAAAGAAAATAGGGGAATTTATTCCTCAGAGTTCAGATTTCTCCAGTCTTTGTGCTGTCCTAGCCACTGGCATCAGTGACACCTGATTTGAAGTGCAGCAGTAATTTTTTGTGCTTCTGTTGTGACATTTTGTAATGTGGGCTGTAGGCAGGGTCACCTGGCAGATGTTTGTATCACTTGTCCTTCCTGGAAGGGAGAGAGAGATGTCTCCAAAGGCAGTGCTCTATGCAAAGAACATGGTTATAAATCAAGGTACCAAACTGGTAAAAAATCCATTCTTCCACAAAGATTCTAGGGCTGTACAGTGCCACTGAAAGTGATTTTTTTTTTTTTCCTGTGGAATTTGAAATTCTGAATTTTCTTTGAGTTTCCTGCTTGTCTTGTTGCCTCTGGTATTTTTTTCCCTACAAGGAGTTTGGTATCTCCAGCCTCCTCTGTCTTGGTCTCTTCCATGGGACCTACGTGACATCTGTGTGTCAGAAATTTGTAGGCAGAATGATGCCAAGATTAGAAAAAGAACTGAAAGACATCTCACCTTAACAGATCCAGGAGAGGTTTGGGTACAGAGAGAAATGTGTGAAAACCTGGACCACACAGAAATATACAGACCCACCCTGAGCTGATGTTTTTGCTCTGTAGTTCAGAACATAGTTAAGATCTCACTTTAATCAGTATGAACTGGAACAGGGTATTTAGAAAGCAGGAGATATAGTTCAGAATATATTATAGACATGGATGTTTCACTGGGCTAATTTTACCATATCAAGCCAACCTTTCCTAATGCAGCACTGTGCTCTGACCAGCACCCATTAATTGCAGCAGAAGCTGGAGATTGAAACAATTTAGGGCATTTATTTAAGTGCTGAAACTGTTATAGGATTTTTTACATACAAAGGTTCAAAAGAAGAACCACAGTGTTGGATGCTCACATCAGTTCAATATGAATCTGACAGTGGTTGGTAGATAAAGCTTCAGAGTGATGTGAGGGATCCAAACAGAGGCTGCTGTGAGGTTATCTGCACTCCCTCATCATTTCCTTGTATGTTGCACCTTTATTTCTAGCCATTAGAAATTGGGAAATTGGCTCAAGCCCTAGAGAAGGATGCTGAGTAAGCATGCCATAGTTTTCCCTCTTGGTATTATTTTTGTTGCTCTCTGGATATCCTCAGAAATATTCAACCATTGTTTGATACTGTTAAGCCCTGTGTAGCTTTCTGTGGTGGCGATGTGCATAAATTCATTGCACCTGCATTTAATCCACGTTCCCTTTTATTGGTTTTGGATCTGTTGCATTTCCACTGCACTTAATGTCACCTTGTTCTGTGGCAGCAGCACGGAGGGCAGAGCACCTGCCCTGAGCCCTGGGAATTTCACAGATGCCAGAGATACCCACCCAGGATTGTTTCTAATCCTTCCAGGCTCTTTTATTCACCTGGGATTTTCAGCCATCCCTCAAACATTGTTTTCCTTTGAACATTGTCTTCTCTCCCACCACCCTTCCCCAAATCCCTCTTTCTTCCAGGCTTAATTCTGTGCTTTGGGTTTGTGCTCTGCCATGATTCATGTGTCAAGCCCAACTCCACGCTCAGCAGTTCAGTAAAGCACTTAGGCCCATGGTAATCTTTAAACTCAGAACATGCTGAAGTGCTCCACTTAACAGAGATCAGATCATTCATGGGCTTAAGGATAAGCATTTGCTTAAGTACTTTGCTGAATTCAGGCCTAAACACACACATTAAATTCATCAGCTAGGACTCCTGACAAATTTTGCCACAAAGGTGCCTATCTCTTGCCATGGACTATAAAGGGAGACTAGATACTAGTTTAAACTAGATAGCTAATCTTTAGACAGCTAAAATGAGGTGAGAGGAATCCCACCCTCTGTACCTATCTATGGTGTCAGGCACTGATCTCTGTTGGGGGCCCTCCATTCTACTGAGAGGCAATTAATGAGAACCAAAATTGGGGATGGGCCCAAAAGGTGATGGGGAGGGAATTTCTGGGTCCCTGCCTCCAGCAGAGCAGCAGGTTGGAAAGTTAATGGCTTATTTCGTTCTCAGACCTGAATTCTGCCCTGCAACAACAACTGGGCAGGTTTTAAATGATCCCTTGTCAGAGATGAGATTTTGAAGTCTGTCTGCTTTGAAGTGAGCTACGTGGCTGTCCTGCTGAAAAATTCCCCAGGAAACCTTCAGCCTTGACCTAGCGGTTCAAAGTTACAGAGATTGAGCTGAAACGTGACTTTAATGTTATCTGGGCTTTTTGTTTCAGTTTTGATCATTAAACTCGGGGCTGCCACATAGCCAGGAGTGATATTGGGTTTCTGCCAGACCTGCCAATGGCACGAACACTCGAGCCATTACGTACACAGTAACCCAAGAGTGCTGTAAATGCTCATGTGCCTGCAGAGTTGCCATGTCCCTAATGTGAAGTGCAAGTGAGAGCTGTCAGCTGCATACTAAAATGTCCCTGTGTGCAATAGCCTGGCTTCACAGTAAACAAGGTTTGCACCTTGAGGCCCAGGCTGCTCCATCTGGAGTAGCTGATGGAAATGTTGTGTCCATATCTGCCCTCTCTGGCTGTAGGATGATACATTAAGCTCATGAAGCTGCTGAATTGGTGTCTGCTTCTTTTATTTTTTTCCCATTTCATGAGATCAAAGGAAATTAAAAAAAAAAAAAAAAAAAATCCAAACCCAAACTAAGACATGGTGTGTGTCTCCCTACCTGCCTTCTGACATTTTGATTCAATTTTCCTTGGGAAATTTATTGTAGCCCAAGCCTTGATTACCAAATCATAATTTTGCCTAGCTTGGTCTGCTTGACCATGAGCACAAGAGGCTAATTCTTGTGTAAGAAAGACACTTCTGAAGACATTGCCATTATTCTGCTGAGTTGCTTTTTGAGGAATGACGTGTTTTTTTAAGCTTGCAGTGATGTGAACAGTTCCTTCATCTGGGGCTGCTCACCAGCTCACCTTTCAGCAGGACTGTGAATCCCTGGGCTATCACCAGGCACACAACCAAAGCCAAGGCTATTCAGCCATGCTGAGAAGGGTCAAATCCAAATCTGTCTGACACAGGGACAGAGGAGGAGCCCTCCCTGCATGGCAGCTCCTGTGCTACGCACACTCTGTGTGCAAAGTCTCTGTCACTGGAGTTCACCAAAAGTTTTTAGCCTCTCTTCCCCTTTCCTTTATTCAGTCCCTCCTGTCTGTGTGCCTCTGTTCTTTGTATTCACTTCCCGCATTTGCCCTCCAAACCAGGAGGCTCTAAACAAAGCAGGCTTCAAACAGGAGCCTTTCTTCTCTGAACAACAGTAGCATCCCAAATCTAGAGAGGATGCTCTTCACCCTGCTCATTCTGGGCAGAGAACCTCCCCACATCTCTGGCTGGTTACCTCCACAGAACACAACAGCACCCTCAGCTTGGATCTGAGATAGCATTTTGACCTCCAGGAAACTCTGCTCTTCTTATGTGATAGTCAGTGCACCCCAGCTAAATGCCACTAATAATAGTGGCAGTCCTTGGAGTGGAAAGACTTGGGGTTTCTACCATGCAGTGGTTCATTTAAAAATAAAAATGAATCAGAAGCTCACACTTTTCAAAGCCAAGAACATTATGTTGGCACTGGTGCCTCAGAAGGGAATTAGGAAAGTCTCTCCTGGGCTGGAGTCATTCCTGGCTGATCTGCAGGATTCCTGTGTGTTCTCCACAGGGACCTGCCCCAGACACAAGCAGGGTAATTCAACTGTGGAGGATTGGATCACTCAGTCTGTGCCCTAGGAAAGAAAAGTTTGTGTCCTGACAATGTGTTTGAGCAGCGCACTCTGGGCAATACATCGAGGCATTAAGCTGTGCAAGAAATGGAATGCCATAATTACTCAGATTTGGGGAGAAAAGAAAATAAAATCGGCTAGGGAAAAGTTACATCCCCTCCCCCCCTTCCACAAGCATGTCGTTTCTTAACTGTGCCTCTGAAGTGTTAGTTTGCTTTTGGCATTTTCTCCCTTTATCTAAACACCTCAAATAAGCCATAATGACAGAAAGAGTTGCATGTTACTTTGCGTACTGCCTTGCAAAGCACTGGAATTCCTTAGGTGTCTTAAATTATGGGCTTCTTTAGGACAAATGACTTATATTCTGCCTGATATTTACCAATATGCTGCAAACAGCAAAATATTGGATAGAGTTCATATTATTATTATTGCACAGACATTCATTAGACTATGCACAGTTAAAGCTTCATATGTTTTATTGAAAATAGATGTAACAGTCTAATGAGCTCTCATATGGGACAAACACAATCCAATGAGAAGACTTATAGATCTGTATGTCACAACCAGAAAATCTAACTCTATAAATCTCTACCAAAGCTTCACCCCTAATTTAACCTCCTTCATACAACTGGAATAATTTTTGATAGCAAATTCTTAACATTTCCTTGAATTTTTCGAGTTGGATCCTTTTTCCTAATCTTGTGGACGAGTCTAACAAAACCTTTTTGTCAGCAATCTTTCATTGTGCTGTTGACTAGAATTTGTGAGAAATAATACAACAAAACCTAATCTCAATTATCTTTTCTTCCCGGGAAAAAGCAAAAGATTTGGGGAGTTTCAGTTAAACAAGTACTGTTACACGGCTGATTCTCCCCTGGCCTGTAATAGGTTTTGTCATTTAAACTTTTGGAAACTGGGAAAGCAGGAGTATTTCTCTGCTGCAATAGAAATTTATATCTCCTTTGCACATGTCTAAATGAGCACAGGAGGGATGCAGTGGTGGGAATCTGGACTGTGGATCTTGCACAGTCTGGACAACTAAGCTTTTTCACTGATTCCCAGAGTGAGGAATGATTGCTCTGACATTTTTTCCCTCCTTTCAGTATTGAAATTCTTATGAGAAATCCAAAGCTGCTATTTTTGGCAGGCATGAACAGTATGATTTTTGGTACCTTACTTAAAAATGTAATCCATTTTCTTTTAATTGCCACAACAGCTTTATGGTCCTCAGCACTATTAAAATGTTTCAGGCATTAAAAAATAAGTCTGCAAAATAATGAAGAGGGCCTTTCATGCAACATCCTGCTCTCCACAAAAGCATAATCACACAGAATATTGAATCCCAAGAGATCATACACTTACCACTTTCACTGAAACGAAGCCAGATTCTGCTCTCATTTGAACTACATGAAATTTAGGCCAGTGGACATGAAAAATACTCCAAACCTGGGTTTTTATGCAAATAAGTCATAATATGTGAGTGATCTTTGCAAATGTGGGTACTACTTCTTGACCTCTTCTTTTTGACTTTGCTCCTAATCCAGTATCATTGAGCATGACTTTAACTGTATGAAATTGCCAGATCTAAGAACTTAGGTCATGAAAAATGCTATTGTTTTATTCTGGATCTGTCTTTATTTTAAATAAAGCACATTATATGAATGGAAGCAATTGCTTATGCACTGTGCTGTGCTGATTTGGGCTAAATGGGAATCTCAGGAAATTGTCATTTGTAGACATTGACATTTTTCTGAGGTATTTGTAGGTGAACTTTTATTAACAGTTCTATCCTTCAATAGAGGTTAATAAATCACTGTTGAATTTGCAGGCACTCTCAGAAGAGATAGGAAGCCAATTTCTCTGGGAGATTACTCCTCTATTTGTTTAGCCACTGGCTCTTTGCTTGTAACCGATAGGTTTAAGAGCTGGGAATGCTTCATTTCCCTGTATGCTTTAGCTGACTCGTTAGAGATGTTTGTGTTTGATAAACGAGAGGATGATGAGGGGCTGGCTAAATGAAACAGGTTTTTTTTTTATCTGTAAAGGTTAGAGATGGGAATTCCTCAAGTAGGCAAAGCCACTGGCATCTGGCAATGAGTAACTGTTTTGTCTTGGATGCAACCTGAGCTCCTTAGTGCTCTCTCTTCCCTTCACACATGCACACACACCCTCTTGGGTCAGCTCCAGCCCCCCGTGATGGCTCAGGGGGAGCCAAACTGCTGCTTCTCTTCACTTGGCTTACAAGTCTCAAAATGTGTAAAATGCACGTGTGTATCAGCGAACCCCCAGCTGCTTGAAAACACACTTGATTGAACTGGGAAAATTGCAAGTGGAAATGTGCTAAATGTGCAAAAAGTGGAAAACATGGGGAGAGTGGGGGAGCCTGTCTGAGACAGCCACTCACTGCAGTTTAAAAAGGGTCAGAATGGACCAGGGAAGTTCAGAGGCCATATTTGTGTTCATGTTGGTAAACACGTGGGAATTTGCATTTGGTTTGCTGCAGCTGTAAACAGACAATAGGTATTAGAGCAGGGCATAAATATCTGTGTGCACTTGGCTTCCCTGTCCTGGCTGGATGGGGCCCATCTGTGGGTACCCAAATATATTGTACGGACAAATTATTACAGAGAGTACTCTGGTTTTTTATGGAAGCCTGTAGCTAAGTGCACATCACATTTCAGTTTTAAAATCCCATTGCAATGCTGAGATTCTAGGCAACATCTCTCTGCTCTGTCCTTGCAGATTTATATTTATGGTATCCATTAGCCAAGGTGTCCATAGGCATTCAAATTGGACTGGCTGATACCCAGGGGTGCCATCCAACCTCAGCTATTCTTTGATTCTGTGGCCTCTCTCTTGGACATTGCTGTAGTGTGAGATGGTTTTAATTTGCAAGCTGACTTCAGTTTGGCTTTTCTGCCTTGCAGAGAGGTTATTCTTCAAAAATGCTTAATCTAAAAATAATGATTTGAATGTAATGATTAGAAGTGGGTCAAAGAAGCTGGGATGTGAATTGTACCATGGGAGTGTCTGGAGCTTGCACATGAGCTGGTTGCTCCCCAAAGGCTCTTGGAATAAACAGGCAAAAAGGTTGATGGTTTGGCAATCGAAGTGGCCAGTGATCAAAAGTTGCCCCCTCTCATTATTGGTGGAAAGGAACGGCTTGGGCGATGCTAGGCTGCCTTAATTGTAATCTGTCTTAATGAAGAGTAAATGCTCAGTGTGAAAAATGAAATAAACCAGCTTCTTTTCCCTTAGGCTTGTACAACAAAGATTATTTCCCTGTGGAAGGCAGATGTTTAATTGCCCAAGACCAGAAGCAGGATAACACATGGCTGCTGTACCTGTTACAGCTGCGTGTGCTGCATGCTCAAGCTGCTGTGTCACAGCTACAGCTGCAGACTGTTCACAAGGTAACTGTGAGAGCTGTCATAGTGTCTGAAAATCAGACCCAGCTGGTACAGCAGGGTACAGGGAAGAGAGTGCAATTCTTGCCTTTATTATTAATACCTGCATAGACAGAGTGGAAGTAAGTCTGGTATGGAGCCGAAGGTTCCCTCTGTACAGTACAACTCAAAGACCTCAGTGCATGATGTAGAAAAATTGTTTGAAATCTCTCTCCAATCCTGCTATTGCTCCATGAGTCTTTGGTTGTTCTGCCGGGAGGCTGGGGTTCTGCACCCAGCCTGGGGTGCATTTCAACTCTCTGAAACTCTTTTACCAACAGGAATTTCCCTCGGGATCGCAGGACTGTGGTAGCACTGCTGAACTCAGGGGGTGTGTTAGAGCAGAGGAAGGAGAAGGCCCTTCTTTGAGATGAGTAACATGGTCAGGTCTCAGAAAATCCTACTTTGGTTAGAACTGGCATTAGCAGTTTGTACTTGGGTTAATCTGGCAGCTGAGCTGCAGCCCCTGCTGTTCTTGTTCACAATGGGCAATGGCAGATAGAGGCAGCACTTCCCAGTGCAGGACTTCCATGCCAAATATATCCCCCCTTTATTTCTTCTGTGTTTCTCAGGGCAGGGAAGGGAGGAGAAGTCACTTCACTCTCTGTGCAGCTGGCAATGACATTACAAGAAGCTCAGGGACATTTTGGCACCCTGTATGACTCCTGCAGGGACCAAGCCAGTAAAGATTAACACCTGTTTCCAACAACCACGTTCTTAACTAGCAACTTCCTTCCACAAGACTAACTTTATTTTTTTAGTCTCTCTTTTTGTTTTGTTTCTAGCAACACACAGTTTTGTTGACAGTGAAGTACAAGTGATGTCCCATGTGCCCTGGTGGGTCTCAAATGAGCAAGCAGACATGCTTCCCCTCAGAAACTCCTCCAAGGTGAAACACTCAGGACACTTGGGATGTCATTGAGACACAAGATTCATGAAACAGAAGATCTGGACTTCAGATCCAGCATACAAAGATCTTCCCCAAACCTACAATTTTAGCAAAAAAAAAAAAAATCTGTTTGAGAAATAAACTATTTTTATTTTGTGGCTATTAAACTATTTTTATTTAATGGCTATTTTTATTTGAAAATTGTGTCCAGTTTGCTTGGGTCTGAACCCCCAGCAGAGCCTCAGAGAAAAAGTGCAGGAACAGGAAAAAAAAAAAACACCCAAAAGACCTGCAAGGTTGAGAGTCATAAATGAGGCAAAATATCTAATATTCACTCATTTCTGGTTGCAGAGCTTATTTTTATTAATGCACAGACCCATTAGCTGGTTGCCATGATACAGGGCAGTTGAGAGGAGGTGCAGAGTAAGGAGGTGAATAGAACTCAGAGTACTCCAGGGAAATGTGAGCTTTTCATGGTTTTTCAACATCTGACCTCCTGAAGTCTCTCTCTTTGGGTTCCCTTTGATGGATGGACATGAAACTCCCTGCAGAAGTGAGATGTAATTGGCATTGCTTTGGCTTCAGAACTGCTCTCCCAAGTCCCCTGGGGTTATTAGTGACAATTAATATTGGGATTAATACAAATAGCACCAATCCTGAGAGCACAGTGGGTGTTATAAGGAGTGTCTGATTCTGCAGGAGCTTGGGAGGGTGGTGATAGGAAGGAAGTGGTGATGGAAAGGGAGGAATATCTCCAGGAGATAATGGAAGCACTGCCCTGCCATGCTTTAATGACAGGCACATTTATTCTGAAACAATAGGATGTTTTGGCTGGCATCCTTCTAGACTAACTCCTAGGGTTTTCAATCCTCAGGTGGCATTAAGGCAGCTCCTTTTGGCTTGCCATTAAAGCCTGCTGTTTCTCTGTAGGAGAGTATCTGGCCATGCTCTTGGGAAATTCATCAAAGCTACCCTGTACACTGATAGCTGGACCTGGAAATGAAGGAAATAGCAAAGGAACACCTCACTTCCTCAGTGTCTTTCTGATCCCTCCCAAGGTCACTGCTTGTGCCAGCTCAACATCTTCACCATACCCTTTAAGCTCTTGAGTAAGCTCATCATCTCAGAGACCACTCACATCTTTCCCACCCTTCCATGAAGGAGTTTTTCTGCAATTCAAAGCAATTCACTGGAGCCCTTCATAGACACAAAGCCCTTGGTGCTTCACAAACTCCCCAAATGTGGAATAGAGACAATGTAGAAGAAAGCATTGCAGAAGTCCTATCTCACAACAAATAAAGATGAGATTACAGAGAAATCAAGAACCTCACAGCAGAGCTGCCCATGTCAGGGAGCCCATGTCTTGCTGTGAGCCAAGCTGAGTGAGGTTAGGAGAGTTTGCGATCACTTTGGAGGGCCAGGCCACACATGGCTCTCATGAATTGTCTTTGTGTCCCCAGTTTTTTCTTTTCCAGGCTGAAAAGCCCAGTTGCACTTGGGCATTTCTCTCCTCAGATTCAGAAAATGTACTATTACAGCTCTATTCCATATTTACTTGTGCTCTGTGAGTGTTTGGGAAGAGAATTTTAAAGGCTACTTCTCAGATATAGTGTAGCACCTGATAGTAATAAATAAAACCACGGATGCACCTTGATGGTAAAGGCCAGGGGATATCCCTTCAACAGGAAAGGGATTTTCTATTGCTGTTTTTCCCTGTCCCTCTGCAGCCCTGTCCCCTTCTGCTCCAGCCTCAGTTGGAAGCCTCACAGGGCTTGCCTTTCCCCTACCAGTGCAACCCTGCTCTCAATGAAATCAGGACACAGAAATCCTCCTCTGAACGTGGCCTCTCCTTTCAGCTTCTCCCTGGTGTGCACACTTGCAAATGGCTCAATTTCCTGCTGGCTCAGTGTAAAATTTTCAGCATGGGGATTTCTGTCTGGTGTTGCTTTGCAGCATGAAGCTGACAGGAGTTTATGGCTCAGAAGGGACAGAAACTCTGCCAGGTTAAACTTCAGATGTATGATCCCACCATGTGTCAATCAAAGTCACTCTGCAGACTGATTTATTCTGCATTTTCCCCCCATGATGACAATGGTTGCACCCCATTGAATAAGCACTGAGATACCTCAAACTCTCCAGCCCCCTATGTACAGAAAGAACAAAAATATCTGTTATCAGTGGAGCAGGGAAAGGGTAGTGCAAGGAAATTTTGCTGACAAATGCAATTCATTGTGCAATTAACTGGCATAGCCTGATACTCTGTATTCATTTGCATATGTTTAAATGAATTAGGCAAGTCCTAAAGCTGAAGTTGGCACCTTATACAAACACACCCAACTTTGCTAAAAAGGTCATAACTTTCAGCATAGACTTTTTTTCATTTGATTACACCTATCTCTTCCTCTATTGTTTTAAATTATTTATAGAATGTACCTCAATCCTTATGATATTTCCAAACAAATCATAAAACCAAACATTGTCTTACATATTTTAAAACACACAAGCTCCATTACTGTTTTATAATTGCTAATTAACAGATAAATGTTTCATACTCCCACATTTTTTATCCTCCAGATACAGCAAAACAAACAGATTAACAGAGGAAACCTGAGGACTGCAATATCTGTTTTATGATAAAACCATTTAGTAACTTAATCCCTACTATGCTCAGCTCTCAAAGAGCATGTACTGGTGGTTATGTGATACACAGTAATGAACCAGTACAGATGTACATTTGTGTTGTTCTCTGGTTAGAGTGGGAGCTGAGATTTAGACTGTTTGTTTTTTTTTTTTTTTTCCCCTGGGCTTGCTACTAATTTAAATGTCTTGTCTAAGGATGTTGAACAATTACAACCATTTTAGAAGTCTTATGCTGTGAAATGGAGAAAATGCATAAACCCCTCTCAGTTGTGCACCCTTGTGTGTCATTGTATGGGGACACCATGGTTATTAGACTGACACAGCAACCTAATGCAAATGTCTGGTATAAAAAATAATGATAATTAGCAGCAGCACAGGATGGCAAATAATCATCTTCAGGTGACAAATGCGGGAAACCTGAGAAGTACCAGAGGGTAGTGGGACTTCTCCAGTTGCTCCTTAGGACTAATTACCTAATAAAACCAGGATGTGATTGTATGATACTGAGTCATAGATTCAATGTGAGACGCTGAGCTCTATTAGAAGATGAAGTAAAAAGGTATTTTGAGTCTCTCTGGCTGGAAGTAAATGTCTTATCTAAAAAAACACATACATTATGGTTTCGGATATCTGCATTTTTCCAGCCTAATTCTTGATCATTGCAGAGGAGCTATTTGTTTAGCATGGGACTCTTCCCAAAGTATCACCATTTAAATTCTCCAGCTTGCAGCAACACACTTTCTATTTTGGCAAGATGAATCTTCTGGTATCTGCATACCTCTCCTGTTCCTTCCTTCCTGTAATTAGGGGTAAATCTGCTCCAGGACCTGTTCTTTTGTAGAAGACACCATTTTTAGAGCAATACATCATTGGCAAGTCATGACACTAACAGATCCTTGGAGAGGGCTGCCTCTCTAAAGAGGTGTAGTATCACCTTGATCCCTGCTAGACACTGCTCAGTAAAGAGCTCCATCAGTTGGTGAAAAAGCAGGAACAAACTCGTTTTAGCTATAAGCAGGTGGAACTCGCTTTTCAATTAAATAGTGTCAACAAAGTATCTCTTTTTTACCTTGTCCTATTTCCCCTCAACATTCTCATAACCTCATTTTGATTTTAGGGATTCAAGCTGAGCTGGATGGATAAATAATGTTGGGGTGTTTTTTCCCCAGAAATATTTATTTGCATCTGAAAATTAATCACTTCTATTTTGCACTTCCCTTGCTTCTGCTTTCTGTGGACATTGGTCTGATAATTTTGTACTGACAAACACAGAGCAGAAACATCAGAAAGAGTTGTGTTTGTGCCTCCTTTCATGGGACTGGGGAATTGCTGGTGTTTACGTACCATGGCTCTTTTTCTCACTCCAAGCACTTGCTCATACAGAGGTTTGTGAATTAGTGATTGATCTCAGCCTTGTAAAGCTGTGGATGAGAAACCAGTGGTATCAGAACCTGCTGGTCCACAGACCAGTGTGGTCCCCAGAGCTTGTGTTTCTTTATTCAAGATGAAGATCAGCTGGTTGAGGTGCTGAAAATGAACCACATGACAAAATGGACCCATTCATCAGCACAACAAAGAATATTGCCCAGGAGCCAGAAGGCATTAAAAATATTCAAAATAAGACTGAAGAAAGTAGTACAAATAAATGTGAATAGAGCCACAGGTCTGTTCATCAGGTAATAGCATTTTCTGGGGGCAATTCAGAATACCTAAATGGACATCCTCAGAGAGAGTTGCTTAAGGAGCTCAGTCTGAGAGACAAAATTAGATGTCCAGAGCTAGAAACTGTGAATGCTGCCAACCTGTTGGCAAACTTGGCCTTTTCTTTAGTTACCCAGTACCCTCATGAGGAAGTGGATGCTGGAAAGTGAAACCCTTCTCCTTGTTACGATGATATTTCCCTTTCTTACTGGTACCCGGAAGGAAACCCAGTGGATTTACACTTTGGTTGTAGTGTCAGATGATTCATGGGGTGATGCCTCCTCTGGTCCTGCCATGTGCCTTGCTGCTCCATCAGCTGCACTGTCCTTCCTTCCTTCCTTCCTTCCTTCCTTCCTTCCTTCCTTCCTTCCTTCCTTCCTTCCTTCCTTCCTTCCTTCCTTCCTTCCTTCCTTCCTTCCTTCCTTCCTTCCTTCCTTCCTTCCTTCCTTCCTTCCTTCCTTCCTTCCTTCCTTCCTTCCTTCCTTCCTTCCTTCCTTCCTTCCTTCCTTCCTTCCTTCCTTCCTTCCTTCCTTCCTTCCTTCCTTCCTTCCTTCCTTCCTTCCTTCCTTCCTTCCTTCCTTCCTTCCTTCCTTCCTTCCTTCCTTCCTTCCTTCCTTCCTTCCTTCCTTCCTTCCTTCCTTCCTTCCTTCCTTCCTTCCTTCCTTCCTTCCTTCCTTCCTTCCTTCCTTCCTTCCTTCCTTCCTTCCTTCCTTCCTTCCTTCCTTCCTTCCTTCCTTCCTTCCTTCCTTCCTTCCTTCCTTCCTTCCTTCCTTCCTTCCTTCCTTCCTTCCTTCCTTCCTTCCTTCCTTCCTTCCTTCCTTCCTTCCTTCCTTCCTTCCTTCCTTCCTTCCCTCCATCCCTCCATCCCTCCATCCCTCCATCCCTCCATCCCTCCATCCCTCCATCCCTCCATCCCTCCATCCCTCCATCCCTCCATCCCTTCCCTCCCTCCATCCCTCCATCCCTCCCTCCATCCCTCCACCCACCCACCCACAGCCCTGGTTTCATTGTTCTCAGAGCTCAGAGCAGCTCGGAAGCAGCTCTCAGAGCTGGGATTTCCTCTGTGTCAGCACACGGAGGGGTTCTCCGCTGACTCACTGGACTGCTCCCAAAAATAGCAGCTTCAGAATAGAAACCTTCGTGCCCTTTCTGTCCTGAAGAACAATGTCTTGAACAATTTTTTCCTCCCTAAGTATGAAATAAATCCCCTTTGTGCTTCCAGCTTGGCAGGGTTAAGATGGAAGGGCTTGGTCCAGTGCTCAGAGCACCTGACGGTGCTTTCAAGGAGAGGAGTTAATCACTGGGACTGTTATTTACTTAATTCTCAGCAGGGACATTATTTATTTCATTTTCATCAGGGCTTTCTGGTTTTTGTCTGGGGAGATGGAGACTTAAAATGGAAAGCGATTCAAGCAAACACCCCTCTTCACAGCCTGGGTTTTTTATCTTTCTGCAGGGCAGACACCAGACAGAACCATCAATGAATCCAACAGGAAGGACAAGGAATGTTAATGAAGTGTAGGATCCTTCAAACAACTGACGTGCCCAAGGATTTTTGGAGTGTTTGCTTATTTTCTGTTATTATTTTAAAAAATGCCTAAACATCTGCCAAGCCCATCTGAGAAAGAGCAAGACTTTTCTATATATATATATATAAAAAACTGTGTGTCAGTGCTTTACAAACCCAGTAGCCAAATCTCGGTTGGCAGCTGCTGGTGGTCTCTGTACAGCTCAGTTCCTGTTGGGCTGCAAGGGAATCCTCAGGGAACAGCACTGCCAGTGGGACCCCAACCTGTCAGCCTTCTGCTCCTGGCACCCACCACTCGTGCAGCCTGGCTCCTCTGCAAGCTGGCAGCATCCTGATTTTGGGAACTGATCTGCTGGATTTTAGTCACTTACTGTCAGCAGGGGCCTTATCCAAACTGCATCTGCAGCTGAAGACAGACTGGGCTGCTGGGCTAAGCCGTGCATGCTCCAAGTGCTGGATAGGCAGCCTGATAATTTCAGAGATAATTTTCACAGCTTCAGATAATTTTCAGAGCTTCATGTCTTCAGTTATTCTGACCATCCACGTCTAGCAATCCCATGTAGGAACACTTTCAGGGAGCCAGGCTGTCTCCTCAGCAGAGGTTGTGACTACTGAGAAATATTAGAAACCTTGCTCCAACAAGAAAAAATCACAAACACTGGGAAAAGGCATTTAAATATACAACTTCCTGAAAAGTAGGAGAGGTGAGATTCAACTGGTTTTCTTTTTACAGAGAAACCCCCAAATCATGTTCCCTAAAGTATGTGTTAAGCTTTTGAAAATCTTCTTCCCCCTCCTCCCTGCCTGACTCTACAATAAGTACAATTGTTAGACAAGGCAGGTCTTTGTGCTCCAAATTTAATACATAGTTTTTGACCCATGGAGTGATAAGCTGGAAAATAAATGGCTGGATTTTCCCCAGTGTTGAAGAACTCCTTTCAGATTGACTTGGGAACTTGCCTATTCTCGTCTGCCCACCTGGCTTTCACTTTGATATCCCTAACATTATCATAACTTTTATTATGTTTTCATGTCAGTCAAGCCTTCTTCACTAAATTACTTTCATTTATACATCCTCTCCTGCTATTTGGTCTCATCATCATCTAAGATTTAAGGTGAAAAAGTTTCTTCTATTTGACAGGGTGGGAGGTGGAAATTACTATGTGAGCAGTAAACTACAGGTTACATAAATAATGTGTCATTGTATATCACCCAGTGGAGCCTTAAATCAATTCATTAGTTTGTATAAAGCCTTTGTCTGCTTTTTAACTGCATCATATCCAAGTTGATTGCACATTTGCTCTGAGTTTGGTTTTTTCCTTTCTTTATGTCGTCAGCTTTCAGGATTCTTATATAGTTACGCTGAGTGTGTTTCTAAAGATTGTTTTTCTTTCTTGAGAGGCTTGGTTTATGTTTTTTCCTCTGCTTCTCGACACATCCCTAGCTCGAGGCAAAAGTGTGCATTTTGTTCATGAAAGGTAGACACAGGGATATTCTTCCCTGTGCATGGAGTGAAAGGCAAGCTGAGATATGCTGGATTACTGAGAGGTACTGAAAAGCAGCTGGTAGATCCAGACTGAGCCATACACTTGCTTTTATGCTGCTATATAGCAAAAAAAAAAAAAAAAAAAAAAAAAAAAAAAAAAAAAAAAAAATCTCTAGTCTGGACTGAACTATACTATAAGTTGTACTAACACCAAGAGTCTCCTATCCTTTTCACAGGCTAACTTTGCTTTTTGGTTGAAGTTGAGATGACGGTAACCCAGAAGAACCTTGTTTTGGAAGAGGATAGAGTTAGTTGAATAATATTTTTTTAGTCTTTACTGAAACTCTTAAGAAGATACTAGTTTGGGAAAACAAGAAAGAGAGAAGTAACATTTTATTACATTGTCAGTAACTGCCCATGCTGAAAACTGGTCTAGCCTGACTGCAAAGCAAAAACAGACATTGCTTTGATACAATGATCGATTTTATTATTCCAGCTGAGATTTTTCTCTTTCATTTTTCTGCAGATCTCATCTGCTCAGTAAATAAGGAACTGTACAAAAGTCCTTTACAATGCAGACTTGATGTACAACAATATTAAACAAGAAAATATTCCAACAGTCATGAAACAGCCATCAAAAGTACTGTTCCTTTTTTCAATCCCTGCAAGAAATCAAAACCTTTCAAGCAGAGCCAGATTTTAACGAAGGGTGGCTGTTTAAAGCAGAGTTGCCAAAAGCCTTGGCTGTGCCTGGACTTTTATTTTAAGTATTTGTACCATTAAATATTAATATAGGTCAAATAGCTGATCCCCCAGAGCAGATGAAATCTGCACAATGAAAACAAACACACTGTAAAACATGAGCCAACTTTACCCTTAATGTTACTGCATAAATATGCAAATACAGACCCCGATTTTCCTGAACAAGTTTTCTTATTGATGTTCTGGGAGAACGAGAAGGAAAATATAAAAATTAAATAATAGTCACAGCCCTGAAACTTTTAAGAGCTGATCCAAGGCTCATTGGCTCAAGGGAGCTTTGCCTTTACTACCTTAAAGAGCTGCAGTGCTGCAGAACCTGAAGCACACACAGGGAAATCCCAACGTGGTGCCACACAGAAAAGGCAATGTCACATTTGACAGCAGATATGTCCTTAAGGACATATTGCTATAGGAATGAAAAAGAAAAATTTGGAGCAGTTCTGCTCATTTTTTTTACTGGCATTATCCTGCACAGTTTTACTCCAGGCTCCCAATTCCTGCAGCAATCCTGGCTGCAGCTCAGCCCAGCCAGGCAGGCTCTGGAGCCAGGAACTGGGGTTTGCACCTTGGACAGCTGGTGGTGATGAGAAATATGGGGGATCCTACAAGAATGTGGGAGATGTCCTTGTTCTGGGACCTTGGTGAGGTTCAGGCATGATGAACTCTTTGTCCAGCTCATGATGAGTATTTTGAGGAATATTGATAAGGTGAAATAAAATTGAAAATGAGGAGAAGGATGGAAACTCAGAGTTCACTGAATAGATCACTTTGTGTAGAACCTCAAACATTATTTTGGAGATGCAGCCATGGGAAGCCTTTGCTCTTGATCCTTTTTCTCCTTTGTCCCAATTTTCCCAGCTGGCAAAGCTGAAGCTGGGTTGGTGCATTCAGGGTCAACCTGTGTGCTGCAGGTCTGGCTGCTCTGGGATGGGTCAGCACTTGGAAGTGCTTTGAGTTTGAACTGGGTACAGGAAAAACTTAAAGAAGCTGTGAAAAATACCACAGATCCTTGTTATTCCTCAGGAATAACTTTATTCAGATGATGGCACTGGCATTGAAAAGTTGTACCTTAAAAATGATGAGTGAAGGTACAAGGGCACTTAAATAATAGTTTAATGATGCTTAATTCAATGATTTAAGGTTTTCTTTAAAAGAAGTGTGACTCATATCTAGTTCCATGTTTCCAGCAGCTGAAGAGTTAAGAATAATCCTGATACTGTGAAGCTTGGAAACCTTCACATAGGGAAATATGGATTCCTATAACCAGAATACTCTGGTAACACACAACAGTGAATGTAAAATTCCAACTTCAGATCTTTAAAGTGAACAGTCCCACGGCCTAAGCTGTATTTCACCTTTTTTTTTTTTTGGCTGCCATCAAGTTTGGGAGCAAATTATACAGAATTGCATGTATGTACTCCAAAGGGGTAGAATCTAGATTATAAGCAGTTGTGAAATGCTCCCACATTGTAAATAAAATCAAACCCACAGAAATATTTTCTTCAGAAAGAAAAGTTAAAGTTTCTCAAAATATGAAGAGAAATATTCCAAATACTAAGTAAAAACATTTACATAAAAATATTAGAAATCAAGCTCTGAAAAAAAATCTAAATATGCAAGTAAATCTTGTCTGATAGAAATTTTCCATGTAATTTGATTTTTGTGGATATAATCTTTTCACCTTGTTGAAATCTGTATTTAAGGAAACGCTTCTCATTTCTTGTATTTTGATTGAAATTTTTAATCATGTTTTTCTACTGATGTGCACCATTCTGGAAGCTGCTTCTCAAAATCTAGCCTGAAATGCTCACATTAGAGTGCTGATGTGAACGAGACAAAGCAAGCCTGGCTCCAGCCCAAGTGCTCAGCCCTTCCAAAGCACACTGATTGGAGTCATAACCATCCGGCTAAATGGAAGCTGGTAATTAAAAATATGCAAAAGGGTTTGGAAATAATGTGAATCTCTCTGAATGTGGATCTTGAATATGGGTGTCTCTCACATGGGTAAAGTGGATAATTGCCTGCCTATCCTGCCTCTATTCATTGCGAATAATTGAGTTGTTGTCAAACACTTCCAACACTGCCTATCACAATAAATATGAGAAGACAGAGGGGCTCTTTGAATAATCTCATTTTTGTAGCTGAGGAAGCTGTTCCTTTTGTACTTGCCTGGGGAATGGCATAGCAACAGGAAATGAGAACCACGGAAAGAATGGAGAAAGCACTGCAGACTTTGCTTTATTTTTTAATTTCATATCTCTACATTGCATCTAAGACTTCAGTCCCACACCTCTGTTTCTCCAGGGACTTCCTTTGTACAAAACCCCATGGCTTGCTCTCCACACGTGCAGTGGGATGAGTTGGGTGGATGGGGACATTGGGCTGGGGACCAGGGATGTCAGACATGCAAGGGGAGCTTAGCACAGGTCCCCAGCTAAGGCAGCTGTGGGTGCTTGCCAGAGAAGTGGGGCATGTTTAGGTAAATGTTTGACCTGCACAGCTCTCTCAGGCTGCATGGTGTCACTAGTGTCACCAAAGCCCTTCACAGGAAACTTACCTGTATGTGACAAATCAGCCTGACTGATGGAGGGGGTGTCACTACCTCCAGGCAAGCTCAGGTGCTGCTCTGGACTTTGCTCTGGTCCTTGGGTCCTGCAGAAGGGCTCAGGTGACACTTTTCATTGCTGTGGCTCCAGCCATGGCCCATCCCTTACAGCCCCCCCAGCTCTGCTTCTCAGCAGCCTGTCCCAAAACACCTCCCTCTGCACACCCTTCCACCACCCTGCTACTTCAGCAGCCTTTCCTAAGCCCTGTTTCCCACACTATCACAGCTCTCCATATGCCACTGCAGTTCCTTTTCCCCATATTTTCATCCTTCCCATCCTACAGCAGACACTCCCTGCTAGTTTCAGCAAGTCCCTTGCAGTTTCCACTGTGCTGCTGCTTTGAGGGTTATTGTGTTTTGTACCCTTGGACTTCTGCACAGGGACATGTAGGTGGCTGGAGCACTGAAGAGGTGAGAGTGGTGCTCCAAGAGATTTTACAGATGGATTTTTTTGCCTCCATTTGAGACTCACTGGCACACAGTGTGGGAGAGACAAGCCCTTGTCTCAAAACAGCTGCAGCAGGTAATGCCTGCTCCTTTCTGCCTGCTCCTAAAAGGAACACTGACCTGCATCCTCCCTCTTTCTAACCTCACTTCTGGATTTCAGTTTTGCTCGGGGTGTGTGCTCTCCAGTCTCTTTCAGACAGTTTCTAAAATGATAATGCAGACTGAGCTGGAGGAACAGCCCCAGAAAGAATCAGTTTCACCTCTCTGTCCTCAGATTTTCCTGAGGATCAGGACCCTGCCTGGAGTATTTCTGGACACACAGTGACCAGTTTATCAAGAATTCCCGTTCACCATTAGGGCCTTGACATTTCTGCTGCCACCTTTAGTGTAAGGCAGAGGTTAACCCAGAGATGCTGCAGCAGAAAGCTTCACACCTTGCAGCAGCCAGAATAAACCTTTGATATCTGAGGCAGATCCAACTGCTGCCTTCTAAGGGCTCCTGCCATCACACGAGCTTTTGCCACAGTAATAATGCAGCAGTCTGAGAGCCCAGAGAAGGTTTTGCCTGTGCAGCATTGCTCTTGTAGTGAATAAGATGCACTTGGGACCTATTACACTCCCTGGCAATTAGACAGAGTGCAGCATCTCCAAAACACCATTGTCCAAGCAAATTAATTAATCCTGTGCCCCTGGGACAAGGATTGTTCCTGACCTAGCTGAGTGTGCTGGCAATCATGGGCTGCTGGGGAGAGGAGAGGGGGCTGAGGCCACCTTTCACCTGAGCAACTCCCTTCTGGAAGTCAAATGACTTCTAGAGGCCACACGTCAAATGTGTGGCACTGCCATCCCTGGAGTTCAGCCAAAGCCTGGCTGAAGGCAACAGGCCACAACATCTCTTTCCATACTGTAATTGTTGGTGTGTTTGAATAAATTCCTGCAGGGACACGTGCTGTATAAAACGTGTGAGTCAAACAAACCAGAAAGCAGATCAGCTTTGCACTGCCATTTCTACTGGAAGAGTAGGCATGTTAAATTCCTTTTCCCACAGATCCCCTTGCAGTAAATCAGTTTTGGAGCAATGCAGCTAGGTGTCAGGTGCTTTGCTGGTGCTGTGCTCTCAATGACTCTCTGTGCTAAGGGATGTTCTTGAAAACTATGCTAAAATAGACCAGGCAGTTTTGGAAAAGAGAGGTGTGTGTCCAAACAGCTGAAGTGAATGAGTTCATTCTATGTACCAGGGAAATGCACAGAGGGCAAAGAGTGGCCAAAATTATAGGCCAGGTACTTTCAAAATGTTCTTGGCTGGCTTCACAAGCAGGTGTAAATCTGCTGGATGCATAAAGCCAGTGCAATTCAGATGCAAAGTGGGAGCCTTTGAGGAGTCCTGGAGGAGACAGCCTGGATTGGAGGAGAGCCTGACTCCTGCTCATTAAAATAGCTGTGCCTGGGAGCTTGCTGGCTCTGGAGGAGAACTGGCAGTGCTTCCTGCGGGGAAAGGTGGGCACCATCTTCTGAAAGCAGGTGTAAAGCTCAGAGCACACCTCAAACATGCACAAAGCATCCTGGGCACCGGCAGTGATCAGCATCATGGAGTAAAAAGACCCTGAGGAAAGCATGAAACAGAGGTGATGAGAAACTTGGGCAGCTCACCGTTGTCAAATTGTCTTTCACTGGCTCTGTTCTAAGGAGTAACCCCTTGTGGCTGCTGAGCTGGAAGGCCCCATCCCTTTCCACAGCCCTCACTCCAGTTTCTCAGGACTTCTCACCTGGGGAAGCAGAGTCCCAGGATTTTATCCTGGCTACAAATGATGTGGGAACATTATCAGTCCCTATTAATACTCTTTAGGGTAAAATACCTCCGTTTTCAATTTGCTTCCACTGCCCTCCAGCTTGGCTTGAACGTGTTCAAGCAAAGGGAAGTAGGAGCCAAAGCACCCCATCGAAATCTTGTGTATTTTGGTAAAATTTAGTTTTCTTTACTCATTTTCTGAACCGTAAAGATTTACATTGCATTCAGTCGTGTAACTACTGAAATTAAAAACTCAGCTTGGCAGAGATCACCCCAGAGTCTTTGCTGGCATCTTTCCTGGAATGCCAGCTGTTCCAGAGAAGCAGAGAGGCCAGGTTCTGCTGATTTCCCTAGCCTTGCAGATACCTGCTTCAGATTTGTGTTTTGAAGAAATAATTTAACATACAGGTGGTTTTTGGGTTGAAATTTTGTAGATTGCCAAGACTGATGAGATGTCAGGTCTGGATCCAGTGAGCATGAGGGAACTAAACTCCCCTTTTAGCAAGAAAGTATGAAGTTCATCTCTGAATTCAGTGGCAGGTATTTTGGGACAGGAATTAAACCAAGGACTGTTTTCCTCTGAACTGCAGCTCAGATGAAGAAAGTTCTGTATTGGGAACAGTGATTAGCAGAACTGATTTTATTATGGCAAAAAACTCCCAAACATGGCAATGCAAAGTGCCAACATCAAAGCCTGTGAACATTTTCTACTTTTGCATGTCGGAAGTTATATATACATTTTAAATGTTAGACATTTAAAGGGTTTGTAGATTCTTGATATAGAGCAGAACACAGAGAATTGCTTTGGATTCATGGGACCACACTCCCCCATAATGCCACTATAAATTAATTGGCTGCACAACCAATACCTCTGCCTGAAAGTTGTATTTTTGCTTCCCCGAAATGCATTTAGAATTACTGAGGCATACTGAGTGACTCTCTTTACTGAAAGCTTCTATCACATAACATATATGCAAGAAAATCAGCCCTAAGTGAGAGAGAGGTTGGTGGGGGAACCTGAGAGGTAACGGTGAAAAATTGAAAGAGGAAAGTTCCAGCTAACAAAAGAGTTACCAAAATAAAAAAGATAATGATTCACCACAAGACCTGTCCATATCAGAAGTTTCACAGAAATCTCCTGATGTCCCTTCAATCTGAACTTCTCTGTCCTTCTGTGAGAAATTGTCATGAGCTGGCTTTTGCCATTTTAAAACAAATGATCAGGTTTTCAGGTTTCTATTAGCAGGAGCTCAGCATTTCTAAACAAATCACCATTTTTGGCAGAAGGGGTGGGAGCCAGTGTTCACCAGGTGACCCTCAGGGTACTCCTACACACCTCTCCACAGCTCTGTCACTCCTTTTGAACTCAAAGCTTTTGGTGCACATGGCAGATTAACCTGGAGCAGGTCAGCTGTGCGTGTTTATCCCATGCCCAGGTTTATCCCAGGAGTCTTACAAACATCCTCTTGACTCCATGGACAGTAGGTAGAACAGGGTGACCCTCAGCAAGCTGCCTGGGTGAAGAGGTCAGGAGACTGATTGAGCAGGCAGCTTGTTCTCCACCACCCATCTGCAGCCTCCACTCCCCACTCCCTCCCATTCTCCCCTGAGATGAAGGGGGAACCAGTGCAGGTGCTGCTCTGACTCCCTCCAATATGCACAAGACTTTTGCAGCAGCTGCTGCTGAGCCGTGGAGTAACCACTCAAATCCTCTCCCTATTTTTTTCCTGTTCTTTGCTCGATTTTTCACTCTGAATTAAACATGCTGATGGGCTGCATTTGGCAGAATAATAAGCAAGCAACAGGTTGCGATCTAAATATTTGATTCTGATCACCACTGCCATCACTTTATTGTTGCTGTTGAATGAAAATGTGGGTGAATTCCAGCAGGGAATTTACAATCTACCTCTGTGTTAGTAATTACTGATTTGATTTCCAGGTGTCCTGCAGCTGAGTACTCTCATTTCACATTGATGTAAGATTTTCATCTTTCCTTGGGAGTTAATTGTGTAACATGCAAACAAGAAATCAGCCATGAAAACATGGAAATTCCCAGGTCTTCATTTCCTCTCTTTTGTTCAAAGTTCTATTGGAAAGGTGGGGTTGGTTGGACACAGTTGGGACAATGTGTCCAATGTGTATTTGTGCAAGCTGAAGCCAACATACAAAGAAAAAACAGATTAATTGCAAGAGCTTGATTCTGAGTGCCACAGTACAAAGTCTTGGGGGAAGGAGGATGCACAATTTTCAGTCTCTATTCTCCATGCTTATGCAAAAACCCTGTACCACACGCCAGCAGAACTGACCAGGGTGAGGCCATTTCATACCAGAAAAGTTTGACATAACAGCTTTTAAAAGAAGGAAAATTTCTGTCCATCCAGATCAAGTGAATATCTCTTCCTCGCAGGTAAGAACCCTACCTCTGATATGCAGCACTGTCAGCACAACCAAAATATCAAGAAGATATCATGAGAAGTGCACAGAAAAATACCATGAAATTAATTTTTCATTCCTCGGGATACTTCTTCCCACTGAAGCTATCTATCACCTTTAAAGTGACACTATGACTTTAATGAATGCTTTCTTGCCTTTGGGGCTACTTTGGGTAGAAAGGCAGGTAAGGATTAAACAGGAGGAGGTCCTTGATGTTGATAAAAACGATGGCTTTCAAATCTGAAATCCACTTGAGCAGCCTGGTGCCGATGAAGGGATACACCAGGTCCCTCTCCTAATGCCCTGTGAAGGCAAGAAGAAAGCTCAGACAAGTGACCCATCCCAGAGGCACTTTAGGCAGACCTCTGCAAATAGACACTGCCTTGGGCACACAGCAGTGACACACAGCCAAAAAGTAGCTGTTCCCTGCTGAGCCCCAGTGCTGTCCCAGATAAAAACCTGGGCCAGGTTTCTCCCCGAGCGCCCGCTCTGCTCCGCTGCCACCCCCCAGGGCTACAGCAGAAGTGCTCTCTCTGAGGCCAGCTTTGTGTTGTGCTTGGCACGCAGCGAGGCCCTGAAAATAATCTCTTGTATTAGCTGAAACCCTCTCATGCCAACTTCGTGATCCCTCTGACATATTTGCTGCCAGCTTTTGGTGTCAGTGCGTTGGCCCGCGGCTCAAAGCGGTTACATTTTTAATGCTGCACAGTGCGTACCTTCTCTCCCTGCATCCCTCTCTAGTGGTTGAGCAGGACTTGGGGAATTTGGCTGGAGCATCGTTTTCCCCAGTAAAGACTGGGGACCGATGGAGAAAATGATCTGTGGTCCCCCACAGTGTGTACCAAAATGGCATGTGGTAATTCTCATTCTGATTTCTAAAATGCTGGATAACAGCCAGCGTCTCTGCTCCTCCAGCCCCATACAAACTGTTTGGGACTGTCAGTTCTCCAAGGCCTTATTTGAGCAATTCACTGAAGAACTGGAAGGGATAAGGTGATCTGAAAACACAGTGAAATTCTCCAAAAACCCCAGGAAGGTTATTGTGGTTTTTTACCATATCAAGCAATAACTCTAGTCCATAGAAACATCGTATCAAAGCATTAAAGAGAATTGAAGAGCTGTCCATATAAAAAATAACCATATAATCATAATCAGCTGGGCACACCTTGAATTAAACCTAAGTAGGTGTAGGAAAACAAATGTTTTAATGTCCTCCTGTAACCTCCTTCTCCCAGGTGCCAATTTTCACTCCATCTTTAGAGAAGCCAGGCGTTTTGCCTAACTGGGCATTAACAGAGGTCCAGGCAGGAATCCAGTGTGGACAAGCAAAAAAGGCCCTTTAGTTGTTGGGAGGTAGAAACTGGTTCCAGTGCTGTGATGGAGAGTGATTGCAAGGCAGTGAGACCAGACTTTGCTTTGTCCTGCAGAGCTTTAGTGCCCACCAGGCTGTGCCACAGGGTGCCAACCATCAGCCTGCCAGGCAGTCTGGGACCTGAGAGGCAGAGACAATTGCTGAAAGAGCAAGTTTTGTAATAACAGCAGCAAAACTCAAAGCAACAGAAGGGAGGAAAGCATCACGACGGTGAAAAATAGAAGGTGGCTGCAGCTATGGCACAAAGCTGTGAGGAGCCTTGGTGTCCACACAGCGTTGGACACGCACCTGCAGAGCAACCCAAGCCATTCATCAGCTGCAAAATGGAACAGCATCTGTGTTTTTCTTCAGCTCAGACTGCCTCCTTGACTTCGAGCCCATCACTGAGTATTTTGCTGCAATGGATTAAATATCTCAGGTGGCATTTTGCTGATGAAACAAAAACAGTGAGAGGTGTCCAGTGCTGGAAAAATTCTTCTGACTTAGCATCTCAGCTGTCCTTCCCAGTGCTAGTATTTTTCTATCAATTACCATTTGGTCTCCTAAATTAAGAGATCAATCTCAATCTTATCCCCACATGGCGAAATTTTGCAATTTCCATTTTGTCTACAAAATAAAAGAAAACTGTAATTTATTTTTTGTGGACAAAATGGGTTTGGGTTCTTTCACTTTTCTTTTGGCATTCCTTCCTGTTGACAGCATGATTTGCACAAAATTACATTCTGTTGATAAAAATGTGCTGAAATGTCTTTCGGTTTCATTGACTGAATGATTTGCAGTCAAAGGTTTGACAAAATGCATGTTGTCGACAGAACGAAATGGGGCGGGCGGAGGAAAGAATATACTTCAGACATATGGAGCAAGCAGTTACACACTCACTTGGTTTGTTAAAAACCCTGCTCAGAGTCTATCAGAAAGAATTTTGTGGGATTCAGATAAGACAATAGTTACTTTGGAAAATCTCATTTGCACAGACACATCTGGCAGCGAGGAAAGGCATAAAGAAAGTTAACGGGTGCAGAGTTTGGCCAGAGATCATGGCAAGTGCTGTTCTGCTTCCTTAGATGTCTTTCTATCCAAATAAATTTCCTCCATTAAGTTTACAGATTTCCTCATGCAGCTTTTAAGGGAATACTTGTACTGGAAATGAACAAGACAGGGAAAAGAAGTATGTTAAAATTTATGAAAACATCTGTTGGAAGTTCTGAGAAAGATGCTTTTGTTTTAATCATCTAAGCAAGACTGATGGATTTTATCAGAGCTAAGTACTGAAGAGTCCCAAATGGGCTCTTTATCCCAAAGGCAAAGCACTTGAGCATATGCCCAATTTTAAGCATGTGAATAATGGCCTCGTTTACTTCAGTGCAAAACTCAAGTTCTTCAAGCCAGTGTGTTGCATTCTAAAATACTTTGGATTAGTGTTAAAGTCTTGACCAAAAAATTGTACCAAAAATTAATGTCGAAGGTAACTGCACTAAATTATTATAGTTAGGACCAAATGGTTTTGGTAAAATAAATCACATTAAGTATCTGCATCTTGTATAGAACATTAAGATAAAAAGACAGTTATTGATTAAACAAGGTAAATATTCATTTATTAAATGAGACTGATTTGATAAGCTTTAAGTGTCATAGACATAGATAAGCCTCGAGTGACATCATTAACCTGGTGGGTAAGGAAAACTCTTGTTTGCAGTGATATTTCTTCATTTTATCCAAACTTTTTCATTACTCAATATATTTACTGCTTTAAGTTAATTCTGAAAAGAATTTTAACACCTTTATTTTTTTCCTTAGCTGTTTTCTCACAGCAGCATCCTTTTGTTGAGCACCAAGTCTGGCTGTCAGTGAGAGAGGAGGAGGAAGAACAAGAGTCAGATCTGTGCTCTCTTTCAAGAGTGGTTCTGTAGGTGTGGTAATGAGCTGTGGCTTCTTCTGGGAAATTTGGGTTGTGAATTAAGTTGTAGATGGTGTTATGTTTCCATTGCAATGTCCAGCTCAATTTTCTGTTAAGGTTGCTATGGGTATCAGCATATGGTGCCAAAATACCCTAAAACACTATTCCAGACAATTATTCTCATTCCAGGATGTAAATGCCTTGATTCCACCCCCACAGTAAAAATCCCACTGGCAGGAGCTGGATCAGGGGAATAAACAGTCTCTCTTCATGTGCACACACTCAGTTCATTTCACTCTGCTGTCAGAACTGATTGCACTTGCCTGTTCAAACAACAAATGCACCAAACCAGAGGAAGAGCCTGTGAAAAATGCTGCATGCATGGGGACAAACTCCTGGTGGCTGGATGTGCTGGGGCACTGCAGGAGCTGGGGAGCAAAGGGGGCTCTGGTGGGTAGGCTGGAGGAAGGGAGAGTCAGAATGCACCTCACATTAGAGGAGAATTTCAATTGCTCTGGGGTTTGTGGTACTAAAAGAGCCGATTTTTGGGAGTTACAGTCTGACAGAATGCTTAACCTGAAAGCTGGGGGAATGAGCTTAGGAGGAACTAGTTGTGTGAGCTAAGAGCATGCTCAGGGCACTATCAGCTGCCCTGCTCTGATGAGGAGGTCAGTGCTCATGGTCTTTCTAGACAGGCATTATTCAGGCACCCAAATGCTGTCATGCTCGACTCACTTGCACCTGGTGGCTACTGTTTCCTAATTTTGGAAAACCTTAATATACATTGCACACGCCCTTTTGAATGGAAATGCTATTCAATGGTGTTTAACAGTGAAAGAGCCACAGCTGGAAAACAAAATGTTTTACAGAAATTTTGGAAATTGCTTCTCTTTTTTTTGGCTGTGAAAAAGCTTTTTCTACTTATCTTGAATGATATCATTATTCTTTTAGCTTCTAAGCAGTAATTGTTATCCAACTAACCAAGAGTTGGAAATGCAGACTTGTCTTCAAACCTAGTGAGAATAGTGTTTTATGTTGTGAGATGTGCACATCTTTCCACGGAAAATCTGCATGTGTTTAGGGCTGGCCATACATGTTGGGTGAGATGTGGATCCCTGTTTCAGGAAAACAAGTCCAGGTAGATTTCTGTCCATGAACTCAAGAAGAAATCAGATGTAGGGAGGATATAATGCAGGTACTATTGTCAAATGCATTTTCTAGAAGGAAATGTACACGGGAAAACAAAGGTACAGAAGAAAAGCTTGGATTTTTCAAAGCCATAGAAAGAAATGGGAGTAGTAAGACTGAAATGAAATGGAGAACTTAGGTCAAATTACTTCAGAGCATATGAGCTATAAGTTGCCAAAAGAAGTCCATCAAAGCAAAATTTACTCTTGAATTTAAAGCACAGCCAGGCAGATTTTTCTGGAAGAGGGAGAACTGTGAGTACAGTAACCAAGCACAGAGCTGGCGTTTTTTTAACCATAGAAAAAAGTAGGGTCTGTCAGAGCATTTTCTAATTCTGTTTCTATTATTTGGGAGTAGAGCAGATGACAAATCTGTTAGTTCAGAGTGTTGACACAATACACTTTTATCACTTTTTGTCAACAGAACATAATTGTGTTCAGATTACTCCATCGCAGGGGAATAGCCATAAGATCCTGCTGTCCATAAAAATAAATGTCATGTCCTATTTCTGGGAAAACAAGAGGGAAATAGGAAAAGCAATGCAAGAGGAGAAAAACCTTGGACAAACTCTATTCTTTGACAGAGTTTTGGTTGCACAGGCACTGTGATGATGAAGCAGTTATTCACCCAAACCTGACACCCTCCTGTGCCTCTAATTTCTTTCCCTCCTTGCCACCCCATCCCATTGAACCCAAACACTTCAGTGCTGTCCTCCAAAAGTCTTCTGTGAGTGATGCCAACTATGAGCAGTGTGTCAACAGCAGGGATGACAGAAACCCCAAGGAGGGAGGGCAATGCTCTTCAGAGCTCAGGGGAGTGGAGCAGTGAGGCTGAGAGGACAGGGACACCTCCAGTTTGATCAGCCTGGCTGCCTTTGCTGCTGGATTTCAGGGGTCAGGTTCCCAAAACACAAAACAAAGTACAGCCCCTTGGGGAGGTGGCAGCTGTGGGCTGTCAGCTTCTCTCTCCCAAGCTGGATCCTCTCTGCCTGTGGAAGGGAAGACACTAAATTGCTCTGTGCTCTGCTCCTCCAGAAAATCATTCCACCTCAGGCATTCATTTCCCAGACAAAACGCAAACTCAGCTGCAGGAACATGTCACATTTTTCAAGATTAAGCAAAGCAAGAACTAGTATTTTTAATAAAGCTGTTGGAAATATTCAGTTGGCTCCATTCTAATGGAAATAAAAGTCTGCCCATCCATCATCTTTCCTTGTGACACTCTGGAGACAGCTGTGAGTGGAAATGTGAGGGCTGAAGGGGTTTCAGGCAGGTACTGGTGTTTGTGCACAGCAGACAAAGGGATTAGTCAGCATGGGGAGGAACCAGAGACACTTTGGGCTCCCTCGTGGTCCAACACAGGTTTAGTCCCTCCCGATTTCCTGTAGTAATTGCAGAATGAATCACAGCAATGAATTCAGTTATAAAAATAGAATCATATTATTAAGGGGAAGAAACAAACAGAAAAACAAAGTCCGTTGTCAAAATCCAAATTCCTTCTCCCTTGTCCCTAATTTTATTTTCTCATAAAGTCATGTCACGTCTCACACCTTCCCATTAGTTTTTGACATGCTGCTTTACCAACTGAGAGACCCAGAGGGGATGGGGGATGTAGGAGTCTTAGAAAAGAAATCATTAATCTCCACTGAGAGTAACATGCTGCCACATATCACTCAGCATTGCATCAATAGCCTGATGGCGTCAGGAGAGGTGACTGAGAAGGAAACAGGAACTAGCTCTTGATGTTTGATGATGAAAACTGAGATATTTAAAATCTCCAGTGCCCATTTGCTATGCAGTCTGCTCAGAGGCATCCAGTGTGATTACAGCACCCAGACAGAAGAGTGTCATCTTCAGTGCTGGTGGTGCCACTTTTATGGCAATTTAGCAAATGATCACATAGAGATGGAAACACTGATTAGTAAACAGAGAGAGCCTTCGTGTGCTCTGCTCATGCAAAGCTTTGAACTTCTGGAAGCTGGCGTACTGAGGAAATATCTATCCTGCAGGTAGCTGTGATTGTACTACTGTCACTATTTAGAGAGACAGTGTAAGCTTTGTGCATGAGCCTGAGTGTCACCAGTCCAGAGGGGCAGCTGCAGAGAAGGTGCTCATTAAAGCAAGAGGCTGTTGGGAGAAAGAATCAGCCAGAGTCCTCTAATTGCTGTCATCTCTGGAAAAGAGGGGCTGATATCATATCTAAGTGTGAAACCCAAGAGGACTGCTGTTTTGGTTTGAGTTTTCACTTCTGCAGTCCAAAAAGGCTGAGATCCAGAGTGAGAACTGACCCTGGCAACTTCCCACAGGTTAACTGTGAGCAGGAACACAAATAGACTGTCCTTTCTACATTTCCCAGCCTACCTCTCCTTCCTGACCCTGCCCACCTCTCTTTTACAGTAGCCTCACACAGTGGGGGAACCTTCCATGTCACTTTTCAACTCACCCAGATCCACTGAAGCTGTTTAGAAAGGGATTTTTTTTTTTTGCTTGCAGAACTGGAACAAGACAGGAAGAGTACAAAACCCAACCAAAAGCTCAAAACTGGAATAATGAGAAAATGCTAGAGATATGAAACAGTGTTCATGGCTCTAAGGGGTTTGCAGGAGGCATGCAGCCACAGCAGGGAGGGCAGAAGGCTGCCACTCACTGCTTCAAATACCTTGCTCTAACTGACCAGGACCCTTATTCAGTCTGAGTAGCTCAGCACACTCCTGTCCAGTGGAACACCCAACCTTGGAGCTTCTCTCTGTGATCTACAGCCAGATTAATGAGTTCATTTGTTTCTTCACCATTTCCATAAACTGCAAAGCAAATGGTGTAATTTCCCCTTGGTTCTGGGATATTTATATAAAGGGATGGGAAAATGGCCATATGCACAGCTAGAAATCCAGAGGAATGCCACTAGTGGTGGGGATTCAGAGAGCGAGGAGCAGGGAATTAAAGTGATGTTTCAGAGAGAGGAGGGCATGAGGTGTTATTTGGGCACGGCTGTTCAGCAGCCCAGAGGAAATGCAGAGGGCTTCTCAGGTGGAGCAGGCAGCAGGGAGTCACCAAAACATGTTTTCATCTTTGCTTCTGGAGAGTCTGAATGAGACCACAGTGGAGTAGCAGCAACAGGTGTTCACTCAAAGCACTGTGTCAACATCCAAAAAATCAGGATGACAGGGAGGTGTTCCCCCCTGAAGTATCATATTTGACAGAGTGGCCTGGAGCAGGTGGGCAGCTTCAGACAATTGTTTTTGCTCCATGATGGGTGAGCAGTGTCCAGGCTCAGGAGGTGCATTTGGGACTGGCTGCCATCTGATCCTGATGAATTGTGGCTGAGTCTTAGCTGAGCAGGAGCCCTCAGCTGACGCTGGGCTGAAGTGTCGTTTGGTGGGTTGTGGCAGCTCAACCAAGAGGAATAAAAAGCATATGAAGTTTTGCGAGTACAGCAGCATCATTGGTATGTATCAAGAAAAAAAAAATAACATTCCCCATCTCTGGCTTTTCTGCTTAAAAGGGGAAACTTTCCTTTTACTACATCAAATAAATATCCCTGACTTTCCATTAAGTTTAACTTACTGGAAATTTTAAATAAAAATTCTAACTCAAAGCTGCTGAACCCAATGTCTTATTTTTGCTTAATCACTGGTGCCAAGTGCTAAAATACAACACTTGAAAAAGAATTAGGGGCTTTGAAAATAGTACATTGACATCTCTCTCCAGTTTCACACTCACCATTGTCCTTCTCACCTAATCTCTCTCTTTATTAAAATAGACTGATTAGTTTTGCCTACTTGGTACGAAGCACAACTTCTTTTTATGAAGGCACCAGTGCAAAAGAAAAGGTAAATGGGGAGAGAGAAGGAACTAATAAATGATTCTGCTTGACACCTGGGCTAGTAATACAAATGTCAACACAGCCACAATTCAGTGAGACACTTACGTATGTGCTTATACTTAAGCAAGTGTTTAAGTCTGTTCAGATTCAGCTTCCTGCCAAGGACACACTTCACTTGTGGGACATATGTGACTTAAGAATATGCTAAGTGTTTCAGTGATTTGGTACCAGCCCAATAAATGCCCTTCACAAGTAGCTGACTAAGTATGTGCAGTTATTTCTCAGATAAAGGGTGTTCACAACTGCACGGTTTGGTTGCTGTGCTATCAGCCCTGCTGATCTTCAAGGGTGGTATTGATTGAAGGACACTGGGGGATAGAAGCAGTCTCTGATACTGTGTCTCTGCATTTATCTACCTAGATTTGTCTTTGTGAGCCCTGGAAAACTTGCTTTGATATCTGAAAAGAAAATCAGATGCTCTGCCAATTTGTGAGTTATGGATGGGAATGGAGTGTTCTGTCATGAGGGACTCCAGTACTGGCCAAGAATGCTGTGGTGAGGCAGAGAGAAACATGAGCTGGACATGTCAAACAAAGGTGTGAACATCTTCAGACCAGGTCTGGCATTTCAGCAAGCACTTTTCCAATGAAGATAACAAGGATCACCATGAGTTTTCCAGGTGTTTATGTTTTGATGCTCTGGAAGAGAACATAAGGCCTGCCTTTCACACTGCAAAATGAATTGATGTTCTGGACCTGTTCCTGAAAATTCAAGGATAACTTTGGAAAATGATGGAACTGACTGGAAGCATACAGTATGGCAAATGACATTGCTTTTTCTGTGGAAGTCACCCCAAGCTGTGCTTTTTATATCTCTTTTTCTCTCCAGGGGCTAGCTACATGTCCTGAGTGCTGAGTGTGCAGAGGGCCCTGTTGGGCAGCTGCCGGTGGTCCTGCTGCTTGTTAAACACCACAGAGGAGTGTGGGGATGCAGAGTAAATGAGTCCAGTTCATCACAGCCTTTAGGAAGCTAATTGGCTACCAAGCTTTTGAAGGGTCAAATGCATTAGCATCTAGCCCCACTCTGCCCTTTGAACAGTCAGTGGTCAGGAGCAAGTCTGATTAGCAGGGCTCTTCGCTGCCTTCCAGCTCTGATGTTAACTCATGACTGACCTTTTGCTGCTGCTGTGTGTGTGGGGTGCAGAGCCAAAGACACAGTCTCCAGAAATAGCTCACTGGCTGACTTAAAGGCTGTGCTCAATACAAAGTGCATGTTGTTTTTAAAGTAAATAATTAGGGCTGGCTTTGTGGGTCTGCATTTTACTTAGTAGTTTCAAGCAGATGAAAGGCATGAAATTTGATTTTCAGCCCTTCTTTCAGCCACAGAGAGACTTCAATGCAGGTGCACTTATAACCAGGCTTCTTCAGTCTGTCGATGGCTGAAAATCCATCAGGATTACTTTTGCAGGAATTATTTTTCACAGTTGCAGACTTTCTTGCTGAATGATACATTACAGATCAATGCTGTAGCTTCAGAAATGTCCCCTAACTTAACTGGACAGACCCCACTAGCAACAATAGGTGAAATTATTTACCTGATTGTTTTCTGAAGAGATGTCAGAACATCTGAATTGGCTCCAGGAAGGTTGATTACTATTTTGATTTTGAAAACTATTTGTTGTGTCCTGCCTGCAACTGCATGAACTGGTGTCTTGAACATTCCCCAGAACTCAGATAGTTATTTATTATTTAAATACAAGCTAAGAGCGGGAAACTCTTAAAATTCCCCAACGCTCTCCTCTAAAAATAAAGATCCATTAGTTCATCCTCAATAAATGATTCTTAATTGTTCCCTCAGGTGAAATTGGACTCTTAACTTCTATCTCCTTGAGTTTCCTTCTTGGTTTTCTTTGTAGGTGCAGCATTTTTTTGTTGTTCTGCCACTGACATTCAAGTGCTAAAGCCAAATTTTGTGAAGCCATGTGGAGTGCAACACTGGCTCTGATGTCATGCACATAGTAGCCTGGAATGACCCCCATCCACTCTTGGTGACTCCTGTTTGTTTTGGACAGTGCCTAGAGCTCCATTTTTCTCCTCTCTATCTGGAAGATATCTTGCATATCCTCCCTGTTTATGATCACACTCGCCTCTGATGTTTCCTTCTTAGCATTGTTATCCATCTTCTGGCTTAGACATAAACCCTGAATGCTCCCAATCACTGAAGATCTGATGGCACTTTTGACAAAAGGAGATCACTGACCTCCATGGCCTGGCCACGGGCCAGCCTGGCTATTTACACCCTACCTACCAGAAATTCCTCCAATGGCCATGTTGTTTCTCACTTTTTTTGTCCCGAACTGCCTTTGATTAGATGCTGTTTTTCACTCCGTGCTACAGTTCAGCAGTCAGTGGCACTTTGGAGCTGGCAGGATTTTTTTCTGCTGGTAAAATGCCCTGGGTCCTGGGGGCATGTGAAGGTGCTACAGTTTGATTTCCAGGAATGGTCTCCAGTTGTTCCATGCCTTGCTGTGGAAGGTTCCTGTGCCAATCCCCCATTTCTCCTTACTAGCTATCATTATCTCTAGCTATTCTTATCTTAATAACGTTTTATGGAATGATTCCAGTATTTATGCTGTTTCCCATCTTTCTTTTCTTGCTGCCTTTTGAAAGAGGTGCTGGGGAAGGTGCTCAGCTGCTGTGAAACAGCCCATGGACAGAGAGCTCAGAGCTCTGTGCACTTCCAGCTGACAGAAACCCAGCCAAGGGCTTTTCCCATATACAGGAGAATTTCTAATTTAAATGAGTGCTATTAACTCTGGTTGTCTTCACGTTGGTTTTTAGTTTAAAATTAACAAAGCATATGACTGAGTTTTTCTCAGAGTGGGTTCCAAAAGGATCCAGGGGGCAGGAGACTGTGGTGAGACTTGGCAGGTAGGAAGGCTGCCCCTGTGAAGCCTGCTTGCTCCAGTTAGAGTGCTCTCTCTCACTTTAATACTCACCCTGTTGCCATCTTAAAGACATTTCAGTCAATCCAAGGAGATGTGGTGCAAAACAAAAGGTACTGGGTCATGCCGAGAGGTATGTGGGAGGGGTAGAGAGAATGTGTGAAGCACCAAGATTATATGCCCAAGGACAATCAGATTTGTACCATCTTTTTCTAATCTTTTCTGTTCTATTTGATCGTGGTTTGCCAAAATCAACACCACTGATTTTAATACAGGTGCCTTTGTTCCCAGAAATGGTCTGAATGAAACCTGGGATTATGAATTCTTTCCCATGTCATGCTGAACCTTGGGAAGCTTTCCATGCAGCAGGTAATCCTTTGATTATTTATTTTTTCTTTTCCTGTTTGCTGTTATTAACTTCCTCCACCCAGGTTTGACACTGTTGTAGTAGGATTTTGCTGTCCCACACCATGGTGTGACAGAGAGGCTGTACCCATTACAGATGGAGTTTGTAGACATGATTTTGGGTGCTAATGTGCCTTGGAAGATCCAATCCAAATAATATCCAAGACGTGAATATTGCAATTGCTGCATGGACACGCTGCCAGACTTAGAAGAGTCAAAATTTGGGATCAGGGCTGAAACAGAAAAAGGCTTTGGAAATCAGCAAGTTCCCTTCCATGCAAGCCCTTCAGGCACATTCAAATGTAGAATATGAGAACTAAGTACGAAAATAAAAGTTGTGAAAAAAATTGCCTCAGTTTCACTGTTCCTTTAAAAACTTGAATCTCAGCCCAAGGTCACAAATTGGTCCTCCCTGTTTTATAGACTTATAAAGAGACCTTGGGCAGTGTTTTGAGTAAACCTGGACTTACTGATGGCTTAAAGAAGTATGTGAAATCTGTGGTTCTGCAGGGTTCCAGTGTGAAAGCTGATGAAACTTGTTAAAAGGGAAGGGTGGTTGGTGGTTAATCACATACCTGAGACACAAGCAATGAGGGTCCTTCTTAGAGAGCTTTTTTGGGACAAGTCATGTCACATCCTTCTGTATCAGCTTTATCATCAGTAATGACATGATGGGAGGATTTATCTGCCCTACCTGCCTGCCTTATTTGCAAAATAGGTTGAAAACCCTGGAGATGGTGTAATAAGTGTTAAAATTACTTCACTCAAAACCATTTAAAGTTTCTGTCATTGGAGGGGTAGGAAGTCTCACCTCTTATATTGTGAAGAGGCAGCAGATGACCTATTAGTTTGCATCCTACATATAGTGATCCATCAACACCAGGATCAATTTCCTGAAGGTCACCGGCTCTTTTAAATCCTGCCATCCTCTTTGAATTCAGACAGCAGGGATTTGGCTTCTCTCTCCCTCACCTGCATTTTCCCTTCTTTCTCTTTTGATAAACACAGGCATTGCAGCTTTAAGATTTTAAGACCTTTCCCAGATGGAAAAGGTCATTTGTCTTTCACTACTCAACACTTCCTTCATGAGTTCATTTAAACATTGCCAGGCATCAGAAGAACAGAACTCAGCTGTAGGGTTATCTGTGTCTTATTCCCCTTTTGTGTAGGTGGCAAAACTGATCTAGAACAAAACTGTTTGGTTCCCATAGCAATTTACAATGTGCAGGGACCATAATACTGCGCTCTTCCCACTCCTTATCTACACCTGTTATGTCTTCCTCTGCCACACTGCTAAGAGCTGTAGCACTGGCACTATTTTGAATGGCATCAAGCAGGCCATTTCCCCAAATTTCATGCAATTTCTCCCTGTTTCTGGTAAGGACAGGATGTACTTTTAATCTAAGGAGAAAAAAGCAAACATTTTATTAGCTGCTTTCAATTGGATTCTCAATGAAGTTAATTAAAGGAGTGGAATGAAAAGATATTACAGTGCATCTACTAATCTTGGTACATTATTTATATTAAATCAGTCATCAAAATTAGTCATGTGCACTATCTTCCTGTGTGTGGTCTGGTTTGAAATGGTGTGTTTGTTTCCACTCAGCTCCACTGGATACAGTTAAGATACACATTTGATGTGTTATGCAGTTAGATCATATTTTGAAAGCTTATTATGCTCTCTATCTCTCTGTATCTGCAGGCTCAGAGTCAAGGGACCATTAAAGGCTTTCAGCTCAGCTTTGCAGTGTGCCTGAGATGAGACAAGTGACAAAAGTCCTCCTTTCCTGTGAGCTCACAGGCGCAGCTGGCCCCGGCTCATCCTCTCCCAGCCCTTTGCTGTGTTTCTCTGCCAGGTGCTGCTGCTGGCCGTGGCTACTGGGGCCAGGGGAGCAGTGGCCCACCAAGCCCTGTGTGGCAACAGTGGCTCTGTGAGAGCAAAGGCCCTGCTGTCCCCCTGGCCATGGCAGTGGAGGAGCATCCCTTGCACCCAGCCCCTGTCCAGTCTGCAGAGTGCTGCCTGCTCCATCAAGAATGAAATCCCTCTGGTTCTGCCGTCAGACTCTGGGAAGCTCTTACCCCCTGCAGGTACCACAGTGCCTGCTTTGTTTGGCTTTTCTCACTTTTCTCCTTAGGATGTGCACCAAGAAAAAATCAGGGGCAACAAAGTCATTTCTGGGTGGTCAAAGAGCTGCTCCTTCCCTCCCTGCCTTATCTCATCCTCTCCTGCAGAGAGCAGATAGAGTTACAGATCCCAGGAGAGGAGAATAGTTTAGTGATCCCTCCTTAAGGTCACTGTCAATGCTGTTGCATGAATTGACCTACTAGGGGCTTCTGTGAGAGCAGTGCTGTTAACTGGACACGGAGGGGTGTAGCATTACAGAGCAGTGCATGGAAGTCGCCCACTTAAATCACTGAAGCATTTTAATTGACATTCAGTAACTCTCCTTTTCTAACAGCTGCCTTTAATAGAGCAAGCACTGCTAATGCCAGTCATGGGGCTGCTCTGTGCTCTCTACCACAGCTCCTGCTTGAGCTGCAGGGGCAGCTCAATGCCTGAGAAATGCACCTGGAAATATAATTTTTTTCATTGCAGAGAGCAAAAGTAAGTGCACAGCCACTCACTTGCTCAACACAACACAGGCTGTGAGCAAGTGCAGCTTGGGTGGGAAGAGGTTAAGAAATAAGAAATAAGTGTCCACATTGGCTCTGGGCTGCTCAGCTCGGGGGTGAGTCGAGGCTCTCTGTGAGTTTTCCCTGGAAGATGGGGAAAGGAGCAGGTCTGCCTGCTTGTTCTGGGGAGCAGGGAAAGCAATGCAGGGAGGTAGGGACATATTCCAGCTGATCTCCTTTCCTTTGAGTACTTCCTCACCTTTCCTCATTGATGTTATTCAAATCCATTGCATTTTTACACTTGTCAAAGGCTTTTCAAATTTCACATCAGTATCTCCTTCTTTGAAGACAATACACTTTTGGAAACCCTTGATAATGTGGCAATAATTTCATGTACCCCAGCCTTACTCTGCAATAGCAATCGCCAAATACTCTTTCCCCATCACACTGCTTTGCTTATTTGTGGGCAGCTTAAGGGTTGATATAAAGGCATGATAGAAATCCATCTTGCAGGCTCAGACCAGACATATTGATCCTACAGAACGAGGATTTGTGCTCTTGAGCCCCACTCCACTAACTATAGCAACAAGAAATGTGTCTGTAGCTGCAAAAGGGCAAAATAAAGAGAAGAGCAAACCCCCTGTGAGAGGGCGTGGTGAAAGTCCAAAATGTATTTTAGACCAAGATACATTTCTGCTCTCTGAATATATTTTGGATTTTTTTTTTTTTTTTTGTCTTGAAACCAGTGCATGTCTCTAGTTGAGATGCACTATGCTCATGAGGGACTGCAAGGTAGCTGAAGAAACCAAACAAATCTGGTGTGCTAGAGACAGCCACTCTTGCTCCTGCTGGATAGGGCCTTACGCTGGGAACAGTCTAGTTTTTTTCTCAGTTTCTCCCAGTGGGTGAAAACTGATTTCTGCTCTGATTCCTTGAATGAGGCAGCGGGGGTAAAGCTCTCAGGTATAGAAGGGGCAGATGCCAGATATAGAAAAAGCTTCTTGAAATCTTAGTGCAACTTCCAGCAAAGCTAGGAAGCAAGCCACATTCTAGATAATTTTCCATGCTTTATTACCTTTTCTCATTATTTTTCTGGTTACAATGGCTGAACCTGGGCTCAATGTCTCCAGTTCTCATAGAAGTATCATTCACTTTGTGTTCCAGAATTAAAGCAGTAAGCATAAATCTCTTGATCAAGGATGCATCCCCTCTGACTTTTCTCATAAGATATTAATAAGAGAGAGGCATTATCAGATTCCATTTAACAGGTGTGTAGAAGAAGGGGAAATCTCATAATCATTTAATACTTTCTGCAGGAACATCCTTCATCAGCTTTTGCTAATTATGAAGATGAAGCCATTTTCTATTTTTCCCATTTAAAGCCAAAGACAAAATTCAGGAGACAGCAATAGCAATTTATTTTCTAGGTTTTGCTTTCTTTGTGCAAAGGAATGCCAAGGTAACCTCACAGGATTTCATTTAAAAACAAGAATTCAGAGGAAAAATACCATGGCTTTAGCCCACTGCCTCTATTAGTTTATTAAAATATTAGTCTTGTAGGTGTGTTAGATTGATTTGCCTTCCATGGTGTTTAAAAATAGCTGTGAGAATAATGGGCTTCATCAAAAATCATTAACTGGGACGTTACTTTCATTTTTTAACCACAGAACAAAGTGTCACAGCCAGATTAAACAAGCCAGAAAGCATTTGGAGTGCACACAAACAGCCAGAAATTTATATATATATACCTTAATCATGGAAAATCCTGGAAGATATTAGCTGTCTTCCACTGCAGTTGGGTCAGAATCCCTAAGAAAGGTCAGATTGTTTGAAGTGGCTGGTATTTGTACCAGCTGACATGCAAAGGCTCAGTTATTTATAGTGGTTTGCCTGCATCCCCACAATGCTAAGGGACCGAATGAGATTGCAGAGATGAAAGGACACTTCAGTCTAACAACTGCAAATAGCTGTAGCTCACTGAACTTCTAAATTATGACATTACCAAGCCAGAGAGCTGGCAAGCTTAAGCACAGGTTTTAATCCTTATGGGGTAATGGGATCCCATAAGAGCCCTTTTTTTGGAGGGGACATTTTATTTTGATAAAGTTTAGTTCCCTATGTAGTGCAATCAAACTTTAGGGCTTCCCTTCCAAGTTTCCTGTATGAGCTGTGTCGTCTTTATCTGGTTGTGTCAGCCAGCCCCTCTGATGGACTTGTTTTTTTTAGCTATAGGACTTGGACAGGGAAAGAAGAAACTGGGGTCATATGAGGAGAGTGTTGGGACTGGGAAGAAATGTGGATCCAAGTTCATCAGGGTGAATGCTCACCCCTTTTTGCTGAATATTTGGTAGGCAAGTGACCCACCATAGATCAAGAGGGAGAGAAAGAAGACATTTCTGATTAAATTGAAAACACTGATAAAAACTTATGGGGAAAGATAAGGGCAGTGACCATGGCCAATAAGAGTGAAAACTCCTGTAAACTGGCACAGGAGATCTCTCTTGAAGAAACCACCCACAACTTCCAGTTTTACTGGACTAGTCAGGTCTCTGGGGAAAAGGTGCTTTCTACTCATCTTCAGGTCCCAAATCATCAGGGAATTAAAGACATGGAATGTTGGCCCAAACAGCCAAATGGAGGAAAAAGGTCCTTGCAGCCAATTCAGCCTCATGGGAAAACTCCCATTTTGCCCCAGAAGCAGCAGGCAGGAGCAGCTGAGTTGTTGTTTCTTTAAATCAGTTTAGTTTGGTGTGGGATGCCCTTTGGAGCACGGCTGATCAGGCCAAGAATGAGCAGGGTGTTATCTCTGAACAGCTCATGAGCCTTCCTGAGCAGATAGCCTGGAAAGAGCCCCAATGACTGGCTCTAATCCTAAAGCCTTCCCTCACACAGATAAACCCCCTACAGCCAGAGGGACAGAGGAAATTACTGATATTCACTCATCTATTTATATTTAGACAAAAGATTAAACGACTTGGAACTGCCACGCTATGTCCATGGCCAGGCTCCTACAAACATGTGAGAGCTTGCAAGGCTTCTCTGCACAGGCTTAACTGGAAATGGACTTGGGATTGTGGACATTTTCCAGCAGTGTGCTTCCTCAGTGAAGGAAAGCTATGTTTAGAAAGGAAACAGACTGGTTTTTTAGGGTTGAACTTACCAAGAACCATCATTTTGATGAAAACAAAAGATTCCTGTTGAATTTGTGTTTCTATAAAAGTCTAAACAATTCCACAGACGTGAAGCATTGTCACTTTGTGAGGACTGCAGGCATGTTGAAACAAATCTTTGCAAAGAGGATGTTCTGATGCTATCAGAGCAAAATCACTCAGGATTTCAGTTTCATAGGAAATTTCAACCTTTCTTGTTCTCTTTCCAGTAAGGTACAAAAAAAAAGAAATAATCAGAAGATTGTAATATCCCTGGCTTCAAAGGGAAATTCCAGGTCTCAACCAGCTTTACTAAACCTCCCTCTACTCTTGACTGGCACGAGGCCAGTGCCAAGGTAGGCACCTGAAAAATTTTATGGAATTACCATGTTTTTTTCATCACCCCTTCTCCCACATTTCCTCACAAAGAGCACCCATTGTGTCAGGTGATAGAAAGACATGTGAGAAGCAAGACCTCTTCTCTGCCCCATGACACAGCATGGCATAAGCAACCCTTGACCAGTCACCTGGAAATACTTTGCTCTTCATCCTCATGTTTTTGTTGTCAAATGAGTTGGACAGAGCAACTTCTGGCTTCATTGTGTTTGCAGGGGTTTGAGGGGTAGTTCCAAGAAGCATCTTCTGACCATTACTGTCTGCTCTAAAAAGACTTTTTAAAGGGTTTTGGTATTAGAGAAGATATCAGCAATTGTTTTTCAGGTGGTGTTTCAGCTGTTTTGCTGGAGGCTTGCAGACACTGGACAGCCTTGCCTTTATTGATTTGCCTTGGTCAGGTTGTTGCTGTGCTCTCAGGGCAGTTCCCAGCCTCCTCTTTCCATCACTTTCCCCCCTGCCCCACCCCAAGTCCAAGACCTAGACCAATAGCCTGTGCTTGGGATACTCAATATAAGAAAATCAAGAGGGACAACTTCCGCAGCGTGGGACACCTGCTCTGTCAGAGGGGCCTGAGCAGGGTAAGAGTTTTCTTCAGGATGGCCTGAAAGGGTGGCATGGACCTCTGCAGGAATGCAGCCTCACCACAGCGTGGGTCAGGGTGGAAGGTCCACTGGGGGTCATCCAGTGCAGCCTCCCTGCTCAGACAAGATTCCCCAGAGCACGCTGCTCAGGACTGTGCCCAGACACCTTTTGGGCATCCCAGGCAAGGAGACTCCACAACCTCTCTGAGCACTGTCCCTGTGCTCAGCCACCTGCACAGTAAAGTTACAGATATCTTCAGTTTCTTCTCCAAATGCATGGACCTTTAACATGTCAATGCACAGCAAGACCACTCCAATCCAGAAATTCAGAAATCCAGCTTAATGATTCCATTTTGCCCCATGTCTCACCAAACACAAGGCCACAGCGAAGTTTTCTTCCCCAAGAAGAGATGAGCGAAGAGACTGGTGACAGGTGTTAATTAGAGTGTTAAAATCACCTCTGGAAAGAGCTCAGACATGTCGTGGGGCCTCCCAGTATACATTTATTTCCTTGGAACTTGCCTGTTGGTCCTACAATTAGCATGGAGGCTGGCCCTGCAGTGCACAGTGTGCTGGAGGTGGCATTAAGGAGGACCTGTTTTCTTAGACTTGCTGTTTTCCTCCTTGCTATCTGCAGTGTATATTTATGTTAATTGGAGCAATACATCTGTCCTCAGAGTTTATCAGATTCAGGGAGATAAGATATTGCCATCAAAGCCTATTCTGAGCCAGGAGCTCCCCAGTAAATCAATGTTACATGGATTAAGATTGCCTTGAGATTTTCTCTAGAACATTTCATCTGCCCATATCTGGAAAGAGTTTCTAATCAGAGCTCTGTAAAAAATGGCTTTAGGAATTTTCTCATGCAGCTTACAAACTCTGTGGTCTCAAACAGGCTTTAATTACCAGGGCTTCAATGGCAGCAATTTTATGATGTTTCAGAAGTGAAATAGTTTACACTCTGGTGATAAGAACTTCATAGGAGCCAGTAAAACATAAAGCAGAATTCCACAGCAGGAGATGGATTTTTAATGGATTTTTTCAGATAATCTTTAGCCTTTTCCACCAGCAGTGAAGATACATAATGTATTAATGGGCACTTACACTTTATTTTCAGTAGTTTTACCTGGTGCTCCTACCTTTCACTTTGCCATGTTTAGATACAAAATCAACCCCATTTCTGTCCATTTGAATACAAAAAAAAGCCAAGCATACTTCCATCTACCACAAAAAGTATACCTTTTAGGACAGATGTCACCACAACACAAGCCCTGCCACAAGCTCCACGTGGATCATAGTGGTTGGTATTCTGCACTCACATGCTGGCCACACTGGAAGGTAAATGTGGAAGGGTGGTCTTGCATGTCAGAGCTGAAGTAAACATGTGGTAGCATTGGGGTAGGTGAAGACTGCCAGTATACACAGGAGTAACTTCAATTATCCAGTGCTGCTGAGTCTGGACTTCTAGAAGGATAAATATTTACTACTCTAAATGAAATATATATGTCATACAAGTGTTTGTTGCCATCTGTCTAGGATAGATTAAGGGAGAGCAAAAATTGTGTAGTTGTCACGTGGTCCTTGAACTAAAAACTTTCCTTGGAGCAGACAGGTGTTATTTTAAAGTTCTACCACCTGCAGAAACCTTCATCTCAGCCTAATCAGAAAAGTTCCAGTTTGCCTAACTGGGGACATTGCTCTCCCTGCAGGCACTGGGGTCCATGCCCTAATAACTGATGAACCCTAAGTCCTGTCCTTGCCTTTACCACCAGTCTGTGGGGTGAAAACAGGGGAACTGTTGGTATTGCCAACATTACATCTGAAGTGCCAGCCAAGCCTTTGCTTAAGACCAAACTTGTCCATCAGATTTGAGTGCAGGTGCAGATGAGTCCAAAGCACAGAAGACAACACAAGTTTGACTCTTCTGGACTGTGACTACCTCCACTTTTGCAGTGAAACGACTCCGGGTGCTACTACAAAGCAAATAATAACACCACAACTTTTTACAGTTCAGTTTAACTTTGCTGGAAGGATTGCGTCTGACCCAGTCCCAGCCTGGACAAGCCTCTGTCATGTGAAGGTTGCTTTGATTTATGCCTGCACTTAACAGGATCCAGGTGGCCCAAGGAGAGCGTTGGGGTGCTGTCACTCCCTGCTCCAGATGAGCGCCGGCTGTTTCTCGCCAGGTCACTCAAACAGCAACAGAACAGGTGATAGAGAGACCTCAAACAGCAATGTAACGTTGGCCATTCCAGGACATTGTAAATCAGGCTGCAAACCCCCACGTTTGGAACAGCTCGTGTCATTGCCTGGGGCAGCACCGCAGACACGGCTTTATTTGCTTTGAACAGAATTAAAATGAGAAATAAAAACGCTGCTTTTGACAGCAGTTTAGTTTTAAATAGATGGCATATTAAATACTGTTTCTTAGGGCAGCGGGTTAATTATGCAACCTCTTTCCACTGCATCCTGTTTATAGGAATGGACTGAATCACCCTTCCTTGCTGTGCTTCACATCTCTCAGGGCTGGCTTTCATTTTGGCAGAGCAGTCACCCCTTTGCAATATTTTGATACACATCAAAATGTTTTTGTCTGCAAAGCCATGTTATCAGACTGACATTCTCAGACAACCTTTGGGCTGAGTGGGTTTCTGGAGCTTGGCAGCACAGGCATCTTTCGATTTACCACCTTCCTAAAAATACAAGTGGTTGTAGTGAGGATAATTGATTGTGCTTGAGAAACACACGGGTTTTACCAAAACTTCCTTACCCCTTTTGCTATTTTGGGCACCTCTGTAACCCACAAATTGTTGTGCTTCTATAAAGTGTGTATTTTTTTTAAACAGATCTGTGGGGAAGCTCCGAGTGATGGGCAAGCTGCATATGTTGATTCTTTTTGCAAATGGGGCCTTGCTAATTAATATCAAAATTTAGTTGGTGTATCTGGTCATAGATTGTAAAGATATTTCTCCTAAGATAATAAAAAAGGAGTTGTTTTAAAAAATTAAAGAAGTGGAAGACAATAAAATTACCTGAAAATCATAAGGCTATGGAGTGTTGCACTGAAGATATGTATTTTTTAAATGATCTAGAAAGCTGTTCTTGAGTGCCAAGAGCAGCAGCAGAGTGTCTGTGTTTGTACACATATGTACACACCAATGTTTCTGACCATTTTACAGGGTACCTTCTCTTTTAGGAGCACAAAGTACATTGAAAGGGCCTCATTTTCACTGGCTGGAGCTCAGTGTGTATTTGCACAAACCAGCTTGTATCAGAATTTGGCCCTGAAAAGCTTTTTTTTCCCAATGATACATAATAAATCTTCCATCTGAGGGATTTTCAGACACGCTCCTACTTGACTCAGGAGTAGTGTTTATTGGAAAAAAACTTTGATGGAAAGGGTTTTTTTCCCCCATCAGTAAAATGTGGTAGCGCTATAATAATAATAAAAGGAGAAGTTTGTGAGCTCATGTTGCTTTTGGGGAAATTTAATTTCAAAAAAAGTGATGAAAAAGTTCCAATAATGTTGAAACATCCTAAATTAGCTCCATACCTGAAAAAAAGTCAGATATATTACTTTCTTTTAAACTTGTGTCACTTGTTTTTAGAAATTGATACTATATTATATATTAAAATATAAAACCATGGGGAAAATGCAACTTTCAGTTTCTGCCCAATCAATAATTTTCTATGTGAAAGAAAAAAAAATGCTCTGAAAGGAAATAATATAATTTCTGTAATCCCTGAATCTCTGTGAAATGAAATTCACTGTTTCCTTTTGTTCTCCAGCAAAATTATCAGTGTGAAAAAGACCCCCAAAAAGAAAACAATGTATTGATTCATCAAGCAACACATTTTTTCCCTCTGGAGTCCTGCTGTCTTTTGGGTTCTGACTTCGCTTGCTTTGTTTTGTTTCAAATGCCTCAGTTAGTATTTTATGGAAAGCTTTCCTCTTCCAGGTTCAAGGTCTGGTGTCTGAAATTTCAGAGAATGCACCAGTCCATTTCCTTCTCTTGACCTCAACATGTTTTCTCTTGAGGTTTGCTGTATGAAAATTGTGTGTGTAGTCAATCAGCAAGAAAATGCTGTGGTGGTAGATAAATCCACAAGACTTTCTAAATTTTACAAAAGTAAAAATACTCATTGCAGGTGTGACATTTCTGCCTGCAGTCACAACCTGTGGTTCTCAACCACAATTAAGAAAGTTTTTGTTCACGTTGCTTTGCAGGAATTTGCTCTGTGCTGTGGAGTAAGTAAGGAATGGTGGGTGACAAGCAAAATATCCTCAAGTAAATCCTGTCAAAAGCAATGTGCTTACAAAGATCCACTGCAGGAGAAAATCTGGAGGACGGCCGACCAGGTGCCACCTGGTTGATCACCATCTTCATCAAACTGCCAGCTCCAGTTTCCTGAGGAGACTCGTATGCAAGAATTGGGTGGATATGGGGAATAAAGAACTGATGAGTTCCTGCTCCAACCCAGTAGCTTTCTTCCATCTACAGGAAACTGGTGTGACCACACAAGTGTGGATCCCCAATGGTTCCTCCACTGGCAAGAAGAAATAAACATCAGCCAGTGTGTGAGGTAACAGCTTTTGTCCTCTCTGGGGGAGTGATCTCTTGGAGAGAACAAAACTGGGACATGTTCATCCAAGAATGACAAATGACTTTTGGGAGAAAGATGCAGTGCTTTGTTTGAAAGCTGAGTTTGTACAAACTACACAACAACAGGAAAGGTTTATAAAATGGGAGATACAGGTCAGTGTCTAATTGATGGGACAAGACTTTCACCCTGTCATAAAGAAAAAAAACAACAACAACATCAAAAACAACAACAACAACAACAACAACAACAACAAAGAAAAACCAAACCCAAATCAGAAAGGCACAAAAAGCCTTGAGATGTTTCTCTTCTGTCTCTTGACAGGTGCCTCAAGCTCCGTGTCCTGGGACTGTGGATGTCTCTCTGTTTGAGAGTGCTGTTCTTACAGAATGATATTAGTCTTCCTCAAATGTAAAGAAGTTGGCAACCTCCTTCTGGAGCCAAAAAAGGAGTTTGTTTAAAAGTATCTCATCCTCCAATTCTCCTCTGTAGGTAGATGTGGAATAGTTCTCTCTAAACCTTCAGTTTTTCCCTCATTTCTTGCAGAGAACAACACTGCAGGCAAAGACAGCTCACAAATGAGGGCTCTGTGGTGAAAGACAAGTCTGGGTATCACAGCCAGCTTGCATCAACTGCAGCCTCTGCTGGTGCCATCTGAGTGACTTAATGCTAGCTGCATATTAGCAGCTTCCAACAGGTTCCTTCCATGCATGTCTGCTTCTTCTACCCCCAATACTCACCTAAATAGGTTGAGAGAGGATGGAATTTCACAGCTTGTCACCTGAGAGTGAGACAATTTTCTTTGCCCATGTTTTGAGATTAACAGAGACAGAAGAAAGAAAATGGAGAAGCATACACACTTGATCAAGGAAAAATACTACAGCCAGGGAAGCATCAGTGCTGTGGGAGAGAGCCAAGAGCAAGGACTCTGAGGATGGGACTGCCAGCCTGCACTGCTGTCCTCTCTGCTCCTCTCAGCTGTGGCAGCTGGGGGAAAGGCAACCTGCACAGGAGGACACTGCACCTTCTTTAGCCTGTGCCAAGAAACCCAGATTCTGAAGGGTGACTTGTTTTCTGTTTACTGTTTGTTCTCTGTCCTCCCCATCTTCCCAAAACTACTTCACAGGCAGAATTTCAAGGGCAAAGCATTTGATTTTTCCAAGCACTGGAGTTTTCTGTGATCCTGCTCCAGTTTGAAGTGGTGTCAGTGGATGCATTAAAACATTCCCTTTTTTGTGTGCTTTCCCATTCTGCTTTGGCAGCAGACCGGCTTAAAAATCGAGACCCGATCCTTCCAGTTGTTGTTTTTGGGCAGACAATGCAAGCATTGTGCATCGCTTAAATGGAGCAGATTCCCATTGTTTACACTTCTTCTTGTGGCATTGTTAGGCTTAAGCAATTTGTCTGCTGATAGCCCCATATTAGGAGTTCTCATCCGCAGAATCACTGGAAGATATGATCAGAACCAGATCTGTGGTGGCAGTCCACATGTCACTGCCAGCTCTGTAGAGTGATAGACAGCCTCATAAAAAGGCCACAGGGTGAGCTGAGCCAGAGATGTTTGCTAGTCTGGGTGGCACTGTTGTGTATGAATGATCCACATCTGCTGTGAAAGCAAGCACTAAACGTGAAGAGAAGGTAGATAAGGAGAGCGATGTGACAGAACTTCCAGCTGGATTTTCTTTCTTGGACTTTGGAGTGTCTAAGCTGAAATGCATTTGACTGCTGTATGACACAGTAGTAATAACAATAATAATAATAATAATAATAATAATAATAATAATAATAATAATAATAATAATAATAATAATACCTTAAGCCATTTCAGGTGTGTTGATATTTGTCACCTACTTTGAACTCTTAATTTTGCTTCTTTCTCTAGAGAAGGGCATGCTGTGAACAAGGGCAACTTGATATGGCTTTCACTTTGGAGAAGCTTTTTTGGAGATTTCCACTTTCAGGGAGCTTCTTATGAAGCCATGTATATGGTCTAATTAAAAGCTTATGTGGCTGAGGTAGATAAATAAGGGGAGGTTTTATTTGAAAAGAACACTTGCTGCATTTTGTGAGGCTTTTACATGAAAGATATTTTGATTTGCCACATCCCACAGATATTTGCACCTCCGTGCTGGCCTGCATACAGGCTGCACTGATTCCTGTTCCCAGCCATTCCTGACACAGGGTCTGTCTTGCTGCATTCCTGTTTATGTTTTATAAACTTAAATCTGCTTCTCCCCAGCATGCCTTGCCTGTGATCAGTCCCTGCTTTGTAGCCCACGATGGAGGCAGCTCACCTTGAGCTTTCAGGCACTATTTGTTGACCTTGGTCTGCAGGAAGCAAGGACTGCTGGAGCATGGCAGTCCTTTCTGGGAAATAACCCTCTGTGACTGTCACACAGATTTCCTTGTTTAGCCCCATCTTCACAGCTCATTACAACTGCAAAACCACTTATTTAAAATACAAGTGTGGCCTGTTTCATTGCCATTTACTGAGAAAAAGTTCTGTTTTCTGAGCACTAGCAGAAGTTATGGAGTGTGGCACCACTCCACAGTATCAGCTCCTGGTGTCATTCCAGTGGAGCTGGCACCAGCAGAGATCACTACAGCAGCCCGTGTCTTCCTCTTTGTGTTTGGCAAAATTACAAGGAGTTGGGAACTAGGCCTTGTAATGGTCTCTTCTGGAATTTTCCATGCTGGGTGTATTCCTCTGCCTGACTATTTTGAGGACTGTTCTAGCAAAAATAGCTCCTTTATTTTGAAGGCCTGAAGCAAGATGAAAAACTAATATGAACAACTTTAAAACAGTTTTTTGCAGCTATTTAATCCATAAGCTTGCAGTGCTGTTTTTCTTTGGAGCAGGAGCTTGGAAATGAGCAGCCTATGTCACCTGGGGGCCAGGTTATGGCTTTTCAAAAGAGACCTTTTGAAATCCCTCAACATTGCTGCCTGCACATTCTCAAGCTGTCAAACTCTTTTGAAGACAGTGGCTTCAGCAATCATTTGGAAGTGCTCTTCAGGCTGGCCATTCAATACAGGGTAAGGAACAAGGAGTCTTTCTCTCATCCAACAGTCTTTCTCACTACTGAAGGCAAAATGAAGGTGCTGGAGAATTAAAAAGGAAGGTTGGGGTACAGCAGCAGAAGCAGAGGATAAAGATTGGGTGGGTTAATAGTCATTTGAGATGCCATTGTAGCCCTTTCTGACCTTTTTCCACTGGTGTCTGTCACCTTGCAGACTGCCAACAGCTCATTTTCTTCATTCCCCATCAGTATTTGCCAAGAGAGGCAAGTACTCTTGCTCTCTTTTCCAAAGAGAGGAAAATGCTGCTTATACTCTGATATCAGCTCCTCTCTTAGCTCAAAATGTGGAGTTATACCCAATTTATCTCCAAGTCCAGTCTTGCTGGTTGGGTAGGTGGAACCCAGTAGCTCTCCACCAGTGGAAAGCCCTGTTTTTAAATTTTTTCTTCTTAAAAAAAAAATAACAAAACAAAACCAAGGGTATTTTGTTAGCAGACATTAGAAGAACTGAATTGTAGTGTCTGGCATTTTGGCCTCTAGCACTATTTCAGAATGATATTGAGGAAATGAATCATGATTTGTGCTGAAGGAGGCTGTTGTTAGCCAGACCACTGCCTCACACATCCTAGGAGATGAAAGTGAATGAGGCAGAGACCTTGGTGAAGAGCACAGAGCTTGAGGGACCTTAATCCCTGACCGACCAGAATCATTAACTTTGTCCTGGAGAGTAGCAGGGACCTCTAATATGATGCTAGAAAAATTACTTGGAGGAACCTTTCCATATTACTTAACTCATGGTAAATGTCTCCTTTACTAAGCAACCCTGACACACAGAAGGATCCAGCCTGTCAAAACAAAACAAAGCAAAACAAAACAAAAAACACTCCACAACAAAACCAACCAAAAAACCTCCCACTGCAATCTCACCTAGACTTGGAACTACAAAGGTTGGTATTTGTACTTTTCTACTTCTGTCCTATCAAAGTACAGGTTATTTAATCAGCACCTATGTGATTCACCTTAGAAAATATGACAAGTTTGGGCTTGATCCTTCTAGGTCTTATCTCCCAGGACTGTTGTAAAAATTAACTGATGGCTGTGGAATATTGTCAAACTACACAGCAATATAACAGGAAACTCATAGAATATTAGAACACACCTTGGTTTAATACAATGCTTGGATACAGAGAACAGTAGATAAGACCTGAAAACACTGTTGAAATTACAAGGCTACAAGAAAATACAAACTACACATGGATTCAGTGAGCCTCAGCCACTCTGTGATAAATAAAGTGAGAAAAATAGCACATGTTAAAGTTCTATAATGGGCACAGAGAAAGGCAAACAACAATTGGACATGAGACTCCAATGAGCATTTCCTACTGTGCAAGTGTGAGACCTGCCAGCCTTGAATCTTGGAGGTACAAAACTGTGGGAGGTGGATATTGCAGAAAATGCAGGGATTTTGCTGCAAGCACTGTGGAGTACCTCAAGGTGACCTGGATCTGTTGGCACACAGAGGATTCCCATGTGATGCTGTTCCACAGCTCCAGGATCTACAGCCCTCAGGCACTACAGGCCTGTGCCTGTGCTTTATTCCAGCCCCAGAAGAGCCCCTCAGCTGTGGTCTTGTGAGCCATTGAGGCATGATACATTTTAAAGTTTCCTCCCTTTGTGGAAGAAACATCCCTGCAAAGCTGAGGGACTCCACTACCCAGGGCAGCGCAGAACAAATTCAGGAAAGGACAAGGAGGGGTTTTTAGAGGATGGGACTAAAGATGAATTGGTATGACTTGAACAGGGTTTAGGAAGACCTTTTCACAAAACAAATGCAACTTTCCCTTGCTAGACTTCCTTGTCCCACACTTTTCATTCACCATGAGCCAAAAGAGACCAGAATACTAACCCTCAAATTATTGCCAATTTGTTCAGCTCTCTAGAAAAATGCCTCCAATAAACACAAACCCTGCAAGTCAGAGTAGCATTAAATCAAACCTTAAAAGATGAAAAATGCTCCTTTCACTGTTTTATCTGAAGCCAAAAAGGATATTGCTTTACATTTTTTCAAAATAGAAGTGCATAGCTTTACTGCTGCCTTCCAGCATCGAGGGATGTTCCCCCTGGTAAGAGCTCATTAATTTGAGAGTGGGCTTGATTAGACTAGAACTGAACAAGACCGAAACATTTCATTTCATTCTTTCACACTAATCTCTTGGCAGAAAAAAACCTTTTTTGCCCATCGCCCCCACTCAAAACACAAACAAAAATAAGAGTTCCCCCGACTTCAAAATCTGTATGGACCACAAAATAGCCTGAAGGGCTCTTTTGTTATTACCATAAATGCATTACACAAGTGAATAAAATAGCTGTTGGTAGCTCAGGTCTATGGGATACTAGTAATCCTATATAATTGCCAACTTGTGGGGTGATTGGTGAAAGAAACCTTAAAGCCTTTTTATTTTATCTTAGTAATGATGAGGGAGTTACCCAAAACATATGAATGCATCTCTCCTCCTTTAGACCATCAAAGGTTCAACAATGAATTCCTTTCTTTGAGAAAGCTGGGCTTTAGTCTGCCATGAAACTCAATCCATGGCCCTCTCATTAATTTTGCTAAATAGATTAGCCAATTGGAGTTGCTGCTTCAGAGGGAAACAACCTCCAAAACAAGTTTTTCCCCATTCTCAAGGTGAGATGTTTTGCTCACAGGACATCCTTTCAAGTGCACTGGAGTACTTTTAGACTGGATTAGCTGAGGCAAATGGATTAGTCTTTGTAGGTATTAGAACCAAGGGCCTTTAAGAAAGGAAAACAAGGTGCCTAGTTTCACCAGTATGCCACTAAAAGCTACTTAGTGCAAACATCCGTAAAACTGTCAAGAATGAGGACTTGTAAAAGCAACTGTAAGCACATCCTCAAGCTAATTGTAAGACACACATTTACACAGAAATATGCAAACTGCAAACACAGCCTGAATAGGGACTGTCACACACGTATCTGTTCTTAGGGAGCATAGGGCATTTTTTACTGGTGTTTCAAAGCTGAAACGCTGCAGCATCTGCTAATTTTTCTTCCAAGCAAGCCATTTGATTAAGGCATTAATCCTCTCACAAAGGTAAGCCCAAATGACACTCCTCTTTGCTGGCTTTCTGAGGGTCCAGCCCAGGGAAGTGCTGAGCTTTACAGAAGGGGGGAATCCACACATCAGTGGCATTGTGCAGCCATTCAGGGCTGGGCCTTATGCCTTCAGTCATTTCTTGCCTAAGTGTGAAACAGTAAACCAGCAGGAGCAGAATGCTTGTCTGAAGCTAAGAAAGTGACTGAGGAAGGCAGGAATTTAAAATACTTCTTTCTCCTAAAAGGCTTCTTCCCTTACCCCAACAAGCATTGACTTGACTGGGCATTAATGAAGGACGTGTTCCTATTCCTATAGAAAAGTTTTAAAAATACCCCAAACCCCATAATTTAGATGGATAGGCAATACATACCACAAAAAAACCCAAACAAAAACAAAAACAAAAACCCACAACAAAACCACACGGAAAAATAGTTAAAATACAGCAGTTACTTGACCTGCTGCTCAAATATCCAAAGGTTATTAATCTCTGTAGAGGCTTCAGACACGGAAGGAGAAACCTTGGCATGCCAGTAGGTCATTAAAACTACTGCTTATGTTGTGCACCTCTCCAAATCACTGCTCCTCACATGTCTCATGTCCTTGGCTGTAAAGGGGGCAGTTTGTTCCAGGAAACACTTCCATGAGGAACATCTCACTACGTCATGTTCTAAAGGGTGTTTTGCAATTGTTCCACTCCTCACTAGAAATGTCAGGAATTACTGTTCTGAAGGAACCCAAAGTGCTGTGCTTCTCCCTTTTCTTTCAGCTGAACAGATCAAGGAGGGCCTTGATTTAATTAATGCCTGCTCTCATGCAGAGGAAACGACTTACTGAATCCTTCTAAGTTTTTCAGGAACTTTCCACTTTTCTGCTTTGTCAGTTGAAATATTGTTTTTTCAATGATGCTGGTAATCCTACTGATGTTATAAAGCAGAGAATGTGGTGAAAGCCTGTCTCATTACCCATGACTGTGGGTAGTAGGCTTTTTTCTGGATGGGTATAGTAATATCATACTTAAATGACAGTATCAAAGTTGATAATGGAAGAAGAAGAACCCTTGTGAAGGATGTTAGTCCTTGGTTTTATTGACCAAAAACATTAAAAGGATGACAATAAATGGCAAATACTAGAAAATAATTTCTTAAATATAAAAATGCTTGAGAATTATTGTGGTTCAATAAATATTGTACTTAAAAATTCTATGAACAAATGTGTATCTTATGATGGAATAGTAACACCTCGCTGAGTATCCTTTAAAATCTATTTCTTTTGCCAGCTGGGTGAAAGCACATAGAAATTACACACACATTTGAGAATGTGTTCAAAAGATAATTTTCCTTATCTTTTTCATGAGCACTATTGAAATATCTATAAAATCCAGCCAGACAAAATGATCTACTGCTCAGTAGCACCTTCCATTCAAGGTCTCACAATTCATTATAATAATTTGCAGAACCTTAACTACTCCCTGAAGAAGAAAGAACATTTTTCTGATCTAGAGATGTCCTTTTGACAGCTACACTGGGAACAGTTCACTTATCCTAAGGTTATCATTGGACTTTTGTCTGTTTTTAGAGCTCAGCCTGCCACACTCAGTGGGCACAAGGGAAACTGTAAGTGCCCGGACCCCTTCCAGAAACACTGAGATAATCTTCAGGGATTTTATTCATGCAGATATAAAATGTTGATGTAAATTGTAAATGCTTTTTTTGGAAACACAGAGCACCTCCACATCCCACTGTGAGCAGCTGGAGCCTTGAGTGCTCAGTACACCTGAAAATCCAGGCCTTGGGGATGCAGCATTCCCTGATGCAGCCTGCAGACAGCAGTGCCTTCCAGAACACAGCAGCTGAAACAGGGAAATTGCAAAAGGCTTTTCTTATCATAGAATCATAGAATGGTTTGACTTGAAAGCAGCCTTGGAAGTCATCTCATTCTTAGAGCTCCATCCAGCCTGGCCTTGGGCACTTCCAGGGATCCAGGGGCAGCCACAGCTTCTCTGGGCACCCTGTGCCAGGGCCTGCCCACCCTCACAGGGAAGAATTTCACCCTAATATCCAACCTAACCCTGCCCTCTGGCAGTTTTAAGCCATTCTCCCTTGTCCTGTGGCTCCAGGCCCTTATCTGAAGTCCCTGTCCAGCTCTCCTGTAACCCCTTTAGGCACTGGAAGGTGCTAGAAAGTCTTCCTGGAGCCCTCTTTTCTCCAGGCTATCCCATCACTTTGTGTGTGACCACGGTACAGAAAGTTGCCCTCCACAGCATGCTCACAGCAGTGCTTTCTTTAGGTCTCAGATCAGTTAGTTGGAGAGGGAATATCTTGGGAAAAACAATCTGTATTTATGCAGCCAAGCCATCAGGACTGCTGGAAGTCCAACAGAATACCTGATTTCCATGCCTTGTTCAACACCCACTCCACAGCCTCCCACTGTGACACATCAGTGCTGATCCTGACTGCTGGCCTCAGTGAAAGGAAGAGGCTCTTGCTGGTACCCTGAAAAGCTGTCATGGAGCTGCTGTCCAGTGTCAGAAATCTGCACCACAGTTTGCCAGCCACACTGCAGGTCAAGGAAAGCAAGAAGTGCCAGATGCAGGCTGATGAGGAACACCAACACTGCACCAGATCTGCTAATAGATCTGATCACAGATCAGGCCAGCAAGCAGGGACAAGTGATAGCAAAGTAACGTGAGTGAAGGTAATGAAAACAGACTGGAAGCAGATTTAGGATGAACATAATTAGAGTTAATGTTAGCACTGAAAGCAGAGATTTGGGGGTTGGCGGTGCCTGGGGCTAGTTGACGTTTATCAGCATAGCTTGACTGTCTCTCTAAGTGGGGTTTTGTACCTGGGAAGGGATTCTGACATTTTGTTCACAATTGGACCACCTGCTCATGTCTCATCAGCTAAAAAGAGCTTAAAGGCTTCTTAGCACATGGGAGGTATGGATCAGGCATGCAAAAATATTTTAGTCTTGGATGCAGCATCTCTTAGCCATAGCCACAGAAATAGGTGCCTCTTCTTGATGTCTTTATTCAGCATAATTAATGCATAAATATCTAAATGAAGCCCATTTCTAGCTGTAAATACATGAAGAGTTCCTTTATATGTCTGCAGCTAAAAACATGCTGCAGTGCTGGGGTGCACTGAGCTCTCCTGAGCTCTCATCTCTCCGTGCTTCTCCCCCACCCCTAACCCTGCTGATATTGTGGTGATCAGCACAGACCAAGGGCCCCACCATGTGTCTGCTCTGATGTGTCCAGTGCCAGCCTGGGGAGTGTGTCACAGCTTCCCTTTGGAGTGTAGCCTTGACCTTTAACAGTCCAATATATTGAATATACTGTGTGTCTCATGCAGGTTTGCTTTGCTGTTTGTTCTAAATGTCCAGCTCTCTCCCTGAGCACTCCTGATCTGATGTAGTGGGCAAATCCTTGTGGGATGATGGTGGCCTGTGTCCCATTGCAAACACATGTTCTCCTCTGTGACACCCACAGGACAATTTGGGACAGGATGGTGACTATCTGCTTTTGGGACCACACTGGTTCACGTCACTTTTTTCTCCCTTCATGGTACTTCTTCCTCTTGAAGCTGCTGTGATACTCTCATTTAACATGAAACCAGTTATTATTTTTCAGTCCAGTTATTGGAAAAATGTTATGAGATGACAATTCTAGCCTTGGCACATTTAACAAATGCACTGGAGCCAAATCAGACAGATTTGGTTATTTATTTCTGTCAAGGATTGAACAAAAACTTCCACTTGAACCCCTTGAGTCCCTCCCCTCCTCCTTTCCTCTCCTTTCTCCCCCCTACACCCTTCACCAAAGTTCAGCTCAAGTTGATGAAGAATGTGTATTTTTTGAATGGTAAATGCCTGGCAGGCCTAGGAACTATCTACAAGACAGGTGTGTGGCTCAGGCAGCTTCCAACTCCCTGCTTGGGACTGATAGTGCCTTTGTAAGAAAGCAACTTCAATCCTGTCCTGGAAGAAACATTCCTGCCCCTGGGGGACAAGTGATTCATTCACTCAGTGAGGTCAGTCCTGCTGCAGATCTGCCTAAGAGAAGCTGCCAGCTATGTTGAACTTAACTCACAGTCACAAGCCATTATGGAATTTGTGCTTTCTACCGTTTTGCAAAATGGTAGAAATTGTGACCTTGGGCTAAGCTCCCATCTGAAATTCAGTGTCACCAAGGTGAGCCATTATCACAGCTGGAGTGGGAGAGCAGGGTGTGACAGCAAACCAGTCTGCAAGGGAATGAAACCCCCAGGACTGGAAGATAAAGGGAGAGAGGAGGAGGAGGAGAACACCTTGAATCAACCAGCAAAGTTTGTGATTGATGGTTCCCAGCTGGGTCTCCATACTGGGAGAGGATTCTGAGCTGAAGGGGATGCTCAGGAGCAAAGGGGAGTGAGTGAGGAGGAAGGAGACCCTAAAAAAAACAGCAACAAGTGGAAAGCTGTGCAGGGTGTGTGATGAATGCACAGCTGTGGTGGGGAGGAGAAGTGTCTCCAAGCACAGGGCATGTGTCACCACGGTGGTGCAACAGAAAGGAAGAATGTGTAAAAAGGAAGGATATAAAACTCTGGGTCACAGACCTCAGGGCGCTGCTGGGGGATGTCTGGGCTGTCAGGAGTTTGCTCACATCCCTACTCCAAAGACTTCCCAGGAAGTATTTTTGCCTCATCTCTCACCACCTGCCAGCTCCTTTGCAGGAGGACTGTCCCCACAGCAGGTGCCCTCCCTGGCTTGCCTTTCCTCTTGCAGTGGAAAATCTGAACTAGCTGTGGGCTGCAGATTTTTCTTCTGGACTAAAACTGTTGTATAGGGCTCCAACTAGATAAAAAAAAATAAGCAGTTTAAAAGGGAGCAGTAGCATCCTTTAACAGAGGTCAATGGGATTAAAACTTCCAACTCTTTCCTGATTTTATCAATTTTCCCCATCCTTCTGAATTACCTTTAACTCAATGGAATTGCAGGAGAGATAACCATTTCTGTTGATTTTTGTCACTTGAAGAATATACCTTTTGTTATGAGAGCTTGGAATATTTTGAGGATATCTTGCTAGATGAATTATTTATTGCTGGGCTGCCCAAAAGCTGTGTGGGACTGACAATATCCTCAGAGGAAACTGTATGACCTTAAGAGTCTTGGTACTGAGAGGGCTACACTAATGTCAAAGCCAGGTAGACATGGTTCTGCTTTCTAACTAGGGTCAAAAAATTCAAACTAACAAAAACACTGAAGCAAGATCAAACTATAAAATTTCTTAAGTAACTAAAATACACAGAAAAAAAGATCACCTTTGACAAGGAGAAATTTAAGGAGCTGTTTGACCTTCCAGCTCTATTCAGTCAAGGAAACTTTCCCCATCACTCTCTGATTTGTCTTTCTGGAGTGATCATAATTACCTGGCAATTTTCTCACAGCAGAAATTTTATTGAAGGCTTTGGCTGTAATGTCTCATGAATTTAGGCATTCTTGCTTAGAGAGCCAACGGTGAGCAAACCAGAATTCCTTGTGACCAGCCTTTAAAGAGACAATGTGTGATGTGATTTATATATGAGGTACTTTTTCTTTTCAGTGTTTTAGGAAGATCTTACAAATGCTTCACACCCCTGTGCCCACCCACCACCCATTACTGAATGCCCTCCTCACTTTGAGGTTTATCACAAGTGACCAAATGTGTCAATGGGAAACAACTGGGCAAAAAGGAGTACAAAATTGCCAGATTTACGTCAAAACTGTGGGATGCAACAACAGATGGGGACTTCCTGGCTGAGGAAACTGGGCAGGCTGGTTTGGGTCAGAGGAACCTTTCCCTTCTGCTCCTTTGGAAAGCCCATGGCTCTTGTGTCAAAACCATAAGACTTCCTCGTCCTCTTGACCCCACTCTTAGGGCTGTGAGCTTTGTTGCTTTCTCTTTTTGAGTAAGGAGGAGTGTCAGCGTTTCTGTGTGACATGTTCCTTGGCCACATGTAAGGTAATGGTTGCACAGTGGCTTTGGGTCATCCTGTGTCCCCTGCTGTCCCCTAGGGTCAGGGATTGATAACTATTAGCTTGATAACTATTGATATTTTGGAGTGTAATTCATAGTGTCAAACCCAAGCCAAGTGAGTGAAATTGACAGTACTCTGGGAAATGAGTGTTTGAATTTGCTGTTTCATCATGATATGAGTCAATGAAAGTCATATGTTTTGCAGAACTCTAAGAAGAATGGAAATGGAGAAGAAAAACAGGAACTGGTTTTAGGGAAGCTTCTTTTACCCATGTTTCCGGAGCAGACAACCACAAGACACTGTATGACATAAATTTTGGGTGCAGGACCTCCACAGGTGTGTAAAAACAAATTGTTGCCCAATACAATGGAGCCTTTCAGACAAGCTTCTTGTGCATACCTTCAGAGTTCTTTAAATATCTTTGAACCACTGTTCCTTAATCCTTCTACACCCTTTGGGTCACATACACAGCATCAAAATAATGGTTTATGATGATCATTGGGAACAAAGTTTTGTGTTTTTAACACGTCTGTAAGGGTCAGAATTCACAGGTCATGAACTGACCTAAATCAAAAATCATGTAAATGGGTTTTACTCTGTTCTTCCTGATGGCTGCTCCTTCCTTGATGTGTGCATGACAATTTCCAGATCATTGTCACACTTCCTTCTAGTCTCTGTGTGGCCTCCTCCAGAGTCTTGCATGGCCCCAAGGCTTCAGAGTGGGACCACAGTTGGTTCAGTCACACTGGGATGATTTTTGGGCAGATCTGGCTATTGCTGATGTCAGTGTGACTACCCAAGAGTGGGTAGAGCAGTGGCCAGTGTCCCTTTCAAGCCTTAGAAGACATTTTAGACCTTGTGGTTGCAGCTTCTGTAATCATTTTGAGCAGCTGATGGCATTAAGCAAGTTTCAAGGGAAAAGTTCCTACATGTTTACTCTCTTTATCTTCCGTGACTCACATCAGTTGTACCAGGCCTGGCACAGCTGAACCATGATCAGTCCTGGCAGTGTTTTCTGAGCTGTTTTATCAGCACAGGGCAGCAGGGTTTAGTGAGGGCAGAGAGCAGCACATAACCACACTTCACAGATCCCTCTGGTCCGTGTCAGCGTCAGCGTATCTGCAAGGGAGCTTGGCATTGAGCCACAGCACTACTCAGCAGCTCCAGCCACTGCAGTTCTGGCTAAAAACCTGCTGCTGCTGCCCCACAGGTGTGCTGGGGTCAGGCAATGGCAAACCCAGGCTCCAAATACGACCTGCTGTCCAGGAGCATCAGCTGCCCACCTGAACAACAAAGCCTGGAGGGAGCCAGGGAAGATGCAGCACTGAGAGTTCCCACTCTCCTGTAAATTTCTTGTATGCTTTGTGACAAAAATGTCACATCTCAAACTATCACACTCATATCTGTTCTCCCACCCCCTCCCTTATCCTCAGAATTCCTGAGTTTTCCCTCCAGTAATTCTGCCAGCCCAGTTCCTGGGGATAATATGCCAGGGCCTATAAACTTTGGAAGTATTGGTGGGCATCTGAGCTGAAAAGAAACATTTCATTGATGTGTCTCTCAGTGTTTGTATTCTATTAAAGCTGAAAATGCAAGAAATGAAACACACAGAGAAATAAAATTACTTTGGAAAGAAAGGACATTTCTGACTCGGGTCAGTCAACACATTAATAGCCTTCAGTGTCTCAAGAGTCCAGCCAAAGATTTTTGTGTATAGATGTTTGTCTGGAAGGTCTGGCAGGCTCTTTCACTCAGGTATAAACTAAACTTCAACAGATTCCAGAGTGATTCTGGTTAAGCATGTCCATATGACTGATGCAGACACTTCAGTGAAGAGCTGGAGTTACCTGAGCACTCATTAGCAAAGCAAAGGTATACAAAAATGGGATAAAGAATCTGCACTGGTATAGAGACAGAGCAGTGAGGCAGAGAAAGAGCTGTCTGCCTTTTTGCCACTTTTATGTCTCAGTAGCTTATTTTTTGAGGAAGGAATACTTGAACATGAACCTGTAGCCCAGCAATGAAGAGACTTTAACATAAGTGAATTTCCTGAAGATTTTCTGCTTCTTCAGAATCTATTCCAGGACTCTCTGATAGATTCCTCCACCCTATAACATTGATGGAGCTCCAGAGATGGAGCTCAACCACTAAATCTGAAAAATAAATAAACACACCACCAAATGGCTCTGAGCAGGGAAGGAGGCAAAGAGATAAATGGTGCACACATCTCGGGTAGCAAATGGATGTCTGAGAGACAAGTAAGTGGTTTACTTTGATTTGTTCACCCACTTAAGAGAGAATGGATGTCTTGAGCCTTCACTGGAGAAGGAAAGGCAGCCTGCATGGAAAAAAGGCTGGAGGGAAGCAAGACAGTGGTGCTTCCTTTGCATTCACAGAAATAGGTGTCTGCATTGCTGAGGAAGCAACAGAGAAGCTGCTTTTCTCTGGCATCAACAGTTTGATTTTCCGAAGCTGCTGGAGCAGGGGAGGATCTTGGCAGCAGTTCAGCTCTGTGGTCAGAAGAAGGAGAATTGCGTGTGATGTCTGTCCCCATTTGTCATCCGCTCCCAAAGATCAACCCCGGAGCAAAGTGCAGCAAAGTTCACAAGAAGAGCTTTTACCCTGTACCTTGGCCTCAACCTTCAAAGACACCAGGAAACATCAGTATGGGCTGGTCATGAGGGATGATGAGGGCCATTGCCCTGTCCCAAATTAAAACCTATGTCAGGGATCACAGAACAAACCCCAGCCTTAACTGATGCAGTCACCTGAAGTGATGTCACTGCTTCTTACTGGGGCATGGTGAGACCAGAGGAAATTCTGCATCATCAGTCCAGGAAACCAGGGTGAGAAATCCCCAGACTCCTTTGGAGGTACAGGGATTGTACTCTGTGCTCAGCAAGAGTGAGGACCGAGGGACCTCATTAGATGTGAAAGGCAATAAAATGCATTTGGTTCCTGGAAAAGTGGATGCCTAATGCAAAGTCATCTTCAGAACCAACCTACAGTTGAAGATGAGTATAATTCAGGGACTCTTTGGATGATGGTAGCTGTCCCACCCATGATGTCTCAGCCACAGTGCAGAGAGGAATCAGTACCCAATAATTTCTCTAAAATAGGGCCCAATTGTGATTTTAAAAAAGACCCACTCCCAAAGGTGTCTGCTATGTTCTGCTGGGCTGCAGGAAAGCAGGATCTGACCTCCAGCTTTTCATCCCTCCAGGCTCCCTGTTTCACACCAGTGCCTGTGAGGACAGCCCTGTGGTCCTGTGAAAAACCTATCAATGAAGCACACTGCAAAACACAAAGTGAATTTTTCCTTTTAGCCCAGGAAGTTTATCAGCCCCAGAACTCCTCTCCCTTCTACCCCTGCTGCTCCCTCCTGCCACGCACACTCCTGCCCTCTCCAGCCCATGTGCCTTGTGCAGGGAAACTGGTGACTTGGGGGAAGAAAAAGGAGACTGAGTCATGAGGTCATACCATTATCACATTTCTATTCCAGTGCTTTCTCTTGCTGCCTACAATTATCACTCCTTTATTCTTGTACTTGGCTTCTTAGACTTTGATCTAGTCCTTTGCTTCACATCCTTTGATGCATTTTAGCTTACATTGTCTGTAATCTGACCCCTTGCCATCTAATTCCAGCAACTTCTCACAAACCATATCAACCACTCTCTCCCCACTTTCATCTTTCTTTTGTATAAATGTATACAGAGCTGTAACAAAGAAACTACAGTGTAGTTGTAGCACTTCCAAGATCCTTAGAAGTGCTGGATAAAATCTCTATGCATTTATTTTGCCCCTCACAGGTCATTTTAAAACATCTTTGTTTATTCCTTTTTCCCCTCAGACAAAATAAAAATGCTAAGGAAAGAAAAACTAAATACAGTGCTTTTTCTCCCCCCCAAATTTGTTATGAAAACCTTTTTAAATTATTTTTGTTGTAAACCTATCTTCAAGTTCTGTTCAATGACATTAAGACTGTAGAGACATGGTACATTTTCATCATTAAATACTGGCAGAGCCTGATCATGTTTACTTTCACTGAGGAAAAGGAAGGAAAGGCCAATGCTTACATTGCAAATACCAATTAATGCAGAACTACAGTGTGTGCATATGTATTTATAAATATATATTTAGAGGAAAGAAAATAACTTGGTTTTTGGAAAGTGGGATCTGTGAGCAAAAATATACGGTTGTATTTTCCAGTGCCTAAGTAATGCAGAAATAGACTTGCAATTCTCCAAGGTGATTGAGGAGCCTAAAGTCTTTTTAAATCAGTGAATTATAAGACTTGACAATGTCTGAATATTTGGGAATTGTCTTAAATGCAACTTCAGGTATTTAAATTTTATTATCAGTCAGGTCCCAAAATCCTTTAGAAATTGTATTTAGAATTCAATCAGTGAGGCAATTTTATGTACTTTTGTCCTATACTTCTGGTGTATATTTAGCAGTGTGTTGGAACTGAAGGAACAGAGAGTGAGAAGAGATTTTTTTAGATGCCTCTGCATAACCAGAAAGATATTTACAATAATATTTCTCTTTCTGCTTGATAATAACAGACTTGTAAGGGCAGAAAGAGGTAGCTGAGTGCAGTTTTGCATGGTGGCTCTGACATCTAACTCAGGAGAACTACTTCTTTATTTTTAGCTGCTGGGAAGCAATGATGAGGGCAGAGAGTGTGTTTGGTTTGAACAGTCCTGGTGCCTCCCAGGCAGGTCAGACAGGTCCCAAACATTTAGGTGAGAAATTCTGCTTTGTACTTGCAGGTTCTCTGGCCACCCAGCTGCAGGTGTGATCTTTCTGTGCTTTGTGGGCTTCAGTCTGCTGAAGAAGAATTCTACTCTCCCTCTATGTCCAGTCCAGCATGGATAAATGGTGGAAAACATGCTTTGAGCAGATGCTGCTACTCCAGCAATCCAATCAGTGGTTTTCAAGAGGGAGATGGGAAAGGAACAAGACCTTCTGCCTGTTTTCTCCTGCCCACCTTCCCCAGCAACACTGGCCTGGGGCTGCCCTGGCAAAGCTGCAGATAAAATGTTCTGTGTTGTGTTATATACATGTATATATGCATGTTATAGACATGTCTCCATACAGAATGGACACTCAGAACCTGATTTTTATTCCCTTTCTCTCCTGCAAGTTCTTTTGTGTCTGAAATGTTGCAACTCTGAATAATTCCTAGAGATACTTTGGGAATTTTATAGCTAATGAATTCCTCCACTGCCAGCAGTTCCCAAGGATGTCAGGCAAGCAGTATTGCAAGTGCTGGGGAGAAAAACATAACAAAAACAATGAAAATAAACTCAAAGAAAACCTTGAGGTTTTGCTATGTCCTGCAGTAGCTAGTTGGTTAAGCACCTTCTTTGCTGGCTGATTTCAATCTCTGAAATCATATTTTCCATAACAGTGGGCCAAATGTTTCCTGGGTAGTTTGAACACCTGTGAGCCTGGCATGCTGAGCCTCTAAATAATGCAGACACAGCAGTTCCCTCTCCACCTCTGGTTCATATCCTTCCCTAGCTGGCAAAACCCTCTGATAAAGACAGTGTTTTGCAGCTGGAAAATAGGTCACCTTCAAAGCTATGTATTTATGCACACATATGTGTATGGATATGCCCTGAAGTTGAACAAAGGAGTGGAATAGTTACATTCAAGAGAGAACTCCAGTTTTGCCCATCATGAAAAGCCCTGAAGGGATTAAGTGGAACATCCAGGGTTGTAAATATGGCAGGAGGCTGAATCCAGGGAAGGGAGGGACCCCAGGGGAAGTGCTTTCCTGGGCTAGAGCCACCCAAGAAAGAGGAGTCTATCAGTAGATTAAGGTCTGGTTTCAGTTTGGTTGAGGTTTCGGAGTTTCACCAAGTGTGTTCATGGTCACACACATGCCTTCATGGACTCAAACAGAAAATAGGTCCTTGACACAAACTGCAAGAGTTCTGCCTCTGAATAATCGATTATTTTATTCAGAGGTTTCTGTGTACAGTGGTGAACCAGCAAGTTTATTTATACTGAGGAAGTTTCCCATCCATAACTGATGACTAAATTAGCTCTGGTCTTCCCATGGTCTGCAGCTCCTCTGATGTGGCCGCGTGTGTGAAGCAGCTTTGAGTTTGGCATGGATGGTTTGCTTACAATCAATTATACATGTGGTAGGCACAAAAGGATTGTTTAGGGCACAGGGCAAGCTTCTCCTTCCATTCTAAGTTTCCACATTGAATCAGAGGACTCAGAGCTCCCATCTCCTCTCTTGCAGTGCTTCATTCTCTGCTACTCATGACCTGCTGCTCATTCAGTGCCCACTTTCCTTCATAAAAGTGTAGTTTAGTTTTATTTTCTCAGTTCAGTGCACCACTGCCATTTCAAAAGGAACATCATCAACCAAATCCAATCCCAAACCTATCTAAAGTTATTTAAAACCTCAGCTTTTCTTTTGGAGCATATATGAGACTATAAAAATATGGTACATCTATGCATAAAGAGGGTAATAAACTATTTTTTTACCTGGAAGTCAACATGAGTTTTACATTTGACTTCAAAATAGCAAGAGGACTTTAGCTCCACATAGCATGGACACAACAAGCACTTGTCAGATGAGCATTTTGGCACGACTGCTAAAACAACTCACACTTAGTTATGGGAGTAGTAACCCAAACGATGAGACCTCCTACTTCAGCAAATCCATCCACAGCTGTTCTGCCCAGCTCCTGGGACCTGTGCTGACTTACACCTCAGAGTCCCTAGTCAGAGGTCCTAGTCAAAATCTTTCCTCTGAATAATTGATCAACATATGAAAAAACTGCTACATTTGGCTATATTTTCCATCCAAGTCTATTTTCTTTGTTTGTAAACCCATCCCTCCTTTTACCTCTACAGGGAACAGTCTTGCAAGGGAAAAGGACTCCAACCAGACATAAGACATTCCCTGTTTTCTAAATCCCAGGGGGGTTTTCTAAGCTCCTTTCCTGCTCTCTCTTGGAAGGGAGCTCTTACTCTGCATCTCAGTCCTTGTGGGCCAGGAGGTCGAGCAGCATGCTGAGCTCCACAAGACCACTGGCACCTTTGCTGCCTTTGGCCACTTTCTTTTCCTGGTCTTAGAAAGGACAGAACTGAGCTGTGGTTGCTTCACATAACTGTAGCTGAAAGGACTTCTACATGGCAATAAAAACTTAATGACCCCAGCCATCAAATCAAGGGGTATCAGATCCTTTGATGGAAATATGAGTGTGTCTAAACTGGAGGTAATCGAGGACTGAATTTGACACACATGGTGCTGACTTGTAAAATGTCATGAATGCTTGACCTGACATTGTTGAGACACAGCTGGCTCTCCAGGGTGGGATTTATGTGGTGGTGGGAGGTGGGGAGGTGATGGTTAATGTATCTTAAGAACTTGGTGAACCATTTTTAATGTTCAGGGGGAAAAAAATAAAATAAGCAGTTACTCAGATGAGTTGGAGTGGCACATTACAGTGTTTTGTGCTGCCTGAGCCATGTCGTGTGAAATCTATCTTGAGGCTTCATGGGGAAGTCAGTTGGTGCAAATACCCATTTAAAACAAAGGTTGGATTTTATTTTTTGTCTGGAATAATCCATTACCATTTAACAGATCTAGGAATGCTGCAGATTTCAAATGGCATATAGTCCTCAACGCTGAGATTTTTTTTCCCTTTTAACAGATATAGATGCCAAATACCAATTCCAGTTATTGGTAACTTTTTATACAAATTACTTTAACAGTTTTGACTATCTCAAAGGCGGATTAATATGACCACGATTTAACTGTGAGGATAAGAAGGGTATAGCAAAAAAAAATTGACCTATAGGATTGTCTCTATAGGATTCTCAGGGGTCACCCAAAAAGACAGGGCTTAGCTGGGGATGTGACTTTCTAAATCAGTGTGAGATTTGATTGCCTTTGAAAGCCTCTCTGGGTGCCTTTCTCCTCACTATTACCTGTGGTGGGTGGACACTGAGGGATTCTGTAGGGGAAAAATAGGGATTTTGGTATTTTTTTTTCAGCAGAACTGGAAGGAATCCATCTTTCCACAGTGCTTGGAGCAAGGGCCAAGCTAGGTTCCACCAACAGGAGAATTAGACAAGCTCAGTGGCAACATGGGAGGATTTAGCTTCATCCACCCCATTGCACCTCCCCAGCTTTGAAGTGCTGGATGTTTTTATGCTTCACAAGACCAAAAGTCTCATTTTTTCCCTGGAAAAGTGTGTGTATTTCAGCATGGTATCATTCAATTTTCAGACCATCCAGGCTTACTCTATAATCCTTCATGCTTCACAAGCAGCCGCTCATGGAACTATAAATGTGACATTTCTCAGCTAGATGGCTGATATCTAATATTTCCATTCAGAGCACCTCTGTCTTGCAAAAATCAGGCTATACATGACCCTTTCTACACACTTCTATTTTTAACACGTTAAAAAAAGTGATCTCTTCTATTTTTAGATACAGCTCAGTTCTCTAGACTGGCTGGTTCTAATAAAAAATTCCTCACTCTCTAAAGAAAACCCTGCATTGAAATCACAAATCCAGGGGAACGTCCTGTACTATTAGCAAACCTGCTAAGATGAAAACCTGAGCTTCTTAGCCAGGCCTTCAAACAGAAACATTAATCCAAGCTTGAGAGGAAAAACAGGCGAGGAAGAAGCATTAACCCCAGGAAGTTTTCTACCATGCTCCCACCCTGCCATGATAAATACATAGAAAAACATCTTCATCAACTTAGAAAGGAGTTCAGGACCTTGGACCTCTTTCAGATCTCATTTTGTCTGGTCCACTTGGTTTGATTGCACTCTGTGTTTCTGATAGCTGTTCATCTTCTGGAGATCATAGAATTCTTAAGGTTGGAAAAGACCTCTAAAGTCATCCAAAACCATTGGAAAAGCCAGACATTATTTAGGGAACATTCTGTGGAAGAACAAACATAAAACATAAAGCACATGTGTGTTAATCATGGGAGGGAGTCTCTGAAGTCACTTTGGGAAGGGTTTACCTGGCCTTTGGTGCTCTGTTTTTTTTGCAGTCTGGAGAGTTGGGGGTTCCTCAGCCTATTTAGTTGGACATCTCATGTACATATTATGGAAAGATTGACTGTCCTCTCCTCCAAATTTTTCAGAAGTTTCTATTCAGGTCTTGGCTCTTCCTCTGACTCGTAGTGTGACCTCAGGCAGGTCATTGAGACCTGGATCTGCAGTGTTTTCAAAAGTAAACCAGAAAATGCAGTGTAGAAATCTGGAGACTCTTGAAACACCATTCATTTGTTGAGCCTTAGTTGTAAATCTGTAAATCTAAGATGCTGTTGATAACTATTAATAACTGTAATAATGTACTGCAGGGAGAAGCTGTTAATAACTGTTAGTAATGCACTGCAGGGAGAAGCATCTTCAAGAATTTGTGAACAACTCTGAAACTGTAAGTGGAGGCACTCTGAGTGCAGAGATGGAAAGATAGCTGATGCACAGGCTGTTCCCCTGGGTGTGGAGCAAAGTACATTGTGTTTCCCTGTATCAAAACTGCACCTCAGGGACATGAACAAGAACGGAGTGTGATTGACAAGAGATTCCCTGCAAAAAAAAGGCAAAAGATCTGCTCTTCCTTTTGGTGAACGTGGCCATGTGTATTCATCTTTCAGCTGTAAATCAAGTGCCAAGGAAGTGCACCAGGAACTGTCAGAGGGAGAGCTGCTTTAGCAACCCTGCACACCTGGTCATGCAGGTTGAGAGGGAGGGAGAAAAAGAAGATCAAGCTGAGTTAAGACAAGTTATGGTATCTGCATGCCACAATGATTGACAATACAGGAACATCTGAGAGATACCAGACCTGTCAGGTTATCACCTGGATGTACTCTAACTCAAGTCATTTTCAGACAAAATTTACAGAAGATGAGAATTCCTGTGAGTAGCACCTTACAGTGAACACAAAGTGTCTGGCATAATTATACCCAGTTCCTCACTCTGTCTTTGCACTCTCATCCTAATCAGTGCCTCACTCCTGCTGCCCACTGGTTTCTTCACCTACAGGGATCACCAATTAGAATAATTTTATTCCTTTTTCAAAGGAAAGAAACCAGTGATTTTTTTTTCCTTTTTTTTTTTTTTAATTTCCTTTTTAGCCCTCACATCATGAAGCACTGTAGCAAGGAGCAGGAAAAATGTTCTTTTTTGTTTTGTGTGGGTGAGAATCAAGGGGAGGTATCAGAGCATCTCCCCTGTGTGGTGGCACTCTGCCTGGTCCTGCTGACACGTGTGGATGGTGATTCAGTGGAGCCCTTTGTTCCCCAAACACACAGATTATTCCAATTGTGTGTGGGGCTTGGATTTGTGTGCTGCTGTCCACTGGGGGCTAAGAAAACACCAAAGGCATTATGCCATGCCATAGCTAACAGAATGAAGAATGTGAATACAAGTGGCTGTTTTCACTCTGACTTTTGGACTCCTCAGGTTTTTTATGTAAAGAAAGATACTGCATCTGTTACCTACCAACTTGCTAATTTTCAAGGTGTTACACACAAGGTTCACAAGCACTTGATTACAGGGTAGTCTACACTGTAATTTATAACTTTAATAAATCAGAGGCAAATACTACAAAACACTCTTTCTAATAGTTGCTTCATCAAGGATCTGAAATGTGAAAAATTGTGCTGATATGAAGCTCTCCACCACCGTAACCTTTAATTTCACTTTGAAGTGGTCAGGATGTGTCCTGAAACTAGTGGGTTTGTATATTTATCCTCTGGAATTAAACACATAATTTCATATTCTTGCTCTGTCCATTACTCAGACTCACCTGTGTGGCCTTTGAGGGGCACCATGAGAGCAAAAGCACTTGTGGGAAGGGAGCTGCTCAAGGCATTAACCTGTTAACTTCTCCCAGGGCTGCAGGGTGATGCTGAAAATGTGCTTAAGGACTTGGCTGGAACTTGAGGACTGGTTGAAGTGGAAGGGGATAGAGGAGACTACCACCCCTCAGTTTCCTTAGCCAAAGACAGAATCAGTGGCCAAGACTAATTTGATGATAATTTCTGCTGAAAATGAAGAGGGGTAGAGGAAAGCACTAAGAGCTATAATGACTGATTTGTATGCTGGAAAAACTGTTAAGAAAAAAAATAATCATTCCCCCCCATGTGCCTTCACCTGAGACCCACAGAGATGCCCTCCACGGGGGAAACAGCACCCCAGAATTTTAGTCAGAGCTCCACTGGGCAGTGTGTTGGGTAGGAGATCTCTTTGTGGGCTTCTGTTTCCAACCTTTTCTTCCCTGGCTGTCCCCAGCAAGGCTCATGAACCTGCTGCTCCACAGGTGTGTGGTTCAAGTCCTTTGTGGTTGTCACCACCATTTAATGCTATGGCAACAACAGGCGTGGGGCCAAATTTTGGCCATATAACACTGGGAGCAGTGAGGCTGGATGTGGTGGAATGTTTGGTCTCTGGAAGGAGGCACGTGCTGTCTCTGCTCTCCCAACTCCCCACCAAACAACGCTGCGTGGCTGGGATCTGCTCTGGCTCACTGCCAGAGCTTTGACAGGCTGGAGTGATAGAGGATGCTTGATAAGCCTTTGGAAATGAGTCTACCTGAAGGTGAGGGTTAGTGGAGGTGTTAACACCGATGCCATATCTGACATCTGCAGCACAGAGAGTCCTAGCTCTTGGCACCTGTGTTTTCCCATCAAGTAACACTCATTTGTTATCATATATACACACCACAGATTTACATAGCTTGTAGGGGTGAATCATGCATAATTGTGGCTTCTTACATGACAGTTCATATATTAACAAGTAACTTATTTGTGCTCCGTGGTGAAGAAATAGAGCAGGAGCATGTGGATCTCTGGTGTCAGAACCACATTCATCATTATCTGGAGATAAAACAGGAGTTCAGTGGTTTAAAATGAAACGGGAAAATAATTGCTGGTTTGATTTGCCCGTACCATGGGAAACATTGCTTTGATTTATGTGTTTATCTCTAGGTACCTAATGAAAACATGATAGCAACCAGGAATCCACCACTTTTATATAGAACATAATGAAAACATCAAGAGCCAGGCTCCTAACCATTTCCCTGTGTCCTGTAGTGCAGATCTGGATGAGCACAGGAGTTTGTATGCACAAAGAAAAGGTATTCTCCAGGAGCTGGAGACCTCTACGTGGCACAGGCTTGAGGAAGTCCAGCTGGCAGCGGTGTCACCTCGGGCTGGAGGTGTCACACATGACGCTGTCCTTGAATAGTGAAGGATGCCTGGGTGCAAGGGTGTCTGGCACCTCGTGTGTCAGCATCAGCTCATTAAAGGTTATCCTACCCCAAAATGTCCCAGAGCTGTGGAAAATTACTTTCACAGCAAGTCCTACACCCGTCCCACTCATGGGTCTCATTTCCCAGGTACTTCTAACACTCCTGTCTCCTGGGGGGCTGCAGCCTGTAGGATTCCTGTAAAAGGGCTCCAAACCCACGGAGCTTTTCTCTCCTGTGAGCCAAGCTGAGCAGAGCAGGCTGCCAGCCCTGCTCCTCGCCAGGTCTGACACCTCCAGCTCCAGCTCCAGCTCGCGGGGTCTGGATGTGAGCGCAGAGGGAGGGGTGGCACGGCCACGGCCACCTCCCCCTCTGATGAAGTGTGTGGAGAAGATGCAGCCTGCAGGACGTTTGGCCAGAGTACAGGGAGGGAAAAGAGGAAAATTAGTGGTGAAGAGGCTCAGTTCCCACAGAGGGAGGAAGAGGAGACACCTCTGCATATTCTCTGGGTAGGGCAGCTCTGGCCACAGTGCATAGCATCCCGGGGAGTGGGACCCTTGGGGTGTTGAGTGTAGCTTTTTTAATGGGTCTCCCAGGGGTTGATGGATTTAATGGGTGAAGTAAGCCTGCTTTTATTTATTTTATTTTTTTGGCAGCTGCTACAAGTGGAATTTTATGCATTTTTCTGGCTGTTACTGCTTGTCTGGGCTATTTAGATGTTGAGCTACACTTGTTTCTCTCACGGTGGACATTTTTTCAGAGCAACTGAGACACCTGCAATGGCATGTTGTGGTGCACTTGCATTTATAAAATGATCTGGTCTAGAAATGAGCTCTGAGATGATTATTAAGAGCTGTGTGAGCAGTGTTGGAGCAGAAGCTCAGCAGTGGCTTACAGAGATCAGCTATTATACTCAGTCCAGTGACCTGTTAGCCCACAGCACCTTGCCTGCTCAGGCTTGGAGGAGGCAGCTATGAATATCTGTACCTGTGAGTGCTGCAGACCTCATTTTCCCTCTCTCTTTGATATTCTTTTCTATTCTGTTGTGGTTTTTCTTGCTTTTATCATTATCAAGGTGTTTAGCTGTGTTTCTGCTGCAGGGTTGACACTTATATTACACAAATTACATAAAACTGGGATACATTGCTCAGTCTACGGTGTGACCAAGTCTCCTTCAGGCCAGCAAACCTTTGGGTAGATAAACAACATTCTGATTTTAGGCCTTAATTAAATCCTGGTGTTTGAGACCTTAACTGACACTTTGCATGATTTTTTTCCCTCTTAATTTCTCTGAAATCTCTGCTGTTGGATATAGCTTTTTGTACTATGAGAAACAAACTGACTTCTTCCTGCTGATAATCTATGAAGAACCTGCTCTGATAAGAGGCAAAACCTTCTCTTTTATTTCCTTATAATCATCCTGGGATGAAAATGTTCCATGCAAAGTGAATGAGGACATTAGAAGTTAAACTTTTGGTAATATAAATCAATTCAACTCTGTATGTGTAAAGCTTTGCTCTAGGCACAGACCTGGTCTGGAGCAATATTTCATTTTTGTTATAATCTCCCCCTATAATTCAATTCCTCTCACCTTGCAATAGTTTTGCTGCTCTCTGCTGAACCCCCTCCAGCTTGTCACTGTCTTTCTCACCATCAGTTACCCAGAACACAGACTGGGCAGGATACTGAGGGTCTGCCAGCCTCTCCCAGCTGTGGCTTGGCCTCTTGGCCAGGTGAGGCCAGATCACACAAACAGCCTGGCCTTTCTCTGCTGTGTGCCTGCAAGGTCTCTCTGAAGGAAATCATCCCTCAACAGAATCACCTTTTCTGCTACCTCATCATCTTGCACATTCTTAGCCAGGCTGAAACATCCATAAATCTCTTCTTCCTATCAAGATTTCTCCCTGGCTCTCTTTCTAAGATTGTGAGATGGTTTATGAATACATGAATCCCTAGATAATTTTTCCACTCCTCTTGGTAAATATCAGAATGAAGAGCATATTTACCTCCAGACTAGGCAGTAATGTCAGCTGGCAGTCATGGTCTGTATCTGCAGCTTCAATAAAGGCTGAGAAGGCAGAGTCACAACTATAGAGTTATATGAAAAGTTAATTGCCTTGTCTGACATTATGAGTGCAGTAACACCCAAAATAAAAGCTCTACTGAAAATTTATATTTTCTCATTCAGAACACTTAAGAAATTGCTGTGACATTATGACCTTGTAGTGGAATAATGGTCTGGAAGACTGTCTTCCTTCTGCTGTTATGCACCACTGAATGCTACTGATTTTCATAGTTAATCATAAATGCTTGCCCTAAGTTAATTGATGTCCTCATTATGTCATACTTAACTGCAGCTTAGGAGAGTTTTTTGCCATTAACTTCCACACCAGTTAGCCTTACAGCATCAAGAAGCAGTAAAAATGAAGAAAGGATCCCCAAAACAAATTGACCATCACTGTGACCACCACATCACCATTTCAATTTGTAAAGGTCACGAGAAAATGTTCCCTTCAGCCTGCATGTTTCTCCCCCTGCACATTTCATGAATACCACAAGCTAGAGTGATCTTCACAGACACCTCGGGGCTGTAATTAGCAGCAAACCAGTGACTGCCTACCAGTGCCAGTCCAAACTCCACGCTTTGGGGCTGAGTGTCTGCAAATGCCAAAGAGTTGAGGTTTCCACATAAAACTCAGGAGTTTTGAAGCTGACAGACATTGATGCTCTTGTGATAAAGCTTCAGCTCCTCACTCTACAGCTCATTTGCAGGGCTCTGTGTGCTGGAATTCAAGGGTGAGACCAAAATTCACAGCTTGGGCTGTGAAGATTAAAGGACAGGTGGTATTTCTCTACCTGAAATGACAGATTTTGGAGTGGAAGGTAGAAGAAGTGAAGTGGTAGAATGGAGTCATGGTCATGGCAGAAAATGACCAGACAACTGATTCTAGTTTTTAACCCGCCCTGTTTCTTCCAGTACCCTATTTATGGCAGTAATTGAACTGTTGCTGTAAATTTCAGTCAGGTGCACTCATAACTCAGGATGTGAGAGGAGGACCCTCTGCTCCCAGTGCTCACGGGCCTGCGTGGAACAGCCACCAAGGAACTTCCTGCTCCAGAGCCACATTGGCCTGCCCTCTAACTCACTGCTTACTTTTCTCTTTCCTGTTATATTACCTCCTAATCCTAGTTAAAAGCTATTCAAAGGTTTGATCTTTGCAAGCATTCTACCTGAGGCATGATTCCATCTCAAACCTTAATCCAAATAATCTTGGAAACTAACCTGCCTGGCTGACCTTCTGAAAACATCCCCTGTGTAACAAGATGACACGGACACTGCAGATCAACATCCTCATGAACACCCAGTGCTTACAGGGGGCTCAGCAGAGATCCTGGCCCAAGGCTTCCCAGCAGAAATTCCACGTGGTTACCCTGGAGATAGTCAAAATTGCATTTTGAGCTGTTGCATCAGGGTGTCGTCTATCACTAACCTTATCTTTCAAAATTCTCAGCCTTACACATCATGGTGTGTCATGTCTGGTGAAAAGCAATACTTGACTTGACTGATGTGCTGTAACTGGGGTGAACTTATTACTCATGATGAGCCTATTAGTCATGTTGCATCTGCCTCAGTGTGGGGAGGTTCCTGTGTGAGTACAAGCTGGAACTCCTGTGTGTAAAGTGCAGCTGAGATAACCCTGCCTTTGCAACAGGCATCTTCAGTTTTGAACTAGCTGGTGGCTGATACAGAACATTTCAATGAATGCCCTATTTGTTAAGGTATCCCAAATAAACTCGCCAGAACAAAAACCACAAAGTCAAGCTACAAATCTTTCATCAGAGGCTGTTAGGAAATGTATATGAATCTAGTGACACTGGCCTTGTCATCCTCGTGGTTTGAAACACCCCATACAATATGAAATGTCAGCCACAAGGGTATGGCTTGTGATTTCAGGGTGTCTTTGCCCAAAAGAAAATTAGGCTGGGTTTAGTGGATTAAGCATTTTGCCAAAAGGACTGTGGGAAACAACTGAAATCCTGCCCTGTCTGAAGGACTAGTTTAATGTCTGAAAACACATTTCTGTGAATCTGAGACTACTATCAATTATTCTTGTTTTTGTTTTTTTTTTTTTTTTTTTAACTTCATCCTAGACCCTTCCCAACTTGGCTATTAGCAGGTTTTCAGAGGAATGTGTATAACAATTCCACAGATATATACTGAGCCCAAACTAAGATGTTCTAATGGTTAATCAGCACTGGTTAAAAGAAGATTTTATTTTTCCATTGTCTGGATTTGTCTGGATTTGATACTAACTTGGAATTTTTGACTGTGTGAAAGTTGAACCCATATCACATACCAGTGGATCACACTTTTCAGTAGGGACGGGAAGCAAGGAAGTGCTGTCTGGATGTTTGTTCATTATTTTTATTTTGGTAAAAACTCCTACAGTCTTGTCTCTAAACAGCACAGATTTATATAACTGTGTAGCACGAAGAGCTGTTCAGCACAGCCCTCACAAGAGGTACCTGATTTGACTGAATAGCATCTGGCTGGAAAGCAGCACTCCCATTGTGCATTACCCATCCTTTTAGCTGCCCCCAAAGAGGATATGTGCCATTTCCCCATGGCCAGCACTCTGACAGGAGCTCAGCTCTGTCTCTCTGGGGCAGGACAGGCCATTAACACTTCTACCAGAAAACTTGTGTGGTCCAGTTCTGCTGCTGGCAGTTTTGAGCTGGCTTTGTCATCTATAAACCTTTGAAAAGAGGCATCTGTGCAAGACAAAATTGCACCCTAGTGTTGATTGTTTTCAAAATTTTTGCAGAAGACATCACTACTTGCACACCTCAGAAATAATAAAATTAAACTGATGTCAAATCATCTACCAGCAGCTCTGTGCTCTTATCCCTTTTATGATTTATTTTCTCCAGTCATATATCCACATCTTAGTCATCTAGGGACTGATGTAAAGCCCATCCCAGTGATTAGAAAGTTTCCTATTATCTCGCCTGGCTTCAGATGATGTTGTCAAATTTTGATCTTGCTGCTGTTCAGGCTGTTGGAAAAACCCTTGTTGATTTGAGGGAGGCAGGATTAAGGCTGTCTATTGTGCTGGGGAGGGCAGCACTCCTGTGATGCAACGTGACCTTTTCTTTTTAGAACTTGATCTTTAGCTCTGCCTGCTTGGCAGTTCCTTGTCAGTGAGACAAGTTCATCCTCTCCCTATTTTATGAGGCCATCTGGGAGGATGTTGCTCTCATAAGCACTACCCTTGTAACAGTTCCATCATTTTGAGCTGAAAATTCTTGTGCCAGATATAAATGTGGGGAAACTTTCTCCTGCAGCTTGTGATAAGTGGTTGAACCTGGCACAGCTGATGGGAGGGAGAATCTGCCAGAAAAGCTTTAGAGTGTCTAAAGATCTTGGATCCTTCTGGTCTTGGAACATGGGGAGATGGGATGTGCTTTTCTGCACAAATGGCTTGCTTATCCTGATCAGTGCCTGGAGGCCAGCTACTCCTCCTGCACAGGATGGTCTTTATTCCCTGCACCCAGGACTTCTCCTTAACTCCACACCCAATGACCCACTCTACCTCCTTGCTTTATTTAATGAAGAAACATCATTCCACCTCTTGATCTAGCTCTAATTAGGACAGGTGATGGATATCCTGTTTCCCTAAACCTGTCCTTACAGATTTTCCCAGCTGGCATAGCACTTACACTGGTGGAGATTGGTGTAGTTTAACAGCTTTATTTGAGGGGTGTTGATGACACACTAGGTGAACTATTAACAGGTATTTTTGCATTTTGTTTTGATTCTTATAGTAAAGTTTCCCACCTGGACTCCTGAGGCAGGATGTGTTAAGTCTGGCAGGTTATTCAGACACTGCGCAGAATTTCAGATAACAGCTCCTCCATCTGACTTCACAGAGCAGAAAATCTGTGCTTTCCTGTGTCAGTTTTAAATCTGAAAACTTGGGCTCACTTCTGAGCCCTGCCAGTGACATCACTAACCCCCAGACAAAGATGTTTTTTTGCGTGACAGTCATAGTGCCATTTCTTATGCTCTGTAGAGATCCAGTTCTTGGTTTGGGTCCCCATTCTGTCACCATAATTGCAATAACTTATGCTCTTAACTATTTACATTTTGCATCTAGGGTTATAAGATGACTGGCACCTAGAGCAATCTGGTGCATGTTTTTCTGTGTTTCTTGTAGTAGCATATGAAATTGAGGTGAATTTAGTTTTCCCTGAATCAGAAAAAGGACAAGCCTTTTTAGAGCATATGGGTAATTTGAGCAGCTCTTTATCTTTACATAACACCACATCTCGAGACTCTAATGGACTTTTTGGAATGAAGTTTTTTGTACAAGACCCAGGATTAGAAGAAGTTGGAGATTGATGGCTAAAAATGCGGACTGTTTCATAAAAGATAGGATTATTATTTGATTTGTATTCCAGCCAGGTTTTCAATTCATGAAGAATTGAAACTGGCATTGGAGACTGTTGTGAATATGTAACAAATACTGAATTTATCTGTTGTCCCTGTTAGTGAAACAAATAGGGATGTTCAGATGCTGCACATCAGTGTGACACTCACAGAGGATCCTGAAATTGCCATGGGACATTCTGAAGGTGACAAATGATCAGAAATAATAGGGTGGATTCTGCAATTTGAAAAAAAAAACAAAAACAAACGCAGCACAAAAAAGCCTCTTCCTTTCTCTGTTCAAAAAACAAAGCCAAAATTCACCTATTCAGGAAGTTTCACGTTTGACAGGATTATTGCATAAATGACAAACTGACAACTTTTGTCCCTCTTTGCTTGTTCCAGCCTCACATTTACTTGCTAATTCATGCAAAGTTTTTCAAAGTGCTTCATACTGGAGGATGTTGGCTCTTCTCTGAACAGCAGTTTCTCAAGCAGCCTATTTCCTCCTTCAGACTCAGTGATCTGGCACGAGAGTGAAACACTGCTTGCTGCAGCCCAGGCCAGAGGTTCTGGAGGAGTAAAATCACAACCTCCCCAGCTGGTGTGATTGCTGCCTTCTCCGTGGCACTCCTGCATCCCTCTCTTCCTCTGTCACCTCCTTTTATTTTGTGGGAATGCCCAAGGTTTATTCCTGACACGAAATCCAAGGGGGTTGAGGAATTAAGTGCTTAATTTAGGAGCTAGTAGCAAATTATTCCCAGGGGTAACACTGCTCCACAATGCTTCCCATTGCAGACGTTCCTCCCTTCAGCTCTCCAGGGGGCTGCAGGGGCACGTTCCGTTCCCTGCAGTGCCCTGAAGGTCCTGCATCCTCTCAGCCAGGTTGGCCCTACCTGTACAGCCCATCAGCACATTCCTGGCTGGACTTGAGGAGAACCACTTGAAAATGGCTGTAGATAGTCAGTGCCCTTCAGGAATGTGCCAAACAAGCGCCCTCCCCTGCGCTCTGCAGCTGCCTGTCTGCAGATCCTGGTTTCCAGCCAGGCCAGTGGGGAACTGTAGTTCCCTTGACCTGATTTAGATCCCACTTAACTGCCCAAACTTACAGACATGAACCAAGAAAAACACTGATGTGCACTCGCCACAAAGGCAGGGACTGACAGGCAAAATCAGGCCACCACAGAGGTGTGGACTGATGTCTAATGGCTCATTCCTGCTGGGCAATCAGAAACATTGGTATCTCTTCTTTTAGAGATCCTTTATCTTTGCCTTATCTCTTTTTCCCCCCACCTCTTTTCTAAAAAACCCCACAGGTCTGAGATGCACTCCTGACACCTGCCTTCCTGAGAAGGGTGGATTAGCAATTATATACTGTGCTGGTCAACTCCTTTCTTCACACATTTACTTCTCAAACTTGTAGAATTGTCTTCTAGCACTCACCAGTGACCCTCCTCCAGTTTGAGTTGTTGGTTTTTCTCACAATTCCCCGAGCTCTGGCCATCCTGGCTAAGGACCCCTTCCCACTGTGCTGGAGGCTCCTCTGCTCCAGCACTGGGGCTGTTCCCGCCCCTTTGCACCCCCCAGCACGTGGCAAAGAGAGACAGCAACGTTGTGAAGATAGAGTAAGGATGCCTTCAGTGAGAGGGTGGTGACTGGATGGACTTACACCAAACCAGAGAATGGTCATGGCCATTTTTGCCATTTTTGTTCATGGAACTTTAGGACTTTTTTTTTTTTTTTTTTTTTTTTTTTTTTTTTTTTTTTTTTTTTCTGGGTTCTTCCAAGAATCCTTTCTGTAAGGGTCACTCATAACCCAACCATTTTCTCTTGGGTTCCACTGTTTCCTTAAAGCCCATTGCCCATCCCCCAAGCTGTTAAAGGAGCTGTTCTCTCCTGTATTATTACACTGCATTCAATTTCAGGTTTTTTGAGACTCTGGCACTTCAGTTTGGGGACAGGTTGTCCATGCAGAACTCCTGCTCTGCAGCTAATGAGTAATAATTGCTTGAGAATGAAACCCTGACTGCAGTACTCTTGACAAAAACTTAGATTAAAGGAAGAGTTTTTGAGTTGCTTTTAAGCAAAAATCTTAAGTATGGAGATTTTCAACAAAGTTTCTTCACATTCTCTGCATCCTCCAGACCAGTTTTCCATCATTTGGATGACTCACTTGGCTTTTGCAGGACCCTGATGTGGTTTTTTCACTCTCCAGGTCTTGTATTTTCTTCTTGTTTAGAGGAAAGAAGGGATGGCACAGAAACAATTTGGTAAGAGTCTGCTATATTAAAAACCAGTGTTGCATTTCCACCTTTCACTTAATATTTCTATGTCCAGCTGTGGTCAACAGAGACTCCAGATTCAAGCGTGCTAATGGCAATATTTATTTAGCTATCAATGTAACCCTTTGTTTCCATAACCTTGGCTTAATAATTAAGATCTCATAGCTAATGAAGTTCAAAATATTTTGTGGTATCAGACAAAGCTAGGAACATAACAGCCTGATCAATACCTTTCAGTGATAATTTTACTCCAAACCTGTGTTTTGAACATGAACCTCCAAAAAATTTTATTTGCCAAGACAAACGGTTTCTGTGCACAGTTATGTTTTTACAGTATTTTAACTCCAGTGAATCAGTACAGTAAATATTGATGCACTGTTTTGCCTTCAGTATTTTTGGACTTCTGTCAAATTAATTAAATAGTAAATAGCAGAGTGGATATCCCAGCACACTGTCCTATTAAATGCTAAGCAAGATTAGAATGCCTGATAAAAAGGTCTTTATGTTTCTGTAAATAAATGAAAGACATGGTGTTATACCAGCCTTTGTTGGCATTTCCCAGGTGGTTTTCCAAAGTGAACATTTACTTTGTGTTCTTTAACAGATGAAAAAGCTTCACTGCTGTGAATGCATCCAACATACTTTTATAATTATCTTTCCATCCTTTTTCACTGTGATTCCTCCAATTTACAGGGTGTTTTTTTCTTCTTCTCCTTCTGCAGAACTGAAAGAGACACCCGTAGGTTGCTAACCTCCATCTGTGGAGAGGATGTTTTTTTTGCAGCTGCCATTCATCTGCCTGCACATGGATCAATCACCTCACATTTCTCTGGGATGCTCTTCAACCACACCCGGAGTGAGCTGTCCCCTTATCCTCGGTGTTGTCCTTATCCTGCTAAAACCTTTTGTGTCTACAGGCAGGGAACACCAGGCAGAGATGATTTCTGTAGATACCACTGATCTCCGTGTCCTGCGGGGCCACGTTAGGAGGTGTGTGTGCCTCCTCCAGGGCTGGGAGGGAGCACACACCACAGAGCCCCGGCAGGCAGGAGAGGTGCTGCAGCCACAGCCCTCCCTTCTGGGCAGCAAGGCAGCAAACCATGTTGTCTGCAGCATTTTGCCTACTCAGCATTGGCCAGCAAACCCTGCAGGCAGAAAGTTCACACTTTCCAATCTATTTATTGACTGCGTTCCTGGCCCTGCAAGCATCTGCTTTAGCAGAGCACGTCACCGAGGAAGAGATCGAAATCCATTGTATGGTACAGGCTGGTTTTCAAAGTGGAACACCTGGGCACCTCCATCTCACTTTCTCATTTATCTGTGCACATCTTCTGTGCCTATCTTTTGTATTGATTTGCTTCTGAGATTATAGAACTCCAGCTCTGGCTTTGCATTTCTGACTCCACAAACTCAGAAGATTTAAGTGTTTTAGTGCCAGGTTTCTGCAAACTTGCTTTTTTCCCCGTGTGTATAACTTGGAGAATCAGTATGTTTCAGCTTTCAGTACAACTTGCAAGCAAAACTGAATCCATATTGATATTGAAGGATGAATTGGCTTTTACTGACAGATACTTAAGCTCATATTCATCACATCTCAGTGTTCCCAAGTAAATTTTTTTCATAAAAACAGATTGAAAGCTTGACCCAGATAGACTTCACAAGAAAGTTTGTTGTCATCGGGAACTGAAAACAAATCTCATGGAATATGAAGCAGAGTTTTAAATAGATGGGAGTCTGTATCAGTAGAGGTTTGGAAAATTTGGTTTCAGTATCCAGGATTATCCAATTTGCATGGAGGTTGGAATACCTGGAAAGCAATCTGCTTTGCAGAAAGGTTATAATAACTTCCATACAGAAGTATAACAGGGCATATGCTCTAGTGGATCCAGGTCTTACACAGTTGTTCTCCTTAGGAGACAGAGTTTGAGGTAAGCATTAGGTATGATCTCTTACAATTCCTGTAGGTCTTAACCCCTCAGAATTCCTCCTGGTTTAAAAGAGAAATTTGTGATCCAAATCTGAGTGAAGCTTCCCCTCACACACAGGAGCTCCCTCCCCATTGTTCATAGCGAGCAAGGCAAATACCTCTGCAGAACCTGTTTGAACATGCATGTTCTTACAGAAGGGAACACAAAGCAGTCTGACACGGTTTGTTATTTTCTTTTGCAACACTGGATATGTCTGTGCTCTCTTTCCCGTTTTGTTTTCACAGCCTTTCTTTTTCCATGTGAACTCATTCAGGAGAGAGGAGGAGAAGCCCTTCAAAAGAAGGAGGCACAGTGTGTGATGGAGTGACCTTGGGGATTTTGCCTCTGTCATTACCCTCACCACCTCTTGATAAACAGCAAGTGAAATGGATTTACAAGATTGTAGAAATCATTTCATTTTCTCTTGTTTTATCAGCACAGATGGAAAGCAGGGCTGTATCTAATCTCAGTCTAGAATCAGCTGGAGTTGGACTGATAGTGTATAAAGACAGCAAACCTATAAATTTACCGAGCTGTAGCTTGTGCTGTGTGAGCTAGTAAGACAGAGCTTAAGGAAGATAGAGATACAAAGACATTTATTTTGACATTCCATTTCTTCAAAATACTCCCTAGTCCTGCACCATATATTTCCTGACATTTCTGGTTTAATGCATGCCTTAAAATATTTCTTGTAAATATGATCTAACAGGGCCTAAAGCCCTGGGTTCTTCCTCAGACAAGGTACATGCGTGAGAGCTTGCCAACATCTCACTGCCAACCCTATTCAATAGGATTCACCCAGATGGTCCTGAAGTTTGTACTAGAGGCATCTTTTAGCTTTATCTTTTGGCTTTCTTCCTCTCTCTCCTTCTCCTTCTCCTTCTCCTTCTCCTTCTCCTTCTCCTTCTCCTTCTCCTTCTCCTTCTCCTTCTCCTTCTCCTTCTCCTTCTCCTTCTCCTTCTCCTTCATATTCTTTGTCTTCTTCATCTTCTGCTTCCTTCCTTCTTCCTTTTTCCTTTTTCCTTCCTTCTTCCTTCTTCTTCTTCCTTCTTCCTCCTTCCTCCTTCCTTCTTCCTTCTTCTTCTTTCTCTTCTTCCTCCTTCTTTATTGTTCCTTTCTCCTTCCTTCTTTTTTCTTTTTCTTATTTTATTTGTCCCCTGAGCTCTTCCTGCAGCATTTGAAACATTCCAGAGGCTCAGTGATGCCAATGTAGTGCTTTGCAGGCAGCCAACTGCACTTCTAAGCTGCCGCCCAGGAATGTATCTGACCACATTTGGCAGGGCAGCTGCAAAAAGGAACTATTAAGACTTGCTGAGGACCAGGACTGAATTGCCCTCTTACCTTAGACTGTGGTTCCTGTGATTCGGGGTTAAGTGCAGGGGGATGTCAAGCATGGCCTTTAGGAGTAAATTGTTGAGTTAGGCATTTTGTCGCTGAGCAGGGTAAAGGAGCTGCTGCAGAGCATTCCAGTGAAAATATTAAGGGGACACTTAATGTAATGTGTAGCTCCTACATGTGTTCATTCATGCACAAAAACTCGATTAGTACAGTACATCCACCATGTAGCCAATGTCTCCCATCAGCAAGGGCTTGTCTGACACATTTCTGTAAGGATGAAGAATTGAGAATCATGTACAGTAAAGAGAAATGTGTAAAAGTAGCAAGAAACATCATTACTTCTGGGGGCAAAAAAGCCTCTCTGTATTAACTAGCAAACTGTTGAAGCACGAAGAAATCAGTGCTACATCTGCACCAGTCTACTTTGTATTCATTACTAAAGGGCTGGGTTGAAACTTAATATATAATCACCCCATGAGTTTTATAATGGGATTGTTAATGTGGAAACTGGAAAAGCATTCCAGCCTGTGCCTTACAGACACATGAATTTAAATTCAGAATTAACATGCATTGGAAATAAACACTGTTGCTTTGTCCACTTGCTGCCTGAAATCACCAATTAAAAAACAGACAAACCACAAACCACTTGTGCATATGATGATCTTTGCATGGCTTGGATGCTATTAATCCAAAATTCTAGTAAAATGTAAGAATAAAAAATGAGCAGCTGTTTACCTAGAGAGGAAAATTGCTGCATGGGGAGGGGGGTATCTTCAGTTTTCTCTGGCTGCTGGACAGTCATGGATAATTTAAATCAAGCAAGTGTTACACCAGCAAGCACGACATTTCATCTGGTAGCAAGATGAAGGTGACTTGGGAGATTTGGGGTCCTTTGTGGCTATATAGCAGTCTTGGGTGACTTCAAAACAAAACAGCTGAGATGGAGAGCAGAGGCCCTCAGGAGTCTGGCATCCTCAAGTTCTTTTAAGCCATTAGACTGCAGGAGTTGTAGTGCTCTTGCAATTCAAATAAACGCCGGTACATTAACGTGCAAACAAAGCTTTTTGATGCTGAGGTTAAACTAACTTCCTTTCAGAAGCTTTAAAGTTTCACCTTGTCTTAAAAGAAAAACAGATCACATACAGACTTGAGAGTTTTGGATAAAAGCTCCAATGTTTTCCTTCTTTTTTTTTTTTTTTTTTTTGACTCAGTTGTATTTGGAAGAAGAGATACTCGTAAAGAAAGAAAGGCTAACAGGTGTCAGAAACTTTCAAGTTAGAAAAATACGAGTTGAAAATTGCATATGGGCCCTGTCATGAATAAGTTTGTCCTTCCTATAACATCCAACAGGCCCATTGTTTGATGTGAAAATTCATTTTTGTATATGAATCTATGCAATACACTTCTCCCCTCCAAAGGTCTGCAATTACTATAATATCTCTTTAAGGGTGTAGAGTGTTACTGTTCCTGCAAGGAAGCGTTCCCCTTACAGGACTCTGAGTCAGATTTCTCTTGCCTGCTTCAGTTCCTTTCTGGCTTTTGAGCAGCAGGTAGGAGCCAAATATCCAGCAGATCTCTCCATCTGATACCTATGGGATGTTACAGAGGAAGGAAATACTGAAAATGGGATATGGTGCAGCCAGGGCCAGGGGTACCACATGAAATGAATGTCAGTTGTTTCTGGAAGCTTGGAGAGGTGTCAGGACTGATTTTGCCCGAATTCATCATGATGTAGAATAGCTTTATTTTATTGCAACAGAACTGGAGGCCTTTGAGGCTCCCAAACATTGATGGCCTGGGGCTGTTGGCTGGGCAGGGGCACATTCTGCCTTTTAAGGGACAGGCCCATCGTTCTTACAACCCACTGCCTTACAAGCCACTGCTGTGTTGGTTTCCAAGTTGTTCCATCCCAGAGGAGCTGTTGTGCTGCTGCAGAGTCAGAAAAAGAGAGATCTAGCATAAAACCTGCCCAGGAGCCACAGAATCAGAGCGGGCATGTGGGGCATTCTCCTTCTTTTTCTTCCTACCTGCTGCCAGCAATGGATTGAGAGGGGAAACAACCTTGGCTTTGAGCTTTATTGTACAGGTAAAGAAAAAGGGATTGGTAAAAGGATGGTAAAAGGAAAAAAGAATGATAAAGTCTAGTGCTACAATTTTGTTCCACTCTGTGCCTTTATCTCTTCTTTCTCCAGGATTCTGCATTAAACTGCCTCCATCAGACAGATATTAAATGTAAATCTGGAGCAATCTTGATCCCCAGGGAAGCCAGTGGGAATTTTGCTTCCTTCCCAGCAGCTTCTCACCCCTAATGCGAAATTTGGAGAATATTCTTTTTCCTACTTCACCTTTCAATAGCCACAATTCTTTTCACTATCTGTCAGCAAAATCACACAGCACTCATTTCTGATCTAAGTTTCAGACAGGTCCCCTTAAGGCCCTAGGATTTCATCAGCAATTAGAGCTTTAGAGACCTTTTGTCTTAAGTGATTATTACTGCAGAGTTTATTCTAAAACTTTATCTGGCCTTACCCAGCCCGTATACATCTGGACTGCATTCCAGGAATGCCATTCCTTCTCCATTGTTTCTCTTGTGTTTTTATGTAACTATTTGAATCCAGAGATGCACTCACTTTTACATTGTAGACATGGTTTTAACTGGTACAGCAAATAGTTCCCTACACTTATCTTAAAAAAAAATATATATGTAAGAGATAATCTAATCTTAAATTTAAAGTTTAACACAAATACAGGGAGAGATGACAACTTGTGAAACTATTTCTCTCTAAGACATGCTAACATGGGTGATAGGACAGAGTATACATTATTTCTCAAATGAGGAAAAAATGAATATTTAAGACCTACTTAGAAAGTTCTGCACTGCTGTTGACAGCACTATTGTGTCTGAAGAGGATCAAATAGAGCTCATTGAATAATTCATTAAATGCATTTTGCAAAACTGTTCAAAATGTTTGTTTAAATTATTTATCCCGTTCAATGTGCTAAAACGCAGAGGGATGAGCCCTCCCTAAAACCCTGCAAATGTTTTACTGTATTTCCAAAACAGAACAGCCTTCCTAAAACAATTATAATAGCTTGATGCTATTTAACTTGCCTCATTCTGAAAGCAAACCTGATCTATCAGCAGCATTTATCAGGCCTGGAATGGACACTTGGCCCTGCGCAGGGATGTAAATGGGTTGTGGAAAGGTCTGGGTTAGCACATCCAGCCCTCTCAGGGTCTGAGTGAGTGAATGAGCTCCAGACAGGGGCTGCATTATCCCATCAGTGCTTTCCATGGGCACTGATTGATGGGGGCAAGGACACAGCGCTGGGTTTTACCTCCAGCTTTGCCCATGACCATGGTCCCTCGCACAAACCTTTGTGCTCAAAATCAACGAGTAACCCCGAGTGCCCAAGAGCTTCCCAGAGCCCTGAGATCCAGAAGATGTAAAAACCCCCACTGTGCACTCATCAGGTGCACAAAAATATGTGAGCTTCAGATTTCAGAGGTGCTGTCACCCAGCCCAAGCTGCATTTCTCTGATTTTCTGGTGATGCCTGGTGCACGTTCAGGGAACATTCTGAGTGGAAAACTGGCACGTTAGTGTCTCCATGTACCCTCAGTGGCAGGATGAGGAAGAACAGCATCAAAACATGATTGCAGGTCCACAGTTAAGAAATGCAAAATACACCCAAAACCATTCCCCCTTCCCTCCTTGTGTATTGATATGACCTGAACTAAAAATGTATGAAAACACAGATAAATGCATTTGGCTTGTCAACATGATGCTCTGTTTACCCCCATCTGACAGATCCATCTCAGCCTGGTAGAAGTTTTTGTTTGTCATCTCTGAGAAAAAAATAACTCAAAAAACTGAGGCAAAACTGGTTGCAAAGTGGATATTAACAGGGACACACTGCTCACTGAAATTCTTTTAAAATACCACTGGATGTTCTTGCGAGTGAAAGAGAGGGCTATAAATATTCGCTGCAGAAAGAAACCAAAATAAAAATTAAATGCCTGAAATGCAGCAAGCTCTTCACTTACATAAGGAGCACCAGTTCTGCAGTGGGTAATTCTGAAGGGTGATTTTCCCCCCTTTCTTATTCCTCTTTTTTTTTTTTTGTTTCAGTGTCCCTTCATTTGTACAACATTCTCTTTCCTTCTGCCTTGTGCTACACTTTCCTATGTGGTTATAAGAATGTACATGTCATTAAATCAAGAAAGCTCTGTAAACTGCATGAGTTTGCATGAACAGCAGCTTTTCAGAGTCCAATAGGAGTGGTGAGAACATTAAAAATATTGAGTGGTACAGCTGCCATCTCTAAACAGCCTAGATGATCTTTTTTCCTTGAATTGTTACTTTATTATTTATCTTCATGGCAAATTGGGCAGCAGGAGCTCCACTCAGAATGGGTTCCAAGCTTAACCTTTCCAATGGGTAAGGTGCCATCAGAAATATTTGTTTTATTCCATTTTTTATATGACTAAAGGGAAATGCAGAAAAAGGTTGCATCCTTGGTACTAAACTACTCTTGGTCAGACACAGCAGCTTGTAAAACCCTCAATTTGCTGTTTGCCTGACCAGTTTTACTGCTGGTGCTGCTCATAAATGTCTGCCAGGTCAAGCACTTTTGAATAATTGTCTAATAATTGTCAGATGCTCAATAGTGGCTCAAACACTGGGGTTATGTACATCAACAAGCAGGAGGAGGTGCTCCCCAAGTTAAGACTGCAATTTGCTGCTCCAGCAGTAGACCAGACTTTCTGCAGCTTCTTCCCCAGGGTTGAAGCCAGCACAGAGCAGTGGTTTTCCTCTCCTGCAGCCTCAGCTGAGCAGGGCTCAGGGTCCCTGAAGAAAGGGAAACGAGCTACCCTGCAGATGATTTTAATCTCTGCCAGCATCTGCTGTGTTTGGGGCTCAGGCAGGGCCATCTGGAAGTGCCTTGCACCCAAGTGTCCCCTCTCTAAATGCATGGGCCAGTTTTGCTCTGTGAAATTAAACAGGGAAGAATTTTATTCTTCTATGCTAAAATTCCCAGGCTGTAGCCACACCACAGAGTAGCTCCATATTCCCACTGTCCTCCCACTCGCTTCAACAGTATAGTGGAATAATTTAGAAGTACTACATGGCTATGAAAAAGCTCTGTAACACCTTTAGGAGAGCAAGAGCACAACTTTTGCTCGAAATCCCTTAAAGATCAATTAATTTCTGACTCGTCCCTTAAAGCTGGGTGAACTGGAGCAATAGTTTATTGCTACAGGATATTTTCCCATGCTCATTTGGTTCTTTTTTACTTATATAGAGGCACAGAAAGGCTGGGAGGGACCTCAGGGGCTCATCTACTTCATCCCTCCGCCCCAGGGGAGGATTACTTGCCCCCTGTACTCTGCTAAACAGTTGAAAAACCTCTAATAAATGGAACTTCACAGCTTCCCTAGACAGTCTTTTCTAGTGCCAGTTACCCTTGCCATTGGAAAGTTTCCCTAATGCCTGAGCAGGATGTCCCTTGCTGCCACTCATGAACATTCCTTCTTGTCCCATCAGTGATGGAAAAGAGCAAGAATTTGTGACTTCCACCCCTCTGGCTCTTACATACTTGAAGACTCTCTGTCTCCTCCAGACTAAACAGGCCTCAAACTCCAGTGGTCCTTGTTTTCAAGACCTTTGGTCACCCCTGCTGTCCTCTGGACTCTGGCCAATGGCCCACATCTTTCTTGAATTGTAGCACTAAAATAGGAGAAGTTTTCCAGCTGAGACCTTCCCAGCATGATGTGGATGGAACTGATTTTGTGTGGCTGTATGTGTTAGAGACAGAACTCCTGGGAATCATATCTCGAGTGCATTTGTTGTAAAACAGGGACATTTCTGACTCTTACTTAACTTGTGATGCCCTATAAACCTCAGGCTCTTGTAGGCAGGACTGATGTGATGATGGTCAGGCACGTCCTGCATTTTTACAATCAATGATTTCTATTAATTGCAGAAAAATCTATTTGTTCTTACTGAGTTTCATCATTTCTTGGCCATTTCCCCAATTTATAAGATCTTTATGAATTTCCAGCACATTGCAGACTTTCTAGCTTGATACCATCTCCAAAATTTATTAAGCATAGTATCTAGCCAATTGTACCAGTAATTATGTAATATGTTTAAAGATCAGTAGCAGGCTTTTAGAATTTCCTAACCCTTGCACTTCTCTTCTTAGAGTAAGCTGTAGATAGGTCTTCCTGAGAACAGTTTTTCACACTTTGTGTTCCCATCTTGCATAAGTTTATTTCAATCTGTTTCTCAAACTTGCTGATAAGAATACCACAAGGCACTTGTCAGAATTTCACTGAAGTCAAGGTATATAGTCTGGAAGATTTAAATCTCTTGTTTCTAATGTTTCTGTAGGACACATGATCATTTTTGGTCCAAGAATTGGTCTTCTGAGATCAGACCTAAATTCCTGTCCCCAAAATCATGACTCTGCCAAGATGCCTAAGAATACACTTAACTATAATTCTGCTGCAATACTGACATTTTAAATCCATATATGTAATACAACTATCATTAAGCTGTCCTTCCTGAAATAAGTTTTTTGCCTCATTAAGGGTGTCACTGAAATACTGAAATAAGCCCTTTCTTCCCTCCTTCCTCTGCACAGTTAAATGTGAGGGGTCAACTCAAGGTTGCCCAAGAGCCCTGAAAACTCTTCCTGGCTTCAGGTCCAGCACATCACAGGGACCAGAGGGACACGGGCAAGTGAGTTTAGGGAGAGTCTGTGCTGATCCCTAGCAACTGGAAAATATAAAGGTGAACAGCATCCCACAGCCAGCCTGCAAGCTGCAGAGATTAATTGCACTCAGTGAGACTTATTTGATTATTTGGTCCCCTGAGTAATAATGGGTTTCCTGAAGACTAAAGAGAGTAACACAGAAAAGTCAGAAAGAAATATGGGGACGTATTAAAAAGTAACTATGAAAGGGAGAAAAATATATATGAAACCACAAGGCATGTAATTAACTTAGCATGGGACTAGATTTGTTTGCTTAATTATTCCATGCAGCTTCATAAAGCTCTGAAGCAAGCTCATAAGTGGCTTTAAAAAAACCCAGAACTGATTTTAACAGAATATTATTAAATTTGTGAATGAAAATCCTGGTCTTCCTAAGGTCAATGGCTCCTCTTGGTTCATTCATGCTG